>NC_091686.1:90600000-91200000 GCF_041296265.1 Equus caballus | reverse complement strand
TTCATCAGACTAAAGAGCTTCTGCAAGGCAAAAGAAACTAGGATCAAAACAAAGAGACAACCCACCAAATGGGAAAAAGCATTTGTAAATCATATATCTAACAAGAGGTTAATCTCCATAATATATAAGGAACTCACACAGCTGAACAATAAAAAAACAAACAGCGTGATCAAAAAATGGGCAGAGGAGATGCACAGACATTTTTCTAAAAAAGATATACAGATGGCCAATAAACACATGAAAAGATGTTCAACATCACTAGTCATCAGGGAAATGCAAACCAAAACTACACTTACACCTTACAAAGATACCACCTTATGCCTGTTAAAATGGCTATAATCACTAAGACTAAAAATAACAAATGTTGGAGAGGGTTTGGAGAGAAGGGAACCCTCATACACTGCTGGTGGGAATGCAAACTGGTGCAGCCACTATGGAAAACAGTACAGAGATTCCCCAAAAAACTAAAAATAGAACTACTATATGACCCAGCTATCCCACTACTGGGTATCGATCCAAAGAACTTGAAATCAACAATCCAAAGTAACATATGCACCCCTATGTTCATTGCAGCACTATTTACAATTGCCAAGACATTGAAGCAACCCAAGTGCTCATCAACCGATGATTGGATAAAGAAGATGTGGTAAATATATACAATGGAATCCTACTCAGCCAGAAAAAAACAGAAATTCATCCCATTTGCAACATCATGGAAGGACCTAGAGGGAATTATGCTAAGTGAAATAACCCAGTCTGAGAAAGATAAACACCAGATGATTTCACTCATATGTGTAATATAAACAAAGACATGGACAAAGAAAACAGTTCAGTCTTTACCAGGGGAAGGAGGATGGGAGGGGGGCACAGGGGGTGAAGGGGAGCACTTATGTGGTGACAGTCAAGAAATAATGTGCAACTGAAATCTCGCATAGATGTAAAATATTATGAACTAAATTTAAAAAATTGATAAAAAATAAAACCAAAAAACAAGACCCCAAAATATGCTGCCTCCAGAAAATGCATCTCAGCTCCAAAGACAAACATAGGCTTAGAGTGAAGGGATCGAGTACAATACTCCAAGCTAATGGTCAACAAAAGTAGGTGTTGTCATAATTTTATCAGATAAGGCAGACTTAAAGTTAAAAAAGACAATGAGAGACAAAGAGGGGCAGTATATAATGATAAAAGGGACATTCCACCAAGAGGACATAACACTTATTAATATATATGCACCTAACACAGGGGCACCAAAGTACATAAAGCAATTATTAACAGACCTAAAGGGAGAAATTAACAGGAAGACAATAATAGTAGGGGACCTCAATACCCCACTCACACCAATGGATAGATCATCCAGACAGACAGTCAATAGGGAAATAGTAGATTTAAATGAAACATTTGATCAGATGGACTTAATAGATATATATAGAACATTCCATCCGAAAACAGCAGAATATACATTCTTCTCAAGTGCACATGGATCATTCTCAAAGATAGACCATATGTTGAGTAACAAGGCAAGCCTCAATAAACTTAAGAAGATTGAAATCATCTCAACCATCTTTTCTGAGCACAATGCTATGAAGCTAGAAATCAACCACAAGAAAAAAACTTGGAAAGTCAGAAATACGTGGAGACTGAACAACATGCTATTGAACAACCATAGGATAAGTGAAGAAATCAAAGGGGAAACTAAAAAATACCTGCAGACAAGTGAAAATGAAAATATAACATACCAATTCTTATGGGATACAGCAAAAGTGGTCATAGGAGGGAAATTCATAGCAATACAGGCTCACCTCAACAAGCAAGAAAAATCTCAAATAAGTAATCTTAAAATGCACCTACAGAGCTAGAAAAAAGAACAAAGCCCAAAGTCAGCAGAAGGAGAGAAATAATAAAAATCAGAGCAGAAATAAATGAAATAGAGAATTAAAAAACAGTAAAAAGGGTTGATGAAACTAAGAGCTGGTTCCTTGAAAAAATAAACAAAATTGACAATCCTTTAGGCAGACTCACCAAGAAAATAAGAGAGAAGGCTCAAATAAATAAAATTAGACAAAGAGGAGAAATTACAACAGATTCTGCAGAGATACAAAGGATTATAAGAGAATACTACCAAAAATTATATGCCCACAAATGTGATGACCTAGGAGAAATGGATGAATTCCTAGACTCATACAACCTCCCAAAACTGAGTCAAGAAGAAATAGAGATTCTGAACAGATCAATCACAAGTAGAGAGATAGAAACAGTAATCAGAAACCTCCCAAAAAACCAAACTCCAGGACCAGCTGGCTTCTCTGGAGAATTCCACCAAACATTCAAAGCAGATTTAGTACTTACCCTTCTCAAACTATTCCAAAAAATTGAAGAAGATGGAATGCTTCCTAACACATTCTTACTGTGATACCAAACCCAGACAAGGACATCACAAAGAAGGAAAACTACAGACCAATATCACTGATGAACTTAGATGTAAAAATCCTCAACAAAATACCGGCAAACCAAATACAGCAATACATTAAAAGGATTGCACACCATGATCAAGTGGAATTTATTTCAGGGACATAGGGATGGCTCAACATCTGCAAATCAATCAATGTGATACACTACATTAACAAATTGAGGAATAAGAATCACATGATCATCTCAATAGATGCAGAGAAAGCATGTGACAAGATCCAACAGCCATTTATGATGAGAACTCTCAATAAAATACATATAGAGGGAAAGTACCACAACATAATAAAGGCCATATAGGACAAACACTCAGCCAACACCATACTTAATGGTGAAAAACTGAAATCCATCCCCCTGAGAACAGGAACGAGACAAAGGTGCCCACTCTAACCACTCTCATTCAACATAGTACTGGAGGTGTTGGTCAGAGCAATTAGGCAAGAAAAAGAAACAAAAGGAATCCAATTTGGAAAGGAAGAAGTGAAACTTTTGCTATTTGCAGATGACATGATTGTACATACAGAAAACCCTAAAGAATCCACCAGAAAACTATTAGAAATAATCAACAACTACAGCAAAATTGCAGGGTACAAAATGAATTTTAAAAAATCAGCTGCATTCCTATATACTAACAATAAACTAGCAGAAAGAGAAATCAAGAATATAATCCCATTTACAATCACAACAAAAAGAATAAAATACCTAGGAATAAACTTAACCAAAGAGGTGAAAGACCTGTACACTGAAAACTATAAGACATTACTGAAAGAAATTGAAGAAGACATAGAGAAATGGAAAGATACTCCATGTTCATGGGTCAGAAGAACAAACATAGTTAAAATGTCCATAGTACTCAAAGCAATCTACAGATTCAATGCAATCCTAATCAGAATCCCAATGACATTGTTCACAGAAAAAGGACAAAGAATCCAAAAATTTATATGGAACAACAAAAGACCCCAAATAGCCAAGGCATTCCTGAGGAAAAAGAACAAAGCTGGAAGCATCACAATCCCTGACTTCAAAACATACTACAAAGGTATAGTAATCAAAACAGCATGGTACTGGGACCAAAACAGACAAACCGATCAATGGAACAGAATTGAAAGCCCAGAAATAAAACCACACATCAATGGACAGTTAATCTTTGACAAAGGAGCCAAGAACATATAATGGAGAAAGGAAAGTCTCTTCAATAATTGGTGTTGGGAAAACTGGACAGCCACATGCAAAAGAAGTAAAGTAGACCATTATCTTGCACCATACACAAAAATTAACTCAAAATGGATTAAGGATTTGAATGTAAGACCTCAAACCACAAAACTCCTAGAAGAAAATATAGGCAGTACACTCCTACACTGGTCTTAGCAAAATCTTTTCGAATGCCATGTCTACTTGGGCAAGGGAAACAAAAGAAAAAGTTAACAAATGGGACCACATCAGACTAAAAGCTTCTGCAAAGCAAAGGTAACCATGAACAAAAACAGGAAGACAACCCACAACTAGGAGAAAATATTCACAAACCATTTATCAGACAAGGGGTTGATCTCCAAAATATATAAAGAACTCATAAAACTCAACAACAACAAAAATAAACAACCTGATCAAAAAATTGGCAAAGGAAATGAACACTTTTCCAAGGAAGATATACAGATGGCCAACAGACACATGAAATGATGCTCAGCATCACTAATTATTAGGGAAACACAAATCAAAACGACAATGAGATATCACCTTACACTAGTCAGTGTGGCTATAATTACCAAGACAAAAACCAACAAATGTTGGAGAGGATGTGGAAAAAAGGGAACCCTCATACACTGCTGGTGGGAATGCAAACTGGTGCAGCCACTATGGAGAACATTATGGAGATTTCTCAAAAAATTCAAAATAGAAATACCATATGATCCAGCTATCCCACTACTAGGCATTTATCCAAAGAACTTGAAATCAACAATCCAAGGAGACTTATGCACCCGTACATCCATTGCAGCATAGTTCACAATAGCCAGGATATGGAAACAACCCAATGCACTTCTACAGATGAATGGATAAAGAAGATGTGATATATATATATACAATGGAATACTAAGCCATAAAAAAAGACAAAAGGGTCCCATTTGCAACAACATGGATGGACCTGGAGGGTGTGATGTTAAGTGAAATAAGCCAGACAGAGAAAGACAAACATTGTCTAATTTCACTCATATGTGGAAGATAACAAGTACATGGATAAAGAGAACAGATTAGTAGTTACCAGAGGGGAAGAGGGCTGGGAGGTGGGCAAAAGGGACAAAGGGGCACATATGTATGGTGATGGGTAAGAATTAGACTACTGTGGGTGGGCACGATGAAGTGTATTCAGAAATTGATAAACAATAATGTACAGCCAATATTACGCAATGTTATAAACCATTATAATCCCAATAAAATTACTTAAAAAGAAAAAAGACATTACCAGGCACTTCACAGAAGAGGAAACACAAATGGCCAATAAACACAAGAAAAGAGGTTCAGTCTCATCAATAATCACCAAAATGCAAATTAAAATATTATAAGATATTTAAAAAAAAAGAATTTAAGACAGAAGCCCTGTTCCAGGAAGGCATTATCATCACAGATAATTATAGTATAATATATACTAGGTGTGGCAGACAGTGAGGAACCTAGCAAGGCCTGTTTGATCAAAGTCCTCTCTGTGTCACACTATCTCTAGATGGCCTAAAAAACATTTGTTTCCCAAACATTAACTCTTTTCATCTTCTTGTAAATTGCTTCCTTTCTCTTTGAAGGCTCAGACCCCTTCCCCCTTCTCCTTAGTCCAGAACAACATACATACCTCATTGTTGCCTGACTGTCTGGCATTTTTTCATGTGAATTCTCTGTGTGCATGTATTACATTTGACTTCCTCCTGTTAAACTGCGTTATGTCATTTTAATTATTCGACCAGCCATAAGAACCAAAAAAGGAAGCAGGGGGGAATTTTCCCCTCCCCAACACAAGCCAGGGTTGACTGACTTTTCACATGTCAGAAAAGGCCAAATCTGGTCTCTCCCACATCTGTATTTCAGACTGATCATTCACAGCTCTGGAATAGGCTGTTGAGTTACCATGTTTTAAGAGGAACAGTAAACAATTGGGCAATGTTTAGAGAGGAGTGACTGGAATGCGGATTAAGTTTGGAATCATGTCAAATGAAGAACAGAATGAGATAGGGGACATTTAGTTAGGGGACAAAGATATGATAGAAGAATACGCATGATAGCCAACTTCAAATATTTTGCAAGTCTATCATTCAGAAACAAGATTAGACATTTTCATAAAAGACATAAGAGATGTATATCGGACAGAACCAGAATCAAAGGGAGCCATTTACTAATCTCATTTCTACAAAAGGAAGAAGCTGCCTGGTAAGGGAAGATCAGTCAGGAATGTTATAAACTCTCCCCATATTAGAGAGGCTGTTGAAAAGCATAAGTCTGAGGGGCTCATCCAATGCTAAAATTATACGATTATTTGAAGCAAATATTATTTTTGAAAATCCAAATAAAAAGTAATAAAGTCACGGACTACTTATTTGATTTTCACGTTACCTTATTATTTCAATAAGTGGGAAACATTCAATAAGTTTTAATTGTACTTGTATAAATTTTATTATATAATTTTTCAGCAATATATCTCCTGCATGAAATAAGCTATGCCTGCAGCTCATTTTAGACTTCTAAATTACACGGCTCTTTTACCAATGAATTAAGAGATTGATGGTTGAAGTAGACCATTTACCATGGGAAGAATATGAGCAGCTGCAAAAGTAGCATGAGTTATATTTTTAAAAATCCTAATATTATTCATATTGAAAGACTTTTACATGATTTAAAAAGAAACATCAAAAGATAATATGAAAATTTATCAAAATAAAAGAAAATTAAACTTTCTGGAAGATTAGGTCTAAAGACATTTAATTTACATAAATTCATTAATTTCAACTTTGGTAAAAATCAAATTGAGGCAGAGTAACATATTTTATTAAAAAAAAATTTAGGAAACAGATGTCCAGTACATTTTTCCAAGATTAAAAAAAAAATTAAGAAGAAAAATTCAAGCATGAATGAAATTGTTTACAGTGTGGAAAAACAGACTATATAGATGCATAAAATGTGATAGCCTGGTTGTTATAAGTAGTGAACACAGTACAATTTCTACAGTGCTCAACTGTTCATGAACCTGTCTATATCATGAGATTCCTTTGATCTATATGACCACTGTGAGGTGCAGGTAAAGCATGTTTTATCATTCCTATATAAGTGGCCAAGAAAATAAGTCTCAAAAAAGTCAAGTGGTTTAGCAAAGTTCACACAGCTAGTAAATTACAGCAGTAAAACTACACTCTAGATGTTTTAACTCCAAACCCCATGGATCTCCTTTTCCCCAAGATTACTATGTAACCCAAAAGAGGCTTCCTGACCTACAGGCCTATTTTCCCCAGGAGGTCTGTGTGACGTTAGATGAAACACTTTCTTATTAGGCTCAAGAATATTGTGAAATGTAATCTTGTAGTCAATAAAAATTAAGGTATAATTGAGATTTTTTTTTCTGAGAGATCAAAAGGCCCTATCAGGAAAAAAGACAAAAACTATGTTTAGAGTGATGGAAAACAATAATAATTCATATTTACCCAATTTATGAAGTATGCCTGAGTAAATTTCACCACTTCTAATGTAACCAACAAGCTGATAGGAATAAGATTGTTGAAAAGAATGATGAAGGTCAAGAAATTCAGTCCAAAATTATTAGCGCCACCATCTGTTGGGGGAGATGGGAAGAAGGTCATTTGCATATTTTATTTGCATTGATCAGAACTTAAGCATAATAAAAATTTTCCATATTATACAGCATATCTAGATAGTTTGGGAGGAACACTGGGCTGATAACATATCCTTATTCTCAAGTACATTCTTCAAGATGGGACAACATTTGTGTTCAATATGTTGTTAATCCTATTGAGAACTGCGTAATGGTATGAAGGAGTGAAAGGGCTATTACGTATTTCAAATCCTGTTCCAAACAGGAAGTTTAGAGATATCAGGGATAGGACTGAGAGTTTATAAATGTAATATCTCAATTGGACAGAATCACTTTTATATAAATTCCTGAAAAGCATTTCTAATTTAAAGCATGCCGTAAAAGCAAACAAAACAGCAGCAGCAAAGCCAACTCAAATAGCAAAAACAAGGGAGGGCTGGACTCCAGGCAAGTTCAGCCCTGGGTAAGTCATATTTTTCCTCTTCAATAATGAAAATAAGACAGCTATCTCAGATACACTGTAAAGCATATGAAGAAACAAACTGATGGTAGCCCTAACAGTTCTAATGTTGAAATGGCAAATCAACGACTGTAAGAAAAGCTGGAACAGCTGCAAAGCTAAATCCATATAATAAAAAAACTGAAAAAATCAATTTTGCTATTAGACTTTACCAGAATTTGTTTTCATGCTTTGGGAAATTTAGTATTTACTGGTTAAGTACTCATCAAAAGGCAATGCAAACTTACTTCCGAGAAAAATTCAAGGGTGATACATTAATCTACCATCAGGAAAAGGATAAATGCTCCAAAAGAAAATTATTTAATAGTACTTTCCCTAAGACAGGATGGCCATTAACATAGAATTCATTGCATTTATGAGTTCAAATGAAAACACATTCAACTTAAACATTTTTAAAGAACATAAACTACTTTTCAGTGCTTTAAATACACTCAATCTGCTTTCTTTACCAGATAGCTATCTAATTACCGGTGTTAAAACATTAAAAAAATAAATTAATAACATTAATAAAATGACATTTTATACTACTATGGAAGCCTCATTATATTTTTAAGGATTTTGAAATTTTAGAGATTCTAACATTTTACTTACTTTTACTGGAAATTGCATTGAAAACTAAAGATTAAATGCCCAGTTATCTTGGCAACAAGGTTTTCATTTTAGAAGCAATAGGAAATTCCAAGATAAACTGTGAAACAAATACATGTTTTAATGAAAGAAAAAGGTCAATAAGCACTTCAACGCTTACAATTCAGATTGAGATACCAGTCTTTTCCAGAATGCCTTCGATTCCAAATGGCTGAGCCCACAGAACAGATAAGAGACATGGCAATTAAGATACAAAACAAAATCAAAATTTGTACATTTGTAATCCGTTCCACATTTGAGAGTTTAAGTGGTGGACTCGTTGAATTCTGTAAAAAGAAATAAGATGAGTAATAAAAAGTGTGTACAAATGATTAAGTAATGAGTATCTAGTATTTTGATGGGATGACAAAGTAAGTCACAACTCAAAATCTAGGCATGAGTAGACAACATGAAAATTTTACTGAAAACAATCACAAATGTAATAACTGTCAAACATTAACCATCTCGTTTTCTAAAGGCCACTATAGCACCCAACCCTTTTTTATAGGATGTAAAACCATAACAAGAAGAGAAGGAAATTTCTTTTTGTAGACACAGCTCTTGCCCTGTGGCAGGTAGGATGAACAACGCATTACTTGACTACTTAAGCAAAGAGGGTAGGCTAGAAGCATCTATCATCTCAGCTAAGAGAGGCAGAGAAGGTGGCCTATGCACCCACAGCCAGAGACCTGGAAATTCCAAAGTATGAAGGCAACATTTAAAGGATCTCTGGTTTCCAGATTTCTGGTGGCATTTAGAAATTGTTTTACTGAACACAAAGGCAATCATAGCAGTCCTGGCTATAAAGAATAACAGGGGCAAGTTTCCTCAGCTGTATTTAATAACAAAAAATGATTATGCTAGATCAAGGCTTCCACAGGACAGAAAATTAAATCTGTCATAATCAACATAAAATGTTGACTTACAGAATTTATAGAATGGTTAGGGGGTAGAATCATTAATAGAAGTCCTGTTTGCCTGCTGACAACATCTTCCTGCCTTTACAATGTACAAAGTTACCAGCCCTTAAAGCAGATATTCATTTAATATCTTAAAATTGAGTTTCCCACACCCATCTAATCACTGAACACTGAGGATATTACAAGGTAGAGAAGGAGCATCCATAGGCATGTGTAAACATTACAAGTGCTAGGGTTAAACTTGATTAAAAATTGTCAAACATAAAAATACTATGAAAAAATGGTCAACATTTGATTCAAGTTTTTCTTTTAATTTTATGCAAAAATGAAAATAAGTTCTAAAATTCAATCATTGTCTTAAAATTATAAGACAAATGCTTTAATTCAGGGCACTCATTGTTACACAGACAACTTGTATCAATCACTGTAATAGTCAGTAAACGCTGCCAAAGGACCAACACACAAAATCATTAAGAGTTCATGTACTGGGTGGCCTCTCGTGAAAGTTTCCAGGGTTCTTGAGTGCCGTGAGCCATTTCACAGTCCCACTCACTGAAGACAAGATTCTGGATGTACAGAATGGGGCTCAGGAATCTGTGACAGATGGTCTGCTATGTTTGGGACTACTGTACCAAGAGCTACAAATAGCACATTTTCAAAAGACTTTGGTCCAAAAGGTTTTCATAGATAAAAATCCCACCTGCATCAGCTTGGTGTCATGTCCAGTGTAGACAACTATTCCATGAACCCACTGTGTATTTCTCAACTGAGCGCCTCGAAGAAGAATCTGATCTGCTCCCAGGGGAACAGTGCTATGACAGATTATGTTGACATTAGAAACAACATTTTCTAAAATGTTTAAGAATTCTACAGCCACTATATAGTTCCAAAAAAGGTTCTGTTATTAAAACAACCCTTCTTACATTTATGTTTAGCAAAGAAGTAATTTTCTTATCAATAAGAATAATTTCCTTACACAAGGACAGCTGGAGGGAAGCGTTTCAATTGCTTCTCCTTAACACCGAACCTGACATTTCCTACAACTTCACCGTCCAAAATAGTAGGCAATGTTTTGAAATTCAGAAGCTATTTCTCAAACCTATTTAAAACATTTCCTGATTTAGTAAGTCCATTTGGGTTTCTGAGATGTTTGGAAGTAGTGAGGTTAGGGGATCTGATACCCTTCTCCCACCTTCCTTTAAATTAAAAATGGCTTTGTGCATAATAAAGGTTCAAAAACGTACACAAGGTGAGATAAATACACAGATCTCATCATACACTTGCATTGCCATCCCTACCCTCCAGAGCAGTCCTGTATCTAAAATCTCTAGGACTTTCATTTGATTGTATTTGAAGATCAGTTCTCCAAGAACTGTGAACAAATTTCCAATAAATGGTAAGCATCTAGAAGTCTTAACACTCCTTCGAAATGACAGCAAATTGAGAGTATCCATTTCATATAGCTGAAACCACATTTTTCATGAATGGGTTTAGGTTGTTGGTTGACACAAGCTTACACAGAGATATCAGAGGGGTACAAGCTATCACAGATATAGTGGGATTCTCAGTGGAAATTTACTACACAAAATACAATGGCTCAAGGATTTCTATCACCATGTCTTCATTTTAATAAGAAAAAAAGCAAAAAAGAAAAATACATTCAAAAACACTTCTAGGAAAAGAAGGAAACAATTTCCTTCAAGAAAATCCTGTGGGGAACACAGAACTTCTTTGTCAGCGGAGGCAGAGAGACACTGAAGCTTTCATTCCTGGTGGGCTTCTACGGTTGAGTAGGCTTCTAAGGCGAGTAACATCTTGGGCCTTGGACCTTCTTTCAGGAACTGCACAAATATCACTGGCCAGGTGAAAATCAATCCAGATGGGGGGTTAATAACAGCACCTCAAGTCTTCCATTTAAATGGCTAAATCTTTAGGAAACAGTGTATTCTCATTTAGAAAAGAACACACAGCAACTATAACTTATTCTTTATGCACAACAGCATGTCTTTTGGGATCCATCTGGATGGGAACCTCTCCTGTGTATGTCTCAAGATTTGGAGTACACTTCAGAGTTGAGAGCGGGCCTCAGGCCTCAGGCAGGTTTCCAAGAGGTTCTTGGGAAGTTGCTGGACTATGCTCTGGGGCACATCTGTGCCAACTCTTCCTTATGTATCCAATGGGGTATAACATAGCAACTGTCACCTCAGCATTTGTGGTGTGGATTGATTAGAATTTGGTACAAACTCTTCAAAAGCAAAAAATAACCATTTTCAATCATAAGGACTCAACAAGAGTCAGTTGTTACTAGTTTTCATGAGAGTTGAAATTTCAAAGCTTCTGGCATTAGACAATCCCTCATCCTAAAAGGAATCAAAGCACACTGATTCCAACAAAGGGGCTCCAAGAGTTCTGGATAATCATTGTAAAAGTCAAATGAGCTGCAAATATGAAGGTATCGAAAATCTCTCTCCATTTTTCATATAAATTAAAGCGTAATATATAAATTCTATCTGTACCCTAAATTTTGGCACCATCATACAAAATTTCTCCTTCACTGCATAAAGTTGCTTGGCATTGATTTGATGGGGAATTGATAAGAAATGGAAACCGGCTAGTTAGGAATGTCAGACTGCAGAAACATTACTTGTATAAATGGCCAAATCTATCATTAGTCTATAACCATATGTTCATGGAAAGATCACTCTGTACAAATTTTATAATAATATATAATTACTTCAAAAATTACAGGAAAGTTTTTGATGGATCTGAATGAGGATGACAGTTCAGGGTATACTTCAAATGTCCTTTAGAATGCAAAACTGTAATAGTGCAACTACAAAATAATGAAAGCACTGATAATCTCTCAGGCTGGTGGGTTGAATGAGTGCATTTAGCTGCATTTAGTTGGCCACTACCAATGCAAAATAGAGGAGGCAGGGAAAGAAGGAAGGGGAGAACCAGAGGAAAGAGAAGGGAGGCAGGAAACAACCCGACCTTTACTGCCAGGTTCTGCCCCATTTCCCTTTCTCCCCTTTGCAATTAAACTCCTTGACAAAGTTGTCTATATTTGCTATTTTCAACTTCTTCTGTTATCTCAAACTCATTTTCCTTAGGCTCCATCTTTTCTAACAGAGTCAAGGATAACCACGTGCTAAATCCACCTGTTAATTCTCAGCGTCACTGCACTTGAACATCAGCAACATCTGATCCACTTCGGTCACTCCCTCTGCCTTGGTACCATTTCTTCACTCTCTCTTGGTTTCTATCCTACCAACTTGATCTCGGTCTCTTTTGCTGATCCCTTCTCTTTTTCCAACTTAACGCTGGAGAGTCTTAGGATAGTCCTTGGGGCTCTTCACCTTTCTATCTATACCCTTTCACCCTCGGTGATTTCTTCCAGTTCCATGGCTTTAAATATCTATACTAACTACTCGCAAATTTATCTCATGAACCTGGACCTCTAGCCCACACTCCATGTTTATATATTTAACTGCCCCCTTGGCATCTCTGTTTGGACACCATAAATTTACTAAGTTCAAAACTGAACTGCTGACATTCCTCCTCAAAACCCTCCAACGGTTCCCTATTTCATTCAGAATAGCAGCCTTACGATGGCCTGCAAAGCCTTGCATGGTCTCTCAGCCCTTCTATTACTCCCTTCTTTGCTCACTCCGCTCCAGCCAGTGACCTCCCTGACATTCCATCATTACTCCAGGCACTTTCCCACTCTAAGATGATGTAAAGATATAACTAATAATTTGCACTGACTATTCCTTCTGTCTGGAATCCTCTCCCTCCAGATATTCAAATGGCTAACTTCCTCACCTCCTACTCACCTGTGCTCGAATGTGACCTTCTCCATGAAGCTTACTGCAACCGCCCTAACTGAAAGTGATTCCCTCCCAAGGACTCCCAATCTCCCTTACCCTGGGCAATGTTTTCCAAAGCATTTATCACTTTCTTACATAGTATAGAATTTTATTTTTCATTTTATTGTTTGTCTGTTTGCCCTTCTTTTACTCTAAGAAAGTAAGCTCACAAGGGCAGGCATATTTATCTGCTTTGTTCACTGTTGTCTCCTTAATATCTGTAACTGACCTAGCTGCTATGTGCTTAATAAGTGCTGGGTGAATGGCAGGAAATAGGAGAGGAGGGGAAGGGAAAAAGGCAGGAAGCAGGTAACAGCAAAAGATGACTATAGATGATAACATGGCCTAGAAAAGAGCATATGCAGTTACAAAGAGAAGAAGACAAGAAATTATCCAGTACAATGAGCCCTTTGGGTGCAGTGCCTGAACTCTGAGGCATCTAGAGATCCCAAGAAAGGTCCCAGGCCACAGAGACTGGACAGTTAAGCCCGTAACATAAGTATCCTGGACAAAGAATAAGTCACCAAACAACAAGTCAGAAGCCTGGCATATTCCTGAAAACATCCAACTGTCAGGTTGGCAGGAACCCTCCTGAAACCTTGTGCTATACGGTGTGTACAGGGTTAAGAGCTAGCATTTTCACAAAAGGACTCTGGGTGGAAGTAATACAGAAATGCTCAAGAAAAAGGTTTTGAGTGATCATACTTAGAGCACAAGAAAATAATATGTACCCAGGCTTGGCAGACACTCAGCAATACACTGTGACACAGTGGACTCTGGGTTTTTAAGAAGACCGATTTTACATACCCGTGTCCATCAAGTCTTATGTTCCCAACAAAATCGTAGAGATGTCTGTTTGGACTTTCACACTCGATTCTGCCAGAAATTCTCATCAAACTGTCAATGTCTTTTATATCTGATGTTGCTGGTAAGCCCTGTTTGGAAAGTTTTAAATACGCAAAGAAGGTATTAATTAAGTTGTGTGTAGGGGGGAGAGGGAAATTTGAATTCATCCAGGCCTGCAGATCTAAGGGATCCCACTAATCTGTAGGCAATTCTCTTCCCTTATACAATGCTCTCTTTGTCAAATCATAATTAAGGACACCTTCTTCTACACTTGAACACAGGTTTTCAGCACAAGGATAGGGCAGCTTTCATGAAACTTCTAAAATATATTAAAGAGACTATAAACCAGTCTGCAAAGATATTTGAAATAAGTCCTCAAAGAACTGTTCGCTTCCAAAAATAAAATAAATATTTAGTATTATACGGTCTGTCGAATCTCAAACGGGGAAAGTGAAATGAATAGAATCTATGTCCAAAGACAGTAGTTATGTTTCTGCTCTTTGAGCTCACTTAGAAGGGAAACTCCAAAATAGTTCCTCCCTCTGGCCAACCAGAACTGGCTCGAAGGGAAGAGTCCCCGCTTTCTGCAGCACCCTGAGTTCAGGTGCTGTGATGACCTTCCTTCCACCACATCCCCGCCTTCCCACATGCCACTTTCACCATCCGCCTAGAACCCAAGAGAACACATTTTTAAAAGTCCCCTTTAAAACTTCCAAAATAAAAACCTTACAGTTGCTTTCTGTTATGGATGGTACGAGAAGTAAATACAGAAATCTAAACTATCCCCTGAGATTAGTGAGACTTTTAGAACAGTAATGCAAACTAGGTCTTTTCAATACGGCAAAGTCAAATAATTTGGGCCAGGTGAATAGGGAAAATAAATATGCTAACACGTTTCAAAATACATAGAACTACTATTATCATCATCAGAGGGTTGGCTATTACACAAAATTTTAAAAATACTACAAAACTATTTGGACTGTATTTAATTAGGCAAGTAGATCTGAGTCTTCCATAATATTTAACAATACCAGGTGATAAAACCTCTTAATAGTAGCTCAGTGAGAAAAGACTTGCAATTGGACAGAAATGCTTCAACTCAAGACAATAACACTAACAAATAAAGCTCTTAATTCCATGCAATAAAACAGCAATAATTATACAGACTTGCATTAGATCTTACCTGTCTAATTTTCAGGTTTGTTTCACCATCTAAGTTGGATGTTTCAATGTAGCACACAGCCTGGGGCTCACTGTTGTTTAAAATTGAAAAGCACAAAGATTTAGCGAGGGAAGAAAAGTATAATAATAACTTACTTAAATGCTCAGACTCTCTGAAGCCTTTCGTTCTAAACAAAGCTTTAATCATCTAGTTCCTGGATGATTTTCATTCTAACAGCAAGATGCTGTGACGCAGAACCATGCATAACAACTCATGGATCAGCTTTTCAGCCAGAAGGACCCAGAAGCAATTTCCTGACAACAATTAGTACTGATCGTCAAGATAACGTAAATGATTAGATTTGTCACATTATATTTAAATTGTTCATCCATATAGACACAACACAGACTGTAACTGAAATGTGAACCAATTTTGTGTCCAAATTTATCTTTAGCTCAAATTATCAAGTGAGATTTCATGCTCATGCCCACATGTAAGTTGGTTAAGGAAAGTGGTTGATTAGAAAATTCCAGCTTGCTGCTTCTACAAACTTGCATTTACCACCCTTTTAGAAAAGATGAATAGGATCGCATGAACTATAATATTTAAATTTTAAGGCTACTTTAAAAAACTGTATGAACAGATTTTACAGTGAAAGGAGATGTACACTTTTCTCTCCCTACTTTTTCTGCTCCTGTTCTCCTATTTCTTAAAGTTGCTCCAGAGATTCTTGTGGCAGTAAAAGTTAAAACTAAAATGAGCCAACTTGGCCATATTGCTCCCTGACCTGAACGCAGAGGATCCACTGTATGGGCCCCCACCAGACAGCCCTAGTAAAGTCTAGTGTGCAGTGGCTGGCGTAAGGGGCCCATGTTCTCCAGTTTTATCACAGGCACCACACTCGGGGCCGTCTTACATGCTGCCCCTTCACACTCCAACTTTACTTGCCCAGCAGTGGCAGACACGTGAGCTTGCAGCCCAACTGTACAATGTGATCCTCAACTATAAGGAAAAACATTTTGAAATTAAATCAATCCTATTAGCACTTGGTTATCTAATAAGCCTAATTAACAGCATGTAAGTAACTATGAAAGTAATCTCCGATAAGCATGTGTACTCAAAGTTAGAAAGAAAGAAATTTCTATGGCACAAACACCTGGAATTTTATAATCAACTTCCAACTTCTATGTGTGTAAAACAGACTATTCCAAGTTTCAGAAATGGGCATGTAGCTTAGTTTTGTGACCTGAAGATTTGTGAAAATTACTGAAACACATGATCAATAATCAAATATTTTACAGATTCATTTTAAAGTAACTTTGCAAGTTCTCCACTTTACTCTATGGACTTTTTTCCCCCCAATAAGGGCTGAAACTTTTTCCCAACTGGAGAAGTTTTCAATATTTATATTTTCACTCTGTTAATTATTCAAAGTTTTATATTTTATTACTGTCACAATAATAATTTGCTTCTGGCAACTGCTCCCAATTGGAATTTACTTATATATACATTTGAAATATTGATGGTTTATGAAATTATAAAACATATCTTCTGATAATATAGAAGCATGATGACAAACAAATGCTAAACGAACTATGTTGGTCCATCTTTTGGCAGTAAAATGCATTAAAATTTTACAGGTAAGTATATCCAAGGCCATTCTCATATTAAAATGAGAATAACCTTCTAATTCTATTTCCATCTTTTTTTTTCATAAAGCAACATTTTTAGGACTTTAAATGGCTAGGAAGTTAGAAAGTTAAGTGGCTGACTTCTATTTGAAGTGGGCATATACAATATACATCCAAATTCAGCACATTCTTAATCCCTTAAGACAGCTGTTACTGAAGCAGTTCTGAACAGTGCTATGAAAAGGCAGCAAGAAGTCTCAGAAATCATGCTGGATTAATAAATATTTCAGCAAATTAGGATGACATCCAAAACACAAACTACAGTCAGAGAGGCAAAGCAGGTTTTTTGATTAGTAAGTGGAAAAATGAAACAAGATGCATATCACAATACAGACACTAGTAGACAGCTGAAACTTATCACAGTAACGTGCACTTTGTCACTAGTTACAAGTGGGATAAGCACTGATCCCAAAGCATGCGGTAGAAAATGTACAACATCCAGCTTTGTGCAGGGGGTCCTCTGTAAACCCTATACAAGCCCAAATTAAAGTCATAATTGCTGAAGGGATTCTATAGTACAGAAAATTTTGAATATAAGAATAAGACAAAAGTTTAAAATCTTAAAAATTTCTCAATAATTTTTTTTCATGTAAAGCTTAACATTGTTCAAAACAATGTCGTGGAGAGGTGATAAATCAAGCCTTAGTATTCAGGCATGTTGTTAAATATGTACATTAATGATGCATAGGAAATTAAAATCTACCTTTACTGGCATGCCTCATGGACTCCTATTGATAACAATAGGAGCTGAATCTTTTCACTTGAGGGATGAATGTCATCCAACATTGTATTCATAAAAGGCCTTTAAAACATCTGTGAAATGTCCATCACCAAGAGATGAAAAAAAGTTTTGTGTTTTAAAGGAAGAGACACAGAACTCAACCAGCGTTGGGTGCAAACTGTTCTCTGGTGTAGGGTGAGGATCCACATACACACATCCTGTATGACTCAGTGGCTCTAACCTTGAGGACAGGCTGATGAGATCTGCTGGGAGATGTTCCCCATTGGTCACTTTCACTATTTCCCCTACTGCCACCTACAGGTCCCAGTTTAAAATAATTAAAACGGAAAAAAAATGAATAACAGAGAAAAAAACAAACAAATGGACAAAAGAGACAGAAAGTCTGAAATTATTATAGAAAATAATACATGTTAATAAAAATGTCTAATGTCAATTTTTTCAAAACTTATTTGATCAGGTCTAAAGGTACAAGAAAACCTAAATATTTGAGGATTACTTATTTAAGCCCAATCTTCAATTTTTAATGCAAAAGCTTAATTTTTAAAAGTTTACTCAGAAGCATATCATATCAAATTAATAAAAACATTTTTATATAGAAAGCTACTTTATCTTATAGATTTTCCTTTTTCCAGTTCCTGACTCTTAAGCCATCTATTGTATGTCTTTTCCTACCCAAGAAGAAAAGAAATAACCGTGGAAATCACTTTTTAGGCTTTTGAGAAAAAAGTATACTATACTATTTCTCCCCCTTACACACATCCTAAAAAGATTACGTTATTAAACATTTTCTGATTTCAAACTGTTTTCAAAGTTAACTGTATAATGTCTTATTAATTTTAATGCAAAGCTGCAAAGACATGGATCTTAGGAAGCTGGAAGGCGTAACTGCAGCCTTTTGAGTTATTTAATAATTAATGTTAAGTCTATGTAATGCATTGTTTTGGGAGGGTAGGCCTTTGAATCGAGGATTAAATTTTCAGGGAGGGCATGAAATAGACACACCAAGAACCTGTTTTGACTTGATTTAATAACATGAGTTATTTTACTCTATACTATCCAAACCCATATATAGGTTAAAACTGCAGTTTCTTTAGTTCAAAAAGAAAATCAATGAGACACAGTAACTTTCAACTAGGTTTATGCTTTAATTTAGAATTGCCTCAAAGAAGATGCACTATTAGTAATTAATAATTGAAAAATATATGGAAATTAAAATATTATAAGCTGTTGTTTATGCTTACTACTAAATGGTGCTCACCTGCAGGTGAAAATCACCATGTCCTTATTTTGATAGTAGACAGTGTGGTATAATGAACATATTAGATTAGGAGTTAAGTACTCCAACCTCAAGCTAGTTATCAGCTAAAGTGAAATAGCTAAAAACAGGACAAAGTCAAAATTCTTCTTTCTGTTAAATGATGACAAAAACTTCTACGTACTTCTTAGGGCTAATGTACATTCAAAAGAGACAAGTAAATCAAAAACCTTTTGAGAAAAAACCAAAACAACTGAAAGGTAGTATTTTGCTACTTGGATAGAAATATCTGACAGTGAAAGCTTTATACTTTGAATCCTACTAAATAACAAAAAACAGTGAATCAGATAATCCTTGTAAAAATAATAATCTTTAGAGGATGTTAATCACCATGGATGCCATATTAAGATAGAGAAACTATTTTGATCTACCAATATTGGTAGCCACCAGTGAATGTTTTTAATGCTGAGATAATAACTCCTGTAAAATTCTCTGAAGTTTAAGAAATACAAGCATAGAGCTTACTGGGAGTTTCTGGGATTGGATAGAGGAGATGAAAAATATTTTGAAAACTTTCAACTTAGAATTAAGTATAAAGTCAGGGCAGTATAGTCAATTATATTCATCTTTTTGAGTATACAAAAAACATTGTAATTAATGCTTCAGCCTATATAGTGCTCTCTATAAGTTACATCTCTATTATAAGTTTGATCAGGAAAACATCAGCACTCTTAAATTGCTGGAATGCTTTACTATCATTTTGAATTTCGTTATATGACATTCAGTTGGTCAATCATCCGTTACATTTATCAAACTTTTACTTAGTGCCATCAACGGCACTTTGTTCTGTTGGTTACGCATTCTTAAAACTTAAATGAAAGGTTATCTATTTAAACAAATAGGACAGTCAGGGAATATTAGAGTTTAATCATTTAATGCATCTTTCTCACTTTAAAAGATGTGAAACCAAGGCCTGAGAGGTTAAGTATTTTGTTCAAAATCACCAAACCAGGATAAGAACTCTGGTTTTCTGCTTTCTAAGCAGAGCTCTATCTGGTACCTGATGCTGCCCAGTACCTGAGATAATGACAGTAAGCCCACTGCTAAACTCATTCTCACATGGCCATGTGTGGACCATTACCTTTATTTGTTTTAGACACTTAGCCTGATAAAGCTATAAGCAAAGGAAACTAATAGCATAAAGACTGGTTTAAAAACCTATTAATTTTAATTTTCCTGAAATCAAAACCTATAGGTAAGTGGCACAAAAAGCTTCTGACTATAAAATATGGAAATATAACTACCTATAGTTACTTTAACTATACACTTACTTTTATAAATATTTAGATAACTCTTATTTGCTCAATTAAGTTTCACTAACTTGTCATAAGTCCAACCACTTTAAATAATGACCTGATTAAACAGATTTTGAAAAAAGGACACTGTCCATATTTACATGTAGATTTTACAAATAAAACTGTCCAAGGAAATGATGATAAACAACCTCTAAAACATTAAAAACATTCTTAATTTATAGTAGGACTAGTTTTATAGTTTTTAAACCTAAAACCATTTGAAAGTGACATTCTTTAAAGGGTAACAGTGCCATATGTTCTGAATACTAATTCATGACTATCTTAAATATGAGTAAAACAAAAATTATCTAAATCCAGTACCAGAAAGAACTTAAAGAGCAAAGTACTTTGATTTTTTCTTGAAAGAGTATGGCATTTCAAAAGATATGATGACAAAAAAGAAATCATTCATCCATTTTCTTGTACCAATGCACCATAAAGATCAAGAATCTTTGGAGGGATATATGAATGCCTCATAAAGGAATTTATCATGAACGAGGATTGCAAGACAAAATCAATAGAACCCAATCCATGTATTATATAAAATAAACAACAGGAAATCTCACAAGAGTTAGTGGTCCACACAAAAGGATCTGGACATATCCAGAGGGAGAGTAGACTCTTAATTGTAATTATACCTTTTTAATTATAAAGTATAGTACCTATCACTTATTCTATACGGCAAACATGAAAGAGTCCTTTAATTCCAATCAATTTTTTTAATGCTTAATTCAAAATTGTTAGAGAGGTTTAAAATTCTTCGTTTATTCCTTATTTCCTTGGAGAAATCATAAGGTCAATGCAGGGTAGAGAAACCATCCTCTACACTGTTTGAGCATCAGTAGGTATCTCTACCTTGATGAGAGAAGTACAGTGTCAGCAGGTATATACTCTTTGCCTTTTATTAAAACTATATCTCCAACATTTACCTGAAAGAAAACTGGGAATTGGTTAATTATCTGCATTGAAAGATAGTTACAAATAAACAACCCATTGTACTTAAGCATAGAATACAGTAAAAATTGTAATTGGCAAACAAGAACCACTTATCTTCACAAAATGGCATAAAATGATCTAGGAGTCAGGCCAAGCATGGGGCAATCCTTTAAAAAGTGAATGTTGTGTCTGTTTTATCAGCTGTATAACCTAATAAAATAAATCTATTCATTCTATTCACTTAATTGACATCTCAACTTCTCATATTCTCTCCCTTTGACATAAAAATAAAAAGGAAGAATTTATCAAATGAAATTTACCCAGTTTAAGGAAATCTCAATACAACTGGAAAAATTATCATCCATATGATCATTACTCCTTATGATGACCTTATGAAACAGGCGTTATAACTCATAATTTAGAGAGGAAGAAAATGAGTTTTAGGTTGTAAGTTATTTGCCCATGATCACAGTGAGAGAAAGAGCTTAGACTTTAAACCCACATCTGACTGTCTGCAAAGCCTGATTTTGCATAAGTAAATATAGTGAAACTGGCACTGTATTTTAAATTTTAAAAACCCAGCTTAATCTCTTTCTCATTTTACTACATGTTAGCATTTTTTTGTGAGCCTGGCTTGAAAACAAATTAAAGATATACTATGGTCAGAAACTGTTAGAAGTAATTTAAGGGATAGGTTTGTCACAGAGCTTTTGGCAAACATTACAACTCCAACTAAGTAACAACTTGGCTTGTTGACCAAACTACACTCATAGTCAACCCATTATATCATGAAATATTGCCCTCTCTTTTAGTAGCCTAATGAATCTAAAAATAAGTTTCAATACTTAATCAAGAGAAGAAAAGCTTTTTTCTTTTTGGCAAAGCCTTTTTGTTTTTTCCCCTCCCTACTTCCCCTTGAATCCTAAAATAACACTTTATTGGGGAGAGGAGAGAATGGTGTCCTCAGTGGGAATCACAATAAGAAATGATTGCAGACACAGCCCACAGTGGTCTACTTCATGCATCAGGGGAGGAGTAGGTTAGGGAAGATTGCAGGGTGTCTTCCCATCTGTGGTACGTGTGCTGGTTATCCAAGTAAGCAAGCTCTGGATGCCTTAATTCAAAAGAGATTTATTCCAGCTGAAATCTGGACCACCTGAAAATTGACAAATTGCTAGGGACCTTGAATCAAACAGCCCCTTCCCCCAAAAGGGCAAACTAGGGAAATAAAAAACAGCAAGTATAGGCATAAACTGGCTCTTAAAGTGTTGTGAAAGTACTCCGAGAGTACCCACTGAAAGCAAGGTAAAGAAATATAATTTCTTTGCATACAAGGCACTCGGAGAGAATGCTACCTTAGTTACCACTGAATTGTACTTTAATTGCCTCTTGTGTGCAAAAATTCTTTGACCACATGTTCTAATTGGAGGAACATCATGACAAAGCAGTTTTAGTCTCCCAAATACTGAAGGAAATATTTAGGGCTTTAGGCCACTACCTTGAGCTTTCTCAAGTCATTGACATTAGTAATTATAATTGAGTATTATGTAAAGCGTAAGCTTATCAAACTGACTTAAAATCTGTTTTTGTCCAATTGTAGGCCCCAGCATGTTTATATTTTTACTAGGGAATTTTGGAGATAACAAATTTTTAGTCCAAAGAAATACATTTCATGGTGGAAACTTCATGTATTAAAGCAGCTGTATAGCGTGAGTTTTACACATGCAGACAGCCCACCACACCATCTTATCTACAAGCCAGAGGAATGTGTTGATTCTAAGATTCTTCACCTAAATTCTCCACCTGGAACTATCTCAAAAACCTTTGAACAGACTCAGCTGCATCTCAATTTGAAGAACCGGTCTTTGTGAGAAGACCAAAGAAGCCATCTGTTTACATTTCAAGAGTGGAAATGGAGTGCTTTGAATAGGGCTTTGTAATTGCAATACTTTCTTCAAAAACCAGATACTTGCAACTTAACCTTCAGCAAGAGTGAAAAGGCTTCAGGATAATAACTGGCAAGATGAACTGTTCGTGTTTGAGAGGTGAAGTCTGCCCATCTATGAATGACTAGATGTACACTGTGTAAATTTGTAGGTCCTTTGAGAACCATTCAAAAGCAACCACAGTAGCCACATGTTTAGAAAGGCAGAGAAAGGAAAAACCCTGAACTAAAGCCCATTTGCACTAAGGTTTATCACATTACCTTGGCATGGGATCAGACTCTTGGTTTTGGTTTATTGATTTTATTTTTAATTGCACAGAATACTACATAAGCTAAAGAAAGAACGTGCCCCACAATCTGGCTAACCCAACAAGCAATGCTGCTTTCATGTCTATCCACTTAGTGTTCAATAAACCATTTTTACATAGCCGGCATCTTAGTGTACACGTCCTGTTCTTCTCATCTATAATTATATTTTATGACACAGGAACCCTCATACATCTTGCTTGCTGCTGTGAGCTCACTGCTTGGCACATAGGCTCAATAAATATTTGTTGAATGAACGGTATAAAATTTTTCTGTGTTGCCACAGCATTTGAAATTACAGCTTTTACTTGTCACAAAATATACCAGAGTGTAGAATGTCATTATTTATAAAGCCTTTCTCTACTGTTGGATATCCACATATTCTAACTTTTCACTGTTACAAATAATGCCACAGTAAACATTTTTATACATATACAGGTTTTTCCTCACTTTATGATTATTTTCTTGGGATAAATTCCCCTAACCCCCTTTTTATGGTTGTCAGTATGAAGAACTGCTAATTCACCACAGAATATAAATGAAATACTTATAAAAATAAAAATTCTGAAGTATGAGTTTGTTTTTATTTATTGACTATGGTACTGGCTCAATACAAGGTTGACATAAGGGAAGCCATGTTGTAGAAAAGAAACCATACTGTAACTTTGAATGATTTCTGCCTAATTAACCCAGCTGGATATGCACTCTCCAGGAGATCCACCTGTTCTGTAAATTTTATGACCCCTGTTGTGCATGTACCTTCCAGCTGCGATAAGTTGATAACTTCATCCTTTCGAGTTCCTCAGGAATGTGATGACCCCCGAACAGAGTCTATGCTGATAGCCATCATCAACGAAAAACTGAAAGATCTAGTGTGGCGACTCCTGGGTCAACATTCCTAACTCCCTCCCCTATAACCCACTGGCCTATATAACTGCTTCAAGATTCTGTGTCCCCCTTAAGATGGTTCTTTTCGACATTAGTCAGCCATCTTCCCTCTTGCTAGCAAGCTGGAATAAAATGCTGTTTCTTTGCCACCATCTTGCCACTTGACGATTGGCTTTCACCTCACAGTGAGCAGATGGTGCCCGTTGTGTGGTAACAAATACCAAATGAGATCAATATTATTTATTATACTTTTATTATTGGGTTGAATACTACACTGAGTCTGATTGCTTATTATATTTCTTTTTGCCTACTGCCAGCTTTTATTTCCTTTTTATATAGGTGCAAATATTTTCCATATTCTGCCTTATTTGTGGTATTTTTTTTTTTTCTGAGGAATATTAGCCCTGAGCTAACTGCTGCCAATCCTCCTCTTTTTGCTGAGGAAGACTGGCCCTGAGCTAACATCCGTGTCCATCTTCCTCTACTTTATATATGGGATGCCTACCATAGCTTGGCTTTTTGCCAAGTGGTGCCATGTCCGCACCCAGGATCCGAACCAGTGAACCCAAGGCCACCAAGAAGTGAAACGTGTGAACTTAACCGCTGTGCCACTGGGCCAGCCCCCGTGGCAGTTTTTGCTGTGTGTTAGTTTTAAATTTTATATAATCAAATTCCATAGATCTTGAGATCTTGCTATTCTCCAAATATTTATTAAAGTTTTTATTCTCTTTGTTTTTCAAAAGCAATGTTTTAAAATTTAACTCTTTTAGCCAGTTGGAATTTATTTCAGCATAGGCTGTGACTTAGATATAAACTGTTATTTCTTGAAACCAGTAATCTGTGATCCCAACATGATTTATTAAACAATCCTTTTATTGATGATTTTTGCCTCCTTCATCAAATATGAAATGGGCTTTATTTCAAGGCATTCTCTTCCATTCTATTCTACTCTATTTTACTCTATTCATCAATGTCTGTCTTTTTCTTTTGCAACAGATCCACACTACTTTAATAACTTTTGCTTTCCCCTTTACTTATAGTCAATCCTTCCACACTATTCTTTGTTTTATCCAAAATATTCTTTTATTTTCTCGTTTATTTTTGAAGTTAAGATGAATAATTTGGTCAACCCGAGGAAAAAATGATAATTTCTCTGGGATTATATTACACCAATACTTTGGAACAATTGATATTTTTAGTTTTTCTAGGAATATGACATATTTATACATTTATATGACTCTTTAATACCTAAAGTTTGATGTTTTCTTTACAAAGGTCATATACGTATTTTAACTTTATTTATAAGCATCTCACATGCCACTGGGAATGAGATTGCTTTTTCACTAAATTTTTCTAACTTGGTAAGCCAACAAAAGAATACTGTTAATTTTTGAATATTTACCTGAATTCACCATTGAGCCAACTTTATTAGTTCTAATTAATTACCTAATTCTAATTATTAAGTAACAGCAGCTCATTTTGGTTGGATGACTTTTGGCAACAGTTTAAATTCTATCCCTCTGTATCTCAAGGTGGGATGCCCAGGTAAGGTGTGGCACTGACTGCCAAGACCACTGAAAATCCTATCATTATGGGTAATCGTGGGCTGGTATTTTGATTTTTTTGCCTGTGAAAAACTGAAAAAGTAAGTTACAATAATTCAGGTGGTTTAGCACAATCTTGAAAAAATGACAGTCTATTAGGAAAATAAGACATTTTAACAAGTTAATTTTAAAGTAGTAGATGGTTATCTCTTGATTTTACAACTGTTTATTTTCTGAACAAGAACTCTAGGTAAGAAGAGACTGGTCAATTTGTTAGGATATGCATTTATATTAACTACACTGACAACCCTAGTAAAGGAAATTTACTTATAACAAAATTCAGTTAATCCTCTTTGATTATATCCTGTCTTCTCTCTGAAATGTTCACATCCACAAGTGCCAGACAAGAGCATAAAAGAAACTTTTTTTGAAACAGTATTTTGAGCTTTTTCTTTTTTTTATCTTGCTCCTCTGCCACAGAGGTGACTATTACAGAAATAAGGAAAGCACAATCAAGGTATTTTCCTTTGTTACTTTTATGTCAAAGACCAAAGAGAGAGAGTGGTGAATTTTCAAATAATCTGGAAAAGGAGATGTCAATCTCTATGATTTAAAATCAACAAAAATGCAATTAATTCAGAGAGAATCTTATTCTCTGCAGGGATGCAAGAATGACTATGAGCATCCCAAGAGAGAATCAAGGGCATGGTCTTTAACCTCCTGGGAAACACTGGAGTGCAAATAAACGGACTGTGGGCTACACCTCTGTTGTCCGAGCACTCTCAGAAACAAAGAACCCTGGGGAGAGTGGCCTCACCTCCAAAAGTTTTTTACCAAGTTACACAGGTTGTTCATTTGGGGATGACTAGAGGTTAAATGTTCTTCCAGAAGTAAGGGAGAACGAATAATAATTGCTTACCTTTTGAAACTGAGGTCTGAAAAGCCTATGAACACTTGGATAATACTTATTAACTTATGACTCAACTCACTAATTGCCATGTTAGAAGTCCTACGGGCAAAGTAACCTCTTGATGTTACAAACTGATCTCCAGCTCATTAGAAGATGACATTTAGTTAGTAAGACTTCTTTTTTCTTAAGGAATTAGCAGTGTGTAAACGATTAGTCACCATTTATGAATGTACAGTAAAATATACAAATGTGAAAAAACAGAACTCTAATTTTTATTTTTACTTGGACAGTAGATGATTAAAGCAAAAAATCACAACACAAAACAGTTCATGGTTAAATGAAATCTATGACAACAGTACTCAAAATATACTATGAAAGAAACAAAAAGTTCTAAATATTACTTTTCAAGATAATGGTCTTTCTAGCATGTTGCAGAAATAGTAAAGGAAAGTTTAACTGAAGACGCCATGTATATTTACAATTTTAATTACTAAATAGCTTTCAGATTAGTGGAGTTCTTGATATTTGCTTATATAATATACCAAAATTACATCTACTAGAGTATTCTATGCATTCCTTCACCTGGAACAAAATAAAAATCAATGCTTACCTTTTCCCAGTGAACAATTTCCCAAGCACCATTTCTCAACACTGGGAAGAGAAAAGGCGACATTTTTAAGATCATTTTTATTACTTATAAAAAGCCTATTTCTGATGAAATGATCATTTTAAAAGAACAGTTTAAATTCACTAGTAGCAATTTTTACTAATTATGACAGTAAAGATAAGAAAAATTATACAAAGAATTAGGAACAACCAATGTACATTTTAGATCCCACAATAAAACACTGCTAACAGAGAGCAATCCCATTGATGTTGCCAAGGGCTTTCTTCAGCACACAGAAGAATTATAGGATTCAGCTGGAGTAGAAAGCCATAAACAGGATGTGAAAAAGGGAGTGACAAGCTTAAAAAACATTTCAGAAGCCGTAACAGTAGCAATGTTCAAAAACAAACAAACAAAAACACAAGCACAGAAGGAATAGATTTTAAATTGGTTAGTAAAAATTTAACACAAAAACCAACAGACAATCTGCACCTTTGGCTTTATAATAATGCAAAAGTGCAAAAGTTTCCATATTTGGTTTACTAAGAAGAAATGAAAGAGGCTACTATTAATGTATGATAGAGGGGTTGATATTTCTTAGTGTTTCATTACTGCTTTGCAACAGTAAAGTTACTCAGTATACCTTTGTTTTTCCTATGTGTCTGTGGTGTAATATGGAAAATTCCAATAGACACTAAGAGATAAAACTAAAAACAGTAAAGAGAATAATGTGAGGTAGACAGCCCAGCTCCTAGTACGTAAAAAAAGGAGTAAGTTAAGGTCAGTCCCAACAGTAAATTCCATGAGGGAAAAGCTCATGTTTGCTTTGTTTAACACTAAATTCCCTGGAAACAGCACAGTACCTGGCACAAGTGCTACTCGATAAATATTTGCAGGATGGATAATTTACAGGTACAAAAACATTAGATCCAGTTTCTTTCGATATTAGAAGAGATGAAGCCTGAACCCTCTGCATCAAGTAAATCACAGCGCTAATAATCCCCCAATGAGCCCCTCTTTTGGTGGGGCTCACCAGTCTTCCACCATATTCATGGTTTCCTGCTGCTTTATTCCCAGACTGCTTCCCTTATTTGCGGCACCTGCCTGGCTCATGCTCATGAGATTTTTTGTTAATCAAGTTATAACTTCCAACAAAATGTACAGATCTTAAGTGCTCCACTCAATGAGTTTTGAAAATTATAAACACCTGTGAATCCACCACTCAGAACAAGATATAGAACTTCAGAAAGATCCCTCATGCCCTTCTACAATCCATCCCTCTGCCCCCCAGAGGCAAAAATAAATTAGTCACCATAGTCTTGCTTTCCATAAATATTGAGTCGTACACTATGAATGTATTTTTGTATTGAGCTTTCAATCAACATATCTGAGATTCTGTTTAAAAGACTTTTCTTTTCCCATTAAATTGACATGAGCTATGGTGGATCGATATCTGGACTCTATTTATTCCATTGATCAATTTGCATATCTGCACAAATACACAC
The DNA here is from genome assembly GCF_041296265.1 of Equus caballus. Lineage (NCBI taxonomy): Eukaryota > Metazoa > Chordata > Mammalia > Perissodactyla > Equidae > Equus > Equus caballus. The sequence continues at coordinate 91,171,102 of NC_091686.1, read as the reverse complement.
CATCTTGATTACTGTAACTTTATGGTAAGTCTTGAAATAAGGTAGGGTAAGTTCTCCCACTTCATTCTTTTTCAATATTGTTTTGGCTATTCTAAGTTCTTCGCGTTTCCATATAAATTTTAGAATCTAATTGCCAATTCTTAAAAAAACCTCTTGGGTTTTTTATTTGGGCTCATGTCTTTTAATTCGTGGATAAGCTATATCCGTCCATTTACTTACATCTTCATTAATTTCTCTCAGATACGTTTTTGTAGTTTACAGTGTATGGGTCTTTCATTAGATTTATTTCTTGATATTTGATGAATTTTTTCTTATGTTTTAAATGGTATTTTTTACTCCATTTTCCAATTGATCACTAGTAGTATGCAGAAATGAATTAAACTTTTGTACAATGACCCTGTTATCCTGTAATTTTGTTAAATTCACTTATTAATTCGGGTAGAGATTTTTAGTTGTTTTTATAGCAATATTTTCTAAGAAACTTAATTTCTGTTTGTTAACAATGCTGCATTATGATTTGGGCCAGCTTTATTGTGCTCATATGCCTCATTGTTTATTTTTAAACTCCTCTGCTCTTATGCAAAAAGAAAAATCTTTGAAAATCAGGAATAATTTTTACTACTAAAAATGTCCTGTTGGTTTTATGCCCTAAGCATCTCAAATTCTGCCAGGTTTTATCTCCTCCACCATCACCAACACCCCTACTTCAAGCAATCATCATCTCTGTTGGGAGCTGCATTAGAGGTCTGCATTAACCTCTCCACTAGTTTCCCACATTCACTCTTGATCTCTTTTAAATTTAGTTTCTACATTATAGCTATAATGACTACAGAGAATGATTTTACATATATGTCCAATTATAGGTTATCATGTATCAATCCATATATCCTCACACACATACATTTATATACAAGATTAGGTCACTCCTGGATCAAAACTCTTCAACTGTCTTCCCTTGGTTCATAAAATAAGTCCCAACATCTGGAAGGCCTTTGATGAAGCAGCTCCTGCCTATTCTCCATCACCATCTCTTACCACTCCCTCTACCCGCTCCACACACTCTCCGTGGTGAAAGCAATATGCTCTGTCTTGCCTCAAATCCTTCACACGTTTTCATGACTGGAACACTCACTCCCTCCATCCTCACCTAGAAAACTTCCACATATCTTCTGGATCTTAGCTTTAACACTACTTTCTCTGGGGACATTTTTTTGACACCTATTCCTTTACCACTACCCTCAAGTCTAAATGAGCTTCCTGAACTTTTCCCTCAGTGTACTTATGACAGTTTCACCATGTATGTAGTTGAGAGAGGATTTATGTAAGAACTATCTCCTCCCCTAGACTGTAAGATTTGGGACAACAGGAACCTTCTCTACTCTGTTCACTGCTGTATTCCCAGTGTTATGATGCAGTGGCACAAAGGTGCTCAGTAAATCCTTGTTGGATGGAAGGCTGGATCCACTGATGTTCGTATATGTTTGAGACCATAGGAAGCCACGATAATAGTTACATGGATTTACTAAAGATACAGCCCTGTTCCCTAGTAGATCTCATGTTAAAAACAACATACACAAAGTGTTTAAAAAATAGCTACATAGCAAAAGACTTTGGCAGTTCCTCAAAAAGTTAGGCACAGAGCTACCATATAACCCAGATATCCCACACCTAAGCATATATCCAAGAGAACTGAAAACATATGTTCATACAAAAACTTGTACACAAATGTTCATCACAGCATTATTCATAATAGCCAAAAAGTGTAAACAACTCAAGTGTCCATCAATTAATGAACAGTTAAACAAAATGGGGTATAGCCATACAATGGAATATTATTCCATCATAAAAGGGAATGAGATGCTGTTACATGCTACAACATGGGTGAATCTTGCAGACACGCTAAGTGAAAGAAGCCAGACACAAAAGGCCACATATTGTATGATCCCACTTATATAAAATGTCCAGAATAGGTAAATCTGTAGAGATAGAATGTAGATTAGTGGTTGTCAGGGGCTCATGGAAGAAAGAAACAGGGATTGACTGCTTACACGTATGGGGTTTCTTTTTTGGGTGATGAAAACATTCTGGAATCAGATGGTGATGGGTGCATAACTTTGTGAATACACTAAAAAATACTGAAATGTATACTTGAAAATAATGATGTTATGGTATGTGAATTATAACTCAATAAAAACAGCTACATAAGAAGATGCAATGAGCTATTTAAACATTTGCTTAAAATAGACTTCTCAGTTTTATAAGTTACTAAAATTATTCCAGTGTGAGCAGTTGGAAATGGTTATGCAACCATTAGATGCACTAACAGAAGTGTCCTCTGATGTCAGCTCAGGGCCACCCCTTCCAGCTCTGTAATCTAAACTAGCTCTCTTTGAAATGCTGCCACTTCGCATATGTTTGTTAGTTCACATCTAAAAATAGCCCCAAACCACTCTGCTGGGTTCCATTTAACAGAATGGAAGTGTCACAACAGGCTTCCCAAACTCAGCAGACCATGCCAGGAAGTCTTTGCTCCACTAAGAAGGGTGGACGCCTGTGGCACTTTCACGGAACCATGAAAAACAATCCTCCAAATCTGCTTCATTTCTCCATCTTCTGCACTCATTCATTTCCTCTCAACCTTGCTCCAATCACTTCTCTCTGCACATTCGAACCTACTGAGCTCCTTCGTCTAACTGATCTTTCTGCACTTCTCTCTCTCAATTAACCTGTCCCCCTTTCTCCTAGGGGATCTCTGCCTCCACCCAAACAGGACACCGTCCCACTCTCTTCTTCCTCACTCTCCATCCAAACATCTTCTCTCAGTTCATCATTGAAGAGATAAACTGGAAAGTGTGGCTTGCTGCAAAATTTTGCAAATCTAAGAAACTTTTAAACACATATTCAGTTGACAGTGTTTTCTGTCAAAATACAAAATCAATGTACATCTCTTACAAGCCAAAGAGAGGTATATATGGGAAAAGCTGGCATTCTCTCCTCATCTCATGCCACTTTCTCAAGGTAAGGAACACTACCGATGCATCCTCACATACCTTTCTCTAGACAAACATGTAAATATACACTTTTGTTTTCTTTCCTTTTAAAAACTTATTTCTCTGCAAATTGGTTTTCCACTTAACATATCATAGATGCTTTCAGGACAAAGCATACAGACAACCTATTTTTTAAAAATAACCCATTGAATGGATGCATTCGTTACAATGCGTCAGATAACTGAATGAACTAATGAGACTGCACAGGATATATTCACAAAAATCTTTAATCAAAGTAGAAGATATGATACAGCAGGAAAATAAAAGCCCAGGAAAGCATCAGGGGCCAGGGAAACTTCTAGGCACAGTTCCCCAAGGTCCCTTCCCATTCACTAGGACATGGACTTTGAACCTCCGTGGTATGTACGATAAATCTTAATTTCAGGGAAGTCTGGGAAAAAGTTTCCAAGGGGTCTTTTATACCCCCTTGTCAATCAGCCCAGCCAGACTGTGTAATAGGTTAAACCTGGTTAAGCCATCAACCTATAGACATCCTTAAACTAAGTAGAGAAGCTGGTCTTGGGTGCCTCCAGGAGAGTTTCAAACCTTATACAGTACACTATAAATCACCAGCTAATCCATCTTGTCCTTCTCTTGGCCAAGGTTCAGCATCACACTTCCATGTTTCCCAGAGTTAAGCATAGAGCAATTTCAGTCCAGCTTTGAAACAACTATTTTACACAGCAGCATATCATCATTTATTCTATTATCCTCCTCTCGATGGAAATTCTGACTTCCACATCAAACAACACTGAAATATATTTACACGATGATTGTATTCTATAGGAGAGAATCCCAAAAGGAGCATTGCTGGCTCCAAGGGTTCCTGCGTTTGTACTTTTATCAGATACAACCAGATTACTTCCCTAAGAATCTACTGCAATCCACTCTCACTAGCAATGTATGAAGTTCCACTGCCTATAAACCTAGACAAGTTACAAATTGTTCCGAATCACTTGAATTTTGTCAGTCTGATGGGTATTTGGTATTTATTATGAAGGCTACAGTGGCCTGGATTAATCAAAGTGTAAACTACCTTAGTGTCCTACACTGAGTTAGAATTTGAACTAAGTAGAGGATCATTTCTTTGAATGTACTGCACAACTTTGCTATGCAACAGATGGTTCAGGGACCTGTAGCATCAGCATCGTCTGGAGGCTTGTTAGAACTGAGACTATGTTCCTACCCCTTCCACCTCCCATTGCTTTTGTTCTTGAAATACAAAACCAGGACACAGAAATAAAGACTGGAAGTGCATAGCTTCTTCAAACTTGAGGCTAGACCCGTCTTAGCATACAGAGAATACAGCATTCTAGTGAAGTTAAAAATCAGCTCACAACATATAAAAGGTGTGTATACAGATCAAGGCTTGAATACTGGCCAAGGATAAAACGTCAATCACATAATTCATGCTTGTCTTTACTTTGGAACTGGTTCCTAAACATTCAACTGTACAACAATTAAAATGAACAATATCACATATATTAAGCTGGTGACTAAAATAGCAACCTAGTTATTTTTAATCACTGACCTCCTCTGACCCAGCTCCAACCAGGTTTAAATGAAGCACAAAATGATGCTGAGTCTTTTGCTAAGCTTTTAGCTTTCTTGGGCCAAAAGTACACCTACTTTACACTTCTAGAGTATAAGAGTTCAAGAAGGTGAGCCGTGGAGGAGACGATTAGTGATGCCTGGTGACGGAGAGGGAGAGCAAGCTATCACAGGATTAGGAGCAGGACCTGTCTGATGGTGCTTTGACAGCTCATTCTTTTAAATGCAAGCTTCCGCAGCTCTCCACAGTTCCAGACAAACACACCTGCTATGGTTTCCATATGGGCTAATTAGTCTGACAGTATGCATGGGAGAGCTCGCTTTAAACAAATGTAACCTGTTTTTATTTATCAGGATACTCCTTAACAGCTTTGTTGTAATAGATTTCTTTTTTGAAATAAAAACATTCTGTTAGAGTCCCTTAGAAATTCCCTAATCAACGGCCCTGGAGAAACCAGCAGTCTCTCGGGACTCAAACGTTGCAGAGGTACAGGTGCTCACGTAGCATCTAACACCAGCTTCTCTGAGAGAAGCTCTCACCACTGCAATCAAAATGGTCCACCACTGGGGTCATTACCGAAAAAGTCAATGGGGTGCCATTTCTAGGCAATCAACCCACTTCTTGAAGTGGGTAACAAGAGGCAAGTTATCCAAAAGGACAATGGGCACTACCGATGTCACAGAGGACAGAGAAACCACAGAGAAGGTAGTATGCTCCACTTCCTATCTGAGAGTAAACACTGAAGAGGAACTTCAGCACATCGAGAAAGATAAGATGGCAGCTGAGACTATGGTTTTGAACTGGGCAAAGAAGGAAAACCAACATACCCACATTAAAGCATCAATTCATTCACTATGTAGATCTTTACTTCCAAAGACAATTTTAAGGCAAAAACCTCTTGGCACAAAGTGACGTTGCACAAGTCTCCTGCACGAAGTTGCCTATAAAGGTCAAGTCAAACAATGACCTGCTTGGAGTCCACTGACACAAAGGATAAAGGGAACTTCACAAATTCCACTGTCCATATTTTGTATGTAGATTTTCAATTAGTTGATACTACTTGTATCAACTCACTTATAAAACTTTTAACAATGATCCTCACCAGCAGCATCAGTATCACTGAGGATTTCTTAAGAATGAAATCTGGGGCCCCATGCGAGGCCTACAGAAAATCCAGGGGTGAGAACCAGTGACATAAAAAACAATGCAGGTGAGAGGACGTGATCAGAGCACAAGCATCGGCAATCCCCTTTTCTCAAAATGTTTTCCTTCAGTCCTGCTCACAGAGGCATGACTCACTTGCTCTTTCCTTTACTTGAAAGAAAAATCTCCCCCGCCAATCAATCACTCCACCATTCCTTGCAGTTGGGCTTCAGTTCTCACAGCTCCACAGCAGCTCTCCAGTCTAGACCTGGAACTCCAGTTAAGAACTGTGACTTCTTCAATGCTGACTGAGTGGGTGTTGCAGCCCTGGCCCTCTTTTAATTTAGCAGCATTTGGTGTTTGATAGGGTTTCCTCTCCTTTGCCAAGTCCAGGTGAATCTACCCACTGTGTATTTTCCTCTGCCTCCTCATCGTCATCACCCTAGTCCTCCTCCCTAATTCATCAAAAGTCAATCTCTCTGTGCCTCACCTCACCCCCTCCTCATGCAGCTGTCAAATTCTTCTTTTAAAATTACAACCGGGAACCTAGCCATCCTCTTCAGAAATTCTCTCCAAGTCCTACATCCTGGTTTTCAAAAGCCTCCAAAATACGACCCTAAGTTGCCTTTCCATCCTGACAGGCATCCTAATGCTCTAGCCAAAACAGACTCTTTGCTATTCCCAGAATATATCTCACGCTTCCCCCTTCTTCCTGGATCACTCACTGCTACCACTCTGATAACTCTGCTTACTGCAAGGCCACTTGTCCTTCATGAACCTTGCAAATGAATTTCTGAATCCCCCCCTCTCTCATTTAGCCCTTATTAGTTCTTCTGTCTTGTATTATAATATCAGTGGGCATCTAATCTTCCCCACCAGACTCTAATTTCCTGCAGGGCAAGAATGAAGACTCATTTCTTTCTGCGTTTTCTGCACTGGGTCTCACACAAGGGAGACGTTAAGACTTACTGAAGTGAAATAAATGTTCTAACTTTGAGTCACACCTGTTTTTCCTCTCTCACTTTATGTCCCTGAATTTCCTCAGTGGGTTTTGCTCCTGGGTGTGCAGCTTTTATTTATAGGCAAATGAAAGACAATCCGGGGTTGTATTTCCCCACAAACAAATGCCTCCTCTCCATCCAGAGCTGCTGTTGAAAATATCTAACCAGTTCAATTTATATAACCCTAAAATCTTTGTGATAATTTGAAAATACTTACAATCTTACAGGTGTCTGAAAATATTTAGGCCATATATGTGCTCAATTTTTAAGATCATGGAAACAGTACGTTCTAAGAACTATTTACAGGTAAGTTGATGTACATGGTGGCAGAGCATATGTTCTGTCCCACTGAATGGATCAGATGTGGGGATACCTCCAGGAAGACAAAAAGGCAGCACACCGGCTTTTTCAATAAGCCAGGAAAGTGGCGCTATTTTAAGTTTCTTAGCATAATACCAAGTCTCCTTCGTACAGCACTGAAATGAAATGAACCAGATGGACTCAGCCCTGTTAGTAGGTCATTTCAGGCTTAACAACCTAAAATATATTCAACTCTCACCAACTCAACTCCTTTTTCACAAAGGACTTTAAAGGTGAAATGGTTTCCAGTGGGAGATAAGCAACTATGTGCCCTGCAAGGAAGAGGCCTTGTTAGTGCCTATCAATCACTATCAACTCAATTCTCTTTCAGCAAAGGCTGATGTAGCTCCAGGGAAAGAAGACATAGGTGGACACAAGATCTATTATTTTTAGCTATGTGCCTTGTCTAAAAGAATTTCATGTTGTCCTTTCCTAAAGTAAAACAAAGTAAAATTGCATTATTTATTTATTTAGAATATACTTTTTTTTAATGCTTTTTTTGGTGAGGAAGATTGGCCCTGAGCTAATATTTTGTCGCCAATCTTCCTCTTTTTTTTTTCCCTCCCCAAAGCCCAAGTACCTAATTGTATATCCTTGTTGCAAGTCATTCTAGTTCCTCCATGTGGGATGCTGCCACACCATGGCTTGATGAGCAGTGCTAGGTCCATGCCCAGGATGCAAAGTGGCAAACCCCGGGCTGCTGAAGCACAGCACATGAACTTCACCATTTGGCCACAGGGCCGGCCGGCCCCACAAAGTTGCTTTATTAAACAAAGACTTATTCTAATCTACTGCCTACTATATGATAAAACAAGGTATTAAACAATCTAACTGTAGTAATGGTGACCCTCATTCAAATACAGCATCAAATCAGGGGATCAGTGGGCTGCCTGATGCCACAGGTATCTCCATACATTCTCACCTGAAATGTGTACACACCACCATTCAGGGAATATATCCAAACCTGAGATTTTTAAAAAGCAAATCTATTCTATTAGGAGGTATTTTTAACTTTCTCAAATATCCTTCTTCATCTACACCTGAACCCCATCCTTTCCCAGGCCTCAGTATTGTGATTTTATGTGAAACTGTCATTCCACTTGAAACATTGGCATGCTGGCCATAAGAGCATTTCACAAACACATGAAAGCATATTTTTACAATTTAAAAGAGAACTAGCTTACCCACCACAATAAATTCACATGGGGATTGGCTTCAATTTACATATTATAATGACAATTACAAATTTATAATTTACAACTTCCTGCAGAGCTAAATTTGGCAAAACCACCCATTTTAGGGAAAATAATGAGAGACTGCCTCCAGTGTGTGTGTAGACACCTGGAGGAAGTTATGTCAAGCATTGTGAGTTTAAATATTGGGGTCAGAAACAGAGAAAATGAAGGTATATCTAGACGCGAGGAAAATCAGGGCATTCTGAATATGGCGGTGCTCTGGGGCCTTGCGTAACGGAAGTGATAAGCGGACACAGTACTGTGTTCACAGGGGGCAAAGCAGGGTAAAGCAATGCTACGATGACTTTGACAGAGAAGGTAAAGAGGTGGCAAGACTTCCACCACTTTAATATTTTATCAATGTCTGCAAAAACGGTTGGGGACACTGTTATGAAAATATTGCTTTTCATCTTGCTCACACCCCAGATAATAAATTTTCAGGAAGGCTCCTTTCATTTCTAGTCTCCTTTTCCTTCATTATCTGTACTCAAGTATCTATATGGAGAGTGGTTCATTCATCATTCATTTGCCATGCACATACAGAGCACCTGCTAAGGACAGGCCCCCGGCTAGGAGCCATGGAGACCTCAGAGATGAGTAAGAGCGCAGACCTGCCCTCTGAAGTGTTCCCATCTAGTACACATAACCATCACACAAGAGAAATACAGGAGCAAAGAGAAGCAGTCACAATTCACTTGGAGGAGTGGACCACAGAACTCATCGAGATTCATTCTCTCTGAACTTCTGAGCATCAATTTACTCTGCCCTCCCTGGACAACTAGGCCCTCAGAGAATAATACACAAATTTGCATTTGCCAGCTCACCGAACCATCAACCTAACAACTTATACATCTCCAGGACAAGAAATGGCTTGTATCCAAAAGTGTTGATGATAGGCTCAAAATGTAAAGTTTATGAAGTCCTGAGTTAGGTCCAAAATTCATAATTTAATCTCTGATTGAGTTCATTAGTGGGTGAAATTGAGGCATGAGACAGGCACTAGTCTACAGTTAAATGGCTGAAAACGTTGTAAATAAAAATATGGATTTATATTTCTGAAGTTGCCAGGGAATGACAGACAAAAAAATCACTCTAGTGCCTCAGTGCAAAATAAGGAGAGAAAATATTCATTTCTCTAAGAATACAGAAGGATTAATATTTAAATCTGAGGGAAAGGTGTCCTCTTACATATTACATGGTCTTGGTAAACATTTAGAAAGTAAAAATTTAAGTTAAATACTTCAAATGTCTGTCAAAAATTAATTATCTGACACAAATACCCCCCCTTCCTACTCCTACATCCATTCCTGCCTCAACGCAGGAAAGCAAATTGAATCTCATTCTTGTCTAATGACAACAGATGGCTTTCACTTTTAGGAATTTGAGTTATCTGACAGCAAAAAGTGTCCTACTCAAACACTTCTGTTATCTCCTATCAACCGCAAAACCAAGAAAATGACCCATACTCAAACCAGGCAAAGAAAAAAAGAGATACTGTTGTCTTAGAAAAGAATTTCAAGTATCAAACTAAAAGCCATAATTTCTTGGATATGGGATTCCCAAGTATTCTGCTGATTTAAAATGGCTTTTATAGCTGGTAAGTCCTAATACTTTCCTTTTGACACAAGTTTTATATAGAAGCCTTCCCTCTCACTCGCCTGTTCTTCATTTTCAGCCATAGAGCGAATCCTGCCAATCTACGATGAACTGATGACCCAAGAATGATAACCAAGAAGGAATATTTTCTCTGAATAGTAGACAAAAGGGAGTATTTCTGGAAGCAGGTAAATTCCTGGAAAATCAGAGAAGCCATCAGTATAAGGTGTGGTAATCTAAAATCATCATAGCTATGACGGCTATTCTTAACTGTACAACGTTGACTTCTTGGGCCAAGGATTGAAAATAACTGCTAGTCTCTGAAGATAGGAGTCTTCTGCTACAAGAAACATTATGTATTAGAAAAACAGTTACATATTCTTGGTTCAAAAGCTGTTATTGAATATTCTGAGCAACATGCCAAGAAATGCAAAAACTGCGTATCGCCAAAAATAACAGTACCAGAAACATCTGGGTTTTTTCTCTTTCAATTCCTACGGTTGTCCTTTCCCACCTAAACTCCTGGAGTAGCTTTGTGCCAGTATTCTAACAGCCCCTACTCTATTTCATTTAGCTCTCCATCTTTAACCTGCATGTTCATCCTGTCTCTTTTGGCTCGTAAACCTTCAACAGCTACTCAGTATACACAAGAAAAGTTGGAATCTCCTTGGCCTGCCATTCAAGGTCTTGTAAAATTTGACTCTGGCCTACCTTTTAAATTATGTGTTTGCTTCCCTTTGATATGAATCTCCTTTCTCCATCTGGTACTCTCGTAATGGTTCATCAAAGCAATTCAACATCATCTTCATCTCTGTTCAGGATAACTTCCTTTCCCCCTTTCTCACTCAACCCACACGTAATGTCTGCCCTAGGTGCCTTTGCTCATCCAAAGGTTTCTTAAATTCAAGATCTAGCTCCAGTTACCCCAGAATTTTCTCTCCTTCTTTTGAATTCATATAGCATTTGACGTAGGAACCATTATTTTCCACAAAAATCTAGGGAGACATTGAGATCATGTAATACAAACCCTTCATTTTCCACACAAAATCATTTCTTACCTTTTGCTTTTATATGGTTCCCAAATTATACTTTTTCATATGTCCCATAATAAATAATATAATCCCAGTAAATATTCTATTAATTTATCAGGTGATACTTTAATAAATATACCTTTTTCAGTGTATCAAAAATCAACAGATAATCCCTTTGATGGAAGATGGTGAGAAGCAGAGCATTTTGAGAGCATCCCATAAGAATCACAGCAATATAAAACTACTATTTTTAATTACCAGCTAATTTTGGCAGACATGGCTGATCCTCCTCACACCAGGGAACTTCAGAGAGAGATGAGATTCTCAGAAGGGGAGAGCTCAGGGATGGGATAAGAAGTCTCTTTCACATGTTGCTGGGTATTTTTCAAAAATCTGAGCACATGATGATCTATTTTCTCATGTTGAAGGTCATTTTGGTTTTGGCTGTGTCAAAATGAAACCCACAACAAAATAGCCATGGCAAAATGCCGTGTACTTTCCAGAAGCTTGCTTGGTTTTAACAATTTTATTTATTTCTGGAGTAACTATCACCTGCATGCACAGCATAACTCAAAGTGCTTCCAGTATGCCTTTTACCCAAGCAACATCACATCTGATTCTCCATAAACATTTTCTAGAATAACATCTATAGATCACAAACAAAATAAAGACGTTTTGCAGCATTTGATGCTGTCAAAACAACTGCAAATTTTATGGACAGTACTTGAGAGCACATTGTTATAGGCACTTATATATATTAAAAATGCTACCTTTCAAAAATATTACAATCACTCTAATGTGAATTTAAGTGTCATGCTAATAAATGCTACAAACCAAGAATTTACCCTGGAAAAAAACTTAAGAGATACACAGAATTCCCAATTGAATTACATTTAATTGAAGTGATTTGTACATATTATTATAAGTGTATTTGACAGATAAGAGAAATAAAATGTGAAATTCCTACCTTGTGTCTGTTTCCTGTTCACTGCATTATCAGCTTTATGTCGTTTCTAAAGTTTAAAAGCAAAACAAAAAGTTTGAAAAAGTGAATGAGATTAATAAAACAAAACAGCACCTATAACAAAAGAGATTTCTTTTAACTTTTCTTAAGACTTTTATCCCTTCACACCCATAATCAACATTCTAAGTATGCCAGGAGTGGGGTGATGGAAGGGCTCAGCAGGTACTCAGGAATTTTGAAATTGAAAGCAATCCACATTATCTTTATACAGTCTCTCTCTTCTGGGAGCACAAGTGTGTGGTCCTCAGAAGGATTTTACACTAACATATAGGTAAGATTAAAATTTTAATGTACTAGAAAAGTTTGAGCTGAAAGGCTGATTTAGTCTTTTGCTTAAATAACTCACTTAAAAAAGATGATCACCCAAGAGAATTATCTATAATAACTACCATTTAATAATGATATGGAAATATTCCAACTTGGGAAATTCATTACCTAATTAAGCTTAATACATCCTCTATAATTTAATGCTGTGCTGTCTGTCAATGACTAGAAGCAAATACATCTATCATCTACATAAAGTCTCTTCTATCTACTGCTCCTCAGCAGTTGCCCTCCCCCAAAATCACAAGCCACTAAATCACACGATCCTATTCTCTTTCTTCCCAAAAGCACCAATAAAAATTAAGTGGTAAAAAGGTGGTTTAGTCTAAGTGTAGGTGGGTGAGTTTGAAGAGTTACATAAACCAAGGTTTTATAGCAGTAAGAAAAAGAAACCAAAGGTCAGAGGAAAGGTGAGAATTTGAGTGCCCCAGGGAAACTATCTCTTCTCTATGGTTCCATGAGAGGTTTTCCATGGTTTCTGTCTGAACATCAAGGACAACATATTAGGCTCCACTGACGCTGAAGAAAAATGTTGAGTAAAACTAACTCTGTGCTCAAAGAATCTATCACATAAAGCCCAAGGTCAGATTTAGCTGCACATACCTGACTATAAGGTGGGTTGGAACCAACTTAAAACAAATGAGTTCCTAAGTTTTTCATTTGAGAAGATACATGGCTTTTAGAATTACAGTGCACATATGAAAACACTCTCCAAGAGAAAAGCCTGGACTTGCGGATTAGCACTCCTCCAAGACACAGCAATACTCAGGAGGAGCAGAATAATAGCTGGCAGTGTGGACCCAGTCCCTCCAACAATCAACCACTGAGCTGCACAGAATGCACACAGAGCGTTCAACATGCCTCTGTGGAAGGCTGGCTGAAAACAATGCTTGCCACATCCATAGGCAGGAACACACTACAATTCTTTCTCAGAAGAAAACACTCGCTAAAAGAAGTGTAAGAATGTAGACTTTTAACAGGAAATTATTGCTTCCAAAAGTACGAACATGATTTGCCAGCAAATATTCTTAAATGAATTTTTAAAGTTCTGTTAAATTTGTAGCATCAGGGGGCCATCCCCGTGGCCGAGTGGTTAAGTTCATGTGCTCCGCTGTAGGCGGCCCAGTATTTCGTCGGTTCGAATCCTGGGCACGGACATGGCACCACTCATCAAGCCATGCTGAAGCGGCATCCCACATGCCACAACTAGAAGGACCTACAACTAAGAATATACAACTATGTACCAGGGGGCTTTGGGGAGAAAAAGGAAAAAAATTTTAAAAAATCTTAAAAAAAAAATTTGTAGCATCAGTGAAGAATATTTTCTATTTGAGAAAACTCTAAAATACATTCTCATTTTTGTGAATAAATATCTTAAGAAAACGAAAAGTAAACCAAAATAAATTTTAGTCCAAAATAATGGTCCAAGGTAAAATTAGATATTGGAAGTAGGTGCAAATATTTCCAAAACAGTACACATTTATAACAGACTTCTAACTGAAGGAGACAAATAAAAGCTAATTAATGAAACATTCCACTTCAAACAGGAAATTTAATCTTAGTGAAACCTAAGGAGATCCTGAACATTACTTTCCATTTACAGAGAATTCTTGTACAGGAGCATCTCTTTCCTCAGCCTTCCTACCGCAGAATAAATTAGGTTACTTGTCAAGAAACAATTGTGTTGAATATACCTAAGGATCTACCCAGTTAGGCAGGTTCTAACGCTATGACTACAAAAAGCATCTGTGAATCCTAAGGAGATCATTATTCCTTCAGAAACTAATAGTTCAGAAAAAATTAATATAGTTACTCTCTGAGTTCAAATACCCCTACTGTCCTGTAATCAGAATTCATTTAATATCACTGAGAGCTAGTGAATTATTTAATATTATCAATATTTAATTGGCAGTGTACCAGTAAACTAGACTGTATAAATAGTGCCATGAACTTTAGGACACTTAAGTATGCAATGTTGACCACTCCCTCCTTCTGGGAACTCATCCTCCCTAGGCATTTCTTATCACATCCTTGCCCACGAATTCCACCTCTATCTTGGCTCCTTCTTCTTTGTCTCCTCACTTGTTATTCAGTGATGGAATTCCTCAAGGCTTACTCCCTGGCCCACTTCGCTTCTGACTCTACGCCCTCTTCCTAGCTCAACTCATTCATACCTGCAGTTTCAATTACAACCAACATACAAATATATACCAGCCAAGACTCTCATCTGAGCTACAGACAGTTATATCTGGTTGCCTCCTTGACGTCTCCCTCTGGTAGTCTCAAAGGCATCTCAAACTACATCTAAAAGGCAACCTATGACTTTAACTCCCAAGACTTGGTCCTTCTTTCAGACATGGAAACATATACCATCCACTAGCACAAACTAAGAATCTGATAGTCATCCTTACATCATCTTCTCCCTCTCACGCAATCCATTTCTTCAATTCAATAAATGTTTACTAAACACTAAGTGCCAGGCCCTATTACTATTGCTAAGGATACACAATGAACAAGAGACAAAAACTCTTGCTCTCCTGGAGCTTACATTCCAGTGGTTGGAGACAGAATATGAACAAAATAAGTAAGGTATGTAGCATGTTGGATGGTGTCAGTCTCATCAACTTTACTCCTGAATATACATTGAATTCATTTTTTCCATATTTGTTTATCTCTACAATACCACTTAGTCTAAGTTCATTTTTTCATATCAACTACTACAATATTCCTCTAAGGAGTCCACGCAAGTCCTCTCTCTTTTCCTTCTGATCCATTTTCTATATTTTAGTTACAAGGATCTTTGGATGATGAGAATACAGTTAACATTTACTCATCACTTACTATACACTAGGCATTGTTCTAAGGACTTCAGTGCATCACTTAATTCTCATAAATAGCTCGTGTGGTTGCTTAATATCTGTCCCCTCTACTGGACTGCAAGCTCCATCATGGCTACTTTTTCTCACTAGCATATTCCCAGTATTTGGTCTCTGAACACTGTAGACTTTAAAAGGATTCGTTTTATAATGAATAAAGTTTATCAGTGTTTAAGTTAACAAGTGTATAGCAAAGAAGGCGTGTTTTTAGTGGTGAACATTATCAACTGAACAAAGAACCCTGACTCTTACCATAAGAACTGGCATTTGACAAGATGCACCTTTTTAAAAAAACAAAACAAAGCGTTCTCCATCAATTTTACAGTAGTTTCAAGTAAGTATATTTATTATTTGTTAGTTACACATAAAAATAGGAACTCATATTATGTTAAGCTGTCTAAAGCATCATGAATTAAAATGCACTGAGTGGGTAAGTCTTAGGTATCTCATCCTAAGGTAATTCTTACCGTTTTATTGTAAAATTTTAAAAAATGTTTAATAGAACATACAGGATGGCTTACTAGAATGTAAGCTCTGTTTTATTCACTGAAGTGAGAGTGACAGACATTGCTCCTCACCAACATCTGCTTCTCCTCTATTTCCACGGACATGGAGATTACATCTCCCTTTTGTCACGTCACTAGTTCTAATATTGGGGTGTAAGCAGATGTGATATGGGCAATTGCTGGACCAGAATGAAGAAACGAGACCATCATTCTTTCTCCTTCTCTGGTTTAGTGACTACGAACATTACATACAGCAGAGCCTTGACTCAGCTGCATCCCTGAGTGACTACACAAACAACGGTGTCTCCTATCCTCCCTCCTCCCAGAAAAAAGCCTGCAGTGCCTTTCAGTATGTGAAAAATAAACTTATCTCTAAGCCACAGACATTTGGGACGTGATTATTATCGTAGCAAAAGTTTAACATACTCTAATACACATCCTAATGAATGCCTGGTATCTAAGAACTGCTTCATTTTTTTTCTTTAAAGAATTTATTTTTTTCCTTTTTCTCCCCAAAGCCCCCCGGTACATAGTTGTATATTCTTCATTGTGGGTCCTTCTAGTTGTGGCATGTGGGACGCCGCCCCAGCATGGTTTGATGAGCGGTGCCATGTCCGCGCCCAGGATTTGAACCAACGAAACACTGGGCCGCCTGCAGCAGAGCACGCGAACCTAACCACTCAGCCACGGGGCCAGCTCCTGCTTCATATATTTTTGTTGCATGAATGAACGAATATATGTATTCATTATAATTATTGATAAAGATACTCTTTGTCCAACTAGCTAAACAATTTTTGATTTTTTTCCTTTTCTAGGGAGTAACATTTCAAACTTTCAAACTTTATACAGTGATATAAACTTCTTGTTAAACCATTCTTACAGACAATTTTTCTTTTCCTTTTTTTTTTATGAGGAAGATTGTCGCTGAGCTAACATCTGTGCCCATCTTCCTCTATTTTGTATGTGGGATGCCACCACAGTGTGGCTTGACTAGAGGTGTGTAGGTACACACCCAGGATCCAAACTCATGAACCTTGGACCACCGAAGCAGAGCATACACACTTAACCACTATGCCACCAGGCCAGCCCCTAATCAATTTCTTAACACTGATTTAATTGGAAAACTACTTCACATGATACTATTATTACCCCAAAATACTATTATTACATTCTTTAGGAAGTGCTTAACTGCTTTCTAATAGCATCCAATTATTCCATCATGCCAATAAAAGTTTTGCTAAAAAAGAAAAGAATTCTTGAATACCATTTTATTTATCAATGTATCTTCAGAGAGGGGGTACTAGAAACCACAGCTAGAGAGCTTATAGTTTTGCTAGGGAAAAGAAGTTAAAAAAACATAGGAGAAGTAGTTTAGAGCAGTGATTATAAAGCAGGGCTCTGGAGCCAAACTGCCTTGTTTGAATTCTGACAGCCACAGTTATTAACTGTGTGACCTTGGGAGAGTTACCTTACCTCTCTGTGCCTCTTATCCCTCATCTATAAAATGGGGGTAATATCAATAATCCTTTAGAAGTTTGTTATAAGATTTAATAAATGTAAAGGACATAGAGCAAGTACATGGAACCTAAAGGCTCAAAAAATGTTATTAATACTATTGTTGGTGACTCGTCACAATGATACAGAGGAAGAGCACTGGATGGGATAGAATTCTGATTCCAGTGATTTCTTAGACAAGTTACATGACCTCTCCAAGCCTCAGCTTCCTTATCTTTAAAATGAGGTAATATCAACTTTCAAAGTTATTGACAGAACTAAAGGAGAAAAACATTTGCAACAATAGCGTAATTTCTAGTAAATAACAGATGCTCAATGAAAATTAGGTTAAACAAAGAAAAAAAAGGGAGTACATAAGGCCAAGAAAGAGACAAAATTGGAGTAAAGACCAATCTTTATTTAAAAAAATTTTTTTTAGGAAGATTAGCCCTGAGCTAACTGCTGCCAATCCTCCTCTTTTTGCTGAGGAAGACTGGCCCTGAGCTAACATCCATGCCCATCTTCCTCTCCTTTCTATGTGGGACACCTACCACAGCACGGCTTGCCAAGTGGTGCCATGTCCACACCCGGGATCCGAACCGGCGAACCCTGGGCTGCCATAGCAGAACATGCACACTTAACTGCTGCCCCACAGGACCGGCCCCAAGACCAATCATTATGGACTGCCAAATCCAGGTACAGTTCAAATGATAGTAAGTCTGTATGGAGCAATACAGGTGAGAAGAGAGCCCTATGCATTTTCAGCTAGTGGTCCCCGTCAAGTATGTCATTTCCAATCAAGAGGACTATGATTCAAACACACACACACACACAACTTCTGTTTGTACGCTTAGACACTTGGATGCTTTTGAGTCTGATAATCTAAAAGGTCAGTTGACCCATTTCTAATGGGTCTGGTGATGCCATGGGCTCATGTGTTTTTAATGAGATCTCAGTTT
Source organism: Equus caballus (assembly GCF_041296265.1). Classification (NCBI taxonomy): domain Eukaryota; kingdom Metazoa; phylum Chordata; class Mammalia; order Perissodactyla; family Equidae; genus Equus; species Equus caballus. The sequence goes on along the minus strand of NC_091686.1, from coordinate 91,152,951 downwards.
GAATCTCTACAGAAATAATGTTAATGTTTATGCAACTTTAAACTGGAGCTTTCTAAAGAATGTCTCAGCCTTTCCTTGCCTGACCATCTGACTTGCCTAAGGCTTGAAGAAGGTCATTTCAGACAGGCAAAGTATTTAAAGGACCTAGAAAAAAATTATTGGTTTCCTCAACTAAGGTAGTTTAAAAAAATGCTAAAATATTAGGGAGAAAAAGCCTGAATTTATTTCAGGGAACTTATTTTATAAAGGGCAAACTGACTTCCTGTTTTCTTTGCTACTAAAGAATAATAAAAGTAGCAAGTTTGCTGTTACTTTCTTTTAATAAATTAAGATAAAAGGAAACTTAGAACTACTAAAATAAGATGAAAAGGAATCAAAAGTATTTAATAAGGTGAAAACTATGGTATATAAATTTTAAAATAAAAAACTACCAAAAAAAAAAAACCCCTTTACATTTAGATAATTTGGAGGTTACTGTGTTTAACTTAAAATAACGTTCAAATTGAAAATGTAAAAATGTTCAAATATAGTTTTCTCTCCAACTAATTATTACATTCAAATTAACTTCTTTCATTAATAAACTCCAAACATAAGAGAACACTGTAAAAAGCATTCTGTGACATTAATTCTACAGAAATCAACATGCATTAATTCCAGGATGGAAGCATATTCTTTACACTTTTAAGTTGATAGGCATTTTTACAGCCTCTGCCAAGAATTAAATAACTTAAACTAATATTTTAAAATATGTTATAAAAATAAAAGTCTCTTTTATAATGAAAAAATTAAATACTTACAATATCTTCTATTATCTCTTTGATAGCTGCCACAGCTAAAATAAATAAGAGAGGAACCAGTGTGGTGTAGCGACCTGTTGGTGATACATCAGGTATTTGCTATTTGAATTAAAAAAAAAAGGAAGAGAAATCCAGTGAGAACTAGAAAGTTTACGATAGGTTTAAAAACAACAAAGTATTAGCATCTCCTAAAATGTGCCCCACTGATTTTACTATCTGGGCCGACTAACACTGGGTGGGGCAATTTGCCTATTTGCTAATAGGCAGCTGGAAGAGCATATGAATTAGCTTGACTGCAAGCAGTTGTGTGTAAGACTAACCCCTACAAAGGATGATTGGTTAAACAAATTATAGCATATCCACATATACCATACAACCATTGAAAATGATATTTCAGAAATACAATGAATCACTTGGGAAAATATTTGCACATTATTATACGGATAAAGCAGATTATAAAACATACGTACTCTATGATCCCCATTTTATAAACTAAATCAATAAACAATGCTTGGGAGGAAAAAAAAAAAAGACCAGAAGAATATATACTCAAATTTCAAGAGAGTAGTTGCGTCTGGGTGGTGAAATAATAAGAGTTTCAAGCTTTTTTCTTTATGCTTTGTTCTATTTTCTAATTCTTTTTACAATGAATGTACGCTATTTTTTAATACAATGAAACATCTTTTTCTGATTATAACTAACTCATACAAAGAGAAATAAGATTTAAAATGGTAATTCTTGTATTCTAAGGTTCAGAACTGACAGCTTTACTGTTACCAAAATAAGTTAATATTTTAAGAATAAGTCCCATCCCCCTTTAGCACCCAAAATGAATAGTCCTTGCCACATAAAATTTACAGAATGTTTAAAATAAGCTCATACAATTGAATCAAAAGGCTTGAAGAGGTACAGTCATGCACCGCGTAACGACATCTCAGTCAACAATGGATCACACACAGGACTGTGGTCCCATAAGATTAGTAGTATATAGCCTAGGTGTATAGGAGGCTGCACTATCTAGGTTTGTGTAAGTGAGCTCTGTGATGTTTGTACAAGGATGAAACTGCCTAACGACACATTTCTTAGAATGCATCCCCGTAGTTAAGTGATGCATGACTGTAGTAGAATTCTGACGCTACTTGTAGCCGGAGCCAGAGATGTCCATTCAAACCAGCTCACCTCTCTGCTTTTAGATAAGCTTTAGAACGTTGGTCATGGCTTAACAAAAACATTTATTAATATCTGAACATTTCACTTTGAACTAAGGTTTTACGACAAGACTTTACCTGAAGCAGCGCAATAAAGAGAAAAAATGAATTAGCAGCTCTTCTGAACTGAGAGTAGAGAAATCTTGGAAGGAATGTGATTATGTTGTATTTTGCAGTGCTAGAAAACAAAAATCAAAAGTAGCATAAAACACTTATTCCACAATTAGCATCCATGTTTACAAAATTCTATTACCACCATAGAAAAAATCAGATGAATATTTGCTCTCTATTTCAAATTGAGAGAATACTGCTAATGGTTATTAACCTAAATGAAAAGAAGTGAAAGGACCTGGTTAAATACATAGTAAGAGTTTAATTTTCTGCATAATACCCTTGTTGTCTTTGGCCAGTCATCCTGTTTATCATTACCAGGAGTAGCTTACAAAGAAGAGCAACTTTAGTTAAGATAGTGTGTCATATGTTAATAGAAAATAAAAATCTTGCAAAAAAAAAAAAATCAGCAATTTGAGCAGGACCAGAAACTTTAAATAGAGATGCCTTCCCTGGATAACTTCAGAGAAATGGGGAGTTTTCTGGGGTTCTGTTTGAATTTTCTTCATGGCCCCTGTAGGAACTGGGTTGACTCCACACTAAACACACCAGATATGTCTGCAGTCAGTAAGATATCACCACTTAGGTCTTGGAAACATCCAATCTTCCTCTTGTTAATTAAATAGAAAGGAGATTAAAGGGACACAGGCCACACTCACCAAACTGAGAAAAGTTAGTCCAGAATTTGAAGTTGTAAATATTAATTCTAAATGAGCATTTCTCAAATCTAGGAGTTTTGCCACTGGAGAAACACTAGGCTGGCAGGAGGCGTGTGCACTCGGTTCCAGAGGCGACTTAGTGAACAGTGCTTCTAACAGTGATCCTTTCTATATTATTGTTGGAATGAAAATATAACAGTGAAGTAATTCTCACGGCCCTCCATTCCTCAACATCGTACTAAATGTTGCAGCTATCAAAAGCCAAAATTTAAAGACTATTTAACAAAAAGGAGTTCTCAGTGAAGAATTGCAAAGACCTCTTCTAAAATGTTAAAACCTGTTAACCAATAACAATAATTCATCATTCTATTAACAGGTTTAAGACAAAGGCATTTACCCAGGAGCAGCTTTCATTATTCAGACACTATATTTAGAACTGGTAGAGTATGGCTGCTTATCTTTTCTGCTCCTTCCTGCTTCCAGATTCTTATTAACATCTCCTTATTGGCTGGAAGATGGACAAACAGCCAATTCTTTCATTTCCACCAGGCGGGGGGAGAGGGCCTATCGGGTTCTGCTGGTCCCACAGTATTCTTTGGTAGTTCCTACCTGACATGGTTATTGCAAAATTTTGTTAGCTGGGGCTGGTTGATGAATATAGTTCGTATCTCCTCCTGGTCAGCCAGTGAAGTCTTCTCTGAGACATCATCGGTCTTCTCATAACCTTAAAGAAAGAAAGTCTTCTTATTCAATAAGAAATGTTTCATTTTATTATCTAGACCAAAAACACATTTTGTAACTACTCTAGAATCGAAAATCTGTTAAAAGGTACTTGCCTGCCCTTTATTGGTGTCATTTCTGTTACAGAAAAAACGAAAAATCCCACATGTAATATTTCTACTAAATTTAAAAGGAAGCATTTAATACTCATGTAAAAATTGACCCATTTCAAAAACAGTAACATCAATCTTCAACTTTTACTCATCTTTTCCTCATAAATGTTAACTTATTTCCTTCCATTACATAACAATATGTCCAAAAGTAACAAAAAATTTTAAACTGGTTTACATTACAGTTTTAGACAAGACTAACAAGACAGAGGGAATTTCAAATATTTAAAAAATTCAAGAGTACACATTTAATGCTTTTCTGTTTTTGTTTTGTTTTTTCCTTTTGGATGAAGACAGATAAAGGATACACATTTAGGTTTAAACAGGCAACCACCACAATTGTCTAATTCATTATGATCATCTTAATCTTTCCATGAATTAGAATGTATGTTCACAATGAATTTTAAATTTCTTAAGATCTTTCAAGTCCTCTCATAATCATGGTAACAATGCAATAAATTCAGGCAATTTCAAGTGGGAACACCTTGTTGCAATGTTGACACCGCTTTTTAAAAATACATACAAGTTCTAGAAGAAGAGAAAATTTTAAACTGCTTATATTACCTTCTAGTGACAATTAAATGAGACTGGATTAAATCAGTCCTTTATCTCTTTACTAGAAAGGGTCACCAACAGTACTCTATCTCAAATACCCATTTTTTCTTTTCTTTTCTGCCTATCCACTGCCAACTCTTTGTCTCTTCTAAAGTATTCTATGATGCCAAAGTCATTAAACTGTCTCTATGTTGCCACACCCCTCTGTACCTCCCTAGTCCCCAGCAAAACACTTACCACAAGGTTTTGTTACTGCCTGCTTATTATCAGTCGGTCTTCTCCCACCAGAATGGGAACTCTCTGGAGCCATAGCCTAACACCAGTACCAACAAACAGCAGGTACTCAAATGTTTCCCGAATAAATCCCAAATGACAAAGGAGTGGTTACTGGCCCATTTTTTTGTGTGCAAAAGAATGCTTCTCCACCCATTGATAAAGACCATAATGACAGCCATGTGCTGGTAATAAACTGTACAAGAAACCTTGCCTGTGGGGTTTTGTTGTTATATGAAACCAGATCATTTAGGCTTTCTACAAAGGTAAGCATAGGGACCAGGGGCAGTGAGGGACCGGGGGCAGTGAGGATCCGTGCAGTGTGTGCAGGGGAGTGAGAACAGAGCAATACTGCTGATGCACAGACAAGGGGCTGGGTAAAGACAGGTGAGGTGTGGAGCAGAGAAAGCACCCAGGCTGGATCCTGGAGGACCTCGCATGCTTGTGCAGAAGTCTGAATCACATCCTCCGGTTGGCAGCGAGCTACGGAAAGCTTTCCAAGTAGGGGAGGCACAAGGTGAGTCACATTTTATACTTTCATTACAAATTTTATACATTTATATATTACTCTGGAGATCATGTAAGGGCACAGCAAGAAGACAGCTTATGAACCAGGAAGTGGGCCCTCACCATAAACCAAACTCGCTCGTGCCTTCATCTTGGACTTCCTAGAATTGTGAGGAATAAATTTCTGTTGTTTATAAGCCACCCAGTCTATGGTATTTTGTTACAGCAGCCCAAATGGACTAAGACATGGATTAGCAAATAGAGGCATATTAATTCTAAAAATTCTTAAAAATCTTTTATTAGATTTTCCTTAATGGGAGCACAAAGTTCATAATGTTCTGTTGCTGGCACCTCAACTGGACAGAGAGCCTCAGGAAAACCAGCTCTCCACTCTGCTCTGAACTGATGTCCTCAGGTTGTGGTTACTTTATGGAACTGGGCTTTTGAGGGCCTGGGTCCTGGATGTTCTAAGCTGAGGGGTTAGGTGTCACTCCTCGCCTGACATACCCGTTGACATTGGGGTCTCAAATGCTGCCTGGTGGAGGTCGACATCACATCTTCCCCTTACACATTAATTTGTATCCAAATATTTTTATGGAGCAAAGGACTCTCCCGGGACAAAGGGATTACAATCAATCCTTTCCCTTAAATGGGAATCAGAGTAATTAGAACAATCCTAATGGACTATTAGGGACCCAACTAAGGTCTGATAATAATGGACCTCTAAAGAAAAACCTCACCAAAACGAGGGAGAAAGTCTAGACTGGTGTTCTCAAGAGTAGGGCCAGTGAAGGGGCTGGGTGGTTCTAGGCATAGAATATTGCTGACGCCTTAGGTTTTCTTCCCTCAGGCACTAGGGAAAACCTTTGGAAAGATGATGCATGTGAAGCTGAGTTTACGGAGCAGAATCCTTGGGGCTCAGGCAGTGGGATGAGCAGGTGTGATACTGGAGGAGGGAGAGAGATCTGCACTGAAAGCAGGGAGTGAGGCATTCAGCCAGTGGGAGCAGGTGGTCTCCCCTGCTCTGTCTCCTCGGGGCTCCAGTCCACTCAGCCACACAGGTTCCTCCATCAGCAGCGACACAGAGCCCCACAGGTACCTGAGGTCCACTCCTGGGATGTCTGAAGACCAGAGGTTGCAGCTACCACTGATTCCCTAATTACCCCTAGCAGGCAGTAAAGCAACCTCAGAGATCCTCAGGAATATCTGAATGAATGCACCTTATCCCAGAGGTCCTCAGCAATAGTCCATGAAGGCATCTGGGAAAAAGAGTGATATTCTTACTAATGTGGAATGTGAGAGTTTGCAACTATTATAATTAGAATCTTCAATGAGCCCTTACCTTGCATTGCAGAAACAGGCAGGTGAGGTCTGGGCATAGGGGTAACATATCAATCCAAAGATATGTGGGTAGAGAAAACTATTTTTATGCTTTGTTTTCTTTTTAAAATTTCCTCTGCAAACTGCCCACCTTCAACAGCTATGATGACCACATAAAGAGCTCTGCATTGACATTAAGGCAATGCCTTCACTGAGATACTGATATATAGTGGTGGCAAAGGTAATCAAAGGGAGAATCCACCCCGCCCCCCACTCTGCCTCAAAGAAGGTAAAACTTCGAAGGCACATTTGCTATTCCTTCCCATACATGGTCTATCCTTTGTTTTAAGGAGGGAAGCTCTGTCCCTTAGGATTTGTTTAATAATTTAGAGGGCTTGTTCAGGTAAGTCATTAAAATTCACTAGCAGCTCTTAATCCACCTGACTTTACTCCTAAGGACTGCTGAGGACCTAGCCAGCTTTTGTGCCACCCCCTCACAGATGCAGTGGCAGAGAGTGAGGCTGTGTATCTACTAACAGTTTTCAGAGTCTTCCTGGAAGGTCAGGCCTTTGGAGCCTTCTTTGTCCTTAATTTATGTGAAAGATAAAGTTTGCTGAGACAAAGAAACACATCTTAATCACTCTCTTCAGCATCTCCCACAGCTCTTCCTAGCACAATAATTGCACACAGAAGGCACCCAATGCTTGTGCATTCATGAAAATGGACTCAAAGAGGTTAGGCTGACTGCTTCTGGGAGCCCCTCAGTGACCCATCCAGGGTCAGTACTGAGATGGTCCACAGCGAACTCCGAAGCCCATCGTGGAATACATTCAAACCTCATATCAAGAATACTCAAATAGACACTACCTGGTAAATGGCAAAGCCAAGAATAAAACATGATGTTAGGTAGTTACTCTCTTTAGGCTTCAGTTTTCTAGTCCATAAAATAGAAATATTGTATGGAATAGTTGGTACTAAATGGAAGTATTTATGCAAAGTACTTAACAAAATGCCTAATATTCAAGTACACAATAAATGCAATCTATTATACTTAAACAGTCAACAGCAGCAGACAATGATAAATTCATATGTTGAGCCTCATAGAAATGGGAAGCTGGCACACTGCCTCCCAAGTAATGTCCAGAGTGGTAATTCTTTACCTTGAAATTGCCAATTCACCTGCTTCCCCTGTTACACTGAGAGTTATCCAAATATTAGACCTCTGGCTCACAGTAAGCACTCAATGTCTGATGAATTTACAAATGAGCAAAAACATATTTAGCAATATCAAGAATAGATTCCTCTCTTAGAAGCAGACACACGTTATCCAAGCCGGTAAGATTGATGCACAAATCCAAAATGACAATTAGTAAATTTATGATGAGAAATAATTGCCATAAGAACTAGAGTAATTGAAGTCTCATAATCAATTCAGTTCTCCCATGTTGGCCTACGTAGAAGATCAAATGACCAAGTGAAACTGAATGGTGAGCATCGAAGCAACACCACTGGTGGATGACATAAGTCTAAGCATCGGGCTAGCACAGCCTGATGCACCCAATCCCACGACAGGGGTAGACGCACCCATAGGACCAAAATCTTCTAAGTCTCTTGGAATACTTTGGCACTGGGGCCATGATATTTCAAATCTGTTGGCCAACATATCTCTTCCCCTCCACAGAGCTGACAAGAGTGCTGCCAATGTTTAACTCTCTGACTCATCCCTTTCCTGACCATCACCATCTCCTAATTTGAATTGACATTTAATCTGCAGTGGGATTACCATCAAACCGTGTAGGTCGAGGAACAAATCTGCCCCTCTTGCAGGTGACTCTGCTCCTATCATGTTTGATCTTACAAAGAAATAAGAAGGCAAGTTCATTTCTCTCATTTGCAAATTTTTGGGGACATCTCAACATGGTCCTCAAGTACAGACACACAAACTAATGATGGTAGTGATACCACATACACACTCCTTCCCTACATTTTGGATTCTCCAGAAGAATCACTCAGGCATTCACTCCAGTGTCCTCAGTGCTCAGTCAGGCATTTGACATCCACTAACAGCATCATTACTCTTAACAACCTACAAGTTCTATAGAGAAAATCTTGGGACATTCACATGCCCACCACTTTCAGGAACAGAAAGGAACAAGGTTTAACAGTGGCTTCTGAAACACCTTAGCTTCTTTCAATGTTGCACTCTCCAACATCTGTAATATCTTAAAACCCACCAGAATCAAACCAGTCTCCCAAAAGAAACTATTCTGGACTCCTTTTTATTAAAATGAATAAGAAAGCTTTTCCTCATTTCAGCCAAATAGAATAGACAAGGATTCAGTAATTCAGAATTCCAGGTACATTGAAAATTCCATATTTAGTGTTTGTAATATCCCACTTGACTATTATTTCCCCCAGTGGAAAAGCAGTTTTGCCTTCTGAATTGTGGTTTATTTTAATTCATAATAAAATTACTTAGTATTGTAATGACAAAATTACTTAGAATAAGCACACACCAAACTAGAGACTTTACCAGGCCAAATTCTGCATTCTTAGTTATAAAATTATCAAATGCTATTTCCAGACTTCAGAAAGATGAAGAATTATAGGGAAATAAAGAGTCCTTTTATTATATAATACATTGTATATATATTTTATTTATTTAAAATATATTTTATAAACTTCATTTTATTATATATTACATATCATTATATAATAAAAATCAAGATGCCGATGGGTCACCATCCTAATTGTGGCCCTGAAGTGAACAACTGTCCATCTTCCCCTAACAGTGGTCAATCATTAAACCCACATAGTGGTTCTCAGGTGAGCTCTGGTTCTTCCACTGATCATTCATGTGATGCTGCACAAACCACTTACTATCTGGGGATTATTCTCTTCCCTTGTGAAATGAGGAAGCCAGGCTAATAATCTGACATTCTTTTTCAGCTCCAAAGTCCTGTGCAATTAGTATCCGCTGGGCACCAGGAAGACAAAAGCCAGTATCTCATTTGTTCATAAGAACAGGGAAATTTTTAAAATTAAATTAAAAAGTTTCCCTACTTGAGGCAGACGTTTCACAGCAACAGCTGCCTTATATAATCTGCAGCCAGAACTCAGTCACAAAATCAAATGGTATTTTGTGATCATGGCTAAATCTCCATATTTGAAAAGAAGACAAGTAGTGACTATAATCTGTTGCCAGCAACTACCTGGCATCCACCTATTGACTACAGGGTTACTGAGTATGTTGACATATAGTTTTCCTTTCTTCCTCTGCCCAGATTCATGGTCACGTGCTTATATGCACACAGTCTAATGTAACAGAGAAGAAAAATGCTCAACTGTTATTTAAGTGAAAGGCTTTTAGTTCTCTCATACAATTACAGCAGAAGTATCATCTCTGAAATTCCCATTTCTCATCACAAATATCATGACCCAATCAGTAAGACCCATTGTTCATTAGTTCAATCATTCATTCAACACATTTCAACATAAGTTGAATGTAAGTGCCTACTAAGTGCCAGCCATTTTTTTAAAAGCTGCAGAAAATAAGATAAGGTCCCTTCTCTCAGTGACTTGTTTTCTAGAGGAGAGGAAGATAATTATACATCATGGTAAGCGTGATGAAGAAAATAAGTGATTAATAGAACTCTGTGCTTTGGCTTCATCATCCATATAATGGAGATGATGATAGTACCTACTTCAAAGGGGGATTGTTGAAGACCCAATGAGCTAATAAATGCAGAGCACAATGCCTAGCATACACAGTAGCTGTTCTCATTGTCGTTGCTGTTATCACTACTGCTGTTGCAGCTTTACACTGAGTGATAAGGAAAGGCCTCTCTCTGGTGTAAACCCAACCAGGGTAGAGCAGGAGCAGAGACCTGGAGGCAAGAATAAGCCTGGCATTTCCTGGTTCATGAGGACCAGTAACAGTGAACAGGGACAGCATCAAACAAGAAGAGGCAGGGCCAGGTTAAAAGAGATTTGAATTTATATTCTTTACACAGTAGGAATCTGCTGAAAAGTTTCAGGCAGGAAGATCATTTTGAGGCTACTGTCACAATCCAGTTAAAGGATGATAGGGCCTGGGTGAGGTTGCAGTGACAGAGATGAAAAGAAGTGGATGTACACATGATACTCTTTGGAGATGAAGCTGGTCTGACCCACAGAGGTTCCCCATGTCTCTCACTATTATTCCACCATTGTATGATGCCACCTATACCCACTGGCTGACACTACTCCAAACAAAAGCCCAAGACTTGAAAGAAACTTAGGATTTTAAGTACAACCAATGATTAACCACTTAATAGAATTCTCTTTCCAGTCAAACAATCCTGTCCTTAGACATTGTGCATCTTTTCTCGTTATATCATGCTAATCAATAATACTGAAAACACCAGGTACACTCAAGGACGACATTACAGAATCGTGACGGGGAGCACAGAACACGGAGTGAGAGAGACTGTTTAGGTCCATCAGTTATGAGCTCTGGTTACCTTAGACAAATTATTTAACGTGAGCTGTCCACCTTCTTTTACAGGTTTTTGTGGGGATTAAATGAGATAATGCATGTGTGTAAAGCACTCAGGACAGTACCCGACCCCTCATGCACAAACAAAAATTCTAGCTATTATGTTTATTACTGAAATCAGACAGGCAGACTGTGGGGCAAAGTAATAGGCTTTGTAGTCAGATCTGTGTTCAAATTTAGATGATGACACTTTTACATAATACTGGGAATAACATAATTTTATGTTCTGAGCCTCAGCCTCCTCCGCATAAAATACAGTTATTGTGAGGATGAAATGACATTATACTAGCAATGTAGCACAAAACTTGTCACTCAAACCGTTCCTGTCACCCTACTCCATATCCAGAGATAATAAAGTTAATCTCCCCTTCAACATACTTGAGATGGGAAAAACAAACGTCTTAAGGACACTAATGCAAGTATTACTATTTTTTAAATTTTTGGATAATATTTAATTAAAGCTGCGACCAATAAGTAGACAGCAAAAGAATGGATTTTACCTAATTTTATAAATTAATATTAAATAAGTACATATTTCCTCCAAATTGTCATCTGTATGGGGGTTATACAACAGAAAAACAGAGGTGGGTAGTAGGAGGGAGAAGAGAATAAGATACACAATCATTCTGTTGCCTGGTAACATGGTTATAGAACCATTGAGTTTTTGCAGACTCAACTTTACCGCAGTTATAAGTAAGGCAGTAATTGGAATCAGAATATATATTATATTATCTCCTAAATATATTCAGGAGAGTCCAATTATATCTCCTTTTACTCAATGGCTTCCAATATTAGACATTAAAGAGACCACATTAATTGCTTACGTTTCTTGAGCTAGAAGGAGGTCATTAGACAAACGGTCATGCTTGCAACATCATAGGATCTGATGAAAGAATATTGACTGGAAAACTAGCCAGAGACTTTAGAGGCACAACTGTAGAACTTAGGTGTGATTAAAGGCAGGTGCTACTTAGTAGGAAATTACGAACATTACCCAGGGTCCTTTCCAAAGGTTTATGTGTTTTTATTTTGTTCCCTGAGAAAAATAAGAATAATTAAAAGTTCTCATCTAATAATTATTTTGGCTCAAGTTTCTGGAAGAAAACAATCTTTGGCTAAATAATTTAGGTTTGTCTTTTATTTATTTTGTTTTTAATGGTATCTTACTATACATATATTGTTTATATAATTAGAAATGCAGAGGCAGGTACTGGAACCACGGAAGAGATCTGAAATCCCATGTTCTGCGTTGTTGGAGCAGAAGAGTGATTTCAAATGTTCAGTTGTGAATCTGACAGCAGCTGCTCAGACAGAGAGGGTACAAAAGGAAGAAACCACCACTCAGGAAACAATGAACTGTGTACTTTAAAGGTTAAGACTTATACATTACATTTTCAAATACGGCATTGAAGAAATCAAACACCTTTAAAAGGACGGAAATTAAATAGAAACCACTCAGCAATATGTCTCAAATTTCTAGACCACGACTGCAATAGCCAGAGGGGAAATGAAATTTTCAATTGCATCAATATACCTTCCAGGTACCAAGTGTTGATTGAGCCTCTATGCAGTAGGCATCTACTGCTAATTTCAGCTCAGCATCTGCTTCTTCTGAACAGTTCTTTGGTTTTCTTTGGAAAACTCTCCTTCCCCAACTGTAGGCAGTCTTGAGGGACCTGTTCATCAAGATACCAATCTTCTTTCTGACTTAAAGGTGGGCACATGGCCCATGCTAAGCTAATCATAGTCAATTTGCATTCTGGACACATGAAAAGGCTGAGCACAGATAAGATTGATTCGGTGGCACCTTGAAGTAACTATCCATTAGTCAAGCTGCCTTGGATCACCCTTGACCTTCCTGTAAAGCTTTTCATTTGACTCTGGGAACTACTCTACCTACTTAAGAATATGCTCAGCTTCCACATTATGGAATTTTAGGGGAGGCATTTTAGTCCTCTGCTGGAAGCCAAGTCCTGTCCCAACGCCCATCTAAAATAGGTGGGCATTGACCCTGGACCTGGACTTGGCTAGTCAACTTCTTCAGGAAGCTGAACTCTGTTCCCTGTACCCCAATCACTAGCTGGCTTTTCTGCTTTGCTTGGAATGATGACCTAGAACCACAATGCAACTACCCTGCCCAAAAAAATCACTAGGCTGCCTAGAACCTTCCCCAACAGGCCCTACTTGCTAGATCACATCTGCTCCGACATGAGCAGATGCCCTGACCAAGCCCTGAGTCCAGCATTTTCTGGGATAACCGGCTTGTCACCCTAAGGAAATTGCACAACAGCCAAAAAGATTTCCACATCCCTAGCTTCCTCTCCTTTACCCTCTTTTTCTGCAAATGTGATGTATCTAAGTTATAATGAAGGTTGGAACAAAGAATATCCACTTACCCTGATGATGTAAAACATGGTTATCTACTTCAAAAAACTGGTTGCTTTTCATCTTACAAAAGAGTTCAATTTTTTTAAAAGAATTATTGAGTGATGAGGAGAAGGGAACTTTCCTTCTCATATGGAGAACTGCTCGTGGTCAGAGAGCCAGTGAGTACCAGAACCAGGCCAATATTTGGAAACTGATAAAGTCCAGCCCAGCTCTAAAGCTTTAACATTCATGGATGCATTCATTCATTCACCAATTAAGCTTGCCCTGACCTCTCCCTCTAACTCTGTTTCTCCTCTACTGGGCCCTATTCTACCTCAACACATTTTTTCCAACCACGACCCTCTCCTACCCTCATGACCTTGTTAGATGCTTAGATATCACAGCGCCCTCCCTGATCATTCTTCCTTGAAATGTCACCTCCAAAGTTTTAAACATATAGTGGTTTTGACCACTTTTGACCACTCCAATAGTAATCTTTTGACCTATACACATAGGTATATAGCAACTGAGAATAATTAGTAACAGATGTTACAGATGTACCTAACTTATGCACTGAGGACAAGACAGACATAAGAGTACATGTAAGCATCTATCAGGTAGGTTACTCTAATACGGAAGTACATAACACTTCAAAGAAGTCTCTTGCATGTAATAAATGTTTACTAAATTTTCCATTTTAATATCAGGCATGAAAAAATTTCTCATACTTAATAGTCTTGTCCCTATCCTGATACCCGCGCTAATATATTTTCCTATCAGGACTCGTCATTACCATAAATGGTAATGATATCTTTAAGTGTCTCTGTGGGCACTGATCTGAAAATAAAGTGTGAAAACAACATTTCTTGTCTAAAACAGGAAAAAAAAAAAAACAGTGGCTTAACACTTCCTGAACTCATGCTGAATTGCAGCAAACTCCAAAAGTAGTACTATGAATTGTAAGTGGTAGACACTGGAAAAAGCATTCCTGACATTCAGAGGAAAGGCCATCCTTGAGCAGCATTACATGAAAATCTATGGCATGTCTAGTGTTGGGCCTCACACATAGGAAGCACTCAACTTCCTTGGCTGCCAGCCTTGGCTATTAACCCAGGAAAATAATCATCTTGGGCATGCTGAGTTACAGGAAATAAAAATAAAACATTTATTAATGCCAAATCATGCTTAACAGGAAGAGGAAGAAGACTAATGAAAGATGAAAGGAAATTAATGATATTGCCTTGGGAATATCCCATAGATCACTTGGTCAGATAGAAGAAATAAATAGCATGTTCCCAATATAGATTTAAAAATTGGCACAGAAACAGACTGCACTAGCAATGAGGGCTTTCAACTACCAGATATGTACCAGGTATCTCCTGAAAGTCTCAATTAACTAAAAGCATCGTTGACTTGTCTAGGCATCAAATTTATCTCTGGGAAGATACAGGAAACAAGATGAGGAACTGGATTGGATTCTAATCAATGCAAAAGTGATAAAGTAGTAATGATACTCATAGAAAACATAACTGTACCAAGGAACTTCTGACACTCAAAGAGGGGAACATCTGGCTAAGCTAGACATATCTTCCAGAATTCGGGAGGACACATTTCAAGTTATCATCAAGACCCGAAATGGCAGAAGTCCAGAAGGCTATCTAAAGCAACACACTGACTAATTGTGAAAGGTCCTAACAAGGAGGAAATAGGAGGCATATTCAAAGAGACCACTGCTGTTGCACAGGAAGACCGTAACAAGTACAAGAAGATAAAAAAAGACCATGGGAAACATTGGAAATTGGCTCACACGTTCAATACAAATAACAGATGCACAGACATCTGAGAATAGAAGAAAGGTGTTTTCAAAAATGTTAGAGACTACCGAAATGTTTTCTTCCTTCCATTTGGAATGCAAGGAATTGATGAAATAGGTCTGTTGCCTGCAATAGATGGTGTAATGTTAACAGATAATAAAATAAAAAGCAGAACTTCTCAACTCCTACTTCTCCTAGGTCACTCCATCCTCTATCAGGGATAATCATCTTAAGACTAGAAAGATTAGAACAAACATTAGTTGGAGGAACTACAGCAAAAGAGAAGGTAGGAGATTATCAACAACCACAAAAAGAAAAGCTAGCACGTGGCTGCTCTAAATGATTTCATATCTTGTAGCATATATATATATATATATATAATTTTTAGACCTACAGAACTGTGAGAACCTGCAGAATAGTTAAGTAAACTGTCACTTATCATAGAACTATAATGAAGGAAAGAGGTTCCAAAGATGCAGGAACTACTGCCCCAGTGTTCTAAAAAGGAAAGAAGATGCATCCTGTACATTATAAACTACTGTTAATGAAAATAGCGGTCCACAGACGTGCTCGCAGAGTTCACTGATTTATATAATGGGAACTACACCTTCTATGGTAAAAAAAAAAATTTTAAATAATTAATTCAGAGGTTAAAAAGAACATTTCCCTTTTGTATCAAGAATTCAGTTAACACTGAGTAGGACTTCACTGTTTTGAAAGTCGTGTTTCTCATACACAGGATGTACACTCAGAGATTAAAAAGGAAATTTTCACCTTTAAAAAAGGTCCTTTACATTACTAAGCCTGAACAATAATGTTATTGGTCAATGAGTTTGAGGTCAATGCCAGTGGAAACTCAAGTGTAGATGATGAAAAGGGAGGTAGGTGTTGACCACTGGGCACAGAAAGCTTTCACAGACTTTCTTTCCTTCTCTTTTTTCAAATACAGCCCTCAGCATTGGATTTCAACAAGGATTTCAAGCTAGGCCCTATTCTTATAAAATCGAGACCCACAATTCTAAGATTATGTAACAATGCAGACTCACAACCATCTGACAAACATCCACAGAGGGGGCTGGAATTGGAGCACTCCTTTGGTTCCCCGCTGCCCGCAAGCCCTTCTGAAGGAGCCTACCCTGGGGTACACTCTCAACTCCTGTCCCTCTTCCCCTCTCCTGGCCTAGTACCCCGGGCCTGGGTGTCTGGGTCAACATGGGGCATCTGACCAGCCAGGCCAAGTGGATTCCCTTCTGGGGATGCAGACTTGTGATCCAGAGACAGAGGCAGAGGCAAGAGACTCAGCACTCAGCAGGTACTGTGACGGAGAGTCGGGCTGGGGGTCGGGGGGCGCAGCACAGCACCCTGAAGCCACATGCTTGCCACAGGTATTAAAAGGAGAATGGAAAAGACGTACAGAGAAAAGAACCAAGGTAACACTGGGCAGAGGAAGAGACCTCAACAACCGAGTCACACGAGGCTCTGCTGGGATCCAAGAGGATCTTTTGGACAGTTAAAGTCAAAGCCTAAGGTGATGAGGGCTCTGAAGCCAGACTGCTGGGGTTCCAATGAGAGGATAAGGACACACATGGTACAATTAATAAATGCACAGATGACATGAAAAAAATCAGAATTCAGGAAGGTTTCAAGAGGTTGAAAAAACTGAAGGTCCCCTACTAAGGCCTAAAAAAATCAACTGCGCAAATACAACATGGGGGACAACTGGCCTAGCAAAACGTGGAGCGAATAAATGGTTTCATTGCTTTCTTAGCAAGAAATAACTTGCAAAGATCTAGAGCTGTGAGAGAATGGAATGGGCTGCCTCAAAAGTGGGCAGGATTCCCACCACTGAGAGGTATGCAGGCTATAGCAGGGATAGTGTGGCACTATATCACTTCTAGGTTTCTTCCAACTCTAGAATCCCACGATCGTACCCTTTTAAGAAGATTTTTTTAAAAAGACAATTATGAAGTCATCAGAGAACCACTAATATAGAACGAATGTATGAGCAAGTTTTCACCGCTTTGTATATGGAAAAGAACTTTAGTTGATAAATTAGTAGATAAAAATGCTTGCAGGATAGTTAACCCCACAGACTTCAGTAGCACTGCACACACAGGAAGATACAACTGAATGATAGTTCTCCATGAGCCAGCCCTTAAAATGTACTGGAAAAAATACAAAAAAGCAACCAGGAAAGTTATCTGAATTATCACAACTTTCATTTTTAGAGCTATTTATGCATTTTAAAAACAGGTGGAAACATGACTGGTTCCAACAGACTAGCCCTCCTTTTATTAAAAGCAGCAGAAAGTTCCAAATAACATCATTTTTCTACCGTATTATTCTCAGAATGAGTCAGTGGAGTTTGACAAGCACCTGCTTCTTCCCTCCACTGTGACTTTACAAGAGAGAAAAAACAATTCATCTTTATTTTTTTTTTAAACAAAGCCTTAACAATCAGACACTGAGAACACCCAGTGAGGAAACTAAAGCCTACCTACTAACTATGACTTTGGCAGAGAAGTCAGTGTAGCACACACAGCAATATAAATGGCCCAAAAGCAAGAAGAGCTTTTTACTCTATGGAACCAGACACTATCCGGGATAAAGAAAGGTGTGACACACTCGTCTATCTATTGAAGACAAGCACTGTCATAATCTGGCATGTAAAATAGCCAATGATTCCACTGAACAAGGTTAGAAAAATAAGAAATCCATAAAGAAGCACTAGAGAACTCCACCACATCCCGACACAGCCTTGAGAATGGGTGTGGCCCTGGGATGGCTTGTCTGCCATCAGCACTGTGGGGAGTATTAAAAAACCCCCTGAGACTGGGTAGACAAGACAGACTCAAAGATCTAGGTGGCACTTGCACAAAAGCAAGTAAGGCAGGTCTGGCATCCTTCAGTTTGTCAGGATGTGGCTGAAAAAAAAAAAAAAAGACAGAAACCTCCACTAAGCAGATTAAACCAGGATGTGTGAATGACAGCTGGTGGGCTGCAAAGACTTAAAAGACCCAGCACAGTGCTCGGTGACATTGAAGCAATGACACCTACACATGTGTGAGATTGCCATCAGCTCTACCCAACTCATAGGTGAACAAGAACAATGAGAGGATAGATTGAACAGATGCTTCACAAATCTTCTAATGCCATAAATAAAAATCACCCAGTGAAGAAAGAACCTCTTAATGCAATGCTTGTGCCTCCACATACTACCATCACTAATTAGAATCATGAAATCAGCCCCTTAGATCTGCTGGAATACCTGTAGCCATCATTGAGTAAAGTGCAACGGGCCTATACACAATAATAAGAAAACTCCATGACATTTCAAAACCACTCCAGCATGTTAAAAGTTCAGCTTCCAAAATCTGAACAGCTTGATTATCCCAATCACTCACCAGACGCAGAGTCAAGTAACATTTGTTTAGCACCTACGTTACAGCAAGTGCTTTCATTTAATTTCTCCACTCTGAAGGATGTCCCTACAGTTTGGAGCACCTCAAGAGTCAAAAGAACACGATGATGACATGAGAAACTGCTCTCATCAACTAATCATGGAGTGAAAAGTCCTGGCAATAGAAATTATCAATCCCAAACAGATTAAACCCATGAAGTCCCTACATGTCTATGATCCATAGCAACGAGGAACAGGTAAGACACTAATAGTTATGTTTACTGAGGTTCTAAAGAATATCCAGAGAAAAGAAGATGGAAGAAGTAGAGGACAGAAATCTTGATTTTAGAATAAAGCAATACTTTCTAAGAGAAAAAAAGAAATGTATGCAAATATACATATTTTGGCACATGTGGCTTTTCCCACTCTTTTCTAAGATGCAGGGAGGTTTTCAGTCCTCATCCCAGTGTTTTCTTAGGAAATGGCACCATGATTTCGGGCTCAGGGCCCAAAACTTTAGTCATTTTTGACTCCTTTTTCTCTTTACCACTCCATGTCCTATCCATTAACAAATCTGTTAGCTCTACCTTCAAACTATATCCTGAATCTGACCACGTGTCATCACCTCCACTGACACTTACTAGTCCAAGCCACTATTTTTCTCCTTCTTTCAACTCCTATTCCCAAGACGAAACCAGAATCTCTAGGGATCAGCGAGTTTAAAGCTCCTCAGGAGATTCCAACGTGCAGCCAGCACTGGTCTACTCTCTAGCCAAAAGGCAGATGATTTACTGGTAGGTATCGTTACCATTTTGCCAAAGGAGTCTGAGAGATGTTACATGATTTGTCCAAGGCCACGCATCTTTGAAGAGCCAGAAGTCAGATATTACTCTGGGCCTATTGGGAGCTCCAAGTGCCTCATTTCATTTTCTCTTAATTATTTATAGGGCGTTAACTTAAGATGCTGAGGAAAGTGGGGATAGCACTAAATGAGTTATAGTTTCAACTTTTGTTGTTGTGTCACAAAACAAATGCACTCTACTTTTTCAGTGGCTACTATGTCAAATAGTCTAGTACCAAAGACAATAAAGACACGTGAAGTGTTAACAGTTAAGATGGTGATTCTATTAGTTTGTGTCCATGGAATTAAAAAAACAAAAGGACAATTCCAGCTGAATATATGAAAAAGTGTCGGTCATCTTATAAAGAAAACTGTTAATTCAGACTGAAGATCTTGGTGTTCAGACTTAGTTAAAATTAAAACACATAGGGGAGCAGTTCACCAACCATAAGGATAAATTCCACAGGGAACGTCTCTTAATAGGATCGAGGTAAATTCAACTCGACACCTGGGGAAATTAAGAAAGCTTTGTTCTCCTTTGCTAATTATATTCACTTGGAAGTCACCAAAAGGCCAACTGTGTAATAATTCTTTCAATGAACTTTAAACAAAAAGACAAGAATCAGTAGCCATCCGGGGTTAAACTGAGCCAACGATTCAGAATTTTCCCTCCCCTCCTAGGTCAAATTCTGGCTTTTTAAAAGGATTCCCATCTGTCGAGTACAAGTCACAATAGCATCTAAAAGAGTCAAGTCTAAATGCAGATACAATAAGGAGAGAAGAGAACTAAAAATCAAAAATAATCACACAAAGGTTAGACACAATGCACTCGCTCTAAGGCACTGTGGGCTCGTTTTCTGATCCTCAGAGGTGGAAATAATCATTGCATCCTGAAGCTAGAAACCCAGCACCCATCCACGGAGAAATCACACTAGGTAAATTAACAGTCTCAAAAAATGGGCTTCATCTCAGCAATCAGGGAAGGCAGGTAAATTAGGGCTTGTGGTAAGTTTTCATTTTCTGTGCATTAACCTGTAAAAGACTATTTAACATCACAGTGGGATAAATCAATAATTGTAAACTAAAGAAAATAAACCTCTTGAAAATAAAGTTGCCACAGAAGTTTCAGACTTTCACCAAGTTGTTAAGGTATTTCTTCCTGGTGAAAATGACCACATATGTAGGCTACAAATATAGGATGAATAAAGAGATTAATTACTCCAACATACTAAAAGTAAGTAGGTTAGCAAAAACTAGTAATGACACTGCAGAAAAGCTCATATTCATGAAGCTCCCAGTGTAGATACAGCATCAGCTAAAAATAAACTACATGTGTTTACTTTTCACTTGGTTGAACTGAATGTTTAATTCAGAATTTTAAAGAAAGTCTTCAAAACCTAATAACTGAGTATCATTATATAAACCTTATCATTTCCGAGAGGGGAAATTAAGAGAAGCATAATTAGATCTATTAAGTACCCGGGCAATAGACAAAAAATTTACCAAAAATATCCATACTTTCTTGGTTTCTTGGCTGGCAACCTACAAGGCTTTATACAATCTATTCCCCATCCTCCCTACAAGCAAGTAAATTCAAGGATCTACACCGGTGTTTTTCAACATTGCTGCCAATCAGAATTACCTGGGAGATGTAATGTCAACGCTTGGTCCGTATGCCCAATGGATCAGACTGACTGATTCCACTGGTCTGTGATGGGCTGGACATCAGCATCATTTACAAGCTCCCTATTTGATTCACTGTGCAGCCAGGCCTGAGCACCACTGAGGTATACAATGTAGCTATAAGACAGTTCGCATTACACACGTCTCCCACTGCTCTGACCACACTGGACACACTTTTACTAAAGATGGCAGACAGAGTAATTCTTCCTCAGGTCATTTCTCTAACCATTACTCACAACTGTGAAAGTTACAAAAGTTGAGTAAGTCCACCTGAGAACATTTCTCACAACCATTCTGGCACTGATGGTGGATTGAACCCAACTTAAGCTTAAAGTATAGATCAGCACATCAAATTTTGGGTAAAACCTATACAGAGAGATCTGTTTGATTTCTTTGGTCAGAGACAGAACATGCCTGGGTTTTTTGTTGGTTTTTATTTTTTTAAGTGGAACGAGACGGACTAGAAGGGAACTAGAAAGGGTTAACTACTCACAGCAGTTAGGATGACAACACAGTGGCAGAGCAAGGGATCCAGGAAAAATGGTCTTGGACAACAGGGGCACTCAGAACCAAAGAGCTCTAACATGGGGCAACGAGTTTGTCCAGATGAGCTGGCCAAGAGCAACAGTCGGGAGAGTGAAAGCAAACGATAATCAGAACCCTTGGCAGGCCTGGTTTGGCATCAGAACTGCTCACAAGCGCAGAGCCCTGAGTCCAAGCTGGGTCAGGGACCAGGGTCTCCTCTCCCAGAGCAAGGCAGGGCCTCTAGTTCTGGAGCTCTATGAGTTGCTGTGACAGGGACTCAGGGTGATTTATGCCACATCCTTAGAGGGCTAAGTCAGAGCTCTTTAAATATCTCCTACCTCTAAGGTTTTGATGGCTGGGACAGGGCAAAATCTACATGAGGGTGAGGGAAGGATGAGGGGAAAAGATGGACTGCAGATGCTGGAGGAGATTTCTTTTACACCAAGTTGCCTTTCCTTTAAGACCAGAGTCAGCCACAGGGACCTGAGCCAATTACAGAAGCTCAACGATTCTAAATTGGTGTTGGAACAAACTCTCTCTCTGATTACCCTTGCATACCACTGTTTGCTTGCTTCACTCACGACAGCCAACCTTGTATTCTAAATAGGCCTGACCCACTAAAGTGGTTTCCTGGTCTAGACCCTAGGCTGGCTTTGACCTTCTTATTAATAGTCTCCGCCTAAACTGTCACCTGACTAACCCAATCTCATTATGCACGGCCCCAGATGGATCAAGATCAGTCATCTTCAAAGACAGGCTCACACAAAACAAGGAACAGAGCCTTAATTTAAAACAGACACTTCCCTTTGCCCAATTAGCTGTGCAACGACCCATGAAGCCAAGTTCTATAGTCCCCTTAGATCAATAAAAGCGATGGGAAGATTGCATATAAAAGCATACTACTCAAAGATACTATCTATGTACATATATTTCATGTTAACATTTAAATGAAAACTTACAGGAAAGTAGGGCAGCATGGCTTTTGCTTATCAAATCTATTAAAAAGAGATTTTTTTTTTAATGGGAACAAAACAACAGGCTTCAAAAGATGCCATATGTACTTACATAAAACCTCTAAATTGCCACAGGGGCCATGTCAAAAGCAGTATTATGTAAGTACTAACATAATGTGTAAGGTTTTATGAGACCTTCTGTTGTAAGGAAGGAAGTTGAAGGCTTAAATCTCTATTTAAGAGCAGAGTATACCCATATGTGTATTTTTAATAAGCTTACTTTAAGCCATGATTTCCACTGTAAAATTTTATATTCTGGAAAATTCCAGTAAATCCTAATATGTAAGCCCCTGCTAGAGGTATAATCTACAGCTGCGCTGTCCAGTATGGCAGCCACTAGCCACATGCAGTAACTGAGCACATGAAATGGGACTAGTGCAAATTGAGATGTACTGTAAATATAAAGTATACAGTAGATCCCGAAAACCTAGTACAAAAAAAGAATGCAAACTATCTCATTATTAATTTTTATATTGATAACATGATGAAACAATATTTTGTATATATTGGGTTAAGGAAAATATAAAAATTAATTTCATCTGTTTCTTTTTATTTTTAAATGTGGCTATTAGAATATTTAAAACTACACACATGTCTAGTATTTGTGGCTCACATTTTATTTCTCTTAGCATTAAGAAATGAATGCCAATTTGATATAAGTAGATTCCATGGAATCATTAGTTAAATCCAGGTTGGTCTAAATTCTGATCTCTTCTGCTAGCGGAAAGGATAAAAAAGAGTAATATCCCTGCTATTATGTAAGGGCTACTGTATGAAACCTTAATAGTAAGTTTGTACTTGTATTTCAGCAGAGTCTACAAAAGTTCAGCAGATAAAAATGAACCAATCTTTCTGAAACAATAGTATACCCAAAATACACCTAGTCAAGTCTAACTAATTGAAAACTTCATTTAAAAATACTTTGTTTTATGACATATGATATAATTTTAAAACTGATGGAGATGAAAATCAACTAAAAAACTCTTTAAAAGGAAATAATTCAGAATGATGGTCAGTTTCAAAATCAATAGCTTCCACCTTATATGTGCTCACAGTCACAAACAAGAACACATAATTTTAGAAAGGATCTCATTCAAAATATCTTCATAAAATATAAATCATCTAGGAACAAATCATTAAAATGGGCAACATTTATTTTAAGAAAACTCTCTCCAGCACATGAAAGAAATACCTATTCATTGGCTTCAATGACTCAACATATGAAAACTAGGCTTCAGTGACTCAATATATGAAAGATGTCAATTCTCTCAATATAAATTTATAAACATAATGATTCAATGATGCATTTGCTGGTTCAAGTGGAAAAATAAAGATGAAAATAACAAGAAAAAAATTAGGGAAAAGAGCAGTTAGAGTAGAAATGTCATGAGGATATGTTTTATTAGTTGCAATAGAGGAATTTGATAACAGGGGCCAAAAGAGACAGACCAAAATAGAGGGGGAAGGGAGAAAAGAGGGAGAAGACGGACTCCAGTCATGACTCAACGGTATATGTACATTCAGTATAAAAAAAAGCACCTCAAACCAGTACGGGAAGGATCAACTAATAAAATATATGGTTATCATGTCAGGTGGATAATGATTTGAGAAAAAATAAAATTAGGCCCCTACCTCAGATCTCACAACAAAATAAATCCCACGGGAATTGCACATTTAACTGTTTAAAATGAAACCTAAAAGTACTAGAAGAAAAATGTAAGTGAAGAATGATCATTTTCTTCAAACAAGAAATGACATTAAAGAAGACATTTTAAGGAAAAAACTGAAAGATTATATTTAATAAAAATGCATGTGCATGAGAAAACACTATAAGAAAGTTAAAAGATAAACTTTAAACAGAAAAGAGTTAATATCATCAAAATATGGGAAGCACTTAAAATTCAACACCAAACAAACTTCATAAGGGGACATGAATAAACAACCCAGAAAAAAAATCATCACTAAACTTACCAAAATGTGTTCAATCTAATAAGTAAAGTCATGTAAACCTAAAGTTTCTTTTTTTCATTGTCCCTTCATGAGGATGAAAAAGAAGGCTCTCCAGCGCTGCGGCAGGGGTAGAGAAAAGAGCACCTTGTTCACTCTCAGTGGACGTGTAAACTCGGATCATCTTTCTGGCAATTTTGAAATATGTATAAGCATTCATTTAAAAGGTATATACTTTTGACCCAGAAATCCCTTTTCTTGGGACATTTTACAAAGAAATAATTAGAAAAGTGTACAAAGATGTTATTCCAGAGTGATTTGGTTTTTTTAAAAAAAAACCTGAAATGACCCATACGCCCACCTATAAAGGATTCCTTAGTAAATTATTATATACTAACAAAAAAAATGCTAAGCTGCCAAAAAATTAATGATCTATGAATTCAACAAATAATTACCGAAGCCCTACTAAGTGTCAGGCACTGCTCCAGACACTGAAGACATAAGTAGTGACAGTAGACAAAAATCCCTTCCCATGGGTGAAGGTGGTCAAGAGGTACAAACTTTCCAGTTATAAGATGAATAAGTCCTGGGGCTGTAATGTACAGCATGGTGACTATAGTTAAAAATACCATATGGTATATTTTAAAGCTTCCAAGAGGAGATCTTAAAAGTTCTTATCACAAGAAAAACATTTCTAACTACATGAAGTGATAGATATTAACTAAACTTATTGTGGTAATCATTTTGCAATATATACATGTATCAAATCATTACGTAGCACACCTTAAACTAATACAATGTTAGTTATCAATTATATTTCAATTAAATTAGAAAAAATAAATTTAAATATCTCATTCTTCATGGAGTTTACATAAATTTATACTTGATAAGCGAGGATGAAATACTGAGTGGGGAAAAAAGACTAAAAATAATGTAGACTCTGATTCACTTTTCTTAACAAATAAGTATATTTCTCCTCTCCTGGAAAATAGTTGGAAAGGATATATACTAAAATGCTAACAGTGGTTATATTTAGATGGCATAGACTGGGGTGATTTTCACTGTCTTCTTGACACCTTTTTGCAGTGTGAGTTTTTCCACTGAGCAAGTGTTACTTCTACAATCAAGAGAACAAAGTTAAGCTCTTCCACTAAAAACAAAGTTCAGAGTTACCCATTCATCTGACAAACACGGCAGGTTACTCTGTGGCAGGCAAGGCTGTTAAGTGTAGAGCATACAGCAATGAAGAGATCACACCAAAATTGTTCCCTTCGTGGTGCTCAGGTTCCAGTAGGAGGGTATCAAGTAGGTCTGATTATAAGCCATCTCGAGTTCACCTCATCTCTAGCTCATAAGATTCATTTATCCATTCAACCAACATCTGAGCTCCTACTATGTGCCAGGCAATGTCCTCAGTGGGTGCAATGCATCAGTAAACAAAACAGACAAAAATCCCTGCCTTTAGGGAGCTTCCTATTAAGAGAGAAGAGCATTGAAAGATTTGGGCTCAGTGAACAATGAAGAATGAAACTGTTGCCTTGACAACATTTACATTGTAATGAAACTACGTGAATAGAGACCCAGGAAGAAAACACTGTGCTAACTCCAAAGGTATATTCTGACCTACACAATCTTTCCTATGGCTGTAAGGCAGGCATATGATTCAATTCTGTTTTTGCGACAAGATCATGAAAAAAACGACTGATGTACTATAGATTAGAAAACCTAAAATAGTTTAGTTCTGCCATACCAAATATCTCCAGAATTACACTAAGTAAAATGACATGTGTTTGGGGATTCTCAAATATTAAATCAATTATCACTATGCTCACACACCACCTCTCTCATAGTGCCACGTCAGTTAGAGATTTTTAACTCTTCTTCATGTTTCTTTTGGGACCTCCTTCATGTTCTTTTAGAATCTCCTTCATTCACCAGATCTTTTTGTCCTAACTCCCAATTAGCTGGCAGACAGCAGGTGCATAATACATGCTTTGTAAAAGAACAAAGAGTCTTAGTCATCTTTTACCTGGACATCTGAAATAGCCTCCTAAAATTTTCGCTTTAACAATTCATATAGAAACTACATCAGTGATCCTTTTGCTATCTTTTAAGTAAATGAAACATAATATTCTATATAATTAGAAACATTTTAAAGTTGCCATTTATACAGACCAGTTTAGGAAAACAATCCCTAAAACAAGTCCTAAATTTATCACTTAAAATGTTTTACATAACCAAATGAATGTTTTACATTTTAGCAGTATAATATTCAGCAGAAGAAAATGCAAACCATTGGACAGGTATGTATTTTTTGTGCATTTCCTTAGTTTTGAACAACTGAATACTTAGTATTTTGTAAATTATGAGCTCTACAACAGTTCTCTGATTCAAGCAGGAGCTGTGGGCAACCTGAGTATCTGATGGTGACTGAGCCTATTAGTTGCCTACCCAACAACCATTCTCCCTTCTTCCTTTGGTAACACGACACTGAGTAATGTGCCTGGCTAGAACACTCCATTTCCCAGCTTCCCTTGCAGATGGGAGACAATGCAAAATAAGCAGTAGTCTTTGTGCAACACTTCCAGGAAAAGCCTTTCATCTCTTACTCTTCCATTTTTTCCTGCCTGGAACTCCTAAACGATGGCTGGAGCCCCAGGGACCAACGTCATGACTTTATGGAAGTTATACCCTCAGGATGGAGAAGCAGAAAGGCATAGGAGCCAAGATCCCTTACTACTTTATGTAATGGGCATAGCCAACCTGGACTGACTATGTGCATACTAGTTTTGTTTTGCTTCTTTTGTTTTTTGGGGTTTTTTTTCCTCCTCCATATTAGTTTTACAAGAGTCAGGAAAAACTCTGCTTTGTATAAGTCGCCATTATTTCAGTCCCTGTTTCTAGCATTATTAATGCTGTGTTCAGAGACTCATTTGATTTAGCTGGGGGTAGAAGTGAAGAGATCTAGAATTCCTAGCCTTCTGTTTTATCTAGTCTTGCTTTCTGGCAAATTTATCTTCTATCAGAGTTTCAACTATTATCTCTGAAACTTCAGAGTCCCAAGTTTGGTTTTTCCCACATCTAACCTCCAAATTTCTAAGTATCTTCAAAACATTTGCATGTTCCACAATTACTTTAAAATCTGAATTAATATTTTCTGTTATTGATCCTCGCCAATTTCCTTAACTTTTAAGAGATTTTCCCAATCAATCAGGGTAAAGCAGAGTTCCTCAAAGTGTGTTTCACCTGCACCAGAATATCCCGGGAAGCTCATTAAAAATGTAGTCTCCCAGTCCCACCCAAGATCTACTGAACAGAATTGTCACGAGTCAGCCCAGGAAACTGCAGTTTTAATGAGATACCTAGGATCTTGTAAACATTAAAATTTGAAATTACTGCTTGAGAATCTCCTTTTATTTTACCACCTGTCTCCTGCCCTATATTCACTACGTCCGCTGATGTGAGCTTTGTGACTTCATTTCCTACCATTCTCTCCCTCACTGTTCCTTTTTCACACCCGACTCTCTCTTGCCTTGAGGCCTTTGCTCTGGCTGTTCCCTCTGCCTGGAATACTCTTCCCCCATATCTCCACCAAGCTAACTCCTTCATCTCCAACTTTTTATTGAAGGCTAACCTAACCAACCTATTTAAACTGCAATCCATCCACCATCCTCACACATCTCACCTTCTCTTTATTCTTCCCACAGCACTTATTACATAATGAATTCTATAATTTGCTAATTTACTGTGTTTGCTGTCTCTTGCCGCACTAGAATGTAAGCACCTCCAGGGCAAAGCTTTTTCTGTTCCGTTAACTGATGTATCCTAAGTACCTGGAACAGTACTTGTATGAGTATGATTTACTCAGAAACATCTCTGATTCTTACCTTCTCATTCTCACTCTCCATTTCACTGATAATCCTGGCCTTTGTCATTTTTAGACTTTTCTTTTTTTTTTACAATAGAGTCTACCGCCAGTGCCATTCCCTCCGAACTATGCAACATACTTCGAGACTTATCTTTCTAAGACACTCTTTTGGTAATGTCACTCTGCTTATAACATTTTGGCTCCTAACTGACCCTGTTAGAGACATTACACATTGACGTCATGATTGAATGAGAAATTGGATTAAATGAACTCTAAGACCCTCTTCAAATATTCAATTCTATGTCTATTTGACTCTTGGCATTCAAAATGCTCTGTAATCTAGCAGTGCTTTATCTATCCAAATTGACATCCTACTCCTTCCAAGTTTCCCTCTGCTTCTGGCCAATTTCCTTAAGAACTCTCAAATAAGCCATGTTCACTTTCATCATTTTTTCAATTGGTTACTTTCTGCCTTTAATATCCTCCCGACTACTGAAAAAGATGGCAACATCATTTAGAGCCTTGCTACTCAGGCCTGCAGGGCCGCGTCATCCAGCATTACCTGTGAGCTTGCCAGAAACGCAACTCCAGCCCCACCCCGATCTACTGATTTAGAATCTGCATCTAACAAGATCCCTGAGTGATCCGCGTGCACCTTAAAGTTTGAGAACACCGGTGAGTGCCATCTCAAATCCTTCCTCAGTGAAGTGTTTGCTTGGTAGACCTCATGCTGTCATGTCCTGACCTTCCACAGGACTTACAGCACCCACAGCGAGCACAATGTCCAATTAATAACATCCCCTCTTAATTATTTATTCCTTATTTCACGTAAGTCCTTTTGCCCCAATTTGGTTGTAAAAAACTTGCACATAGGACAGCCATGCATCTGGCTAACCTGCATGCAGGGATCAGAAATCCATTCAAGTCACTTCAAAGAAAAAAGAGCCTGTTCTAATGCTACTTAGGACTGGGACTAGGAAAGTCAGGGAGGGAGGTAATCCAAGGTCTAGCCATCCTCTCTCAGCATTTGTGTCTCTCTGCCCCATTCCTTCCCTCCAATCCATTTTCTCTCCTATCTTCCTCTGTTCACTCACAGTTTCTTCTATCAGCAGCATTTGCATGACCTATTACACCCATTCTATCCTCTACCAGCCTGTTCACCTCTGCCCCTTTCTGCTTCAATTTTCACTCTAAGTCTCTAAGCTTAACTCTTCCCATGAGAGAGATGATCACAAGAGAGAATCTTTTTGAGCCAAACCACAAGGTTACAAGTGTCTGAGCACCTATGGATTGTCTGCCCTTGGGTCAGGAGCTCATCCTGGCCCAATCAGCTGAAGCCAAGGAGGCTGCAGTTCAGAACAAGGCCCTTCAGGCAATGGGAGCTGTCAGAGGAGAATATTCCTTCGGAAGGAAAAGTGTGGGTAGAGCAGGCAATGAGCCACATTGCCAGCCCACAGAGTCATTGTTTATGTTGTCCTCACCACAGTCCTGAGCAAAATGCTGAGCACATAATAAACTGAAACCAACCAATATGGGAGGGAAGGGTCATTCACCAAGCACTACTATGCCCCTGACACTGTGCTGGATGCAAAGGGAATACAAAGATTAAATAAGAAACAGCCCTTGTTTTCCCAGCATTCTTAATCCAAACATGTCACTGAACTAGCTTCGACCTTGGACAAGTACCACAGTTTCCTCAACTATCAGAGGGGACCACCTTCATCAACAGGAGCATCATAAGGTTCCATAAGGTAATCTTTGTGAAAATGCTTTGAAAAATACATATGCCAATCAAAAACAATAACGTAGTCTCTCAATACTAATAAAATCCTCTCACATGCCACAGGTTTGCATTGTTTTCTGGTCTTTTCTCTTTTCCCATTTCCCACAATATACAATCCATAAGTCGCTATTATTTGAGAGAACAATCCCAACTGTTACCACTGTATTTGCACTACGTGTATGGCTCACTCAAATGATGATTAAGAAAATTCATTCATTTCATTCAGAAGTGTCAAAAGATACATTTTTTACTGTGTACATTTTAAAATAACACCATCATTTATTCAAATGTGCATCTAAAACTGTAATGCCCTATATATTTTTCCATTATATTACAAATAACAACAAGTATGTAATAAATTCCTAAGTAGGACACGGGTCAGTTTTGACTCTTTTGTGGCCTCTCCAGAGCGGTTTCATTTAGCATTTCCTAAGCGCTGTGATCAGAAATCACAGATATTAGAGGCCAGTGCCCCTGTCTTTAACATGGGGACTCTGAGGAGGAAAAACAATAAAATGGACTGTCTCAAATCCCTAGAATCCTATGCTCCTAACTTCTGTATCTTTTATTCTAAAATCACTTTACCACCTGCCTCACATTAGAGGGCAGGATGGGGGAATGGTGGGAATCAGTGATGATGGCAAGATAGATTAGTTCTCAAAAAAACATGTTATTCCACCCTTTGTGGGATTCAAGGATGGGTTTACGGGAGAGAATAAAAGAGAAGAAAATAATACCCGAGATATGTACAATTGTGGCTTTGCCATGAACAAAATCAAGAAATATTAATGGAGTGACTGCAGCATGCTAGGCAGGATGCTGAGGGCTCCTCGGATAGGATGAAGAGAGTGTCTTGGTCCTCCAAAAGCTTACTTGCCTTTACCCTTTGGCATCTGTTGCTCATTGCTGATAAGTGTAGCCATTCAACAGCTGGCCCTGGGTGGAGCAGCTTCCACCTCGCTGAAGAAGTCAGCTCAGCTGGCCAAAGTGCGGGGACCAGACAAAAGGCAAAAAAAAAAAAAAAAAAAAACCACAACGAAACCTCAGACCAGAGCCGGTGAGACTCCACTGCAGGAGGCAGAACTGCAGAGACTGTAATGCACAGTATCCGCTGAGCACCCAACCCCAATTAAGGCTCCTCGCGCTCGGAAGGCAAGGGGCTGGGGATCACAGGATCTTGCAGCCGGGGAAAGGCAAACCCACTCTTCGGGGGGACGTGGGGGGAGAGCTGCAAAAAGATGGGCGGCGGATTGGGGATCTGGTCACTGGAGTGAGGAAACTGAGTGGAGACGGGAGGTTTGCGCGCTAGTGGGGAGGGAGGTGGGCAGCGTGAGAGCGCTCGTTGACAGGGACCGAATGGTCACGCTGCGGTGCAAAGCAAGCCTTGGGGCTCCCGCTGAGGACACCAATGCCGGGGCTGGAGCTGGGAAGGGGTCCGCGAGCGCACTGCAGGCGGCGCAGGGAGAAGGGTCCGCCAGGGTTCACGCTCGACCGCCGGACTTGCCCTGGGGAAGTGGTGGGTCGGGCATCTCTTCCACAGCACACGCAAGCGCGCACGCACACACACACACACACACACACTCACACACGCATGGCCCGACCCCAGGCTGGCTCCGAGCCACCTCCGCCCGCGCCCCGCGCGGGGCTGCGGCGGCTACTCACCCTCCGCGCGGGAGCGGATCTCCGACACGGTCCTCCGCATGGTGGGCATCGCGGCGGCCGCCGCAGGTGGGTCCTCAGCCGGGACTCTGCACCTGTCACGGCGCCGCGCCGGCGGGAGACCTGGTTCGCGGGAGCGCTCAGCCGCCAGCCGCGCGGGCAGCGCCACCCACCCAGGACAGCGCGGCGGCCGGGCGCGGCCCCCGCACGCCGGCTGGAGCAGAAGGAGGCGAGAAAGGCGGCGGCAGCGGTGGAGGTGAGGAGCGATCGGCGAGGGGCGGAGCGCGGGCGCCGGCGTCGGGGGAGGGGTCGCGGGCGCGCGCGCTCGCTCCCGCGGCAGCGCGGCGAGGAAGGCGGGAGACGGGCGGGGAGAGACCCGGAGGAGCCTCCTCCGCCCGCCCGGCTTCGGACCGTACCATCTCTGCGCGGGGAGGTGGGATCAGCGCCCAGCCTCCATCTCCCTCGGGCGCCCTCCCTTGGCCCCGCGACTGGGGCTTATCCAGTCCTTCCTCAACGCCTTTCGGACTTTCCCAAGTCTTGGCCGGAGAGGAATGGGTGCTCTGGCTCCTGCATCCCTGCGTATCCCCTCTCGCCACCCTCTGGCTTTTAATAACAATGGAGTCGGCCTTGGTCTGGAAAGTGGAGTTGGATCTGAGTGCGCAGGGGAGGGGCGAAAGGGGCTGGGACGCCGAGGGTTAAATCCCCGCCTGAGCAGTGGAAGGGCGCCCCTTGGTTGCCGCCGGGGTGGAATTCTAGCCTCCGTTTGCGGAGCCGCACTTGCTCCCTATCTGGCCCCCGAGCAACAGGCTCTGAGGCCCGGGGTTCCAGGGCGCTGGTGCGCCTACTGCCTGTCGTGCTTGCGTGCATCTGGGGTCGGCCTGCGCGTGGGTCCGGTGCATCCCGCTAGTGCGTGCTCTGCACCCTGACAAAGCTCTGGAATTGCAGTAAAATCACTATTGGGCCAGGTGTTCAAAAAGGACTTTTTTGTTTTGGGATTTTGCTTTTAGTAAAACCTGCAGGAAGTTGAGTGTAGTAGTATTACCTAAAAAGGGAAGGAGGATCCTAGTATAAAATCCATAAATATATTAAATTTTAATTAGTTCCATATCCAAGAGATCGTCATAACCTCCTTACCCTTTATTTTATATACTGAGATCCACACTAAGAAGTCATGAAAACATTTTTAATTTATTGCTGATTTCATCTTTAAGTTAGGATATAAGGTTTTCTGTCGTTTCTGGTGAGCTGCCTAAATGGCAAGAAAGGAATACGTTAAATTAGAAGCAGTTTGCTTCTTCCCTCATCGTGTGCTCTTCCTCCAGCACCCAACAGAAGAGGGCCTTACATGGAGGCCTTTTATGTGAACTGCTTTCAGATCCTGAAGGGAGAGATCTGGAGAGGTTTGACCAGAGAGATAAGTGATTATTCCCAAGCCTCAGGAAAAAATATAATAAAATCTACTAATAGCATCTTATCTCCGTTTGTGGTATTTCCTCAGCCTCCTGCAGGTAGCATTAGCTAATCAGAGCGCTGTCCTACATTAATACTGAGTCAGGCGGTTAATGCATATTTATGAAGAACCCACTCTACTTGGCCCTGATTCAGGGGCTGGGATTAGAACAAAGAAAATGTATTCCCAGTGTTCATGAAACATGGCAGGGTAGAGCAGCACTCAGGATAATGTGTTTGTTTCAGTGATGGTCATGATTTATATGTATGGTCTTTTAAAAGTAAGAAAGGAGCATACAGCCTTTTTGGGACTGTCGTCACTGGCCATCTTTATTCCTTCCAGGTCCGGGACCTCCCTGTATAAAGTAGGCTTCCTCTGGCTTGATGAACATGAGTCTGAAGCAAAATTAAAAGGGTAAGTACAACAAGGAAATAGTGAAAATTCAGCTTTAAAAGTTAGTGAACAGAAACCAGAGAAAATGCAGTTCTTTTATGATTAATATTTTAGGTACAGTTTTCTATAAAGCCAGAGCCAGTTTTTATTCAAAATCAGTGCACAGCAGCATGACAGTATTTGATTTATAAGCAATCATCTTTGTAATTCCTGGTGAGCCTTCAAATGAAGTTCAGTTCTCCTTATTTATAAATAACCATTAGTTAACTAAAGGGAGTTCCAGAGATAACCTCTGTTTTCTAAAGAGCAATCCATTTTATATATGTCTGTGATGTGTGTGTGTCCATCCCATTAACAACCCGTCAACAAAGTTGACAACATATGTCATTCATACAGGAAACGACAACGGTCTTTCATATAGAGAAGAAAAATGCGTGATGTAGTCTATAGTTTACTGTGCATCCTTTCTTAGATTTTTCTATCTGTTTGTCCATAGTGGGTAAGAGTATCACAATTAACTCATTTCTGAAAAACCGCTCATTCCTGATTGCTAGAAATAACCCACATTTTTATTGGTTCAGAAACCTGATTGAAAGTTGGGTATTGCACTAATCTGCATCTGCTGGATTTCAAAGTCCTCTCAAATCTTCTCATCTTCCATTGTAAGAAGCACAGTGTGCCAGCCCCTGGCAGAGAACCCTGGTTCCAGCAACATGACCTTGTCACAGAATCTGTAGTACAATTCAGATGTCAGCAAGATCATTTAAAGACTTTCAGATCCTATGACTACACTGCTGATGGACTTAGAAGGAAGAGGGTTATTCAAGGACAGCTTCTCCAAGGACCAGTTTTTATCATCCTCTGCAAAATATACATTGAATGCATAATAGGTGTGAGGTGCAGAGCTAGGTGAATGCTAGGTTACAAGGACGCTTTGTGCACATGTGGAAATTAACCAGCAATGTAACAAGATGGCTGATACCTAATGCCAAATAGACCAGGGGCACCAACTACGGACATTGAAAGAAGGGGAGATTCCAAGAGCTGGGGTGATCAACAGAGTTGGGCTAGGTCTTGAAGTAGGGCTTAAGGCTGTAGAAATGAAAAGGAGGCATCATTCCAGATAGGGATTCTTGGCATATAGCAAGCACTCAACAATGATTGTTTAATGAATATTTGAGGTAAATGGAATGGTAGAAAAGCATATATATTTGGAAGAAACAAAAAGACCAATTTGACTGCAACAAATGTTCTCATTGTGAATCTTTACACTTTAAAAGGGTGAATTCTGTGTTATATGAATTATATCTTAATAAAGCTGTTAAAAAAATTATCTTCAGAGGTGTCAGCCACAAAATTATCAAGTCCAGAAAGTCAAGAAGAGATGTCAGAGGATATTCCTACCTTGATGGGTTTCCACTTTACGTAATGTTACCTGAGTTTGTTGTTGGTTGGGGTGCTAAGGATTAATAATTTGTCCCCTGGGAGGAACTCATAGTCGAGTAGGTGAGAGTGTCATGCTCACTAATTTACTAACTTATTATACAGCCAGAAGTCCTTTGGGAATTTGTGGCCTGAAGATGGTGAGAACCCTGCTCCTGATTGAGACTGAGGTCTGGAAACTTGATGACCACACTACCGTGAAATGCAGACATTGAACAGTGCTGGCCACTATAAATTCTTTTGCAGAAGTACAAAATAATTGGGTAAATTAATCTTAAATTTTAGATAATTACAGCTTTTAGTTTAAAACTGAGGTTAAGATATAAAATTCTATCAAATTGCAAAGCTACTTGGTTATTGTAAGGAAAGATGCTTATTACCTTTGGTGCATAGTTGTTATATTGGTTCAGTGGATAGTGTATGGTTAAGGTATTGTTATAACATTAGATTGTAAGGCACTTTCCCCAAGTCTTCCTGTCTTAACTGCTCTCTTTCTGTTGCCATCCCTTACGTGCATACCCCTCCAATACACCAGCCAGATCTTTAGGTTCTGTTTCTAACATATATCTTAATTCTGTCCACTTCTCTTCATCTCCACTTCTACCACTCTTGTACAGGCCACCATCATCGCTCACCTCCAGTAGACTCCTAACTGATCCCCCTGCTTTTATTTTCGTCACCCATTTATCTCACAGGAGCCATTGTTATTATTATTTTAAAAGTCAAATCTGTTTATTCATTTCTTCAGACTCTTCAGTGGCTTCCCATGGCACTTGGAAGGAAACCCCAACCCTTTATGATGTCCTTACCTGCCTCTCAGACTCATCTCCCTCTACTCTTTCAGTTGGTCATTGGGCTCGGATTATCCCAGCCCACCCCAGCTAATATTGCCTCACTTCCCCCAATGCTAGCCACCACCACATTGCCTTGTTCTATTTTTCTCACAGCACTTATCTCTATCTGAAGTTTTTTTATTTGTTTACCTGTTTATGATCACTTTTTTGTTGTTAGTGCCATGGAGTGGATTCTGACTCCTAGCAACCCTGTGTACTGCAGAGTGGAACCCTGCCAGGTATTTTTGTGCCATCCTCTCACCTTCTGGCACTATATCAAACAATACTCTGCTGCTATTCATAGGGTTTTCATGGCCGGTTTTTTCCAAAGTGAAAAGGTCCTTCTTCTAGTCTGTCTTAGTCTGGAAACTCCGCTGAAACCTGTCCACCATAGATGACCCTACTGGTATTTGAAATATAGGTGGACTAACTTTCAGCATCACAGCACAAGTAGCCACCATGGTATGACAACAGACAGATGGGTGGTGTCGTTTCCTGACTGGGAAACGAAACCTGACTGCAAATCTTAACCGCTAGACCATTATGACTGGCTTTTATGATAAATAGGTCTTGCTACATTTGTCTTTCTTGTTACAATTTGTCTAACTTTAAGAGCAGTGTCTGTCATATAGTGCAGGATCAATAAATATTTGTTGAATGAGTGAATGAACTGAAAAATATGTGTACTGTGAATGATCTGGTTCCCTAAGATTGGAGACTGGAAGTTAGTAGAAGAGTAGGTAGCATTCTGTTTGAGGAGATAATAAATTATACCGTTTATAGGCATATATGCTCAAATATTTTACTTTACCAGAGTTATTTACATGAAATAATGTAGAGTGTATTTACTAGGCAATACTTGATATCAGAAAAATCTTGTGAATACCATATTGGCTTTTGTCAAAATTAAGTGATTAAATTTTAAAAATGAACTGATTTCAACTAGAAGCTCTAAATCTATTGTCATTGAGTAATCCAGGCATTTATTCTTACCCCTAGTGATAAAATCAATACTCTTCTCTCATGCCTGTGATTCATTTCTCACAACTGTATGATCATTCTCTTTTCAGACACCTTAGCAAGGTTTTAATTCAAAGTTATAATGTCTTTAAACATTATTATCTTCTTCTTATATTGGGAATTTCCAACAAAAAAAGTACAATGATTTTTTTCTTCATTATAATTGAAAATACTCTGCTCCTATTTAAATGAAACTAGAGTTTTAAAGTATGGAGTTGTGTTATGTGAAAGGATGCTCAATAGAAATTTTTAAAAAATATCCTCCAGTATATTTAAAATAGCATTCAATTCACACACAGTCTTTTAGGAAAAACATTTACAGAATATTTTACTCAAGAAGTAAATGAACATTCAAGGGAAAACAATCCTAGTGTTGAGATCTTAAATTCAAACATAATTTCAAATTGATGGTAAGGGACTAATTAAATGATATGATTTTTTCTTCAAAAATTTCCTTGCTACCAGAGCCTAGAAGTGAAAATTAATAATTAATAGTGCTGTTTCTTTTCTAAAAGTTAACAAATAACATTCCAGTAGTGCTGATCCCCTGTAAAATATTGTGAAATACTTTATAAACTTAATGGATAATACATTTAGCATAATATTGTCATGGATTGTGACCTTTTAAAAAGCAGTTTTATTGAGGTATAACTGATACATAATAAACTTCATATGTTTAAAGCGTAGAATTTTACAAGGTTGGGCATATGTATATACCTATGAAGCCATCACCACCTTCAAGATAATAAGCATATCCCTCACTTCCAAAAGTTTCCTCTTGCCCTTTAGTATTGTTGTTATGTGTTACTAGAGATGAGTTTTCTCCGTGTATTCAACACAATTTGTTGAGTGCCCACCATTTTCTAAATACTGAGCTGGATGTTGGAGATTGAGTGGTCAGCTACAACACATAGGTTCCAGGCCCTTATAGAACTTATTACATTAATCAAATAATTATGTAAATAAATAAGTATAAAATCACCACTGTATATCATACTCTAAAGGAAAGATAGTCTACACCTATATATATTGATTGTACTTCACTGTATTTATTCTTACAATACTCTTCTCTCATGCCTGTGATTCATTTAAGTGTCCTTAATCTTATGGGCTAGAACTTAGACACATAGCCACACCTAGCTGAAAGGGAGTGTATTTCTGGGCTTTCCCCCTTACATCTGGAACTCTTTAAAGTTGTTTATGTGTGTATTTGTAAGATACATACAAATGTACCTTAACATTTTGTTTCTACTAGATGTTATGGCTTTTATTTTGAAAAGAGTGTGATGTTTGTTATATGGAAAGGATAACCAGTAAAGACAAATTCTATTATAAAATATTTCCTTGATGTTGACCAGAAAGCCAATATTGGAAATGAAAAGAAAATCCCAAGAAAATCTCACTCTTTTTTTCTTGCCTTGTCACATAAGGTGCTATCTCAGGGAGGAAAGGTGATAATATTGAAGTAAAAAGTATTGGAAGAGACAAAAAAACCCATAATTTTTATTAAAAATTCAGTATAGCAGTAAGTTAGATAATTAATATGATTATCAAATGCAATTTTGTAATTCCATGACTTTTCATTTAGAAAGAATGCCAAGCTCAAACAAGATGGCTTCCTGATTAATTGAAATAACCCTTTGCTTTCAAATATGAAATATTTGCCAGTCGTGTATGGGCCTCTTGGATGATATATCCTCTTCTCAGGTTCGTAATTCACTGCAGTGTTTAGCAGATTTACTGGAAAATCACAGTGGTTTTTTTTTTTCCTCTGACCCCAAAAGATCTCAGAAACAGTATCTGCTAGAAAGAGGAATCATTTGTCACTGTAGATTCTTGCCAACTTTGAACTCTGAGGAAATCCACCACATTGAGAAAGAGAATCAATACGTAACATAGGGTTGCATTTTAGTATTTGCCCCAAAGAAAAGAAGCCAGGTGGGAAACACTGTAAAGAAAAGATATAAAGGAAGTAAACTGACTGTAGATTCAAGGCCTGCGGAAGCTGGAGACATTGGTGGTGAGAGCGAAGTGATCTAGTGCAGAGCCCAAGAATAGCGCCTTGGACCTTTTGTATAGATCTGCTTGCCTGTGCTCGACTTTAAATGTCAGCTCCTCTTGCCTGCCTGTTTTCTCTTGTCTACTTTTTATTTGGTCTGAACTCTTAAAAACTGACCCCAACCTGTTAAAATTGGAACCTCTTTCCTCCTGTTCCTGGATCCATGCTATTCTGACTCCAGCTTGCCTCCCATGCTTTCAGAAGCCATATACCCTCCAACTGAAGCAGCTGCCATCTCTTGCCTGCATAGGCTCTCAAAGTTTCCAATGCCAGTTGGTTTAATCTTGTGCCTAGTTCTGGCCCCTGTTGGCTTCTGACTTCTTCTTGATCTAAAATGACAGTGTGGGAGGCAAAGGGAGACCCGTAGCTTGGGCAATACTGAGAAATAAATTTGAATATGTACATGGGAACCAAATTATGGAGGACCATGCAAATCAGCAGAGGTGACAGAATGAATGCACAAAGTGAAAGGGAGTCATTAGAGGCTCGGGGACACAGGATAAAATTGTGTTTTAAAAAGACCCTTGTAGTGGTAACAGAATATGGAGCATGGGTTAGAAATAAAGAGACCAAGCTGGAGATGACAAAGATCTGTTCAATTAGCAGAGGAAATGGTGATTAAAAAATTAAGCTTGTATGGAATACGAGACATTTTTAGCAATATTTTTAGCACTCTGGAGAGTAAAGGACAGTAGTCTGTGTATCTGGGAAAAACCCACAGATAATCTTCTCTGTGTAGTTTATAGATATAAGTATAGATATAGATGTGTCTATATTTGAACTTTTTAGATGTTGGGTCAATTTCTTATTGAATCAGAAATTCTGACATTGAGAGAAGGGAGGTTACCTTTGTTACTTCCTTTGAAAGATGCTAAATTTATGTTATATTTGAGCATATGCTTAATTATTGAAAGTGCTTTATTTATCTTTTAATGCTACTAGAGCTTTCAGTCTGAAAAAATGTATGATTAATCTAAAAACTTCATTGGCATCAATGCTGATTTAATGAAAAGAAGTGGAATCAGAAGACCTGGTTTGTGTCTCGATTCTGGCCCTTTCTAGTGGTTTGACCTTGAGAATGTCATTAAAAAACCTTTCTGAACTTCAGATTAGCTTAGTGGGTTAACATGCAGGCTCTGCAATCAAACTACTGGATTCAGATCCAGGTTCTACCACTTAACCGGTGGTAAACTTTGGCCAACTTACTTAACTTCTCTGTGCCTCAATTTATTCATCTATAAAATGGGCAATAGTTATAATGCCTATTTTATAGGAATGTTGTGAGGAGTATGTGAGGTCACTTACTGCAATATCCTATACAAATTTTAGCTACTATTATTATCTTTTATCGCTCCCACCATGTTGTTTTGCTGAGTGGCATAAAATTAAATGATTTTAGGTACTAGAGGCATTTTCCTCAATAATGCTTTTCTTTGTATAGTCTAATAACACAAGTTCACTTAATCTATCATTGTATGACAAATGGCATACATGTTAGGTATGTAATTTTAATGCAGGATTCTATTTGTTGGTTTCAAGAGACTTGTTGCAAGAATGCTATTAGTAATATTTATTAAAATGTTAAAACAAATATGCCTCTCTATGTCATTTAGAATAAGGTTTAACTGCATTTAATGGAAAACCCCCAAATAACAGTGGTTTAAACAAGATAAAAGTTTCTTCCTCTGCCATATAAAGGAAGTCTGAAGATAGGCTCTATACTGTCATCAGAAATCCAGGTCTTCCCTTTCTGCTCTGCCATGCTAACATATGGCTTCCATCCTCAAGGTCAGCTCATGGTCCTAGCTGGCTTCTGGTGTGCCAGCCATAATATCCACATTGGAAGATGGGGAAAGGAATAGGATAAAAAGGGACCCCAGCATGCTGAGTCAGATCTCTTTAAGCATCCATTCCTGAAGTTTCACATAAAAGTTATGCTTGTATCTTATTGGCTAGAACTTAGACACATAGCCATACCTAGCTGAAAAGGAGGCTGGTAAGTTTAGTTTTTTGTTTAGCCAGCAATGTACCTAGATAAAATTTGAAGTTCTGATACCAACGGGGAAACAGAGAATGGATTTAAGGGTAGGCAGCCAGTGTTCTTGACCATACTTTTCCATAAATCTCAGAATCATTCTCAAGGTTGCATTATTAAAATGCTGGAGTTCTTCATCGACATAGTAACAAAACTATGTTTTGTTCAAATTGTGTTGTTAAATATTTATAAGAAAAAGAATTTTCTTCATCTTAGAAACAAAAAGGTTTGATGAAACAGGTTTTAAACTGCTGGGGCTTAGCAAAGAGTTTATTAAATACTTATTGAATAGAATATTGAATTGTGTACAGTAGAAAACAGAGGGAGAAATTAATTTAATGAGGTAGTCAGTTATTAAGGTGACTTTCTAGTTAAAAACAAGTAGAATCTTAGGGGTAAATAAGAGACTCACAAAGCAAGGGATGAAGCAAAAACGTAGAAAGATCTTCTATTTCAGTTTTCTCTCTGTTTAAATCAGAAAAGTGAAAAAAATAAAAGAACTAGAGATTTTTGAAGAGAGATGTTGCATAATAGCCTTTTGGGAATAGCATTTGGGAACATCACAGTGCACAGATTACACTATGAGTGAAAAAGTCCATACCACGTTAGGAAGCTACTGTGGCCATCTTGTCAATGGGAGTTTCCTGTGTTGCTGAGAATGGCTTTTGGATCCCAAAAGGATTATCCAAAGCAAACTTTATTTTTAAAAATTAATATTCAACTACTCAGCTGTAAAAAAAGATGAAATCTTGCCACTTGCAACAGCATGGATGGAACTTGAGGGTATTATGCTAAGTGAAATAAGTCAGAGAAAGTCAAATAGCATACGATCTCA
This sequence comes from Equus caballus, assembly GCF_041296265.1. NCBI lineage: Eukaryota > Metazoa > Chordata > Mammalia > Perissodactyla > Equidae > Equus > Equus caballus. Next base: position 91,111,126 of record NC_091686.1, on the reverse strand, counting down.
TTCATAAGTAGAAGATAAAAACAACAACAAACATATAGATACAGAGATTAGATTGGTGGTTACCAGAGGGAAAGCTGGGAGGGAAGAGGGCAAAAGGGGTGATAGGGCACATGTATACAGTGATAGATGGTAATTAGTCTTTGGGTGGTAAACATGATATAGTCTACACAGAAACTGAAATGTAATGCTGTCCATCTGAAATTTACATAATGTTATAAACCAATGTTATCACACACACACAAAAATCTCAGAACAGAGCTGTAGCCAACATGTGCAGTGAATGACTAATAAACCTTTGTTGTTGTAAGCCAAAAAAAAATGAATTTTCAATTTATTAAATTTGTATGTTAAAAACATAGGTCTTTCTTAAGCTTTGAAATTCAGCTTAATCATTTTATTCTACTTAAAAATCTAGAAAATTTTGGGGCTGGCCCCGTGGCTGAGTGGTTAAGTTTGTGCGCTCCGCTGCAGGCAGCCCAGTGTTTCGTTGGTTCGAATCCTGGGCGCGGACATGGCACTGCTCATCAAACCACGCTGAGGCAGCGTCCCACATGCCACAACTAGAAGGACCCACAACGAAGAATAAACAACTATGTACCGGGGGGCTTTGGGGAGAAAAAGGGAAAAAAATAAAATCTTTAAAAAAAAAAAAAATCTAGAAAATTTTAAGAATTGCTTTTAAGGAGGTGGTTGATTAATGTTTAATTCCATTCATAAACTAAAACCCCCTTAAATATCTTAAACTGCACTTAGGAAGTTGATAAATTTTGTTTTCTTTTAAGTCCTTTAGTCATCTGAAAGAGCCTTTGAAGTACTAAAGTAACCATTATAAGATAAATTTAACTTATAAAAGCAAGTCTTAGGTTTTCTTAAATTTTCTAATATTGATGGATTTCAACATAAAATCTTTGACATAAATCAATTATACTGTCTCATCAATTTAATTTGGAATCACAAGGATGAAATATTTTTGTAATAGGTCAAATTCTCTTAAATACATTTGTTATTTCTAAACCTTACTAAAGAATATTAGTACAATAGGTTCGATTTATTTAATCATATATATTTAATTTGCCAGGTTTAAAGCTACTACTTCTCTTGGAAACAATTATGTTATCCAGACAATTTTAGGGTTAGCGTTCCAAGCCCCTTTAGAGGTTACACTTTCAATTGGCTGAGTTGACGATTAATCAGAGGTGTCATCTGGGACGCTTGAGCTCTAGAACTATGGATACCCTTGACATTTTTCTTACATCTTTGGCTGTCAATGGGCCTTACTCCTCTAGATTCATGTCATCCATTATTTAATACTTCTCTCCATATTCAGAAGTCCACATTTGGTCCATTTGATTGGTTTCAACTAATTTATTACTGTATGATTCTATTTTAAATTCTTTTCATATTTTTTCCTATCTGTTAGCACTCATGTGTATAGTTCTTTTAATGACATTGGATTGGATTTTGTTTATCTTCCAAGGCTTTTTCTAATTGGTCGCTTTTAGTTTTAAGATCTAAGCTTACAGTCAAGGGACCCAGAATGAGAGTGGTAGCAGTTGGAATGGAAACAAAGGGAGAAATAGAGAGTAGATGTTAAAGTTGCAGATGGATTCTTAGAAGAGAAAACATTGAACAAAGACCCTAGAGGTGAAGTGGCGCTTGGCAGTTCAAATCCTCCCTCCATATTCCCCTCCCCCCACAACTCGCCTGCAGTTTTTAGGGGTAGATGATGGTATGCTGTCCTACTGACCCCTATGAGAACCCACAAGCTAAAATATTTATCTAGGCTAACATATGGAAAAGCTGTAATTCCATAGTTTCCCCTGGGTCTTTTGGTGGCCATAATTTGGCAAACAAGGTCAGACAGTTCTGTTGTTTGAAAAGATGGATTTTTCTTACTCACCATCAGGCCCCTCCCTGCATTTTGGAAACTGGAGGATAAATATGAGAGTGGTGGTTGGAATGCACATTAATAATGAAAAGTGTTGTCTCCTTGCTGAAAGAGGAACTGTGTGAAGATTATTCCATTTTTAGGGAACTATCTCTTTTTCAGTATGAATCTACTTTGTGTTGTCTCTGAAAATCACTCCTTGTCCTTAGGGTGTGTGAGCATGTTAGAAAAAGAGAGAGAGGTGTGCAAGTTTGATACAACTGTTACTTTTTAATTGAGCAGGAAGAATTTGGAGGCATGTTGTTGCCTCACACCAATGGCAGGATGTCATACCAGGCAGGTCCTTAAAGTACTACTATTCATCCCTCTACAACCCTCCCTCTGTTTATTTCATTCTGTACTGAGTTATTCAGTCTTTGGGAAATAGGTTACTGCGTCCAGTGTATTGCACTGGTTTTGAAAGGATGAGGCTTTCCTTAGATAGAAATGGAAGTTGGCACTGAAGGTTTAAGCATTTAGGGGGAAAAGGAAGAATGGACAGCAAGACAGAAACTAGAGTATGCCCTCAAAGAGACTCCCTGTGAAGGGCTTAAGCTGTTTTTTCTTCCTTTCCCCTTGGACTATGGAAACATCCTATTTACCTTAATGTTTTACAGTATAAATTTTAAAAATAATTTTGACATATTTCAGATGTACAGAAAGTTGCTGGAATATAACAAAAAAGTTGTTAGAATATAACAAAGAACACTTTACTATATTTATTTTATCCTTCTCTCTCTTTCTCTTTGTTGTTTTTTCTGAATAGTTTTAGAGTAACTTGCTGACATGATACCACTTACTCCTAAATAATTCAGTGTGTATTTTCTTAAAACAGATGCATTGTTTTACATAACCACAATAGAATGATTAAAATCAGGAATTTAGTATTAAAATGGTACTAGTATCTAATCTACAGACCTTATTCAGATTTTATCATTTGTCCCAACAGTGTTCTCCAGACCGTGTGTTACATTCAATTGTCATGTCCCTTTAGTGTCCTTAAATCTGAACCAGTTTTCCAGTCTTTCTTTGTATTTCATGACATTGACATTTTTGAAGAGTACAGGCTAGTTGTTTTATAGAATATCCCTCAGTGTGAGCTTGTCTAACGTCTCCTTGTGGTTTTGGCAGGAATGCTACAGGACTGATGTGTTCTTCTTAGTTCATCTATCAGGAGGCACGTGATGTGGATACCCTGTTACTGATGATGTTAACTTTGATCACTTGGTGGCAACTGCCAGGTTGCTCCACTGTAAGGTTACTATTTATCCTTTTGTATTAGTAGTATCTGGTGGGGAGACTAGTTTTACAATTTTAATAAGTCATACAGTGTAATTCTACTCTGCATATTTGGAAAAGAAGTTTTGTTTCTTTTTCTTTTTTTCCAGGTCTACTCCTTACTTGTCTACTTGCCTACTCTCAGCTCTGCCTCTGTTACCTACCTGTTACATCTCTCTGGTCTAGGCCTGTCTACACTGGCTTTAACAGAGTATTAAGGGGTTAAGAGGAGGACCCACAATTCCCATTACTCCCCCATCTCTTCAATTCCCAGAACACAACTGTAAAAACTACCTGAAATGTGCTTCATTGAGAGTTTTGGGGGTTACTGAAAGGTATTATATAAAATGCAGAATAAAAGGATGTTTCTTTTTAAATTTATGACATTTAAAAAAGCTTTTTCTGCTGAATAATTTACCTTTGTTAGAAAAGACATTGAGGTAATTTATACTCTAGACCTTACATACTCCTCTTCTGTTATGTAGGAAGCTTAGTTCCTGCCTGAGATCAAAGTCGCTAAACTTAACAAAAACACTATTATGAATGAACATTAATTCTTTAATATTATTATACATCTAGTAAAAGCTCACAGTGCTTTCACTTTTAGCAATTCTTTGCAGATAAGTTGGATATAAAGCTATGGAAAATTTTCTCATTGTAGAAAAATTCTTAATATTGTCATAAATGAAAAGTCATGGTGAAAGGAAACATTTTCCTCTGACCTACAAGAAATCTTGTTGCTCCTAGTTTTTCTCTGTAGATTAGATAGTAGAAACATTTATAGAGTAAAACAGAGGTATGCCCTTTTCAATGTCTTTTTCTAGAGCTTATTAGATAGGATGTTCAGGGAATGTGTGTGTGAGAAATGAGATGCCATTTTCAGTGAGAGGTGATGAGAGGAGTAGCATGCTTATTGAAATTTCCATTCTGCCAAAAACCTGGTCCAATGAATATTTCATCCAAAATAATAAGGAAAGCTAATCTCATGTTCTCTCAATTTCATCTTAGACTGCATTGGGAAGTAAATAGGGAGGTTTTTGTTTTTGTTTTTGTTTTTGATTTTCGTCATAACACAGTATGTCTTGGAACTACTGACAATTGAGATTGTTGAAACAATGAGTGAATTATTTGAATTGGTCAATTTGAAGAAGCCTAAAGAATTTGGTAGGCATTCAAAAGCCAGAGATTGAACGAGCTAAGCCTAAAATTGATCTGTCTTGCAGCTTTCTGTCCAAAAGACTGCTTCCTTTTGTTGCAACTTTGGAGTCTGAACTCTCTTGTTTTGAGCACTGAGAAGTTTTGAAAGCCCTGACAAATACCCAATAAAATCTGTCAAGCGGAGTCAAGGAACCTTCCTCCCATCCAGACATAGGCATCCAGGCAACTTGCTCAGGCATATGGAGTGCAATTCGGAGCAATGCAGCCTGTTCCCCTAGAGTCCTGTTCTCTTATTTCCTCATGGTACATTCAACTATCTGAGCATCTGACTCAGACACAGCAGAGATACTGTTGCAGCCGGAGGGTAAGAGTTTCTTCTGTTATCCTGGAACACCCTTGTACTGAGAACATTAGAAGCTGAGAAACTCAATGAATTTTCCCACTGTTTGCATTTCTCACTAGCTCTTCCTGCCCGTGTTTCCTCCTATCATTTTAGAGAGAGCAGCTATCCCACTCTTCAGGCTACTAGTTTGTCTGTGGATTCAGTTGGGTGACTTTAATGCATACAGAAGAGACGCTTATAGAGCAGGTGGCAGAAATAAGGATAAGATCTTTTGTTTTTCAGATCCTTTGGAGAATGGGCTCTTCCATGTAAGTGTACTTTTCTAGACAGCTGAAACTTCTGCCTTAAACATCAAAATTTGTTTTTAACTTTGAGAAATGGTATAGCGTAGTGGTTAAGCATGCAGACCGAGGCAGATAGTTTGTGTTTAAGTCCTGACTCTACTGTATCTAGCTTTGTAACTTTGGGCACTGTACTTAATCTCTCTTGCTTCAGTTTCCTCAACTGTAAAGTGGGGGTAATAATAGAATCTACCTTATAGAGTTCTTGTGAGGATTAAATGGGATTAAATGAGTTAATATATGTAAAGCATTTAGAACAATGCCAGATACATTGAGTCACAGAAGAGTTGTTATTAGTTTAATCATTCGTATACAAATTTTGATATAAAATGGTACCCACCTTCTTGTTTTATTTTATGAAATATGTTGAACATTGAATACTCAGTGCCTTCATACACAGAAATAACATAGTCATGCCTTAAGACAGTGCTATGAAGATGTTGATGATGAAATAATAGCTAATATTGTTTATTAAGCAGGTTTCATGAATGTTATTGGTAATCTCTACAATGAACCTCTAAGATAGGTAAACTTATAAATAGGCTTAAAGATTTACGTACTTGCCCAATTTCATGCAGCTGGTAGTAGAAGATTTGAGATGCAAACTCAGGTCTGTGTGATGTCAGAGCTGGTGCACTTGGTCACCTCACCACACTGTCTGGTGGCGAGGACTCCTTGTCTCCACCTCAGTGTTTCTCAGACTTCAGCATGCCTTAGAATCACCTGGAGCACTTGTGAGAACACTTGCTAGATTGCTGGCCTCCACCCCAGAAGCCGAGAATTTGCATTCTAAGTTGCTAGATGATGCTAAGATGCTAGGTGATCCAGAGATCACACTGTGCGAACTGGCTCTCCTACACCAAATGACTCCAGACTCTTTTTAATACCAATTTTTTTTAGTGTCCCTTTACTGTCAGCTGCCACTTGATGCTATCAGTGTGTTCTTTTGCTTTCAAATACTATGAGGCGCACATTCAACTGTTTTAAAATCCTCTGTAGCCCCCCCTCGTTGGGTATTAAATTTGTGGATTTTATGGCAGTAACTGCTGTTTAGAGTTTCCTTTCACTCGTTGCTGAGTTCCCTGGAGCATTTGGTTAATTAACTCTGCCAGGAGCTTGACTTATTTCCTTGCATATTGCTTCTTTTCATTTTAATATAGGAAAAATATTGAGTAACTAAGTTTAATGGATTTAAAATCTCTGTGGCATGACCCTTTTTTCTCCTCAATGTTGAGGGCTTTATATCCATTGGAGATTATTCTATAATAGAGCATAGCAAAATCCAGCACAGCCCTGACTTGGTTCTTAAGCCTTCTCAACTCAGGAATCTCGTTCCAAGGACCTGGTGTTTTTGTATCTACCTTCTTGTTTTATATCTACTTCTTCATATCTAGTCCTGTCGTTTATCAATATAGTTCTAAAATCCTATATCAGCCGTGGAATGGTCACAGAATTAGGTCTAACAAGATTTTTGTTCTTGGTAGAACTTTCTTTTCTTTTATGGTAACAGAGTAGATTCTTGCTTCCTGCGCTGCTCCTCCTTAGCTTAACAGTATAAGAAGCCAGAAACTCACAATTCTGTCTTCCTCTGATGTGATGGATCCCTCACTCTGTTAGAGTATAAATAACTCTGGGTGTCCTTCTGTGAGAAACTGGATCATACTAGGGAGCAGTGTTGACTTGTTTGCTCCTTGAACTCATATTTATCTTTTGCATTGCTTTTTGGGCCGTTTAGCAGTGAACCAAAGTAAATACAACTTTAAACAAAGCCCAAGTTATCATTCTAGACCAAACTTTGTGGTCTGGCTAATTCACATCCCTTCACCGTTTACTATTATAAACCTGTATTTTTGTTTCTATATTGTTAAACACTTGGAAGATAAGCCCCTCTTACATTACCCTATGGCAGTCATATTCCAAGCCCACTCTGTACCTACCTCTGGACTTCATATTGAAAGAGAAAAATTAAAATTTATTTTTTTAAACCTCTGTACATTGGTGTTTCTGTTACTTTTAACTAATACATTCCTTAGCTGATTCTCTCATATAATCAGAAACCTGTAAGGTAGGACTATTCTAGAGTTGGTTAATTTAGTGACTCAACAAAATCATCAGAAACCTAGACTCTCACCATCTTTCTACTCTTCCATTCCCTGCGTGACAGCAGATTACCTCATGGTTGCTTGATAACTGCAGCAGTGTCAGACATCACACACTCTCATATTATGTCAGAAGGAAGGAAAAAAAGAAACCTTTCTATCTTGGGTCTCTTTTTAAGAAAAGGAAAGCATTTGCCGAAGTCCCTCAGCAGACTTTTCCTTGTGTCTCATTGGACAGAATTGGGTCACATGCCCATGCCAAACCAAATGTTTGCCAAGAGATACAAAACAACCATGACTGGCTCTGGCCAGTGGGGTGTCACCCACTGGAGAGGGAGATGGGTCTTGTCTTCTCTGAACAAAATGGCTCCTTGGAGGACAACTCAAGTTTCTGTTAGAAGGAAGAAGTGGAGTTGCTGGGATAGCAACTGGCAGTGTCTACCACTGAAATATCACTGGTCCCTTTGACCTGAGTCGCTTTCATGGACTCTTGGACCACTTGGGAGAGAGTGGTCCATAAAGAGTTATTGGATGTTCTGGTAATCTGATGTATGGGAACCAAAACTTATTTATATTTGGACAAGTTAATTTAATTGGGAAGTGAGTGTTATGTAATCTTGTAGAAGAGTGCACAATAATCAACTCCTGCCTAAGAGAGATAAAGCTACAGTTAGAAAAGGCGTTTTGTTTTAAAGATAATCATTAAAAACATGCAACAAAACAGCCTATGTAAAAGACTTACTTCCACTTTCTCTTTTGAATAACTTTAGCTTTTGGAGAATAATTCCATTCTAAGTCAAGTACGTTAATACAAATACTTGAAAACTGAGAGGCTGCAAGAAATGAGAAGAAAGTGAGATGGTGCGAATTCCTAGCAATTGTTTATTTTTGAGGTGAAGGTTTGAGGTGATTCTTAATTAAGTTGTGCAGAGCCTTGCTGGGAAATTGGATCTCCACCCTCAGGTTTGTTCACTGCAGGAGTTCACAAGCCTTGCCTTAGTGATTTGTAATGATGGCTGAAGAGCCTGGCAACCTCAGAACATGAGGGCTGGGTTCAAAAGAACACAAAGGACTCTAGAGTTTTGTGATTAGAAGATAATTTTTTATATATTTACAAATGAATAGAACTAGGTAAATATAACACAAATAAGTCAGGTAGGCTTATCTGAGTAAAATCATGAAACAGACAATAATAAACTATGTATGTTTATTTTGGAGGCGTCAACTTGAAAAGATAGGCATATTGAGTCCAGCTATCACTCAAGGCAGAATTAACAGTAATTAATTTTTGCCTCATAAAGAGATTATTTTTTCCCCCTTGGTAGTGGTTCCTGATGGTAGTCTGTATAACTTCCTTAAGATCTGCATTGGCGTATTTGGTATAAGATGTGCCTTCTCATTAGTATGTACCTACAGAACTTAGGAATGTTTTGTCCTTTCAAAAATCATTTTCTTATTCTTCAGTTCTTGTTAGATGGCCAGACAGCTACAAAATGATGTAACATTTTATATCAACACAACTGTTAAGGAAGTATTTACCTATTTATCACTTCGCATCTATAATTTTATTTTTAAAAATTTAATGTGAGTTTGTACTTTTAACCAATAACAGGGAAAAAGCAAATCAAACTTGATTTTATCACAGAGTATTTGGGCAAGAAAAGGACCCATTTATAGCCACAGCTACTTAGCATCCAGTTCTCCTTAAGACATTCTCCCAGGCATCCTGCTTCCTGTCAACCTAATGCAGGACGCCATACTTCTCTTCTAATCCTAAATATATATATACGAATCCTGGGCTCAAATTCAAGCTCTACCACTTACTAGAGTGTGACTTGGGGGAAGATACTTAGTTTCTTTTTGTCTCAGTTTTCTCACCTGTAAAATGGGAGCTAATAATATTATTTATCTCTTGGAATTGTTATGACGATTAGATTAATTAACATAGATAATGTTCTTATAACGGTGTCTGGCCTAATAAGCACTCAATAAGCGTTAGCTTATATTATTCCAATAATTATATAGAAGACATTAAAAATAATATAATTCTTAATACTGGCAAAAGCTATAAGATGGCTATAGTCTGTTAAAGATTTTTATGGAGAAAATTATAAAACATTAAAAAATATTTTATATACATTACATATAAGACCTGAAAGTGGAGAGATGCTATGTTCATAGACTCCCGTATCATAATGATGTAAAATCTAAATTAAATTGTAAACAAATTCATTTCCAGGCAAAATATCAATTAGATTTTTTTTTTTGGCCATGAAATTTGATGAGCTGCTCCAAAATTTATATGGAAGAATAAAGATCCAAGAATAAACAAGACAAAGATCCAGATTGGGGGAATTACCTTACCAGGTATCAATACTCATTATAAAACTGTAGTAATTAGAACAGTGTGCTCTTGGCCAGAGACAAACTAAAAGGCCAATGGAGTTGACAAGAGAATTCAGGAAACATCAATATAAGTGGAAACTTTTATTAAAAAAAGTGTAATGTTACAAATCAGTGAGTGAAGAATAAATAAATACCGTAGGGACAATTGGCTATTCATATTTAAAAATTAAAATATTTCTCTACTCAAACTGTGTAAGAAAGAATAAAGAGAAGATTTAAATGTAAACATATTTTTAGAAAGAACAGGGAGTATACAGCCCAAAGTCATGATAATGAGGTGATAGAGTAGGGGTGGGGGTAGGAGAGTAAGCTGGAACTGGAGAAGTTCAAGTACTGATATCTAGAATGATTTCTTTTTTTTAAAAGATGAAGTAACTATGAAGAGCTGGAATATGGAAGTTTGCCATCTCAGTCATTATATTTTTGTGTTTTCAAAATTTCACAGAATGAAAATGTAAAAAATGAAAAATAAAGAAAATGACAACTCTGTAATTGACAAAGACTTATTTTTAGGACTGAATTTTTGAGAACTTTCATAAAAAAGATTTGGAGCACCCCACACATATCAAGTCAGCATTTATATCAGGAAAGGCTAGACTACCATGAATCTGAGTGGTATCTAGTAGTGGACAATTAGATAATTGGAGCAGAGGATCTGGACTAGGATGAAAATGGAAGCATTGTCATAGGCATTCTTGGCTGAGGATTTCATCATTGGTCTTGTAAAAGGAATTCATGCAGATACTATCATCACATTGTATGCTTTCATTTATTCATCTATTGAACACATTTATTGAGTATCTAATGTATATTAGGCACTAGTCTAGGCACTAGGATTCGGCAGTGCAGGACAAGATCTCTGCTCTTAAAGTTAATCTTCAGTGGGAAAGAGATACTTAAAACAATAATTACTCTGGTACATATATCATTGCACAATTTGATCTTGCTATAGAAGAAAAATAGTTATACTTGTGTGTTATTTGGAATTTTCCATATTTATCATCAAATTAACTGAAGAAAATGCTTTATAATTAAAAATCGGTTCTTTGCCAGTTATTGATTTATTACCTTTCATCTCCAAGTCCAACCATCATAATCCTGTGTACAATTGTGAGGAAAGGTGCTGCATGTTTTCTGAGATAGTTTGTGATTCGTTAAAAAGGAGGATAATTCTTTTCCCAATACTTTCTTCTAGAGTTAAAACAAAGTCCCTGTACTGGTTGATTAATGGCCCCCAAAGATATCCAGGTCCTAATTCTTGGAGCCTGTGAGTGTAACCTTATTTGGAAATAGGGTCTTTGCAGATGTGATCAACTTAAAATGAGATTACACTAGATTAGAGTGGACCCTCAGTCCAATATGACTGGTATCCTTATAAGAAGAGGGAAATTTGCACAGGAAAATCTCAAAACACTTGGAAATTAAACAACACACCTCTCCCTAATCACAGAGGGAGTCTCAAAGGAAGTGAAAAAAATGCACTGAACTCAATGAAAATGAAAATGCAACATGTTAAAGTGTGTGGGACACAGTTAAAGCCCTTCCAGGGAAATTTATAGCACTAAATGCATACATTGGAAAACAGAAAACATCTCAAATCAATAATCTAAGCTCTCATGTCAAGAAACTAGAAAAAAGAAGAGCAAAATAAACCCAAAACAAACACAAGGAAGGAAATCATAAAGATAAGAGCAGAAATCAATGAAATTGAAAATAGAAAGACAATAAAGAAAATCAATGAAACAAACAGCTGGATCTTTGATGAGATCAATAAAACTCATAGCCATCTAGCAAGACCGTCAGAGTTAAAAAGAGAGAGGACACAAATAACCAACATCAGGAAGGAAATAGGGGATAGCACTACAGACCAGGTAGACATCAAAATGATAACAAAGGAATACTCCAAACCATTCTACACACATAAATTTGACAACTTCGATGAAATGCACCAATTCATTGAAAAACACAAACCACCACGACTCATCCAATATGAGATACATAATTTGAATAGCCCTATGACTATTAAATAAAGAATTTGTAATGAAAAATTTCCCCAAAAGAAATCTCCAAGTTCAGATGCTTTCACCATAAAATTTGACTAACCATTTAAAGAAGAATTAATACCAATTCTACACCATGTCTTCTAGAAAATACAAGAGAGGAAAGACTTCGTTATTAAGCTAATATTACCCTGCTACCAAGATTAGACAAAAACAGTACAAAAAAAACCATAGACAATTTTCCTCATGAATATAGATGCAAAAATCCTTGACAAAATATCAGCAAATAGAACTCATCAATATATAAAAAGAATTGCACTCCATGATCAAGTGGCATTTTATTCCAGAAAGGAAACCAATGAATCGTTTCTATTTTTAAAAGCATTTGAGAATAGAATAATTTCAGAATAAATTATAACGATATGAGAAATTTTTGTATTTACTTATTTTCTTTCTTTAAATGCAGAACGTGCTCAATAGTGCTCTAAAGTGCACCATGCTGTTTAGTTATTATGTGAGCTGCATGCCCCCAGGAATATAACCTATGGTGTTGCTTCTATTTTCTTTTACTACTTATACAGTTTTACCTAAGACAAACAGTACAATTTTGTGTGATTTTTTTTCATAAATAATATTTATAAAAAATATAATTGCAGCATTGTTTTAAATCTGAATACCTGAAATCACTGCACTGCTATTAATGATATGCACATTTTGGCTTTTTAAAAAATAATTTCTTAGTAAATGATTACACTGACAAATATAACTTTATTTGAATCATTGACTCTATAGAACATCAAGTGATCAAGCATTGTCAATTTCAAAAGGCCCTTAAATCAAAGCAGTCTTTTTCCCACTCCTTCTTTGAAACAAGTTATGAAAATGAAAGGATATGCAATGTATTTTTATCTAATTTGAAGTTAATCTCTAGGAAATTTTTTTCAATATTCTACACAGAGTCTTATTGAGATCAAGATTAAAGCAGCTTCATGGCTGCCTTAGAATGTAATGTACCAGTACCAGGCGTCAGCTTTATGTTTCTATCTATCTGTATAGACATTATATCTAGAAGTTTTCATGTTTTTTATGGTAAGCTTGCCTAGATTACATCGCAATAATTAGACCAGATAAAGATACAGTTTACACAGCTGACTATTATCATTTTTCAATGGTAGAAAGTATAAACGAGAATAGAATAATAAAAATAAATAAAAATAGAAGCAACAAAAAAAAATTTTTAATCTTAAAAATTACATTTATCAAGGCAAGGGTTATTTTTTATAATTTTATCTGGAGACGAGTACATTATTGGTGTGCAAGAATGTGTAATAGTTTATTATTGTGTTTAATATTCCTTTGTATAAAATAATATTAGCGTTCATATTCTTGAACCACTGTGGTTTTTATTTTTATGAAGACTCAGTAGCAAGCACATTTGTAACATGAAAGATTTGGACTCAGTTCCTTTTATATGAAAGCAACCTAGTGCACAGAGCTCATTAATTTATCCTCAACTGACGTATAAATTTTTGAACTAATCTTGATTTGCTAGCTGAATGAAATATGAGATCTCAACAGGAAATGTTTATTCATTTCTATGAAGGCTTTGTATTTTTCTACCATGCTTCTGAAAGACACCAAGAGGAAATTACAGCTTTTGTGGTTTCTTAAAGAATGAGTACAATCCAGTTGATCCTACACTTCAGAGCAGGAGCTGAACTGTAAGATTTCTTTTGTATTGGTTTACCTCTGGCTGCCTCATAAGAAGACCATGCTTTTTCATTCATGTTTCTACTTTCAGATGTCGATTCATTCCCTTCACTCCTTGATTTTATTTGTCTTTTTATTTAAGAAAATATCCCTCATGAATGATTGAAGGATTTCTGTATTACAAAGACTTTTTGCAGAATATGATATTATGAGATTCCTGGCAAATTCTTGCATTGGGAAATAATTCAGGCATGTGTGAAAATATGTATCGATCAAAAACTGGAAAAATTCAATATATATAGTGATACCACGCATTGGTGAAGATGTGGAGGAAGGTGAAATCACATACATGTTGGTTGGAGTGTAAATTGGTTTGACGACTTTGAAGAGAAATTTGGGAATACCTTGTAGAGTTGAAGACGCATACCCTACCAATCCACCATTCCACTTCTCTGTCCTAGGGAAACCCAGGCTTCGTGCACAGGGAGATTCTCTGAGCAAGTTTGTAACAAGGGAAAGAATCCACTTAGTGAATACATATGTAAACCGTGGTTTATTCAAACAATTAGTATGCAGATTTATAATGAATGGTCCAGATCTACATGAGTAGACAGGGTTAATTTAAAAAATGCAATGCTGAGTAAAAAACATAAGAATACTTTAAGCAAAGGATACTTAAAGTATAATGCATTTATGTAAAATTTTAAAATAGTACTATTCATGGATGCTACATACATAATAAAAGTACAAAAACATCATGAATATAATGCACACCAGCATTAGCATAGTGGTTTCTGCTGGGGAGGAAGATGGCAGGTTGAGGATATAGGTGTATGTGTAACACTTCATTTTTTAGAAAACAAAGTGAGAGAATTGAGGTAAAGAAAGCAAAATATTAACATATACTTAACCTTGGTGTTTTAGCATTTTAGCATGTACTTTTATGCTTAAAAAGAAAAAAAAAAAATCCTAATCACCCGTTGTGAGGGGCTGCTTTCAAACAGGTGAACATAACTCCCATCGGGGTGTAATTGAAGTAGGAGAGTTGAGGAGGTGTTCCCCTAAGCCGGCCAAGGGAGTTGCAAGAGGAATTAATTTGTCAAGGAATGAACTTTGAAAATAGACCAGGATAAATAGCTATTTTCATGGCAACTTAATCTACTCTGACATAGTCTTCTTTAAAGAAACTTCGAGAAGTTAACTTCTCCATTGCTTATATTTTCTCAGTAATGAAAAATAATGATAATAATATTGCATAACATTTAATAAACGCTTATTATATTCAGATTCTGCTAAATGATTTATTTATTTTCTCACCTAATTCTCATAATGTCTTTATGCAGTAGATTTTTTTTTTTTTTTTGAGGAAGATTAGCCCTGAGCTAACTGCTGCCAATCCTCCTCTTTTCGCTGAGGAAGACTGGCCCTGAGCCCATCTTCCTCTACTTTTTTATATGTGGGATGCCTACCACAGCATGGCTTGCCAAGCGTTGCCATGCCTGCACCCAGGATCCGAACCAGCAAACCACGGCTGCCGAAGCGCACATGTGCACTTAACCGCTGCGCCACCAGGCTGGCCCCTATGCAGTAGACATTATTATAAACCACGTTGAAAGGTGTGCTAAGTACTTTCCCTATTCACATAGCAGAGCTAGTACATTGCTCTGTACTACATTGCTAGTACATTGATTTAGTAACCACTAAAAATCATTTACTCTATGAGAACAGCAAATTAATAAGTAAATCAATGAAATATTTAAGGTAATGGGATGGTCCTCTCAACATCCCTCCACTCTCATTTTATAGTGGACCACCCCAGCGAGTTGCTACCAAAATAGTTTGATAATTAACTTAATAAAGACTAAACGTATGTATTAGTAGATCCTATGCCCTCCCCTTTGAATATTACATTTAACAGTGTTTCTTTTTGTTTCAGTGTTAGGAACTTAAAAGCTAGTTTTTTGATTATATAAACATGAGTCTACATTTACAGGCATCTGTCTGAACAGAAACGACATGGCTACTTCTAAATTTCTTTCCAGCTAAAAAATTTGGTATTTGTATAGTTAGATTGATTAGTTACTAATTCTACTTCTGAGAAATATTAATCTTTTTATCAAGCAATAGAAATTGCTCATTTGAGCATTTAAAACATTTTCAAATTGAGAAATTGTGTAGGTAGAGTTCTGATATAATAAAATCAAAGCAGAAAAATTGCCTAAAATATTATTCAAGTTTATTTATTTCTCTCAGAAATAGGGGAAAGCCGATGAGGATGGGGTGGGATTTTGTATTGGACTGACAAAGCTAAGTTTCTCAAGTTACTTGGGAAGGGGCCTAATTTTTATTTTAGAATTAATTATAGTTAAATTTATTGAGCCATCAAATGCTCTAATAAGCAATTATTGTTTTTCAGGCACTGAACTCTGCCCCTTTACAAGTAGGATCTCGTTTAGTCCTAACAGCACTGTGCACTCATTTTGCCTATGAGACAGCTGAGGGTATTTGAGATTGAGTTAAGGACTCAAGGTCACACAGCTGGAGAGTAGCAGAGTCATGACTCAGCCTAGAGTAGGATTCGAATGCATGCAGTCAACTCTCCTTTTCTGCCTTCTTTGAGCTGTTAAGGAGACTCAGTGTGAAAACCTTCACAATGGTTTTAGGAAAATCAGGTGAATCTGAGCTCTGAGACCTGCAACCCTTTTTTATGGCAGGCGCTGCTGCTTTATGAGGAACTGTCACAATTAAGGATAGTAACCTAAGGGCACCTCAATAAGGGAGTTTTTAAAGAGTGGGATAGAGTTTAATGGAAAAAAAGTGTTTTGCTTGGGAGATTTGCTAGGGAACTATGAATGGCTTTTCTCCGTTTTATCCATAAAACGATTAGAAGTATAGTATTGTGAATTATTTTGCAGGCAGAGAAGCTGTAAAAGACTGTGAGACAGAGAAACAAGCAGGATTCAGAATATTATGTTTTGCTTTTTATTACAAGAGCAATGCATACACATGGTAGAACATTAGAAAACACTGATAATCAAAGAAAAGAAAAAATTTAAAAATCTATAACTATCACTGATTGATAAATACAATTGTCACCTTGGTGTGCCCAACTCTATATATGTTTTTTAAAAATCAAATCATGCCGTGTGACCTGTTTTGTTACCTGATTATAGCTTTTTTTAAAGATTAAGAGGATTAATTTTTTTTATTTAGGGCATGAATGGAGATACAGAAATGTCAATAAAATAAGTATATATCCATGAGATTTTTGACAACCTTTCCATAAAACTCACTTTAATGCAGCTTTATTTTCTTCTGTTCTTTATTCAAGGTGGTTCATCATAAAGATGATACAGTTCTTGATGCCAACTGCTGGGTGAATGTCAGGACTTTCATGAACTGACCTGTGAAGTCGACAAACCTATATGTCAATCGTATGATTCTTCTTCCAGGTTGGAAGACTAATTCAGGGGCAAAGTTAAAAGAGAGAGAACCATAATTTGTGAAAGGTAAAAGAGTTCCTACCAAGTGAGTATATATTTTACACATGAGGAAAGTGAGAACTCCAAAATAATGTCCAAGGTCATACAAATAGTTATTGGTGAGAGATCATGACTGAAATCCAGTCTTATGTGTAGGACTATGAGTCCCAACTTCTGGCCTATTGCTGTTTCATGTATTGCATATTATCTCTCACTAAGGATCCCATCTCACGAGATTGCAGAATAGAGCACTGTGCGGTCTAGCTTTGTTAGGGGCAATGTTCCCAACCTCCAGATTCATAGTCCTGCCTAAAGAGAGGGCCTGTGGGAACATCTCCACTATTAAGAAATTCCATGAAGCATAGTAATTGTCTCCATTACACTTTTTTTTTAAGATTGGCACCTGAGCTAACAACTGTTGCCAATCTTCTTATCTTCTTTTTTTTTTCTTCTTCTCCCCAAAGCCCCCCAGTACGTAGTTGTATATTCTAGTTGTGAGTGCCTCTGATTGTGCTATGTGGGATGCCGCCTCAGCATGGCCTGATGAGTGGTGCCATGTCTGCTCCTGGGATCCAAACCAGCGAAACCCTGGGCCACCAAAGCGGAGGGTGCAAACTTAACCACTCAGCCACGGGGTCGGCCCCTCCATTACTCTTTAAAAGACTTTTCTATTAGAAGAACAGAATGTGCATTCATAGATCTTAGGATTTAAGACAGCCATTGGAAAGATTTTCAAATTTAGTTTTCAGAGTCCTTTCACTGGACTATGAGGCATGGTGGTAGTTTAAGATGGGGGGTAAATGTAGGGCAGAAGCTGGTCAAAGAATAGACAAAGATTTGGCTTCACCAATAGATGTTTTTCTTCCTTGTCCTTCGTCTATCAGTTGTCATGATTCTTTTCTTCATCCCTATAATTCTTTTAAAATCTAACGTGCTTACTGTAGTCAGCCACTGAGGTCAGTGCTTTTATATGTGTTTTCTCATTTAATCTTATGAATTAAGTTATGTTATTCCCATATTAATAAGATATGCAAATCAAGATTCAAGTGACCTTAAGTAGTTTGGTCAAGGGCCTCCTGGCCAGTAACCAAACTAGGATTCTAACTTAAGTCTTTGGGTCTCCAGAGCCCATACTCTTTACAACTTATTATATAGTATATAGTAGGTATGTATGTATGTATTGTCACCATTTACTTTGATTACATTATTCTTAGTATCATCTTTTTATTTAGTGTGTCAGGTTAATAATCTATTAATTTTTAAAGAAGAAATACATGAGAAATTTTGAGGAATGATGCTAACTATATAGTCACTGGATTTATACCTAGATAAAAAAATAGAAAAGAGGTTAGATGATTTGTGCATCTAATGGGATGGTTCAGCCCTTTCCTGTCCTAGTCTTTATTATTCCTGAGATATTTTGGGCAAAGTGGAGGAAGGATGGCCAGGAAGAATCTTTTAGGTTTGACTTTTTTTCAAATTCCTCTAATTGTAGCCTGCTTTTAAGAGAAGTCTACTTCTAACTAAGGTTAAAGATTTGATCTCTGGTGGATTTTTACATCTCATGAGTTCAGTAGTCTTCTAGAAGTATTGTATATACACGCAAATATGACATATATTATATTAATATGCTTTATATATACACACATATATTTAATTTTTATGAGAAGGACTTTATATTTTTCCTGATAATAGAGTCATTGTAAGGTTTAATATTATTAAGGGAAAAGAAATGACTAAAATTCAGAGAATCTGCTTTGTTTCTTGAATAAAAGTTACAAAATAGATCACAATGATTAGAAACAACTTTTAGAATGCATGCAAAATATAAGCATGATGAATTGTGAGAAAATAAAATTTGATTTGCGGTATAGTGAATGAATTGGGTTAAAGGTAGGAGGTTACCTTCATTATACCAAAGAGACTGAAACCGTTATTTAAAAGATAGTTTAGTTATAGATAAAAATGCCACCTTAAAAGTAAATAGTTAAAAAAAAGCTTATGAGGGGCTGGCCCCATGGCATAGAGGTTGAGTCCTGCGCACTCCACTTTGGTGGCCCAGGTTGGCAGGTTTGGAGCCTGGGCATGGACCTACACCACTCATCAAGCCATGCTGTGGTGGTGTCCCACATACAAAACAGAGGAAGATTGGCACAGATTTTAGCTCAGGGCTAATCTTCCTCAAGCAAAAAAAGAGGAAGATTGGCAACAGATGTTAGCTCAGGTCAATGTTCCTCACCAAAATAAAAGAGGCATTTATTGCTATTTTTTCTCATTCTACTGCTGGCTATTTGTTTGTTATTAATATGGCTGATTCTTACTGAATTTTTTCCTGATAGCTTTTGAAAACTATTCTCTTTGGAAAGAAGCAAGGCAAAGAAACAGTTAACTAGCCTATTTCTTTAGCAAATTTTAATATTTTAGCAATTAAGCAATTTTTATATAAATTTATACTGCCATTATTGTTCTGCTCAGAGTGCTTGCTGATAACGTTTAGCAATCTTTACTATTGCACTGAAGTTAATTGTCTTTATATCTCTTAAGGAGAAATCTGGGAAATGAATGTGGTTCATTGAAAATAGTCATTCCATTTTTGTTTTTTTGAGACACTCCTGTTGAGCTAATTTTTTTTTTTGCTTGTGAATATGTGAGTGGCAATATTTCTAGGTATAAGTCACTTATAGCTGACCAATTTCTGTCAATCTCCTGAATCCTTTGTACTCTTCAGTAGCTGTGCCTGTTCCATTTCCACTCTCACCCCCACCAATGCCTCATTACCACACCAGATGGGCCAGATGGCTTATTTCTCTTTGACTCCTAACATGCTACCCTGGAGACATGCCCAAGCTTTACCATTGTTTGTAGTTTTCAGTGGATCATACACCTGAGACAAGGGTTAGAGTAACTAACAGTAACCTTTTTGAAATTAATTTTCCATCAAGCAATTTCTCTCTAGAACTCAAGCATAGAGAGACTATGAAATGTATACAACACTGTCCAGCTGGGGCATGTTTTTCTGGTTACAACAAAATATTCAATACAATTCAAACTGGGCCAATTGCCAGATTTCTTATGGCTCTATAAAGCTTTACAGTTGCTTTTTGACAGTAGCTGTATTTTTTATTTTTCTCTTATAACATAGAAGGCGAAGTTAATTCTCCAAAGTACACTATAAAAAACAAAGCAGTGATTTCACTACTTTCTAAATGAGTCAGCAGAGAGACTATGACTGAGGAACTTTCCTGGAGCACAGGGTTTACAATTTGGAGAACTAAAAGAGGAGAAAAAGAAACAACTAATTGATGTTTTTGAGGTATTGTGAACGCTGTTGATCGGTGATACTGACTCCCATGTTAAAGTCCTTTAATTATGCATTTATTTTTCCATTGTAGTAGATTTTGTATTATCTACATTCCCTTCTGATACTTTGGGGAGCACAGAACAATGATGTGTTTTTGCTCTTTGTAACATGTAGGGTTGACAGAATGCCCAAAGTACAAGTAGCTTAAAGAAGGCAGAGATTTATTTCTCTTTATCGTAAACAAGAAGCAGAAGTTGGCAATGCGTAAGTAATAAAGAGACTCCACAATCATATACTCAGGTTTGTTCTATCAGGTCTCTCTGCCATGTTAACACATAGCTTTCAACTTAAGGTCCAAGTTGGATGCTCCAGATGAAAGCTTGACACCTGCTCTCAGCCAGCCTGATGGAGGAAGGGTGCACCACTCCCTTTAAGGAAGAGCACTTCTTGGAGTTTGCACAGACTGATTCTGCTTGTATCCTATTGGCCAGAATCTAGTCACATGGCCATGTGTAGCTATAAAGGAGACTGTGAAATGTAAGTTTTACCCTTGGCAGTCCTGTTTCCAGCTAAAAACTGGTGGTTCTATTACCAAAGAAGTAGGGGAAGATGAATATTGGAGCACAATTAGGAATCTCTGCCATCATCTTTTAATAGTTTGCTCTAGAAAACTTTATCAGTATTTTCTGGGGGCAGTTGTCAACTTGTACACTTTTCTAACAGTTGACAAATTCTCAAGAACTTGATCTATTTTCCAGAATAGTTCAATGCATTTTGTTAATGACACTATTTTAAAGTATAAGAAAAGGAGACTCTCATCTTTCTTAAACTGTGTAAAAAGAATGGGACACAGATCTGTACGCTGTTTCTCATTCATCTGCTGTGGCACACAGATGTATCCACGCCTTCACAGATGTGTTTCCAAATTTTGATCAGTGAACAAAACTTCTTAATTTTTGTAGCTGATTATGCATATAGTTACACAATGTTGTCATTTAGAACATTGAACTGAGTAGGTCCCTAGGGGTTGTATATAGCAGGTACACCCGGCATGAGATGACATCAAGGGCAGTATTGGGGGGTCTTTGTGTTGGGGATCCAGGTCTGTCTTGTGGATCTGCTGTTATCAATATAGGGCTTGTATCTTCCACCATCACTCCAACATTCCAGCCAGCGGGAAGGGGAGGAGAGGAGCACATTCCTTCCCCTTACTGGCGGGATCTGGAATTTGCACACGTTACACAGGTGGATCATTTTTTTAATACAACCATCTTCACACTCAGACTTACGTTGATTATATCTAAGATGATTACTTCAAAGTCAGTGTCTTAGACATTTATGTTTGCTATTTTTTGTAATTATAAACAGCAGCATATACATTTTAAAATATGTAAATCTTTGAATGCATTTAAAGTAAGTATTTAAATGTTTAAGAATATAAATTATCTGCATTTTGAATGGTTATCAGAATTGGGGCAAACATAGATTTGATAAATATTACCAATTTGCTTTTTTAAAAAATTAAAAATGTACACATTTGCCACCTATATATGAGAGTGTCTATTTATTGCAAACTTACTAAAGTTAACTTTTCTCATACAGTTTTAAAAAATATATGAAATTTCTTCATTCTAAGTGAGGATAAATATTTTTTGTCTGTTCTTAGATTTTTCCATCTTTTTGGTTATTGATTTTCTTAAGGAACCTGATTAGATATTTATATAAATAATACTAATGTTTCTTCTGTCATATTTATCACATAAATTTCAGTATGTTCTAGATCTTTTTGATTCATTTGTTGTTTCTTATGGAAGGAGAGAGAAATAAAATACTTACATAGTTAAATTTATTAATCATAAACATTATGATTTTTCCCATTGTTTTTAAGTATTCAAGGTCTTTCCCATCCTGAGAGCCAGAGATTGCATAAATATTCACCTTCGTTTTCTTCTATATTATTTTTTCTTTAATTTAATTTGATGTATGTTAGGAGATAAGGCTCTAAATTTATATGTTTTTTCCAAATAGACGGGTATGAATCCTTGCTATTTATTAATCTTTTTATTTTGCATCAATTTGTAGTGTCTCATTTATTATATAAATACACAAACAAAAAATAGTGTGTTTTCAACCTATCTATTCTGTCTTACTGGTGCCAGAAATGTTTCCAGAGCAGAATATTTGTATGTGATGAGAAATCTTGTTGTAGAGAGTGTTTGGATGTCCTTACAGCACAGTTATTACCATTTTGGGTCTAGAGACAAATAATAGCATTTCCTTTTTTAAAAAATGTGGGTTTAGAAAGTGCTTTTCCACATGAATGTCCTGCAGGCATTCAAACTCAATATGTCAAAAAAAAAAAACCCCATTATTTGTAGCCCAATACAACTCTCCTCTTCTAATCTTTCCTACAGCCGTTGATTGCAGAGTTTTCATCCCGTCTCCCTAGCTGCAAGCCTCAGCATCATTTCTCACTTTTTCCTCTGCATTTCGCCGTACATACAAGTAGTCGCTAGTGTTTTCTAACTCTGTCTTGAAATATTACTGGAATCAGCTCTTTCCTTTGTTTCCCACTGCCTCTGCTCTCAGGCCTATTCCATCTCTCCCCTGGACATTGAGAACAGCTTCAGATTCTTGCCTCCAGCCTCCTACCTGTCCGCCCTCTACATAGGTACCAGTTATCTCTCTAGATTACAGATCCAAGCATATTACCCTTTCTGCTCTTAATCCTTGGGTGGCTTCTCATTGTCTTCTAAACAGAATTCAAACTCACTAACATGATATTCAAAGCTGAACAGAAGGTAGGTCTCTATTTAACTTTCCTTTTTCAACTCCCTTCTTTCCTGGTTACTCACAAACCCTGTGTTTCTCTCACCCAGGTAAATGGCTCACCTTTGCTTTCAAATATTTAAACATCCTTTTCCCTTGGACTGTTTTGCCCATAAACGCCTTCCCTGCTCTGTTTTCATAATCCACACTTTACGTCCCAGTTAAAATGTCGTTGTCTTTGGAAAGCTCTCCTTATCTATTTAGTCAGACTTAATTGCCCTGTACTCTATGTTCCTGTTGAATTTGTGCACACATTTATCATAGCCAAGATTACTTTCTAAATGAGTTAAGATGCAGTATATCTGTAAGACCATACATTTTAAGGGGACCAAAGTGGCCATTTGTCTTTGTAGACACAGAATATGACCTTGTAGCAGATTTTCTTAGTTTTGGGAGAATAACTTAAACATGGCTTCTTAGCTGTACAAGTGAAATGTGAGTTCGCACCTACCCCATGGACAATATCTAACTCCCATCTCTCTAAGCTCCCTCAACAAGCAGAACTAATTCCTCGGGGAGATTTAGGTATATTTGCAGAGAGAGCGAAGAATATCTTGAGAAGACAGCTGAGGTGCCATCCTCTTTCCTCTTGAAGTTTAATGGTGTAGCTTTTCTGGTAGATTGAGAAGGTTCTGTTGTGGCCTCCTGTCATGAAAGCTCACGAAGGACTTGAAGGGGAGCTCACTTTGTAGCAAGCTGGACCTGACTAGTGACCCAGATTCGCCACCACTATCCCTGTTTGTGGGAGTTGATTGTTTCCTACAGAGCTTGAGTTTTGGCTAGAAATTTCTCTGGCTTGGCACTCTGACATTGTGGGCTCATGAGTGTGAACTTAAGGAGATAAAATGGTGGGAGCCCAAGCATGAGGTAGCACTTCAACCTCTGAAGGATCTGACTCAGCAAGGGTGACTTAACTGCCAAAGGCAAGGACGCGTTTTCAATAGTGACACCAGGTGGTGGCAACAGAAATAATGAATACTATAAACTAAGGCTCACAGTGCCCTGATCAAACTCTCCAGTTTTGTCTTGTGAACTACAAATGGTCCTCCTTGAACTCAGTAAGAACCTCTCCCCTCAGATTTCTGCTGGAGAAAGAGTTTGGATAATTCAGGCATGGGGCAATTGGATTATTAAAAGTGTGACCATATTTGTTCTCCAAACTGGTTAGGCAGGTTATCCAGTTACACTTAGTTGTGTTTCCACAATGACACAGTAAATATCTGCAAAGTGAGGCCCTGTGGAACAATCTTTATATCTCCCTGGTGATAAGAACAGTGATTTGAACATTGTAAATATTTGAATTGAATTGGTTCTACCCTATGTTTATTTTAATGTTTATAACTACAATCATAAAACATGCAACATTTTAAAGTTTTGTGTAAAGAGGCATTTTGCATTTGCAAATCTTCCTGTGAAAGATATGGGCTGCCTGGAGTAAAACATGAAGCTGTGCTGCCTCTGCTCTGTGGGTTCTCACACTGTGCTTAACTACTGTATATTATCATTAGCATTATAAGAAGACCCAGAGATATACAGTGTCATTACATTTAAAAAAAATTAATTTGTCTATGCCGATTGGCACTGGAGAAGATTGCCCCACAAAATCAGCCTCCAGTTCTCTGGTTGTCAAGTTTTGCAAATTGCTTGGTCTTGCTCTCTAATGTAGAAATTGGTTACCCTCCACTGCAATTTAAAATATCATTTTTCTTGTTTAGAGAGGAGGTTTTTAAGTGCAATCTACTATCGGAGAATGTTTATGCTGGCCACCTATAATTTAGAATATATAAATGTGCTCCTAGAGACTTGTGCTGCCTCAGCATTTTCCCCTCAACTCTTCAGAGAGACTTTTGTGCCAGTTCTACATGGTTTGTATTGTTAGTTCCCTTCCCTATTGTCTGTTTCGGTGAAAGGAGGTTCAGTGGATTGCTTGAGTTTTAATTTTCATGCCCTGTATGAAACCGTGTACTCTATCTTCCAATGGGAAATAGATATAACATGCAGTAGTGTAGCTGAAATTTACAAGAATTTTTGTTAAAGGAAATGCAGAGATAGCTCTGTAAGAAAAATAGTGTTGGCCTATCTATATATCTATGTATGTGTGTATACATGTGTACATGTATGTATGCATCTGTCTATCTATCTATCTATCTATCTATGCATCTATATCATCTGTAACTATCTAGTGGTATGCTAGTAAATGTTTAACAATAGGCTTTCCAGGAAAAAAGCCCTCTAGTTTCTAACTTTTGCCAATTTCCTTGGCATAAATACTCCCACCATGGCTCGTTTCAAGTTACCAATATGATGCCATGAAACAGAGAGTTGGGAAGTGATGCACAGTAGGACCCTTTTATGTAGTGTTTTCACCATACAAATACAATAGATGCAAATAACTCAAGAGCATAGCTAATCGTAAAATATAACAAAATAACTAGGAAGTGATCAGTTTTGAGTATTTGTTATCTTTCTTTTAATGCAATTTACTTAATTGTAAGTTTATGTAATTTAGTTTTTAATAATGGCTGTGTTTAAGAACTGCTTTCAAAATTCCTGAACATTTAGCAGTTGGCTCTTGCAAGCTGGTATAAACTGGGTCCAACACAACACTGTATTAATATGTCTACTTCTAGCCACTTCTGTCTCTTTTATAAGAAGAGTGGGCCCCTGCGCCTGGACAGATCTTTGTTGAACCTTGTGGTGGGAGTTTAGGTAAACAGGTCTGGAGGAAGAAGCAAGAGTAAATTGCAGAGTGTAATAAAGGATGGAAGCTTTTGTGTGTGACGTGGGTGGGTGCTAAGATTACAGGAGATTGGAGGCAAGGCTTTATATTTATTTCTGTGGGATAATTATCATCAGAGTAGAATGATTGGCGTCTTCAGGAATGCATCCGTTGCATAAAACCCTGTAGTTTGCCATGGAATATCTGATGCAAATCCTTTTCTTCATTTCTTATATGAAATCTTTGCTAAAATCTCCGTTGCTTAGTAATGCCTTTGGTGGGAATGGATTCTTTTTGGAGAGGAAAATAATACAGAGTTCTATATTGAAGTTGAGGCAGGGCAAAAACTGAGGCTGCACGCTGGGTTACATGAGGTATTTGAAAATAATACATCTAAGACTGAAAATGAAATTGCATTAGATGAATCATTTGTTAAAATCTAAGTGTAGGCAGCGTAGCGTGGTGCTTCAGAGTACAGATTCTGTTGCCCAGCTTTTGGAGTTTGGTTACAGATTCTACCACTCATTATCTGTGTGAATTTAGGCAAATTATATAACATCTCTGTGTTTCAGTTTTCTGGCTGTAGAACAGAAATCTTAATAATACATATCACATTGGTTTGAGGATTAAATGACATAGGTAAAGCACTTAGGATGATTCCTGGCACACTGTAAGCTATAGGGTTAGATGGTATTTTTAAGTGATCTAGTGACTTAGGAATACGACTAATTAGAATATAATATATATGAATATTATGTATATTAGGTTTCTAAGGGGTCCAAATAAGGACGCTCCTCCCTATTTGAGTTCTGAACTAATTGAGATATAAGAAACAAGAGTGATACAGATAAGGGAATCAAAGTATTACCTTTATTACTGCTAATACTGGTAAAGCACAATGTTCTTGGATCTGTAGGCAAGTGGGCTTCCTAATCCAGAAACTTAAAATTAAGAGGACTTACCCAGCCATAGTCAGCCCTTGAAAGCTGCAACCATCCTCGTTAGGACCAGACCCCTTCAGCATATGGCTGAAAGCAGAGCAGAGCACACACTGACTAAGGGTGGGCCGACTTCCAGAGGGAAGGGGAAGGGAAGAGGCTCGGCTCTACATGCTTGGCTCCTCATTCCGCAATCATCAATCAAATTCATTGTCTCTCCTGCTAGTGGGTCAGTGGGTATGGGACAGAGAGAAGCCAGGGTTATTTCATAATTGGTGCTCCTTCTGCGTGGTAGGGAGTAATAGGAAAGGGAAGAGCCTTGCCCTCTGTATCACTGTTTAACCAGTAACACAGAAACTACTAGTGTTTTAACAGAGGACATGTGATTGGGTTACTTAAGCCACGAAGGAGTTGAGAGGCTCAGTTAGAGATAGTGAGATAACTTGAAGGTTACTGGTACCAGGAAGACATTACCCTCTTTCAACAAGGGAGGAGGTGCTGTTACCAGAGCCCAGGAGCTCGAGTCACCCAGCAGAAGCTGGAACCCTGGTGGGTCTATCCCTCAGAGACACTGACTGAGGTGGAGAGGAGTGGGAGAAAGGTCCTGACTTCCCTTTCTCCAGCCCTCCAGTTCTCTCTCCAGTGTGCCTCCCATTGGCTGACCTCAGCAGGCAGCCAGTTGACAGGGGAGCCTGGAAAACAGCCTGCAGGGGTCAGCCCCACTGCTGTCTAAAGGAGACAGGGGGAGGAATAGATCCAAGAGCAAACAGGGCCAGGACCTGCACACACGGGCACACCTGTGCACATAAACATGCACACACACACACACATGCTCTCTTTCACACACGCACACACATTCACACACCTATTTCATTCTTCTCTGCTTTTGAACTCTTTGGACTATGTAGATCAAAATATTCTTTCAGATGGTGTGATTTTAACATTGCTTAGAGACACCGGCTATGGAAGTAAATTGAAGAAAGATGAAAATTAATATACAATTTGGCCCATCCTAAGAACTCTGGTGAACATCCTCTGCAATATTCTTAGATAATAAATTTCCAGACTACTCCCTAACAGTGTCAGATTATTGCCTAAATTCTTTATTTTTGGTTGAACTTTTAAAGATAGACTCAGAGAAAATTCTGTACTCAGAGTCCAACTTGATCCAAGTCGAACAGCATCAATGCTCCACCTATCCAACTCCTCTACTGTAGTTAATGGACAACTTCCAGCCTTGGTTCCTCCACAAAGTCTTCGTGCACTGCAGCCCCCTAGGAGGTTTCCATCATCAGATATATTGCACTTATTTTCTGTTATTGCCCTGTGCAATTTCTTGTTTTGTTTGTCTAATTCTGTCAGTCTCCTTAAGCATTGGCACTGTGTCTTAAAAGTCGCTCATAAACTCCCAAAAAGGCTAGCTGGTTAAAGCCAAATTGTGTGGGTCTAGTTTAAAAGTCCATTTGGAACAAAGTTTTCTTGAAAGCACTTCATTTTCAGACTTATTTAGTCCTCACAGGTCATTTCTGAAGGTTTTGAACCAAAATAATGAATGAAAGAAATGGAAACTTTGGATTGCATTTGTTCCCTGCAATTGTGAGGATGCTGGATCTGAGATGCTCGCTGTCGAGGTCTGGTATGAGAATCAGTATATGGTGGAGAGATTTAGAGCCAGGGGGCCTAGGATTAGATCCTGGTGTAAATTATGGGCAAATTACATGCCATCTATATGCCTCGGTTTCCTTACATGGAAAGTGGGGATAAGAACAGTACCTTCCTCGTTGTTGTATCATGTAAGATAACCTATGCTTATTGCTCGCATCAGTGCTTAACGTTCAGTGTTAGTTATTGTGATTCAGTATGCTTGTTGTTTTTAGAAATTCATTTTTAGATAAAATCCTCAGAAATATAAAAAGTTGAGTTCCTACTTTCTGCAGAACAATGTATCTCATATGGCTATCTGCAGAGCTGCGTCAAGGGAGCAGAGAAGCTGAGTAGCTGCCCAAGGCACCAAACTGGAAGGGATAGTAAAACATCACTGGAATTACAGCAAGAGAAATGTGATGTCTGGAATTTCTTTTGTAGGGTATTGCATTTTAATGGAAGGGGTGCCTTAATAAGGCACTTGGATTGGGGGAGTTAGAAAGCCCAAGGGGCATGTTTACATAATGAAAGGTGGTTGCTAAGTCACCTTCTTAGGAGAGGGTTCAGGTGACTGTAGGGACCTTGCTGTGTTGATGCGAGTTTGAGCCAGCTGAGAGCAATAGTGAAAAGGCTGAGCAATCCCATAGGTGTCCCTTCTCCACTCCTCCCTCAAGCACCACTAAGCTTCAGAGTTCCTCAAAAATTAATATCAAACAAGATTTGCCCAGAGTGGGGCACCAGTGTATTAGCTCATTTGCTGTATACCTTTAATGCCGTGGATCAGTAAAATCAGGGGACGTGCAAATTTATCATCAGAGACCATGTGATTTGATCAGAGAAATTCAACGTAAAAAAATTAACTAGGGATAAAGTTGTAACCTAGGCTACCGAAAGGGCCAAAAGAGAGTTCTAAGCTATCCTGGAGGTTGCAATTGCAGGAAGCAGCGAGGGCTGAGGGAACACAGAAGAGGCTGGAATTCCTAAAAGTTAGAGTCCTAGAAGACACACGCTGTAGAGCTGAAACTCAGACCCCCGAGGAGGGGGCGCTGCTAAGCTGGGTCTGCAGCTCAGAGGGGCCTGAAGAAGGGCCGCTGGCCTGGCTGGTGCTGGAATCTTGGGATGAGGTGGGACTTGATGAAGCTGGTTCTTCAAGTGTTGGAAAAACTGCCAACTGGGTTCTGCTGCTGCTACAAGAAACAACTGCTGTCCTTGGGGTGAAGAAACATTGCTGGGGTGACGCTCACAGGAATAGGAAGCAGACAGGGAAGAGCAAGTCTCGTCTTCCCCCAGCCTTGCAGCCTCCCTCTAGTGTCCCTCTTGGCAGAGCCACGTCCAGGGGGCAAAGCAGCGTATATGGAAGGTTGGTTTGGAGCTGAGAGACAGTTGCTTAATAACCGTTACTTAATAACTGGCACATAAATATTGTGAAACTAAGAACAAGCCACTTAGTAGATTATGGTGACTGGGTCTTGAGCAAATACTTTACAGAATATTTGCTACAGAGCTGAATTTGACTGGTCTCTGCCCTGAGGGAGGAGGCCAATATATAGGATAAATGACAGTATAATATGATTAATGGTCCAACACAATTAAGATCATGGAAGCACAGAGAAGGGAACCAAACAGATAGTGAACCTAATAATCTTTCCTTTGTTAATTAGGTGCTACTTAAGTACCTTAACTATATGAAAATAGAAAAGCAGCATCAATATTGATGCCAGTTTAGAGGTGATTGGTGAAGGTTGTATGGCACAATTCTGAATATTTTCTGTATAAATGTTTCCTCCAACTTAATCTCCCCAAATTTGTCAAACAAGGACAATCTACTTGTGTTTATTTATTTATTTTTTAATCTCAAAGAATTCTGGTGCTATCAAATTCAGGGCATTTCTTCATTCAAGGAAATAATTTTACATTTATTTCATCGTGTTACCTTTTAGTATTCTATAAAATAGAATAATATTTCATAGTTCTTGAATCATCTTGGTGCAAGTAATGCACTGGTGATATTTTACAAAGGTATTCCAATATTTACTTTCACTTATTAACTTAGTCTACAAATATTTGCTTTGTACTTTACTAGATTCTGGGGAAATGTAAATTGAATAAGACATAATGTGGTAGATACTTGGTTGCTAACACTTCAGTCATTCCTCCACTCTTTCCTTGCCTACAAAACTTGGATTTTGTCTATGTGTTGGGGAGCAGTAAGTCCAGCCCAGGGGCAAATCAAAATTGGCTTAAGACAATTATAGTAATCCCCTTCCCCTTGTTACTGGTTTAGGCTGGGGTTTGTGACCAGTTCTGACCAATCCATTGTAAAGTGAATTCTGCTGTGGGCGTCTGAGAAATATTTTATTCCCTGATAAAATGTCTTATTGGACATTGTTGTTTGAAGACATGATATTTGGAGTTATGGAAGCTATCTGAAATCTCTAAGAGGGCAGCTCCAAAAGTCATGGAAATGCTAACTGGAGTCCACTGCATTAATCACCCGGAAACAGCCTAACATGCTGCTTCTTTTTATTTGAGATAATAAGATCCTTTTTGTTTAAGTCATTTTTAGCAGGGTTCTGTTTTAGATGAAACAAATTAATCCAAAATAATATACATGGTCTTTGTTTTACACAAATCTTTACTTTTTTTGTTTAATGGGTTCTAAGAAGGGAGTAGTATTTTGCTGCACATGTATCATTCTAAACAGACAAGCAGAAGTCTCCCGGAGTAGATATTGTATAAAACTGCCAGTACGGTATCTTGCTCAGTAAGGGACTCTCTCTTTTTCTTCATGACACACTTTTTTTTTTTCCTTAAATTCTCTAGTAGATGGGATTTTGACCTGGAAAATTCACATGGAACTCTCTCTATCCCTCCTCCCCCAGAAGCTATAATTCCATGTTGAGCTTCATTTTTCTGAAACCATCAATTTTCCTTTATTTATTTAACTACTCTCAAGCAGAAAACAAACCCCCAAAGAACAAAAACCCAGTGTGCTCATTGCGTTGTTCTTGAGTCAAACCAAGCTGTTAACAGGGTGAAGAGTCAATATACAAACTATTCAATGAAAATCACATGAAGCCACTCTGAAAGTATCAGTGCAAATCCATTTGTAATTCATATTCTTGGGGAAAAATAACTGTTGAAACTCAATGATCAACTCTTCATCCCACAATGTAGCTCTTAGGGAGTCTCTCTCTCTTGAAGAGAATCATCTCCATGGACATCCAATGGACGGAGGAAACTTCTAATTCCTATGTATGTTCTTGGCTCTCCTCTGCCTACCTCCATTTCCTTCTGTTACAGGTTGTCTAGATAAGGTATGTCTGGGCTTCCTCGGAACTACCACCTTGCTCCTGAAAGTAAGAATTTTTAGAAAAGTACTGACAAGTAGACTTATTTCTTGACATTCACTAGTCATTTTTTGTGAATACAAACATTGAGTTTGGGGGTAATATTTAGAAGGGCTTCTCAGGAGGCAGAGAGCAGGGTCTTGATAGCATTAATGTGGTTGCCATTTCTTGATCATCAGCAAAGATGCTCCCTGGTTGTATGTGATCTGAAACAAATCCCATAATGAACTATTTGCTTTTGTCATTCACTCAGTGTCTCCCTTGCCTCTGCTGTAAACTCTAGTAAATAAATTAAGCTTAAAAACAAATGGAGAGGGGCTAGCCCGGTGGTATAGTGGTTGAGTTCACATGCTCTGCTTCTGTGGCCTGAGCCTCTTGGGTCCGTATCCTGAGCACGGACCTGCACACTGCTCATCAGGCCATGCTGTGGCAGCATCCCACATAAGAAATAGAGGAAGATTGGCACAGATGTTAGCTCAGGGACAATCCTCCTCAGGCAAAAAGAGGAAGATTGGCAATGGATGTTAGCTCAGGGCCAATCTTCCTCACCAAAGAAATAAAAAAACAAAAAACCCCCAACACATTGACAAATCATGTGAGTAGAAAATTTACAAAAGAGGATATATAAATAGAAAACAAAAAATGTGTCTAACCTAATGAAAAAATAAATTAAAATAAATATTAGGAAATATTATTTTCTGTTTATCAAATTGACAAAGAGTTAAAAGTAATAATACCCAGTGCTTGTGAGAGCTAATGATACAGACTATTTCTAGTATTGCTTGAGGATAAATATATGCATCTTAAGGAAGAATTTTAGCATTATGTATTGAATTCTCAATATTATTCTTACATTTCAGCTCTGCTATTCCACTTATAAGCATTGATCCTAAAGAAATAATCCTGAATGTAGAAAAATCTTTATGTATAAAGCTATTTTTTGCTGCATTATTTATAAATAGTGAACTCAGAAGCAACCTAATTATTCAACACTAAGGAAAGTGTAAATGCATTTTGATACACATACACAAGGATGAAAATACGAAAATTATGCAATATAAAAATTATGGCCATGCATGGCCCAGTATTTCGTTGGTTCGAATCCTGGGCATGGACATGGCACTGCTCATCAAACCACGCTGAGGCAGCGTCCCACATGCCACAACTAGAAGGACCCACAATGAAGAATATACCACTATGTACTGGGGGGCCTTGGGGAGAAAACGGAAAAAAATAAAATCTTTTAAAAAAAAGTATTAAAAAAAATTATGGCCATGCAGTTTTACATTCCAAGTTAAATAGTATTGTTTCAATCTTAA
This sequence comes from Equus caballus, assembly GCF_041296265.1. Taxonomy (NCBI): domain Eukaryota; kingdom Metazoa; phylum Chordata; class Mammalia; order Perissodactyla; family Equidae; genus Equus; species Equus caballus. The sequence continues at coordinate 91,078,282 of NC_091686.1, read as the reverse complement.
CAGAAAGAATCGAGATAAAAAGTTGTATATACTCATATTATTAAATCTTTACTATGAAAAGAGCCTATAAAATGGGAGAAAATATAGCAAAGATTTTAGCAATGGTTTCCTCTGAATATTATTAATATTTTGTTCTATGTACTATTCTGTATTATCTAAATTTTCTATGATAAGTATGTATTACTTTCATAATCAGGAGAAGATAATTTAAGAAAATATTTGTCAAATACTTTCCTTGTGAGAACTACTTAGCTTCTGTTCCTTAAAGAAGATTTTGCAACAGCTTTTATTTTTCATCTTTAAAGAACATCAAGCTACTACAATGTGAAACCTTTTAGGTCTCCAGGTTTCAAAGATACAATGAAATACAAATGAATTTGGTGCAGTTTTTATCCCTTTCCCAATTGTCATCATGACAATGGATTTATAACAGGCAATTTTCTGTTCTCTGGAAAGCTAGGTACCATCACATTAGAAACAGATTTCTATCTGTTGTCTCAGAACATTTCCTCCTGTTCAAACAATGATGTTGTATTGGCACATATCTTTTTGACATGTGCCTTTCCTTTTTATAGTTTGATTTTCTTCTTTCTTATAAAATTTGTACTTCTGCTGAAGATTAGGTATATAGGATGCCAGCTGCCTGTGCAGCAGTAGGTGAAAGACTAGGGAGTGAATAGAATGACAAACATCAATACCAGGAGTGTAGGAGCACACATTTGGCCTCTGTGCCTTTTGAAGATTGCCTGGGTGCGTTGGGGCCGTGTCTCTGAATAATTACAAGCCAATGGTGTATATTATCTGGTACACACATCAAGCAAATGTAATTTAGTACTCTGGTCACGTTTCCAGTTTTTAGGTATATATAAAATTTTTAAACCTTATTTTTTTCTGATTGTTAAAATAATAACATTCATTATTTAAAACATGGGAAATGTATGAGTTTCCTATTGCTGCTGTAACAAATTACCATAAACTTAATGACTTAAACAATGCAAACAATTATCTTAAATTCTGGAGATCAGAGGTCCAAAATGGGGCTCACTGGGCTGAAATCATGGAGTTGGCGGGGCTATATTCCTTTTTGGAGGTTCCAGAGCAGAATCCATTTCCTTGCCTTTTCCAGCTTCCACGAGCTGCCTGTATTTCTTGGTTCATTGTCCGCCCACTTTCCCCAACCAGCAGTGGCCAGTCGAGTCTATCCCACGTGGCATCACTCTGACTCTGACTCTTCTGCTTCCCTCTTCCATATTTAAGTACCTTTGTGATTATTATTGAGTCCACCTGATAATTCAGGAGAGTCTCCCTGTTTAATGTCCATTATTAGCCACTTTCATTCCGTTTGCAACTTTAATTCCCCTTTGCCATGTAACCTAACGTATTCATGGATTCCAGAGATTAGCATACAGATGTCTTTGGGGGGGCCATTATGCTGCCTCCCACAGAAGCGTTCCATAAAAGTAAAAATATGTAAATGAACATCTTCGATTCAATCACCCAAAGATAACGGCTGTTAACATTTTGGAAAATGTTTTGCCTTATAATTTTGTGAGATTGTGAACCTATTTGACTTAAATACATAATGGAGACTTCAAATGTTTTTTGACTAGATAATATATATTCACATAATTCAAATATATAAAAGGTATTCACTAAAAAGTCTCTGTCTCATTACCATAGATTGTCATTTTCAGTAGTTTTTAATGCATTCTTACAGGCTTTTTATGTAAATACGTGTGCGTTAACATCGTTTGTTCCTTTTCTCATCTCTGGCCTTTACCTTATTCCATTGTGGGAATGGGCATAGAGATGATAGTAATGACTAATATTTATTGAATATTTGCCATGTGCCAGACGTTGTAATAAGTGTAATACATTTAATCTTTGCAACCGTGTGAGTAGGTACTATTGTTATCTTTATTTTTAAGATGCAGAACTTAAGCCATAGAAAAGTTAAGTAATTTGCCTATGGTCACTCACCTGTAAATTATAGTCTGGGATTTGAACCCAGACAGTCTGACTTCAGAGCCCTCATGCTTAATTACTCTTCTCTATTCCTTCTCCTATTTGATGAGCATATTATTTGCTAATTTAAAGAGTTGGTTAAAATTTCTTTGCCATCTCTAAAAATCCCTTACATAAAAGTGACCACACCAATATGTCTGCTTCAAAATGTCATGTGTTTCTTGGGAGGTGTGCCTGACACTCTTATTTGGCTGCCCAAGAACTATACCAAACAGCCATTCCTACCCCCTTTCTCCCTTACCAAGGTGCCCACAATAGCGCTGAAGAGGCAGAAACTTGCTTTCAAAGCCTCTGTGGAGCTAGTAGCTATATGGCTCACTTCTGGCCTAAGAGACTGTGGGAAAAGTTTGAGAGACTTCTGGGGAAATGTTTTCTTCCTCATAACATGACAAAGTCAAGTTAGGAAACTTTTCTCCCACTCCTCCGTCCACACCTTCACCCCACTTGGGACATGGCCATGTGAAAATATGATATTCAGAGCTAAAGCAGACTTCTTGCAACCACGCAGGGGAGGCTAAGAGAATTTCAGAGATTTTGACATAGCGTCTGACGTTGTGGAGTTGCCAAACTTGGGCCCAGCTATCTCCAGATTTCTTGTTAAGAAAAACAATAAATAGTCTTATATTTTAAGACCCTGTTAGTCTAGTATTCTATTACTTGCAGCCAGATACAACCTAACTAAAACTATTCAAGAGAAAACACCTGGAGTGTGTAGTAAAATCATGGCTCTGCCTTGAACGGGGATATGGGCGAATTGTAATACAGTGAGAGAGCAGCCTGTGTGTAATGGGTTTGCTTTGTTCAATGAGCTGAGAGGAATTATCCTGGAAGGGATGATGAAGTGGAGATATAAGTGTCACATATGTGAAGGGCTCTCTGGTAAATTGAAAACATGGCCACAAACTCTTCCCATCCCTGTGCAACGTGACGTTTCAGTTCCTTCTATTTAGTGGTGAAGTTTTTTTCTCCATTCCTTCAATCTCTGCTTGGCCGTGTGTATTAGTTTCCTAGAGCTTCCCTAACAAACTTCCACGAACTGGGTGGCTTAAAACAAGAGAAATTTATTCTCCCATAGTTTTGGATGCTAGGAGTCTGAAATCGAGGTGTTGGCAGGACTGTGTTCTCTCTGAATGTTCCAGGGGAGAATCTGTTTCATGCCTTTCTCTTAGCTTCTGATGTTGCTGGCAATCCTTGGTCTCCTTCAGTCATCACATGGCATTCTCCCAGTGGATTTCTATGTCTCTTATTTTCTTCTGATGAGCATACTAATTATATTGGATTAAAGGCCCGCCCTACTCCAGTGTGACCTCATTTTAACTTAACTAATTATGTCTGCAATAATCTTATTTCCAAATAAGGTCACATTATGAAGTTCTGGGAAAGACATGAACCTAGTGGGGACACTGTCTAACTCAGTATACCTGTGTGATTTGCTTTGGGCAAAAGGACATTAGCAAACACGATACATCAGAGGCTGGAAAAGTACCGCTCTTTGGAACGCTGGGGCCACCATATGACGAAGCCCAGGCTGGCTTGCTGGGGGATGAAAGACCATGTGGAGCAAAGACACACTGTGCCGCTGAGGCCACCTCTAGAACCACCAGCATGACAACTGCCGGACGTGTAAATCAGGCCATGCAGCCACAGCTGGGCCAGCCGACTGGAAGAATCACCTAGCTGACCCACAAAATCGTGAGAAATAATAGGTGTTTGTTGTTTAGGATGTGTGGGATGATTTGTAATCCAGAAAAAGCTAACTAATATGGGCTATAATGTGGAAAGGAGATTTAATTTCTTTGTGAAAGTTCCAGACAGCAGAATAGTCTTGAGATCCTTGCTGACTTTGAAGTGCTGTAGTCCTGGGATTGATTTTCTGACCAGCACCTGAAAGTTAAAGAAAGGCAGATTTCAGCTGAATGTAACTAAGGACTTTCTAATAAGCGGATCTGTCAAACAATGTAGCTGGCTGCCCTGTGAGGGGAGTGTCATAAAGGTGATGCTGTTTGGGAGACTGAATTAGAACCTCTAACATCCATTTCAAATCTAAGGTTTTTAAAGACAAAAGGTTTAGATGTAGAGTTTTAGAAATGGGAAAAATCATTGATGATTTAATATTCTTTTAATGCATTGTTCATGCCAGAAAGTGTGGAAAGACCAAAAATTACTCAGCATACTCTGTAAAATTCCCAATGTCTATTGGCATCACTGCACATATTCTTTACAAATTGATTCTTGGGCCAAGAGTTGGAAGTGAGCCCTTGACTTTGGTTTTCTACACTGCCATCTCCGTTTCATTTTATCTCTTGTAGTTCCCAGGGCTAGAAACACTTTGGTTTCTTGCCAACTGGTGAATCACTATGGAACTAACTTGGGATTGGGCCAGGACTGAAAGTGGCACACTAAAGCCAGAGATAGGGCCACCAGGTAACCCTCTAGAATAATGTCATTTATCTCTTGACATAACATCAAAAGGAGGATAAGGGAGAGAGTCAGGGAGAAATGAACAGGCTGACATAATAAGACACCGGAGATGGCTTCTAAGAAACACAGGTATCTGGGATGGAACATTGACTATAGTTAATGCTAACTAAAACCTAAAGGGGATTTAATTCATAGATGTGCTAGTTCTGTTTTATTGGCCAATATTAGACCCTTGTCAGGCTTTAGCTATAAGATTTTTTACACTTTGTTGGGCAAGTCAGAAACTTCTTTAAGCTTCAGTTTCTTGGAGGAATTGGTCTTAAATTATCTCTGAACTTTTATCTAAGAGTAAAATTCTATTACTGACTAGAGGCAATACTCTAAGATATTAAATTGAGGGCTTATAAATTCTTTAATTTATTTATATTTCATTTGGAATGTTGAAATTATAGTTGATTGAACCCTTCTTGAGTGCCTGGAACTGAGAAAAGAACTTTACATCCATTATCGTATGTATTTATCACAATGACCATATTATACAAATGAAAAATCTGAACCTTAGAATTGTGACAAAACTAGTAAGCATATTTCTGTGCTTCAGTTTTCTCATCTTTAAAATAGATGTTTATCTTAGTTATAGTCTAACAATTTTGTATACATTAACAATTATTGGCAATAATACACAGAAAACAGCACCCTAATATTTTATAGTCTGTAATTTACTTTAAAATTATTTCAGTATAAACAATATTATCTGTGTGCATGCACAAGTGAACTCTATTTCTTAGGGATGGCATCTGAAAGACCCTAAGAAGAATCAATAACCATCCAGAGGTAGTTACTTAGTGTCTTAGTCAGTTTGAGCTGTTATAACAAAATACCATAGACTGGATGGCTTAAACAACAAACGTTTATTTCTCACAGTTCTGGAGGCTGGGAAGTCCAAGATCAAGGTTCCTGCGGAGATAGTGTCTGGTGAGAGCTCTCTTCCTGGTTTGCAGAGGCCAGCCTTCTCGCTGTATCCTTACCTGGCAGAGAGAAAGACAGAGAGAGGACGACTCTGGTCTTTTCCTCTTTTTATAAGGGCAGTAATCCCATCATGTGGGCCCCACCCTATGACCTCATCTAAACCCACTTCTTTCCCAAAAGCCCCACTTCCAAATACCATGGCCTTGGGGATTAGGGCTTCAATATATGAATTTTGGGGGGCACAATCAATTAGTCCATAGCACTTAGCTTTTTACATACTATTTCAAAATTTATGCCAGACTGGTACAGCCATTATGGAAAATAGTATAGAGGTTCCTCAAAAATTTTAAAATAGAACTACCATATGATCTAGCAATCCCAATTCTGGGTACATATCCAAAGGTAACAAAATCACTATCTTGAAGAAATTCCTGCACTCCCATGTTGCCTGCAGCGTTATTCACAATAGCCAAGATACGGAAACAATCTAAGTGTCCATTGACAGGTGAATGGATAAAGGAAGTGTGGTATATAAATATGATGCGATATTATTAGGCCGTAAACAGAAGGAAATCCTGCCATTTGTGACAACATGGGTGCACCTGGAGAACATTATGCTAGGTGAAATATGCCAGACAGAGAAAGATGATAAATTCTTAAATGCTATATGTTGTCACTTATATGTGGAATCTAAAATTAAAAAAAGAGGGACTGGCCCTGTGGCCGAGTGCTTGAGTTCGTGTGCTCCTCCTCCATGGCCCAGGGTTTCGCTGGTTCAGATCCTGGTAGTGGACCTAGCACCGCTCATCAAGCTGTGCTAAGGGGCCATCCCACGTAGGAGAGCCAGAAGGACCTACAACTAGAATATCCAACTATGTAATGGGGGGCTTTGGGGAGAAGAAGAAGGAAAAAAAAAAGATTGGCAACAGATGTTAGCTCAGGGCCAATCTTTTTTAAAAAAACAGAAATACCCCTAACATTCTAAAAAAAAAATAAGAAAAGAAAAGAAAAACCAATTTCTTAGAGACAGAATGTACAATTGTGGTTTCTAGGGGTTGGTGGTAGGGATTTGTAGGTCAAAGGGTACAAACTTTCAGGAATAAGATGAATAAGTTCTGAGGATCTAATGTACAGCATGATGACTATAGTTAACAATATTGTTTTACACACTTGAAATTTGCTGACAGAAGATCTTAAGCATTCTTACCACACACAAAAAGTGAGTTAACTATGTGAAATGATGGATGTATTAATTAACTTGATTGTGGTAATCATTTCACAATGTATATGTATATCAAATCATCACATTGTGCACTTTAAATATATACAATTTTACTTGTCAACTATTCCTCAATAAAGCTGGGAAAAAGTTTATACCAGGGAGTTTGTCATTTGGCAAAAGGATGGTAGAAATAATTTCTCCTTGATGAATGAGTGGCATTCAACCTACATGGCTGGCTACACATTTCCATGGGCCCCAATACTCTTGCGCTAACTCAGCTGTCTGATACCTGCAGTAGTGGGGAGCTAGAGTCTGGCCCTTCACCCACCCTACATCCCTCTAATTCATGGAAGAGTCTGTCTGTCTCCTCACCCAACTTCAAGGCTGACCATTTCTACCTTCACAGTATCACTATATTTGGTGCTGAGTGAAGTTTTCATGTAAGGTATAAGTCAGCGTGCCTGGGGAGAGAAAGTGGCACTATCCTTGGAGTTACCCAAACAGATGCATAACTGTTTATGTGCCTGTTTGCTGATACTTGTTTAAACATTCAGGAGATTTGGCCTAAGTCTTGCTTTCCCAGTCAGATGCCAGTTGGTAATTAAGTTGTAGTAATTAAGTTATCTCCCACCCACCACTGATCACCAAAATCTTCCGATATATACTAAAGAATCTGACAATTATTGTGTTGAACAGGGCAGTCGAATAGGGAACTAACCATACACAGGATGATACCAGCGGAAGGAATATGGAGATTCATGCCAATTTTATTCTTGCCACTTTCCCTCTACTGAGCCTATCAGTACTTATTTATCTTTGAATAATAGAATCTTCAGCAGAGTATCATATAATATTATATCATATAATATCATAATATAAATCTTTGCCTTGCCATTTAATTTGGCTATTTGGCTATTTATATATGCCATAGAAATGGGAAACATTTTATATTCAAGATGAAGAGAGAGAATCTACTTTAAGAGAATAAGAGAAACCAAGTAGAGCAATTTGCTCCATCGCCCTCAATTGTACCAAATGTCATATTTCTTTATTTTTCTAAATCAGCTTTGATTGGTTTAGTCCCTATCCAACAGAGTTTGTGGAGAAAACAACCTTCAATGATTTTAAGGAATCTTTCCTTTCTTAAGAAGCCCAGGAAATTTGAAGACTGCTTCTAATCTTAGATCTTCATGGTCACTGCTGAGTTGCTTTTTATCCCCTGGAGGGTCAGGGGACCCAGTACCCACAGTCTCAAAGCCTCTTCTGGCTCTATTCCATTCTTGGCCATCAGGGCTTTTTGCTCAGTGTCCAAGGTATCCATGTACACTCAAATCTAGGAGGTCCTGCCACACCCTGGGACATTGTTGAAACATGGAAAGTGGGCGCTGGCCTCTTTTGGTCACAGAGTAAAACCTCCTCCCAACCCCTTCACTCTTTGGGGAACCAACCCTCCTAGGTTGGACCCTCCCTTTCGACATAACCGTCAGAGCCCCTCCACCTCCGATAATGAGATAGACCTTTGTACCTGCGTTTTCAAAAGAAAGTCTTGTTAATTTTTCTCTAGTGAAACAGATGTCTAGTCCTATAGAATTCCTGAGCTAGTGGGTCTTGCAGAAAAGGTAGGGGGATGGAGAAGGAGGGAAACTATTTTTTCCTTCTTATTTTCAAATTCTTTACAGCAGACGTGATAGAAATTATTCTCTCAAGAAAGCATCCAGCCATACACGTAATGCCATCCAAAGGCAAATTTACATGGCTTTGGTTTATTTGATATATGGTATAATCCATGTTCCCATCCATTAAAATAGGAAAATCTGCCTAAATCCAAACCAAACCATACCAAAAAAATTCTTGATATTCTGCTTTGCCTTAGAAGGTATCAGCAAATCTTTCTTCACTGTAGGAAAAGTCCCAAATTCCTGAGCTTGGCTTTTAAACCCCTCCAATAATCTGATCAGACCCTTATATTTGGCTTCTCCATTACTCTCTATCTTCTAATTTGTAAAGACAACTCTCCTGATTTGGCCTTTCTCAATTGTATTCTCTCTGACAGCGTGTTAATTCTTTTCTTTTTTCTTTTTCTAAATAATACCCATTCTTCAAGTTCTGGCTCATGCCCCTCCTCCTATGACAAGGTCTGCTATTGTTTATGGCCACAATGATTTCCCTCTGTAGTACTATGACTTCTAGCATTTATTTTGGCGTTTACTTTGTATACTATCTTCAACTTGCACAGTGACTGATTCTTTTGTAGATACCTATCTTATCTTTCTGACTAGATTTTAATTTTCCAGGCAAGGAGCATAGAATTTGGTACTACATATCGCCTTTCTCTTCTATCTTTAGCAGTATTCATCCTACTGCTGCACACATAACTAAATGAATGGATAATCGAGAATTAATTGTACACATCCCTAACCATGTGCACACCACATGTGGGAAAAGACGGTAACTCCGCACACAGGTATTTGCTGATCCTGAAAGTCAGAGGCAACCATTTCCTTCTCAGTAGCTGTGTTGCTGATACCTCTGGGCACTGCAGATCATGTTAACTAACAAAGAAATAAAAAGAGGGACTTAATTGCAGTAGGATATGCAAGGTCACAACTGAAGTGAGGGGCAAAAATGTCGTTCAATGTAAAGTTGTGAAAAATAGGCTATCATATGTTTGGATATTTTCACAATGTAAATTTTTCATTTTTCAGTCCTAACCTTGCAGTCTGTAATTCTGTGCTCACATCCAATGAAATAAGTAAACATGTATGTGTGCCCTTTCTGTAGTCACTTTCTGTTGCGTTAATGATTCTGTAGAAGATGGGTGTCTGGGGATTAGTGAGTGAGCGAATGGATGGATTTGTTTTCACGCCATCAATGCCACTCTCTTTCTATTATACCTGGTTCTATTGTAGTCACTGCTATGGTGAGCTATTTTTGATGTTGGAAATGGGCCTGTCTGTTCCTCACCTCTCTTAGGGCAGATGAAAAATTGCAACTCATTATCACATATTCTTCAAGATCCACTTCAAATGCTTCCTCTATAGAATTTCTAAACCTGAGCCCCTTTCCTCTCCCTTGTCTACTTGCTACAGTACATGGTGATTTCCCTCCTCTGCCCTCCCATGAACTTCAGTTCATCTTGTGGAATTTATAATTTGTGACCTTTTCTTATGGTTTTCTAAAATTATTTTCCTCTTTTACAGTTACTGATATAAGCATCTGTTGAAGGGCTGTGGGACAGAGACCATGTTAAGGTCTATCTTAGGGTGGCTGAGGGCTCTTAGGTTTCAGACTTGGTTATAGACGTGTTTCAAGTTCTTGTAACTTTTGGTTGTGTCTAACACCAAGAAACCCATAACTACTTGTTTTCAGGTTAAACAACTATAACACAACAATGAGATTGATTCTTATTCTCCCTTGATCCAGAAAGGGATAGAGGGAAAGTCCTTCATAGCTATTGGGGTCCACAGTCTCAACTGTCTGGTAGATGTCTGTGCATACTAATTGAGGAAAAGTAAGAGGCTGGGTTGGTAAGCTGAATGTGCCCTAGGATGCTGGGTCATTCTCTTCTGTTTAGCAAAGTGTTTGACAGGATCAGCTGGTCAGAGAGCATCTTCCTGGTGGGTGGAGCTACCCTGGAGAGAGAAATCAGTGTTTCCCTTTTAGGAAGCTTATTGAGTATAATGTATGCCCTGCCGTTTCACTGCCTACTCCAAGCAAACTAAGAAATACACTTGTTTAAAGTTCAAATAAACGTGTAACATTACAACAGAATAGTTTACTGTTCGATTGCGTATTTCTAATAATACTAGCATTCGTGCTCAGTGTGTGCCAGGTGTTGTTCCAAACAGTCCACAGGTATTAACATGTTTAATCTGCACAAGATTCCATGAAGCAGGTGCTGTTGTTATTACCATTTTTCACAAGAGTCAAGGGACATATAGAAAGGTCAAATGATTTGTCCAAGGTCACATAGTTAATAAATGCCAGAGGTAGGATTTGTACCCAGACGTCTATTCCAGAGTTTGCACACCCCTCTTCTGGACAGTTGATATCCCTGGTGTATAAAGCCGGGAAAAGACAGACTGCAGGGATGTTCTGGGTGTTTCCTTTAGCTCCAAGGTGTTTCCAGTCTTGAGATTACCTGACTTATGTGGTCATTTCCCCTATTAATTTGCAAAACGAATTAAAGGGCAGATCAAAGAACTTCTTGGGACTCCACTTCATAAGAAGATACTAAAATCTCACTGAAATGATTGGGAAATATGGTGCTTTTCAAGTCACAGTTTCATAAATCCTTACACAACTGTAAAAATGCATATTGTTCCTGCTCTCTACCTCTAACTATGCAGGGCCAACAAATGGAAATTGTTAAGAGGTTCCTCTTAGGTGTCCTTTTATCTCCATGTGGTATGTTTGGGATACATGGGCACATTGGATTGTGCTGCCAACTTGAAATCAGGCAGTGGCAGTTCCCTAAAGTTGGCAGTCATAGTCAGCTAAAATTATGGCATGGTGTATTGCTATTTGATAAGAATGAGTAATTTATTTTCCTATCTAAATTTTGAACTTTAAGTATGCCTTCCAAGACTTCATGGAGTTTGAAAATTGTAAACCAAGACTGAAAAGAGATCGAGAACTACAGAAAAGAAGGAGCTATTTTGCCTACATGATAGCCTGCAGAAAAAAATGTTTCAATTCTTTGTTGAACAATTAGCCATAAGTATAGTTTTGTAACCTACTTTCATCTTTAATGAGTATGAATTATTAACATTATTTAATTATGAATGACAGGAAACTGCACGGAAAGAATTTCCTAAATAAAAGTAAATGTTAATTTGGGGTTTAATGCATGATTTTGAAATAAAGCACATAATTTTATTAGTAGGATGTCAATTTCTTTCCACTGCCACTAAATAAATGCTAAATAAGCACTTAAAAAATTATTAGTCTGTGCAGGGCACAAAATGTGTGTCAGTGTCTCTAATGGGTTGTGAGCTCCTTTAACCTCCATTGTGCCTATATTTCGTTAGTATTATTCAATATGCTTCCTTGAATGCATGCATAAATGAATTATTGAAATGAAATAGATCTATACAACTTTGTCAAGTAGAGTTCCTCACTTTAACTTATTGTTTTTTTTTCCTGCCTTGTGTATGTCCTGGATGATTGAGTATGTATATCATCTGAGCGAATTATCTTAATTCCTGTTGTACGTTGAGTTGTTTATCCCCAAAGTTTATATGTTGAAGTCCTAACCTCTTGTACCACAGAATGTGACCTTCTTTGCAAATAGAGCTGTTGTAAGTGTAATTAGTTAAGATGAGGTCACATTGGAGTAGGATGGGCCCTTAATCCCGTATGACTGATGTCCTTATACAAAATGGGGGATTAGGACACAGCCATGTACACAGGGAGGATGCCATGTGAAGATGAAGGCAGAGATTGAGGTGAAGCCAATGAATGCCACAGATGGCTAGCAAACCACTAGAAGCTGAGAGAGAGACGTGGAATAGATTCTTCTGCACAGCAGACATAATGAACAAACCCTGTCCTTGATGTTGGGCTTCTAGCCTCCAGAACTGAGAGCCAGCACATTTCTGTTGTTCAGACCACTCAGTTTGTGGTATTTTGTTTCTGCAGCCCTAGCAAACTAATGTAACTCATCACTTAATGGAAGGAGGATAGATTCATGTGGTTGAGATGGAATGACTCTGGGATTTTCTTTTCGTTTTGTCTCGGATGTCATGTGATTATAGAACTACATTCAAACTGCTGTGGGTTTTAAGAATTGAAGCCAAAGGTGGTGTATATACTTAGGAGGACTGAGTGCTGTTGAAGACTCTTGAGGTTGAGTGTTTCAAGATACGTTTTTTATTTTCTATGTACACGTTGTTCCAAAATTTTCTAGTATTACGTATTTTTTTAAGAAGTATGTATAAAGCATAGATGCTTTGAAGTCTCTGGTAATTTAGTTTATGATTATTTAATGTGCTAAAAATAGAAATGTTGGCTGGTAATTTGCCTTCATCTTTCTTCCCGGAAATCTAGCATTTCACATTTTTATCAGCATGAATGATTTTCTGGACTCTAAAGTTTAACAGTGCAAATAATTTGCACTTGAAATGTATTTGTAGCATGCCTGGTCAAGGGTCTGGGGAACCTGAGGAACAAATGGTACATCACAAACCAGTTTTTAAAAGGACCCTGAGAACACTTTGTGTTTTGAGGGTTACGGCTAGTAAGCGTAGGTATCTCGAGATTTCCTAAGATTTCCTTAATGATTGAAAAGACAAAGCCCACCCTTCCAATTATACTTTGAAAAAAAATAGAAGGATGTGCAAATTAAAAGGTTTTCATATCCCTGAAAATATCTAGTCTGCAAGGGAAATAAACAGCTACTCCTCTCAGTGATGCATGTTTAAGGCCTCACAGTTCAGTATTAAAAAATAATGTTTCTGTGTTTTTTCATTTTTGACTCCTGAGCTCTTGATAGAACTTGTGATCGTATAAATTATGCTCGTTATGGGTGAATGTTAATTCACTCCACAGGGAACATGGCATGTTCAAGATTTTCTAGATTATAGGTTTTTACTGTATACTTTATGTAATATGCTTATAATTTCCTTATTTTAATTCATTGTCTGTGTGTGTTTACTAGGAGGTTCATGTCTGTCCTCACCCACTTCTACCCGCAGCCCCCAACCCTCATACCTTCTGGTTATTTTGAGGAGAATTCCAGATATTACATTATTTCATCCATGAATATTTCAGTTTGTATCTTTAAAAGGTAATGAATTGCTTAAAAATCTAACAATGCTGTTATCACACCTAAAAAATTGACAGTAGTTCCTTAATATCTACAGATATCCTGTCAGTGTTCAGATTTCTCTGATGGTCTCTAAAATGATTTATTAATCTTGGTTTGTTTGAATCAATTTCCAAACAATGTTCTCACGTACACTTGGTTTTCACATATCTCTTAAATCTCTTTTAATGTATACATTCCTCTTGTCTCTTTTATTCGCTTAGCAATTTGTTGAGGAAACCAAGCAATTTATCTTGCAGAGTTTCTTTAATTCTGGATTTTGATGATTGCTTCCTTGTGATCTCATTTAACATGTACTTTTGCTTCCTGTATTCCCTGAAAACTGGCAATTAAATCTAGAGGTTTGGTTTGATGGTTTGAACTGATTTAAGTCTTTTTTTTTAGGACTACATGATAGATAATGTTTATTTGTCCCTCTTTTTTTGTGTAATGTTAGTATCCATTGATGAGCATTGCCTAGACTCATTATTTTATTAGGAGTTTGAAAAAAGTGATGACCTAACATTTCTTCATCATTTAGTAGCTGGACAATTACACTTTCCACGTTATATTGTGTATTATATTTCTAGAACTACACAAGATTCCTTGATAGACCTTAGGGTCTTTAAGATTTAGGTGATCTCAATTGATCCTTAAAGTAATCCTAAGAAGTGTTTGTGGTGAAGTATTACTATCTCCATTTTATAGAAAAGTTAAATCACTTATCTAAAATTCCATGGCAGAGCTGGAATTTTTGGAAGCAGCCTCCTGATTGCTAGTCCTTGTTCTTTATGCTGCCTCGCTAGTGAGGCACAGAATCATAACCTTCCATTTGGAAAGGAAGGAACAATCCCATGCTTATAAAATGCTCAGAGTGTGCAGAGTGTGCTCAACATTGCTCATCATCCAACACACTAAAAGATAGAATGTGTATCTTGAGAAAGCCTAAAAAAAATGAGGCAGGATGACTCCAGAGTCCCTAACTGTCTTCCTTTCCGCTGCCCTCCTGTTGGGGAACATGACATGCTTTGCTTTTATGAGCTTGGCTTTCAAGGGAGAATTGAATCTAGTTATCATATGCACAGGTGATAAAACTATAGCCCTCCTTTAAAATGCGTTAATAAGAATAGGGAGCTGATATCTCACTGTAGTTTTGATTTCTATTTCCCTGATGATTCTTGATGCTGGGCACATTTTCATATACCCCTTGGCCACTTGTATATCTTCTTTGGAGAAATTTCGATTCAGGCCCTTTGCCCATTTTTAAATCTGGTTATTTGCTATTGAATTCTAGGAAGGAGTTCCTTATATATTTTGGGTATTAACCCTTTATTAGATATATGGTTTGCAAATATTTTCTCTCATTCCATAGGTTGCCTTTTGACTTTGTTGATTGTTTCCTTTGCTGTGCAGAAGTGTTTTAGTTGGATTTAATCCCTTTTATCTATTTTTGATTTTGTTGCATGTGCTTTTGGTGTCATATCCAAGAAATCATTGCCAAAACCAATGTCAATAGGTGTTTCCCCTCTGTTTTCTTCTAAGAATTTTACTGTTTCAGGTCTTACATCAATCTTGAATTTTTAATCCATTTTGAGTTGCTTTTTGTGTATGGTGTAAGAAAAGGGTCAAATTTTATTCTTTTCCACGTGGATATGCAGTTTACTTGGCACTATTTATTGAAGATACTATCCTTTTCTCATTGTGTATTCTTAGCTCCCTTGTTGAAGATCAGTTGACTATATGTGTGGGTTTATTTCTGGGCTCTCTATTCTGTTCCATTGGTCTATATCTGTTTTCATGCCAGTACCATACTATTTTGATTATTGAAGCTTTGTAAAAATAATGTATGGTATACTTAAAAAAATTTTAAGAGGGTATATCCTATGTTAGGATCTTATCGCAAATAAATAAATAAATAGGCAGGAGGAAACTTTGGGGGCTGATGGATATGTTTATGGCATTGATAGTGGTGATGGGTGTATACGTATCTCCAAACTCATCAAATTGTACACATTTAATATGTACAGCTTTTTGTCTGTTAATAATACCTCAATAAAGTGATTTAAAAGAAAGAATATTGAGACAGCATGTGTACAGTAAATACTTATGGCATGAATTATTTTTGGTGGTGAGAGATAAAGGGGGGAGGACATGAAGGAAATCTTAGATGGTTTTTATATATGTATAAGGTATTTCTCCTTTTTCTCTTTGGAGATATTATGCTTCTTTTAAATTCTGGACCCTTTAGTTGCAATAGTTCTAATTTATGTTTATGTACCATGTAGCTCATTGTTTTTCTTTTATTAACTCTTGGGGTCTCATTATTTTGGCTAGAGAGTCAGTATGTGTGTAATTATGCTTGTTAGTTTTGTAGAACTGGAGTAATAAGTACTCTACAAGCTATAAGTAATTCATTTAAGAAAAAAATGATTCTTAACAATTCTTCTTTAATTGTATGGGATCATGCACTAGGTTAAATTGTCTGAAGAAAAGCTTGGTAGACATCAG
The DNA here is from genome assembly GCF_041296265.1 of Equus caballus. NCBI lineage: Eukaryota > Metazoa > Chordata > Mammalia > Perissodactyla > Equidae > Equus > Equus caballus. The sequence goes on along the minus strand of NC_091686.1, from coordinate 91,062,332 downwards.
TTCAAATTGCTTTTCCTCTCAGAACTCTTCTTTTACGAGAAATTTTTCACTTTTACTGTTCCTTATGGGTAGGTTGAATCTCTAAAAGTGATTTGGATATAGTAGTACTCACAGAATACAAACAGGAGAGTGGAAAGCAAAAGGCATTTTTTCAGTAAGATGTGCAAGTGTAGGAGCTGAGTGGGCTGGGTTGTAGCTTTGTACCTCTGGAAGAAATCGATTGACAGGATGTTTCCTTATAAAGACATAAAGTAAAAGAACCAATAACATGAGCTCAGTGACAACCTGATCATTAGCTTCATGAAAACAAAATTCTTTATCACACAGAGAACTTATTTCAAATGAAACTGGTTCCAAAATCAGGACATCCACCCCTTAGGGCATATCTAAACTACCTGGGTGATGTTGATTCCTGAATGAGGAACTTTGCGCACCCACACACAACCCTGGTTCTTCCAACATTGTCTTAGAACCTTACTTTCACCACTGCCCTCATATTTACAGAAATGACCAGCATTATTTTGTAGTTCAGTTTTGTAGGACATATTGGAGAAGAACGTTGACAAGATGGAAAACTCACATGGATTGTTGGCTCCTTCCTTCAGTGTCTACATTGAAGAATATGCAGAAGAAAGAAGGAAGCCTGCATCTAAGGAATTGACCAGGGGAAGAAAATTGAGAAAAGCCAGCATAGATACCAAAGGCTTGGGCTGACAGCAATAGGAAGATAGACTAGGGGAGGGCACTTTAGTCTTGCTTTTGCCTCTTACTCACACAGCCTCTCGACATTCATTACTTGTCCCACAGCCACTGAAAATCTGCAGCAACACCTGGAGTGGTTGGTTCCTACCAGGCTGTGGTGAAGAGATGACTCAATCAGGGGTGGACTGACTAGTGCTTTGAAATGGAGGAAGGAAGGAGCCATAAGCCAAGGAATGTAAATGCCTCTAAAAACTGGCATTTAGAAAAAAAGAAAAAGACTTTATGCTTTCACTCTCCTACATCTTCCCCTTTCAAACCTCAGGACTGGCGGGTTACAGTAAGACTTCCTCTTCCCAGTGTTGTTTCGTTCTAAGAGTTTCCAGGCCAGTCCCTGAAGAGAGGAATTTCCTTGTGGAGTGGTCTAGATTGAGTCTGTGGTGCCAAGGCTATACCTGTTGATTAACTCCTCTGCTCTCTTTTAAAAATCATCTAGAATGACACACACTGGGGATTTTAGACTCCTATTCTTCAGTGCACATTATCAGACAGGCCATGTGATGGCCCCAGGGAACGCAAGCTTACAGAATAAAATAACTAGATTCTCAAAAGCTAGATAATGAAACATTATACACCACATGAATTAGAAGTATGGGGACAAATAAGTCAAGAATTTAAAAGGAGCAGAATAAAATCCTCCAAGAGATAAGGGGGTCCTATTTGTTTCCCATTGCTGCTGTAACAAATTATTGCAAACTTAGTAGCTTAAAGCAACATATATTTGTTCTCTTAACAGTGCTGGAAGTCAGAGTCTGAAATTAGTCTTATGAGGCTGAAAATCAAGGCATCAACAGGGCTAGTTTCTTCTGGAGGCTCCAGGAAAGAACCTGTTCGTTGTCTTTTCCAGTTTCTAGAGGCATTTACATTCCTTGGCTTATGGCTGCTTCCTTCCTCCATTTCAAAGCCAGCAGCATAGCATCTTCTCTGTTCTCTGACTCCTGCCTCCCTCTTATAAGGACCCTTGTGATTACACTGGGCACAACTGGATAATCCAGAATAATATCCCCATGTCAAGATCGTTAAGTTAGTCACATCTGCAAAGTTTCTTTTGCTATGTGTACCAGGATGAATCGTGTCCCCAAAAAAGATAGGTTCAAGTCCTAACCTCTAGCACCTGTGAATGTGACTTTACGTGGAAATAGGATTTTTGCAGATGTAATCAAGTTAAGATGAGGTCATACTGGATTAGAGTCTTCTCTAATCCAGTGTCTGGTCTCCTTATAAGAAGAAGGATGAACACAGACACAGACACACAGGGAGAATGTCATTTGATGACATAGGTAGAGACTGGAGTGATGTGTATGGAAGCCAAGAGATGCCATGGATTACTGGCAATGCCAGAAGCTAAGAGAAAGACATGGAACAGATTTTCCCCTGGAGCCTTCAGTGGGAGCATGGCCCTGCCAACAGCTTGATTTCAGATGTTTAGCCTCCAGAACTGTGACAGAATACATCTCTGTTGTTTTAAGCCCCCCAGGTTGTGATACTTTATTATGGCAGCCCTAGGATATTAATACACCATGTAAGGTTCTACACTCACAGGTTCCAGGGATTGGGATGTGGACATCTTGTGGGGCCAATATTCAGCCTACCACAGGAGTATGTTAGTAACACAAATTAACCACAACAGAAACAAAAAGAACCAAGTAGGAATATTAGATATGAAAAAGAGTTGACATAAAGAACCAATTAGATAGAATAAACAGCAGGATAACTAGAGCCAAAGAATGAGTTTGTGAGCCGGAAGACTGGAGTCAGGAACTCTTTCAGAAGGAGCAGTAAATAATGAAGAAAGAGGAGAACACAGAAACTAGAAGTAGAAGTCCCCAAATCTGGATAACAGGGTATCCTAGAAGGGGCAAGGGGAACAGTGAGGGCAAAATAATTGTAATCAGTATCTCAGAATTAAAGAAAGATGTAAGATTTCAGATTAAAAGGGCCCAGAGATTGCCACGCAGGATAGACATGGAAAAACCCTACACTTAGACACATTGTATCAAAAGTTAACTGTATTAATACAAAGAGGAAATTCTAAAAGTCCACAGAGAAAGAGCAGATCAACTACAATAGAAAAGAAATCTGATTGACATCAGACTTCTCAGCATCAACGCTGTATGTATGTATCAGAGAAGAAAACTTGATCTAATTAATGGAAAGCAGGAAAGGAGAAAAATGATACATGGGGAAAGTACAATGGTTGGAAAATATGAAAAAACAGTTCTAATGTAATAATATTAATAAACATAAATTTGTCATCTCACCAATTAAAAGATGGAGATTTAGATGATATTTTAAAAAAATAAACCGTGAAAAATCAAGAGCACATTGTATAGATTCAATTCAGGCAAAAAGATACAGGAAATTTGAAAATAAAAGTGTATAAACTCATACTGGCCACTATGAACCAAGAGAAAGTTGGAGTAGGAATCTTAATGTCTGACTCTAGATACATCAAAGTGAAAAAATATTATATCAGAGAAGTGGTGATGGTGACATATACTGGTAAACAAAATAACAGAGCAAGGAGGTATAATCAGCATTTACATATATGCTCTAACAATATAGCCTCAAAGTGTACAAAGCAACAATGGCTAATGGTAGAGAGAAATAGATATATCACCATATGTTCCAAGAGATTTTAACAAGCTCCCCTCAGAAACTGATAAATTAGACAAACACTAGAGACATAGAAGAACTGAGTAATTAATAAAAAAGCTTAAACTATTTTGTAGATGTATGTTTGCATGTATTTCTCTGTGTGTGTGTGTGTGTGTGTGTGTGTCTGATTACATTGGGCACCTGGATAATCCGGGACAATATTCCCATGTCAAGATCCTTAAATTAATCACATCTGCAAAGTCCCTTCTGCTGTGTGTTCTGGATTGAATTGTGTCTCCCAAAAGATATATTGTGGTCCTTCCTTATCCACAGGGATATGTCCCAAGACCCCCAGCGGATGCCTGAAACCACAGATAGTACTGAACTCTCTGTATACTCTGTTTATTCCTGTACACACATATTTGGGGTGCACAGCAAAATTGGCACGAATCTCTTCTTCTTTCTTCCCAATTTCATGGATAAAAGGTTATTCTTACTGTAGATCTTAGCAAGCTGAGCATATGATTTTCTTTTCTTTCCTTAGTGAGTTGAGAATTTTCACCTTTTAACTTAAAGGAAGCATGTTGTGGCTTTTCTTTGGCATATCTGAATTGCCATCATCACTACTCGTGTGTTTGGGGGCCATTATTAAGTAAAATAAGGGTTACTTGAACACAGGCACTGCGATACCGTGACAGTCATCTGATAGCCAAGAGGGCTACTAAGTGACTAATAGGCGGGTAGTGTATACAATCTGGATATGCAAGACAAAGGGATGATTCACATCCTGGGCTGGGTGGAGAGGGATGATGGGAAATTTCATCACACTACTCGGAAGGGCATGTAATTTAAAGTTTATGAATTGTTTATTTCTGGAGTTTTCCATTTAATATTTTGGACCTCCGTTGACTGCGAGTAACTGAAACTGTAGAAAGGGAAATCATGAGTAAGGAGGAACTACTGTATATACACACACACACACACACATATGCACGCGCACACAACTCAACAACGAAGCCACTGAGAATACAAATAATCAAACAAATTATTTACAAAATGCTCTCTCACATGGAAAATTTATTAGACCATAAAGGAAGCCTCAATATATTCCAAGGAATGAATATCATGTGGGCTATGGTCTCTCACCATAATCGATTAATGCTAGAAATTTTAGAAAAGAAAAGAAATATAGTTTACATAATCCTAAGTGTCAGGTGTTATATTACAGATAATCCTTGGGTTAAAAAGGAGATCATGAAGGGAATTATGAAGTTTTAGGACCCAAAAATAAAGGCTCACATGTTACTATTTGTAAAACATGGCTAACGTAGTCCTTTGATGGAAATGTATAATTTCAAATAAATTTACCAGGACACACAGATTTTGAAAATGAATAAACTAAACATTCAAGTCAAGAAGTTGAAAATGTAACAGAGCAAATCCACAGAAACCAACTTAAAGAAACAAGGAAGGAGGAATTAATATCAATAAAAGAGAAATTAATAAAATAATTAAAAATAAATATCAACAAAACTAAAAATCTCTAGCAATATTGAGCAAGAAAAATGAAAACAGAAACATGCAACAAAAGGAAGAATAACTGCAGATGTAACAGATTTTAAATAAAAAATAATATTATGAACAACTGTATAAGAATATACTTGATAACCTATAAGAAGTCATAAACTATATGGAAAAATATAAAGTTCCCAAGTTAGAAAAATTGAGTAGCTCAATAAACAATGGAGACATTAAAATGGTCATAAAAGACCTCCCTGCCACCAAAACTTTGTAGCCTCCTGTCTGTTTCACGGGAAACTTCGGCTAAATTTTTAAGTAAAAGTTAATCCTACAATTTTTTTCCAGAAAAGAAGCACTATCAACTTTTTAAATGAAATGAGCGCAGTCTTGATTCTAATATCAGATAAAGATGATAAAAAGCAAATTACAAGCCAATTTCACTAGTGAATGCACATTTCAATATTCTAAATTAAATATTGGCTACTCAAACATTTGGTCATTAAACAATAATTTATTGTTCAGATCAAGGTTATCCCAAGAATGCATTGAGGACTCAGCATAAGAAAATGTATCAAGAGAATTCATGATATTAATAGACAAAAATATAATAATATGACTTTAAATTGATGCAGAAAAAGTATTTGATAAATGTAAAAACCTATTTGTTAAATAAATTAAACAATATACATGGGAAGACATTAAAAGCTAAAGGGGCTATGCTGATGTAATAGGTGCTAGGTATCTAGGACAAGCTTAGGGTTTTGTTAATGGCTTGATCCCATCACTTAATTCACTGTACTTTTATTGAAGTTGCTCTTCCATTCCCAGAAGTCCATTAAGGAAGGCAGCAAGAATTTTGCTGAAGCATAAAGTGACTGGTCATAAACAGTCAAAGCAGAGGATGTGTTTTAGCTGCAGCTTTTCTAATAGCCTAGGGCAGAGCAGGATGAGAACCAGGGAAATCAATACAGAGATGACAATAGGCCAAGCCATAGACCATTAGTTGTCTGGACAAGTTTACTCATTCATTTCCTAAACAATAAATCCCTATACCTTTTAATTTTTGATCTTAAAAAAATAGTAGAACTTTTGGGAAAAAAAATCCTAGTATTTCAGTAGGAAAAAGATCCTATTTTCCAGCCACAATCACAGTTAACACTTTGATGTATAGACAAAAATATATATCGTGGAGGACAAAAAGAAAATCCATAACCATAGTGAACTACCAATCTGTTTTGTTAAGCAAAGAACATTCTTTAAAAGTTACTGACACCAGCATTTAAACTAACAGTTTTTCCTTCTCTCTAGTCCATGCTCTTTCTTGTTTGGAGGTCACAAATTCAAATGGCTGCAGTGGCCAGGCAGGTTTGAGGAGACAGGTAAGTCAATAGGAAGTAGTTTGATTGTGTGATCTAAAGAGAGCATGATGAGTAAGCACACCTTAGGTCACCAGTTTGCAATCCCTACTTAGACTACAACTCAACTTCATCTTTTATATGGTTGGGGAAACAAACAAGATATTTATGTATGAGACAGAGGAATATTTGGCAAGAAACAATCCCATGGTACACTATTCGGTACTATTTATATGGCCCATTAAGTATACAGAGAAAGAGAAATCTCTTTCGATGTTGGGATGTTTTATATCATCACCGCCATGATCTTCCTTTTCATATTTATCTTGCCTTTTAGTTTATAAAGTGTTATTAGGATCTTCATTCCATTGTTTCTCACAGAAACCTTGAATGAAAAATAGGAACCATGTTGTCCATATTTCATATATGTGGAAGTTTAGTATCAGAGTACTTGAGCAATTTACCCTTAGTTGCATAGGTGTCATGTGGCAGAACTGGTACTCACAGTCCTTGTGCTGGGATACTGTAGTGAGCATCTATGGGATTAGTTGTGTCTTTTAATTGTCACAGTTTCCCTCCCGCCACTCTACATGGTGCCTCTGAAGAGGCCATGTTACAAGTTGACCTCAATCCTTGACCAAACTGGCCAGTAAGTGCCATCCTTAGAACTTGGAGACTTGGGACAAAGAGAGTGATGGCATACTCTCTCCAAGGGGGAGAAGCTGTGATGGGTAAACCTTTATGACTCCTGGTGCCCTGTGAGATGAGGCAATCTATGGATTGAAGCAGCCCCAAGAGACATAGGGGAGAATGAAATATACATTTAACAGTAAGCAGAGGCAAGAGATGGAGTGAGAAATTCTATGGCATTCTGGCCCCTGTTTCCAATCACACCTAAGGGCCAGCTGCATTCCTATCCTTCCCACAATTTAATTGCTCAACTCTTCCTTGGATTCTACTCAAGACAAATTCTTCCAGTAAACTCCATTTGTGTTTAAGCATTAGACGTAGGAAGTTTTTATTAGACTTGAAATGACTTAATGTGGCTTTGTACTTTCTGGGTCCAGCAAGTATTTAAAGATGAATTTTTCTCTCAGGAAGTTTTCCTCACATATTTAGGAGCTTCACACTTGTAGTTCTCTTCTGGTAAGTGCTGCATTTTCCTCTAGCTCATCACTTACTCTTCAGTTACGAGGAATGCAACAGGCCATGTATGTAAGTCCTGTTGCCTTTCTCAGTGTATCCCTGTTGGAGAGTACATAATGTACACCTTCACAGGTTCTCTCATTCATGTATGTGCCATATCTGATGCACTGGCATCCTTCATGTACCCTTTGACCTGACAAGCTCTGGAGTGGAGGTGGATCACTGTCCTCGGGTTCATTCATCAACAGCTAATCACCTTGCCCCTGGCTGTTTATATTTGTTGGGTGGGAGTCAGATTCCAGTCTACTGGGTTTCTCATACCATATGTTCACATATTAAGGTCTCCCAGTAGTACCACCAAGGCTCCTCTTAACTATTTTTCAGGTGAGAATGGGCACAACAAACCTCTCCATTAGTGACAATTCATTGGCAATTGTCTTCCCTGAGAAATCATCTTCAAAAATTCTCTTCCTATTGAAAGAATCAAGCATTTAATCTCCTTTTCCTATATGAACTATACCTTAGGGTAGTTAAAGAGTTAATGAGGGTAAGTTTCTCTCTAGAAAATTATTATGGTCAATAAATGAAGAAGGAATAATAAGATGTGAATATCACCATTTTGTGAAGAGTTAATGATATAGTTAATCTAGGAAATGATCATTTATAGCTGTTACTACCATGAAGAGAGAAACTACTAAACATATATACTTCTTCAGAAAAGTATATACCTTCACCTCTAAAGTATTCTTGTCAAAAATGTTACCTTGAAACTGATCAAGCCTCTAGATTTAACTACCAGCTCTTAGGAAATTCAGGAGAGAGAACATATTAAAAGACACATGGGGAAGCAGTCGTTAAAACTCAGGGTATGGAAAACTTTATTGGGACAAATGATTTGATTAAAAAAAAATAAATTGCAAAGAGGACAAAGCAGATGTGGAAAAATCTTAAGAGATTTAAGAAACACAGTCAACTACAATGTGTAATTCTTATTTGCATCCTGATTCAAATTAAAATTAGTGTTTAGTTTGTACAAGTCTTGTGCCAATCTTGTACAAATGTATAAGACAATCAGAGACATTTGAACACTGCTTATTTGATGATATTAAGGAATTATTGTCAATATTTTAGGTGTGATAATGAATGACGTGATGACTTCATTCGAAAAAAATGGCCTTTATATTTAAAGGTATACAATGAAGTATTTATGGATAAATTGATACTGATGTTTGAGGTTTGCTTCAAAATAATGCTGAGGAGCTTGAACCCAAGAGGTTTCCTCCAGAGCCTAATGATGAAATTGTCCTATAAAGAAATAAATGTGGAGAAATAAAGGATTTGTCAAAGAAGAGTGAATTGCCCAGTTTTGTTAGTCTGTGGGGACATGTAGAGACAGAGATAAGCTTATAAAGGCAGGTTAGGGTCCAAGCTTGGAGGGACTTGGAAAATAGGCTAAGGGACTTGAAGAGAGATCACTACTTCAATATGCGGGGCACCGTAGTGTTCTGTACCAAAACTATGTGATAAGATGTACTGTAATTTAAGTGCTAATCATCATACTTTGTCAAAATATTGGAAGCTCCCTTTGATGGAGGATGAGTTTTGAAAAATATTAGATCTATGGAAGATGAAAGATGAATTTTAATAACATTCTTTTCTTAATAGTGATAGTTGCACATTTTTCATAATTTTACTTTGGTCACCTAGATTATAAATTTCTAATCTTAAAGCCTAGGAGAATCAGAGTTAAAAGATAATATGCTTGCTCTGTGTCCTGCCTAGAGAAGAAGTTGAACCCACCAGAATATCTAGTGTTGTGATCACCAATTACTAAATTCCCTGTGGTGTTTTTATTTTTGTTTTTTCCTCAATTTAATGCTGTTTGAATCCATGATGTTATACATCATTTCTAGAAATATTTCCCTCTAAAGTACAATGCTGATTTGTGACTTTGTTTTGCAATATATTTTTTTAAATCAGACTTTTGTGGAAAATCACCCAATGATTAATAATAAGCAGAATAAATTTTATGGCAGAGTGAAAATTATTTCAAAAGTCTTTTCTTTCAGTTATAGGTGGCCTCTGTTGCAATTTGCTTGGCATACAAAACAACTATTGTGAAAGTTAAGCTCTCTATGATTGCATGTTTCCTGCCTTTAGAGTAATGAGTATTTTGGAAAGACATCATCAAAGCATAAATAGAAAGCTTGGTGCCTTTTTTGAATTAATAATATTTTTATTACATTGACCATAAACTCTGATCTTCTAACTCAAGTAATATGAAATGCGTACAGTTACAATATTTAGTTTCTGTTATTATAGATTTAATTTAACAGTTTGCTTTCAAGTTTCAGATTTGAAGGAAATCTATCAAGTTTCACAAAGCATGTCTAGCAGAGCAAGGCTTTAAAATTCACAAGTGTTTTAGCTTGAGTTTCTAGAAGCAGAGTGTGGGGTGGGAATTCTTCTTCAAGTGGTTTATCAGGAAAGCACTTTCAGGTGAAGGGAACTGAGGACAATAAGACAGGACAGGAAGAAAATGCTCAGCCAGAATGTGGGCTCAGCTGGAGACCAGCTTGTTTGATCCCACAGGAGGCTGTGTAGGACAAATTGCACAACGAATTCACTCCCACCCCATGGGAGCCAGTCATTGGCAGTGGTCTTCCCTTGGGAGGGGTGGGTGGTCTTAGCCTTCCAGTGAGGCTACTCCTGTTTGTGTGAAGGCAAGTCTCCAGAGACGGCAGTAGCTGTGTTATCAACCAATACTCACAGTGGCTGGGGAAAACTGTGACTCACTTCCCTGCCCCCCGCAACCCCGCCTTGAACCTCCATTTACATGATGTAGGTGGAGAACCAGCAGATTCTCTACAATGCACCCTTTGAGCTCAGATACACACACATCCGGGCACAGTCTCTCCGGAATTCTGGTTGAATAACCTTACAAGAGGGTTACTGGGATGAAATCCAGCTGCTGCTGTGGCAGTATCTCTTGAGGCTATAGCTAATATTCCTCACCTCCTGCCTCCACTACCAATTCTAAATTCCTCTCCCATGGATTGGCACTTCTGCCAATCTGTGTGGTTTGTCTCATGAGAGTGACCCAGGCCCCATCTTTATTCTGAAGGGTGTGAGCCTTGGTCACTCTGCCTTTGTCAGGTCCTGGTTGCTGTCCTTTCCCATTTACAGTTACAACTGGGAATGAAAGTCACATGACTCACCTGAGTGCTCAGCATATTCCTCCCTGCTCCTAAGCTATCACAGCAGTTATAGTTCCTCATGATCATCATGGTCAATTATCACTGTTAGTATAGTAATCCTTTGATTTGCTTGCTGATCTTACTGGTATAAGGATCCCAAAGTGAACAGGCAGCAGCGTTAACTCTAAGATTAGTGGGATTCTTGCTGTTTCCTTGGTGAGAGGATTCCACAGAGCCTCAAATTGTGGGGACAGTATGGATGTTTCCTCAAGTGGGTTCCTGGGAGTGATAATGAGTGGACTGATTCTACCTTCATCGCTTCTTGGCCAGACCCATTTATTCTACCTGTTATGGACATAGCACTATATAATGCCTGTTGGATTAAGATCTACACTGCATCCTAAAGGATAGGATCCTCTTCTTTCAAGGTGTTGTCCCCATGCTGCTATCTCAACTGCACACTTAAGACGCCATTTCAACCTTCTATTGGGCCAGCAGCTTAGATGGCACAATGTATCATATGAGCAATGGATGCTGTAGTCACGTGACCACTGTGGCTTCCTCTTTGCTGTACAGTGGGTACATAGGATCATGGTAATGGTATGCAGGAATCTATGATGGTAAATTAGACATTCTATGAGCCCTTGGTAGTGATCCTGGCTGGGAAGTCTGAGAAGTATGGCCAGAAAAGGCAAAGCCATCCCTGGAATACAGAGTCAAGCACAGACAGGATGGAACATTGCCCTTTCCTGGGTATGTGTCTGGTTGTCCTCACTGAAAGATAGGACCATAGTGGGAGCACACCATTGTTCTCTAATGCCAGCAAGTTAGACATTCAGCAGTGACCATAGCTAGGTTAGCATTGGTGAGAGGCACCCCATACTGATGGGCCCATGCAAAGGTCCATTTCTTCCACCATGGCTCTTCTAGTTCATGGCTATTCTATTCTATTCAAGTACCAGAGAAGCTGAAGACAGAGGCTGGGTGACCGACTCATTCTGTCCACTTGGTTGTTGAATGCCTCTACACACATCAAGTACCCTATCAGATGGTATTATAGTTTTTGCTTCAACTGTCAAATATGATTAAAAAACTCATGAGGAGAAGGAGAGTCTTATATTTATCCCCCACCCCCTGCCGCTTTTTTTTTTTAACCTATTGCATTGTTATTTCTTCCTTTCTGAAGTTGTTCCTTTCTGTTTGGAGAATTTCCTTTAGGCATTCTTTAAGGGTAGGTTTGGGGACGGATTCTCTTCATTTTCCTTCATCTGGGAAAGTCTCATTTTCCCTTCATACCTGAAGGATATTTTTCCTAGGTATAGAATTTGGGGTTGACAGTTTTATTCTTTCAGCGCTTGAAAATGTACTAAATTTAATGTAATATAAACTGTTACTTCCAGGGCTAAAGTTTAATTATGTGATTGCACCTAAATAACCTGTTTTGATTGGAAAAAGAAAAAGCAAAATAAATAAAATAAAATAAACAAAAGGAAAAAAAGAAAAATAACCTTCTCTTATATTGTAGAAAATATTTCTTTTTGACTAAAGGGAAATACACATTAAAACTTTTTTTTTTTTCCGCCTGCTCTCACTGGTAGTTGAATACTAGGTGGTTGCTTTCCTTTTCTTCCGAGGGGTGCAAAGAAAAGAAGCAACTCATCTGAGGGCGAGGAGGAGGAAAACATAAAGTAACAGTTTAGTCTGAATGAGCAGCCTCCTGTGTCAGAGTCACAGGGAAGAGAGCCAGTTACACAAAAACAAAAAACCTTCTTGGGAAGCCATCTGTGGTGAAAGGTACAGAGGGCAGAATGGGCCTTCCTGGCTTTGAATCCTCTCTCTGCCATTTACTAGGTGCATGATCGTTGGTGAGTCGTTTAACCCCTCTTGGTCTCAGTTCCCTCACAGATAAAATTGGGGTAATAACACTTATCTCTTTGAGTCGTTGTGAAGATTAAAACAAGATGAGATACATAGACTTCTAGCATGTGATAGGTTCTCAATAAAATTCTTCCAGTTGTCTTTCTTTCTCCCCCTTTAATGTTGAGACAATGTAACGGTTAAGGGAAATGCACCAGAAAGGCTGTTTGGCTTCAACTTGAGAAAGATGGTGAGTAGGCGAAGTCAAGATTTAGTGGGAAAGGCATCATTTGAATCATTATTTCTTTAAGAGTTGTGATGTTATTATCTTTGAAATGCATAGAGTTATTGTTATTTAAGTTTAGTTTATTAGTTTAGTTTTTTAAAATAAAATCAGATGTAAATCGAGGTTATCAGTCTGGGTCATTATCAGGAGAGAAAAATCACACAGTAACTGGAACAGGGAAAGTTTAATATAAAGAATCATTAACTATAATAGGAGATTGGAGCAATGAGGGTTTCACTATTAAGAAGTGAAGAGAACTCTAAGCATAACAGATCTAAGGAGCAGTCACTCCCCATGGAGCTGAGATGGAACCTCCAAGGCAGAGCCCCCACTCCACCCCTCTCCTCCAAGTCTAAGATCAAGAACCTGCTGGAGAAGGCACAGCCCTCACTTGATGTCAGAGAAAGTCGCTGTCATGCTACCCTGGGGGAATTTGCTGGAAATCTGCTGTCAGGAACTTCCCAGATATCTGCCCTCTAGGGCTCTAGGGAAAGTTGTTCATGAGGAGATATCTCACCTGAAGCAATGCTACACAGCTGCCCAAAGGAGGTGACAGCCACTGTCCTGCTGGCTACTAGGTGCTGCTGGAGCCTGGCTCTTGAGAAGCTGTGCACACTGCAGGAGCCTGGTGCTGGATGCTGCCTGTGCTGTAGGAACTGGACACTGGGCATGCCCAACAGGAGACTGCCAAGTGAGCACATCAGAACCAAAACTCTTTCCTCCTGCAGTGTCTCTTCAGCAACCTCCACTGATGACATTTGATGTTGTACAGTTGACAGTGGAAAATATTTAAAGGGCCCGGATCCCTTTTTACAGAGCAGGCAAACAGGAAGAATTTGGAGCTGAAAGGCAATAATTCATGACTGGCACATAAGGAGTGGAGAATTTATGATTGGAAATCTGTTAGAACTGATTCTACTACAAAGCATTGGCTTAATTATTCAAACCATGATATCAATGTACCAATGCTTCCTGGTGATAGTTTGTTGAAATTGTGTTTCAAATCTTTGCCCCCATTAGAAGCAGCTTTTATAATTGAAATGTTGTAACATAAGTTATAAGATTGTAGCAAACATAAAACTCTATATCCAGAGTTCCTAAATTACAAATTTCGTTAAAAAAAATTGTTTCTAGTTAGAGGCACTTAGCCTGTAGCAGAGATATTATTGTATAAGTTTGAATGTGGTTTGATTTGATCCTGAAAGATCTATTTAAGAATCAAGGTCAGGAATTCAAATGCTAGCTAATCCAACTGCTCAGATGATTCAGGCTTAAGGTCTTACAACAGAGATCCAGCTTGGTTCCAGACTTGCAAAAGGAGTTAGGCATGTGGTTTCTAGAATAAGCTCATGATCCTGGTAACTGATGTCTGCTGAGTATGTGAAAGGGTCAGCAGGACTGAGAAGTATTACTAACAGATTTTATTTAGAAGTAGATGCAATGTATAGTTTTTATTTTTGCCTGGATTTGTGTAAATATAGATTTTTCTGCAATTTAATTTATATTTACCTTCCTTCTCTGTGACATTTGGAAGTTTTGACCATTCATTTCTTTGGAAATTCTTCTCTCCTTTGTTTTCCATGGCCCTATTTATTTTCCTCTTCTAGAGCATCATGTTAAGTGTCAGTATTCCTCAGAGTTCTGTCACTGAGGCTCTTTCTCATTCTATGTATTCTTTCCAGGGCGGCAGTGTAACATCACACTTAAATAGAGCTTCGAGCTAGAGAAACCTTGAATATTAGCTCTGCCACTTCCTGCTTTGTGATCTTGGGAAACTTAATATTTCCCATCTCAATATTTCCTCATCTGTAAAAATAAACTACCCTCTCTTACTGCCCAAAATTGTTGAGATTTTGAAATGAGAAATTATGCAAAGCCCTTATCACAGTGCTTGGCACATAAAAGGTGCTGAATAAACAGTACTTATGATTATCCATTTTGTCAACTTCAAATAATATGCTTATGATTTGAGATCTTCAGCTAAAGCTTCTGCATTAGGCTCCGAATTTCTATATGCAACAATCTATTTCAGTGGTTTCAAATGCCAATCTGTGGCCTATTGTAAGTCAGTGATGAGGATTATGTTGGTACAAGAGGAATCGAAAAAAAATAAGGACATTCTAGTCGAGTTTTTAAATGAGGGCAGGTTTACTTAATTTAATAAACTGTCTTTTACATTCAGATTTACTTCTTAATCTTTGGTATTGAAATATCCTTTTATAAAAATGAAATGTTGATATTAGTAGGTGATGGTTTTATGTTTCTTTCTTTCTTTTTTTTTTTTTTTAACATACGCTGACTTAGCCAAATAAAAAGTTGGCAGTCCTAAATTGGTTCCTCACATATATTTGGAAATTTTGCTGGTATGTGAAACCTGGAATCTTTTACCAGGGAACCTCTGATCTGTTGGACAGCTTTACTTGACTAAATCATGAGCACCTCAGACTCAACACTGTAAAAAGTATGTTTGTTATGGTCTTCTTCCCCTACACACAAAACCCAACTCTTTTTTTTATTATGTATCATAAAGATGTCATAATTATTCATCACAGTTGGTTGTCAGAAACACGAGTTATCCACGAGCTTCCATGGTGGTATTACCCTTACATTCAGTTGATCCACACATCCTTCAGATTATCTTTTGATATTTCATGGTTTATACCTATTGCCACTGACATAACTTTTTGCCAGAATTGTTTTCTTTCTACCACCAGGCTCTCTTTGTTCCAATTCATCCTATCCTAAGCTGCCAGAAAGATATTTTACTTCACTGCCTAAAGTCACCCGAAGTCTTTCTACCTCCTTTGGGGTTAGACTTTTCAGCACAGCCCAAGAGTCCCTCCCTTCCCATCTGCTGCTTTTCCCCTGCATGGATCCTTCTTTGAGCCTGCTGTAATTGACTGCTTGCATCTGTATTGCAATGGTATCTTTGCAAATCCAGTTCCACCTGCTGGTAAATATCCTTCTCTCCTCATCTAGAAAATTCCAATTAGTCTTTCAAGATTCAGTTCAAGTTCTATCATCCCAAGCCTTCCCAGACACGGCCATCTGAGTCTTGCATCTCTCTTTTCTGTCCCCAAACTTTTGTTATAGCACTCCACCATAATGTGATGCAATTCTTGGGGTACATAACTGTTTCATTCTCATCTGTGAGAGACTGATGGTGGGAATCATGCCTTCCACCACAGTGTTTCAGTGCTTAATGCAATCCCTGGTACATTGGAAGTGCTCAGTAACTATTAGCTGTATAAATGACTATAAGCTTAATTTTATTTTTTTATTTTATTTTATTTTTTTTAATTTATTTTATTTATTTATTATTTTTTTTATTAATGTTATGATAGATTACAACCTTGTGAGATTTCAGTTGTACATTTTTGTTAGTCATGTTGTGGGTACACCACTTCCCCCTTTGTGCCCTCCCCCCACCCCCCCTTTTCCCTGGTAACCACCGATCAGATCTCCTTGTCAATATACTAACTTCCACCTATGAGTGGAGTCATATAGAGTTCATCTTTCTCTGACTGGCTTATTTCGCTTAACATAATACTCTCGAGGTCCATCCACGTTGCTGTGAATGGGCCAATTTTGTCTTTTTTTATGGCTGAGTAGTATTCCATTGTGTATATATACCACATCTTCTTTATCCAATCATCAGTTTCTGGGCATGTAGGTTGGTTCCATGTCTTGGCTATTGTAAATAATGCTGCGATGAACATAGGGGTGCAAGGGACTCTTGGGATTTCTGATTTCAGGTTCTTAGGATAGATACCTAGTAATGGGATGGCTGGGTCATAGGGTATTTCAATTTTTAACTTTTTGAGAAATCTCCATACTGTTTTCCATAGTGGCTGTACCAGTTTGCATTCCCACCAACAGTGTATGAGGGTTCCTTTTTCTCCACAACCTCTCCAACATTTGTCGCTCTTGGTTTTGGATGTTTTTGCCAATCTAACAGGTGTAAGGTGATATCTTAGTGTAGTTTTGATTTGCATTTCCCTGATGATTAGCGATGATGAACATCTTTTCATGTGTCTATTGGCCATATTCATATCTTCTTTTGAGAAATGTCTGTTCATGTCCTCTGCCCATTTTTTGATCGGGTTGTTTGTTTTTTTGTTGTTGAGCTGTGTGAGTTCTTTGTATATTATGGAGACTAACCCTTTGTCGGATAAGTGGCTTGTAAATATTTTTTCCCAATTAGTGGGCTGTTTTCTTGTTTCAATCTTGTTTTCCCTTGCCTTGAAGAAGCTCTTTAGTCTGATGAAGTCCCATTTGTTTATTCTTTCTATTGTTTCCCTCAACTGAGGAGTTATAGTGTCTGAAAAGATTCTTTTGAAACTGATGTCAAAGAGTGTACTGCCTATATTCTCTTCCAGAAGACTTATTGTTTCAGGCCTAATCTTTAGGTCTTTGATCCATTTTGAGTTTATTTTGGTGTGTGGTGAAAAAGAATGGTCAATTTTCAATCTTTTACATGTGGCTGTCCAGTTTTCCCAGCACCATTTGTTGAAGAGACTTTCTTTTCTCCATTGTAGGCCCTCTGCTCCTTTGTTGAAGATTAGCTGTCCATAGATGTGTGGTTTTATCTCTGGGCTTTCAATTCTGTTCCATTGATCTGTGGACCTGTTTTTGTACCAGTACCATGCTGTTTTGATCACTGTAGCTTTGTAGTATGTTTTGAAATTGGGGATTGTGATTCCACCAGCTTTGTTTTTCTTGCTCAGGATTGCTTTAGTAATTCGCGGTCTTTTGTTGCTCCATATGAATTTCAGGATTCTTTGTTCAATTTCTGTGAAGAATGTTCTTGGGATTCTGATTGGGATAGCATTGAATCTGTAGATGGCTTTAGGTAGTATGGACATTTTAACTATGTTTATTCTTCCAATCCATGTGCATGGAATGTCTTTCCATCTCTTTATGTCGTCGTCAATTTCTTTCAAGAAAGTCTTGTAGTTTTCATTGTATAGATCCTTCACTTCCTTGGTTAAGTTTATCCCAAGGTATTTTATTCTTTTCATCGTGATTGTGAATGGGATTGAGTTCTTGAGTTCTTTTTCTGTTAGTTCATTGTTAGTGTATAGAAATGCTACTGATTTATGTATGTTGATTTTATACCCTGCTACTTTGCTGTAGTTGTTGATTATTTCTAATAGTTTTTCTATGGATTCTTTGGGGTTTTCTATATATAAGATCATGTCGTCTGCAAACAGCAAGAGTTTTACTTCTTCATTACCTATTTGGGTTCCTTTTATTTCTTTTTCCTGCCGAATTGCTCTGGCCAACACCTCCAGTACTATGTTGAATAGGAGTGGTGAAAGTGGGCACCCTTGTCTTGTTCCTGTCCTCAGAGGTATGGCTTTCAATTTTTGTCCATTGAGTATGATGTTGGCTGTGGGTCTGTCATATATGGCCTTTATTATGTTGAGGTACTTTCCTTCTATACCCATTTTATTGAGGGTTTTTATCATAAATGGGTGTTGGATCTTGTCGAATGCTTTCTCTGCATCTATTGAGATGATCATGTGGTTTTTGTTTTTCATTTTGTTGATGTAGTGTATCACGTTGATTGACTTGCGGATGTTGAACCATCCCTGTGTCCCTGGTATAAATCCCACTTGATCCTGGTGTATAATCTTTTTGATGTATTGCTGTATTCAGTTTGCCAAAATTTTGTTGAGGATTTTTGCATCTATGTTCATCAGTGATATCGGCCTGTAGTTCTCCTTCTTTGTGTTGTCCTTGTCAGGTTTGGGGATCAGAGTGATGTTGGCTTCATAGAATGTGTTAGGGAGTACTCCATCTTTCTCAATTTTCTGGAACAGTTTGAGAAGAATAGGTATTAAGTTTTCTTTGAATGTTTGGTAGAATTCTCCAGAGAAGCCGTCTGGTCCTGGACTCTTATTTTTGGGGAGGTTTTTGACTACCGTTTCTATTTCCTTACTTGTGATTGGCCTATTCAGATTCTCCATTTCTTCCTGATTCAGTTTGGGGAGATTGTAGGAGTCTAGGAATTTGTCCATTTCTTCCAGGTTGTTCAGTTTGTTGGCATATAGTTTTTCATAGTATTCTCTTATGATCTCTTGTATTTCATTGGTATCTGTTGTGATTTCTCCTCTCTCATTCCTAATTTTATTTATTTGCGATTTCTCTCTTCTTTTCTTGGTGAGTCTGGCTAAAGGTTTGTCGATTTTGCTAATTTTTTCGAAGAACCAACTCTTTGTTTCATTGATCCTTTCTATTGTCTTTTTGGTTTCAATATCGTTTATTTCTGCTCTTATTTTTATTATTTCCCTCCTTCTACTGACTCTGGGCTTTGTTTGTTCTTCTTTTTCTAGTTCTGTTAGGTGTCATTTGAGGTTGCTTACGTGAGCTTTTTCTTGTTTAGTGAGGTGAGCCTGTATTGCGATGAATTTCCCTCTTAGGACTGCTTTTGCTGGATCCCAAATGATTTGGTATGTCGTGTTCTCATTTTCATTTGTCTCCATATAATATTTGATTTCTTCTTTAATTTCTTCAATGGTCCATTGTTTGTTCAGAAGCGTGTTGTTTAGTCTCCACATTTTTGCACCCTTCTCTGCTTTTTTCTTGTAGTTGATTTCTAGTTTAATAGCATTATGATCAGAAAAGATGCTTGATATTATTTCAACTCTCTTGTATTTATTGATGTTTGCTTTGTTTCCCAAAATATGGTCAATCCTTGAGAATGTTCCATGTGCACTTGAGAAGAATGTGTAACCTGCTGTTTTTGGATGAAGTGTTCTATATATATCTATTAAGTCCATCTGGTCTAATTTTTCATTTAATTCTATTATTTCCTTGTTGATTTTCTGTCTGGATGTTCTGTCCATTGGTGTTAATGGTGTGTTGAGGTCCCCTACTATTATTGTATTGTTGTTGATGTCTTCTTTTAGTTCTATTAAGAGTTGCTTTAAAATTTTGGTGCTCCTGTGTTGGGTGCGTATATATTTATAAGTGTTATGTCTTCTTGGTGGAGAGTCCCTTTTATCATTATATACTGTCCCTCTTTGTCTTTCTTTATCTGTTTTGCTTTGAAGTCTACCTTGTCTGATATTAGTATAGCGACACCTGCTTTCTTTTGTTCATTATTAGCTTGGAGTATTGTTCTCTGTCCCTTCACTCTGAGTCTGTGTTTGTCTTTGGGGCTGAGGTGTGTTTCCTGGAGGCAGCATATTGTTGGGTCTTGTTCTTTGATCCATCCTGCCACTCTGTGTCTTTTGATTGGGGAGTTCAATCCATTTACATTTAGAGTGATTATTGAGATGTGGGGGCCTACCACTACCATTTTGTGTCTTGTTTTCCAGTTTTCTTCAGTTTCCTTTGTTTCTCGTCCCATGGTTTAATCTGTTCTGATGAAGAGCTGCTACTCTCTGTTGTTGTCCTTCTACTTATCTCCTCTGCTCTTGGTTTTGTACCCCCTTTCCTTCTTTTGATTTTTCAGGAATGAGGGTTTTCCTGAGGATTTCCTGAAGAGGAGGTTTTGTGGCAATGAACTCCCTTAATTTTTGTTTATCTGGGAAAGTTTTTATTTCTCCATCGTATTTGAAGGATATTTTCGCTAGGTAGAGAATTCCCGGCTGTAGGTTTTGGTCCTTCAGATTTTTGAATATATCATTCCACTCTCTTCTAGCCTGTAAAGTTTCTGCTGAGAAATCTGCTGATAGCCTGATGGGGGTTCCTTTGTAGGTTAGTTTCTTTTGCCTGGCTGTCCTTAGTATTTTCTCCTTGTCGTTGACTTTTGCTAGCTTCACTAGTATATGCTGTGGGGTTGGTCTTCTTGCATTGATAAAGTTTGGAGATCTATTGGCTTCTGTCACCTGAAGATCCATCTCTCTCACCAGATTTGGGAAGTTCTCAGCCATTATTTCTTTGAATAGGCTTTCTGCCCCTTTCTCCTTCTCTTCTCCCTCTGGTATACCTATAATCCTTACGTTGCATCTCCTAATTGTGTCTGATAATTATCTGAGAGTTTCTTCATTTCTTTTTAGTCTTACTTCTCTCTCCTCCTCTGCCTGCAGCATTTCTATATTGCCATCTTCCAAATTGCTAACTCTTTCCTCCATATTATCGGCCCTACTGTTCAGTGCATCTAGATTTTTCTTAATCTCCTCTATTGTGTTCTTCATTTCCAGTATTTCTGTTTGGTTCTTCTTTATTGTATCAAACTCTTTTGTGACATAGCTCCTGAACTCGTTGAGTTGTCTATCTGAATTCTCTCTTAATTCATTGAGTATTTTAATGATAGCTGTTTTGAAGTCATCATCATTTAGGTTATATATCTCATTTTCTTTGGGATTGTTTTCTGTGTATTTGTTATTTACCTTCTGTTCTGGAGATTTAATGTATTTTTTCATATTGCTTGATGTTGTTGATTTGTGCCTCCGCATAGAGATAGAGTTTAGTTGCTCCTTCCACTTGTTTCTGCTGCTGTGGTGGGGGAGCAGCTGTTTATACTGCACCAACCAGGAACTCTATCCACAGTTGCTAACCAGGCCTGGGCCCCTCCTTGTAGTCACAGTGGTCCTTTGGATTCCCTCTTTTGCCGTGGGGGCCGTCACGGGGGGACTTCAGGCTGCTGGTGCCTACTGTTGCAGCCCACCTAGATGTGCTCCCTCCTTGGGGTCTGCAACGGTGTTATGGGCTTTTCCAGCGGCCAGGGGTAGGATCACTTATATTTGCCGCTCCGTCACTGTCGGCACCCACAAAATCTCACTTGTCCACTATGGGTCGCAGGAGAACTATTGGCGTCTTCTACAGTCTGTGGTTAGCTCACCTAGCTATGCTACTTTTGTCCCAGGGTCTTCCAGCCTTGTGGCTACCGGTTGGGTGCTCTCTACTAGTGCTGTGCAGAGGCTTTCCCTGAGGCTGCTGTGAGCCTGTAGAGTTTCCCCCTAGGCTACGGAGCTGGGTCACTGGAACTCCACCCAGCCCCAGTCCTATTCCCCAGGAACTCGGGGAGCCCTTTGCCCTGTCTGGAGGATAGCCGGAGATCCCGATTTCAGTGGTAGCTGGTCAGCTGCTGCCCTGCCTGATATTCTCCTCTCCGGGACCCTCCCGGTGTTGTGGATGCTGGGAATGGCCCCTTCGCTAATAGCAGACGGAGAGTTTTGTCTGCTGCCCGGGCAGAACTCTGGAGCTTCCCCTCCGGGCTGCAGGGCCGGCCTCTGGAGCTCCCACCAGCCCCAGTCCTCTCCGAGATCTCTGGCAATCCCTTACCCTCGCCCTCTGGGACTCTCTCCGGGACTTTCCTGGAGTTGTGAACGCTGGGTGTGGCCCCTCCACTAATGGCAGACAGAGAGTTTTGTCTGTTGCCCGGGCGGAACTCTGGAGCTTCCCCTCCGGGGCGTGGAGCCGGCCTCTGCAGCTTCACCCAGCCCCAGTCCTCTCCGAGATCTCCGGCAATCCCTAGCCCCATGGGGTGGGCAACGGCAGCTGGGGGTCACCTCGCCCTCCGGGATTCTCTCCGGGACTCTCCCGGAGCTGTGAATGCTGGGCGTAGCCCCTCCGCCAATGGCAGACAGAGAGTTTTGTCTGCTGCCCGGGCAGAACTCTGGAGCTTCCCCTCCGGGGCGCGGAGCCGGCCTCTGCAGCTTCACCCAGCCCCAGTCCTCTCTGAGATCTCTGGCAATCCTTTTCCCCACCATGCAGGCAGTGGCAGCCAGGGGGCCTCCGTACCCTCAGTGATTCTCTCTGGGACCCTCCGGGCGCCGCGAACACCAGGCGGGATCTCTCCGCCAATGGCGGGGAGAGACTCTCCCCACGGGCTCAGGTGTGCAACTCCAGAGTTTCCCCCTGCGTTTAGGAGCAATTGTGGGGGGTTTAGGTAGGGTTCTGGTCACCTGTTTCCACCGTCACTCCTCTGTTGTGTGCTCGCTCCTGCCCTAGGTGTGCGTTGATCCTCTGGGGACGTCCGTTGGAAGAAAGCCGCTTGCAGGTACTAGGCTGTTCGGTCGGGGTCGGAGAGTTTTCACCTATCTCCACAACCTCCCTGAGGGAAGTCTGTCCGCCTTCCGATGTATAGTTGCGTGGGTCTCTCAGACGTCCAGAGATGCTGTCTGGATATCCTTTGTTAAGCGATGAGTGTCCAAATAATTGTAGACTTGAAGGGGGAGAGACAAAGAGGACTACTCACGGCGCCATCTTGGATCTTCCCTCTCTATAAGCTTAATTTTATCTAGTTAATAATTCTGATAGACTGTGTTTCTGTTCCTAAGAACCCTGTAGATCAAAGTGTTAATAGAAAAATGATAGAAGGCCATAGTCGTTGTATCTATTTTGTAAACTACTCAGGGAATCAAGACAGAGATATAAAAACTGTATTTGATGTGTTGGGACATTTTTATACTGTGTACTTTTGTTACTGAATAAAAGAATGTGGCTGAGGGTGTAACTGGGGGATGGGCAAGGGAATAGAATGCGCACTATTTAGCATAGCTACACCTTCCTAGGCTCCAGCCTGCTCTGAAATCAGGATTTGTTTGTAAATGTGAAATGTGCCCTCTCCTTTTTTTAGTACTTAAGTATGTCTTCTATGCTGTGTGTAGTAATAACCAGAAGTATAAATTTAAAAATAAGATGTTAAATAAAATCATCTGATCCAACAGCTTGTCTTCTTGAAGAAAAGTCCTAAAATCTTAATAATCATCCATTATTTTCTTAAAGGATGGCTCTTGTTGTGAATTATACCTCGAGATTCAGAGGGGACCCATAGCAGAATCCACTGCTTATCCATAATTGTGCCTTTCATCTCAGTAATGCTGTCCAGAGGAGGGTATCAGAGAGAAGAAACTCCCTCACCCACTCAGAGAGGGCAGCTGAGCTTGATGAAAAGCTTATGTTATCTAATCCTCCAGGCTGAAATTTTCATATAGTCTGTGATATTATGTATGTTCTTAATGGTGTGAAAATGCTCTGACGCTCCCAGTTAGGGTGTGTAGATCTGCAGTTAATAAACACCCAAGCGAGCACTTGAGACATTTTATCCTCTTCTGTTACAAAGAGGAGGAGGCAGTACGTCTGGTTCATCAGCTAGTGATGTTATCAAGGACCCATTTCAATGCACCTTTTTGTTCCTCAGCTCATTTAATTTTTGTCCTCCTTTATTGCATCATGGTGGCAAGATGGCTGCTGAAGTTCTAAGCATCACTATGACGCACTATCATCCCACATAGGAAGGAATCAAAAGGAGACATTAAAGTTATGATTGGTAAGATGAACCCGTGATTCAGTCCTTGGGGCTGGGCACATTGTCAACCTGAATGCAAGTGTGCAGAATTCTGTTAGCACGGAAGCAGGGAGAGAATGGCTGTTGGATGGGCAACTAACATTGCCTGCTACATAGAATCCTTACCTTTTCACTATGTGAAATATAGCAGTGTGGCATAAAGGCTCCACCATGGTATATTACTTCTACTATGTCTATATCCAGATGTCTTCTTTCTTCTCCCGTCTTTCTCCTTGAATCTTCACAATTTAACTTTCCTTTCTGATGGTACCTCCACATCACCACCCAGTGGATTTGAGCAAATCCTGCTATATATTGACTACTACATGTTAGGTTGAATGATGGGAACTTACAAATATTAACATAATTTTCATGGAAAATGAATAATAATTATGGATAGTAAGTGAATAAAAGATACTTAAAGCCACCAGAGAATGTTTTTAACAAAGGATAAAAAAATATATCTAATTTACAGCATAAACCAGTGAAAGATTCACACTGGGCATCTTCATTTGGAAAAAGGAAAAAAAGTCACCTGCTAATAACATTTAATCAACATTCCTAGAGATTGACAATGGTGGACAAGGAGATATCCCTTTTTATTTCTTAAATTTGAGTAAGGTAATTCAGTCATGTCCTGCAGAGAGAGAAAATGTATTATCTTTGACTTTCTTCAATACTGTGAACTACTAAATAGTGAATACCTTATGCTTTCTCTTTATTCCAGTTGGGAATATCACAATGGCTACACATGTATTCAAAAAGACATGGAACTCAATGGAGAAGAATTAATTTCCCTACAGTAGGACACTTAAAATTAAAAGAAGTTGAGTGGAAAAAGCCAGCACAGAGGGTAAAGACAAGATAAGTGTCTCAAACACCCGAACATGGAGAAGAGCCAACACTTTGCAGGGAGCCATAGCCAGACTTTGTAACAGGAGAGGGAGTCATCTGGAAAATGGCATTTTTCACACATCGGCTGTAAGTCATTCTCCTGGGTGAGGGTATCAAGTTAAACAGCCCTTGCAGTTCTCTCATTTCTATGGCTGTAATAAGATTCCAGCAATAGAATCATTCTTTTGTTCAGTGGTTTCCCACCTGCTGCTCACATCCTGCTAAAGTAATTTTCTTCTCCAAAGTCTTGCCCACCAAGTTTCTTATGCTTAGTCCCACATGCCCCTTTGGTGGCCAAATAAATCAATAGTATCAGAAGTCACCCTGAGGTGTAGCCAAATAAGAAATAAAGCTGAGTCGTGATCATTAAAATGTATGTCATTTAACTGCTGGACAAGGACAGTGTGAGAGCTCTTGAGGAGGTTAAGAAATGGGAGGAAAGAAAGAGAACTAAATACAAATACACAAATGGGAAAAGGAATGAAGATTTTATAAAATAAGGGAGTAAAAAACCAATTGTGTTACACACAAGACAACAGCAAAGTAAGGGAAAAGAATTTTGCTAGTTGGGAAAATGCGATTACAGTTCTGGCTTCACCAAATACTCCTATAAATTTGAACAAGGCACTTAATCTTTACTTTTTAAAAAGAGCTTTACTGAAATATAATTTACATCCCATACTATTCACCCATTTAAGGTGTACAATTCAATGCTTTATGGTATATTCACAGAGTTGTATAACAATTACCACAATCTGATTTTAGAATATTTCTTTACCCCAAAAAGAAACCCCATACCAATTAGCAGTCACTCCTTATTCCTTCCTCCCCCAACCCCTGCAACCACTAAGCTTCCTGTCTCTATAGATTTGCCTATTCTGGACATTTCGTATAAATTTCACTTTGTGTAATGTTTTCAAGGTTCATCCGTGTCATAGCATGTATCCATACTTCATTTCTTTCTTTTTGCCAGATAACATTCCACTATTTGGATATACCATTTTTTATTTATCCATTCGTCAGTTGGTAGATATTTGCGTTTCTTCCTCTTTTAAGCTATTATAGATAATACTGCTATGAGCTTCATGTGAAGGCTTTTGTAAACCACTTAATCTTGCCCTGACCTCATCTGTAAAACAAAGCTAAGAGATTATGCTTTATGTTTCTACATTTGAGAAAATCTTCATTTTAGATTTCTAACTGATTTATGACATAGGTATTAACATAATATACATGTATATAGCATGGATACATCTTCAGCTGAGATTCCTAGTAAAACAATTAGCCATAGCATATTTTACTTCCCCCTTTCAGCTGATAAATAGATGAGAGCTCTTAAATATTTGTTAATAACAAACTGTTTAATTTTCTTTTGTATTCATTTATTCATCCATCCATTCATTCATCAAATATTTACCAAATGCTTATAAGGGCTAATAATGTCCTATTTCCACAAGATACATAATGATGAATAAGAGAGAATTTGCACATAAGGAATTTATAATCCCGTAGAGAAGAGAGGACATGTATACAGATCCATAAAGTATGTGGTAGAAAGTGAAAATGACAGTTAACGAGACTCAGACACAGCCTCAGTGAGTTCAGAATACAATTCTTTGCCCATCATGGTATTCTTTGTTGAAATGAAATTCTTTGTTGAAATGAAATTCCTTGTTGAAATGATCTAGGAAAAGACTTATTTAAGTATGGAAAATGGAAAGGATTCAAGTAGAAGACTGTTGCTGCTGACAGATGCTGTTGTGAATGATAATTGCCTAAGACATGTGGAAGTGGTGGTAGCAGCTAGTTACAGAAGCTCAAAACTTGTGGCTTATGGAGCTATGTGATTATATTTTGGCAAGAAACAAATTACCTTACATTGCTATCCAGTTTGTTTGAATGCACCCTGCATATCAACATCTCTCGTTTGAAGTAACTATTGCTTTTCTTTTTACATTGTTCTAGATTTCTGCTAAAAAGCCTTATAAAGGATGCAACATCTAAAATTATAATAAAGAAAATTCATTTTAACCCTTTATGTGTCACAATCCAGTCAATATTTTATGAATATTCCCAAGTAGTTTGTGTCATGGAATATTGCTGGATGCCATATTTCCTTTTCCCAGAACTAACATTTGATACAATGAGCAAGATTTGCTAATGTGTTTAATTTATGAAAAATAATACAAATACATATACCAAAGATGAAGTCTATTGATTTCACATTGACCTGAAACATCTTGGACATCATAACTTATAAAACGGATTCATTCCAATCATAACCATTTGTCATCTGTTTCCTTTCCTGAGAAGCAATATAAGAATGTATTGATTTGTAATTAGAATGCCCTGAGACACCACATCCATGAATATTGGAATCTATCAAGAGGATCCTTTTAGTATAGTACTAATTACTCAGTCATTGTTCCTTTCTACTCATGCTAGAGAGATCAGAGAAGACGTCATGAAGGAAGTGAGACTATAGCTGAATGTTGGAGAAAATCAAACAACCTTGAAGACAGGTTCCCCTGTGAATTCATGCTCTTTTCACTTAACTTCCCTATTCCTCTCCCCCAACTCCACCACTGCCCAAAATTCTCCCTATGATCTGGTCAGTTCTCTCTATACTTCTGTACAGAAGCCATTCCAAACTTTCCTTTTCTCCAGACTCCAACCCCACCAACCTCATTACTGCCAACTCCACCCTCATACAATGTCTTACAATGACTTAACTTTAAAGATAATAAATAAAATTTAATTCATTAGATGAGAAGCCCCTTAAATTCCTTCCAACATACAAACAACCCTATAACTACACTCATCACCCTTCTATTCTCCTGTTAAAATTGAAAGGCGTCTTTCCTCTTGAAGGCTTATCTTTCCCTTTAAGTTCTAGGTCTCTCTCGAGCTGGAGATTCTCCATTTGCTCCTCTCTGTCCACTTTCCACCATTCTCTACCCTGCTCTATGTCCCAGGTGAGTGATCTATAGGACCTGCATGAAGAACCCTCTGCCCTCTGGCATCAGGTTAGGTTTGGCCAATGAAAGTCACCAGAGACTAGAGAGCGGGAGTGAGAGCATGGTGAGGCCAAGATATTCATTCCTTGTTCATCCTCCTTCCCAGGCTGAGGGGTTGGCAGCGGATGTGTTGCTCTATTAAATTCCACAGACTTACATTGGGAAGTTGGCTCCTACAGCTACAGGTCTCAAAGGGTGTTGGTAACAATTCTCTCCCTTATCAGACCTAGTGGAGCTACCTGTTGCTGATCCCAGGTGTGCTTCACCATCTTTGGTTTCCTTTTCTTAATTCTATCCATAATTTTGTTAATAGATTGTTCATTAACTCACCTTTTTTTGAGTGTTTCTGCTACGTGCCGAGACCCTGAGTGATATATGTTCTATGCTACTTCCTCAGCAACTATTTTCTGTGAAGAAAAACTATTCAAAACTTGGAAATAAGATCAAAAAGTGAGAAGAATGTCTTTTTATTGTCATATGCGTCATTGTTTTACTGGTCCACCCAAGGATTATCTAGGGGAATCCTTTGTCCAGCTCACAATTTATTATGGTTTAGAAGTCCCAGATTCAGTGAAGTTACATGCACAGTTTATTTAGGCATTTTGCCCATGGTGATGTAAATAATTTCTGTCCAAGTTTTCTTTTCGATAAAAAGATAACTTCAAAGGTTTTAGTTTTTTGCTTTCCAAGATATTAATTAATTTATACTTACTGGGCAATCTTGTCCTCACATTCCTTTATTAAATTACTTATTAATAAATCAGCTATTCAAATCACCTTGAGCTGGTCTTAACATCTCACTAGTTACCGCCTTAATTAGTGAATTGAGTAACAACTTTGGTACATGTTCATTTTATATTTGCATGAGAGTCATGATTTTATCTTTTTGAAAATTCTACTTTAGCGTCTTTTTTATTATCTCTCCTGTCTTAAACGCCACACCTTCAATCTTTCCTTATTTATTGGTTCCTTCCTATATTCATTTTAAGCATATTCGAATCTCTCCTATTATTAAAAAACAAACAGGGGGCTGGCTCCGTGGCTGAGTGGTTAAGTTGGCATGCTCCACTTCGGTGGCCAGGGGTTCACTGATTCAGATCCTGGACACGCACCTGTATGCCGGTCATCAAGCCATGCTGTGGCGGTATCCCACATAGAAGAACTAGAATGACTTACAGCTAGCATATACAGCCATGTACTGGGGCTTTGGGGAGAACACAAACAGACAAACCAAACCCCGTAAGTTTCCTTTGTTCCTATACATTACATTTCTTGAAAGAGTTGCCTACACGCACGCATTTGTCATTTCTTCATCTCACCTCTATTTCTCTTTCTATTGACATGGTTTCTTCCCTCATGATTTCAATGAAACTGCGCATGTCAATGCAATGAAAGACCTCCTTCTTCAGTTTAATAAATACTTCAGGTTCTGCAGTTATTCCAATTCACCATAGCCTTTGACTCTGATGTCTCTTTTCTTTAAATATTCTTTTCTTTTAGCTCCATGCTATCCTGCGTTCTTGATTTTCTCCATTCTTTCTGGTTGCAATAAGTCTTTTGATCGTCTTTAAGAGTTGTTGTGCCTCAGGGTTTTCACCTCAGCCTTTTTTTTTCTTGTTCTCCATATGTTCCACACATGGTCCTGTTCTCTTCTATGACTTCAATTACCATTTAGTTCTGTGGCACAAGCCTAATTCTATCTCCAAAGTACCACATCTGCATATCCAACTGCTATCGGACATCTTTGATTTGCCAGTATCTCTCAAACTCCACAAAAGAACTAAACATTTTCACTGTCGCCTTTGCTGCATCCTCTGTGCTGCTTACATTAGGGAATAATGTTACCATTACTTGGTTGCTCAAGCCAGAAACGTGGACACTTTTCTTAAATTCTTCCTCACCTCATATATCCAATTAGACTCTAAATTGAGACAATTCTACCTTTTAAGTATTTCTCAAGTCTATTCTTGTCTGCAACCTAACTCATACTTTTTGGGTCAGACCAATATCATTCCCCCCCCCCCCCCCCCAGCCCTCAATTAGCCTCCCTGACTCCACTTTTACCTGTTGTATGACATTTATCTAAAATGCAAATTGAATCTCACTCACTTTGATCCCTTCAATATGTCCTATTTCCTTTGGATATGTCCAATATCCTTATCATGGTGTATAAAGCCCTTCATGCTCTGACACTGCTTTCTGCTTCAGCCTTATTTCTTGCTATTTCATTCACCAACTCTTTGCTTCAGTCACAGTAGGCAGGGATAAAGGCCAAGTGGGACCCAAGATTGAACTACATAGAAAAAGACTTGCTCTATGTTCTCTGTGGTATAACAAATTATTTGCAAATTTTGATTGATGATTTGTGCTTATATAGTAACAGTTTTATTGAGACAAATAGTCCTTTGTAGGTCACTTGCTGTCCTATATGAGTATGTCAAGATTGTAAGGCCCTAACTGCTATTTACTGGGGCCATTTATGCAATTGGTAATCTTGAGAGATGAGGTAACATCTCCCCTTTTCCCCAAAGAGCAAACTTGCTTACTCTTTTTTGTAAAAGTAGTGTATTCTCCAATCCGTGTTCCTCAGCTGCAATGCGAATGGTCTGCATGGGTTGCACCCATCTGGGCCCCTGTCAGTCTCCCTGTGAGATTTGGGGGCAAGAAGAACCATTGTAAATATGCTGATGCTCCTGCCGTATGCTGTGCCACGAGTAATAAAACCCTTTGTCTTTGACTCAGGAGTTTTGTCTCTTCTGCCAGCATCCAGGAAAGAACACAGTCTAAGTTATCAGTTTGTAAATTAAATCAAATCAAAAACCTGAGAGATTTATATTTTTAAAATAGTTCTTTTGCTTCCAAATAATTGTAAGAAATATTGATAAAAATGCCTCTTTTCTTCTGAACAGGAAATTAAAGTAATGAACGGTCCAGGTCAATATTGACATCTGGCAAAACTACTTTGAAGCAATTTTGGATGGAATTCTCAATAGTGATAGGTCAGCATTTGGTATCATTTTTTCTGCATAATCATGGAATCTAAGGCTATGTTAGGAATGTGAAGTCATGCTATTTTCAGGGACATCTGAAGGATATTGAGTAACTCATTTTTTTCTTTCAAAAATATGTTAGTATTTATAATGTATTGGCACGACCACAGGAACCTAGATCATCAAATCCTGGTTAGAGTATCTGAAGGAATGGACGGACACTGACCTGAATGAGAAAGTCCAAAATCAAACCCATTCTTTTATCAATTCATCCTGTAAATAAGCGCCTACTGATTTGCGGGCATTATTTTTAAAAGTAAGGGCATAGAAATAAACAACACGATCCCTGGACTATTGTAGAGATCACAGCTAAGGGGAGAGATTGACATGCAACATTTCTAATATCATGTAGTAGAAATTTTGATAAAAATAAGCATACCACTATAGTAAAGTGCCCAGTGTTCATGCACACATCTGCCCACACACAAAATACCTTAAATTCCACCACCCAGAAAACAACACTACTGTCATTAATTTGGTAGGTTTGGTAGGTATCATTATAGACTAATATTTTTTTCCCCTGGAAATACAGATACACTATATATTTCAACAAATATATATAATTATTAAATATATAAATATAAATTTATACACAAAAAACATAGTTATTAGAAAATATACCATGAAGTCTATTAAAACATACTGTGCTGTAAGTTATGAAACTTTATCTTCTAGAAACCCTTATCTATGATAGTTTATATGTGTATATATACCAAAACTAATCATCAGGGATCCTAAATTTGAAGTACACTGCATTGTCCAAAGAATCTGGAAAAAGAATACATAATTTGCCTCACAACCTACTGTATTTCCTGAGCCTTCATAAAAGAAAATTAAAATATTCACGTGCATTTGTATTCACTGAATATACATAAGGGCAAATACTTCTGTTTCATTGCTGTTCTGAGGCTCAAATGAAAAACTAAATTCATGAAGAATCAAATTTGCTTGGAGCAAACAGCTTAGTATTTTAAATTTTAAACTGATAAGGACCTGGCAGAATTGGAAAAGTTTCACGTATTGCACTTGCATTTTGAAATTTCAAGGGCTTGCTATTATTTTGATTATGATATGCATCTCACGTAAATTAGAAAGTAACTTTGAATGAACGAGTGCAATAGCAAGACTAAATGTATTTTCCCCCAAAGAAATTTTTATATGGAGGAAAATCTTTCTTCTGCCTGCCACCAGATCACTGAAACATGACTGCCAAGGGAAAATCGCTATTTTCCTCTTCGTTTAAAGTGTGACTCCAGGCAGAGGTGGGGCTCAAAAAATGTGAGCATGGGGGACAGTGTGGTTTACAACACAGTCCCCGTATGCAACCCCTTCTCCCCGTGTAATATGGTGCTGGCCAATGGGATATAAACACAAGCTGGCTGAGTGAGGCATCCCAGAATGCCATGGCTTCCCTGATCAGAAGGGACAGGCACAGAGGGAATGGCCCTTTGGCCTTGTTCTTTACTACTTTGCTCCAGTCCCATTCTTCTTGCCTTGCCTCTAAACATGAGGCCTGCAGATTCAGGAGCTGTCTAGAGACCAGGAGGTGACAATGATGAGAAGAAGGTCTATGTGGCCAGGGCGTTGGAGCAAAGAGACCAAAGCTCCTGAATCCTCAAGGACCTCATTGAGTAGTGGCTGAACGCCAGCTACTGCCTTGCCCTGAACTTCTTATTCTGTGAAAAAAAGAAACTCTTTGTTTAAGCTACTGTTAATCATCTTTTGTTTACAGGCAGCTAAACTTATTTATTCCTGATAGAGTGGGAAATACAAGCTTCTTTTCCTATATGAATATAAAACTTTTATTGAGGTCTTTAAATTATGGGAAACTTCCAGTTCATAGCTTATTGTTCTTTGACTCTTTAGGAAAATTCAAAATTTGGCATTCCTGTTTAATCCTATCAGGGCAACACCATAGCCCAACTTTAACAGCTTGTAGTTAGTTGCTTAAAAAACTTTTACTAGGAGACACTAGTCTCTTTGAATTTCTTGCTGTGTCTCTGTCTTCCTTTTTCTTTCCTCCTTTCCCCTTTCCCTCTATCTTCTTAATCTCGGTTGCTTTCTTCTCTATTTCTACCCATCACCCTTTCTTTGTGTTCCTAACGTAGAGGAATACTGTACTTATTATACTCACTGAATATCTTTTGTCTATTTCTTATTATAATTAAAAATGGATGAGTAAAATGTTTTAATTTATGAATTTGTAATCTTGCCTTGTTCCAAAGAGGATTTGTGTTGCCACACTTCTAATTTTCTTTCAAAAAACCCAGCTACACCCTAATATCTTAGGTTACCTCTGTGAACTTTGATTTTTTTTTTCTTTTTTGAGTTAATGATCCTTGAAAGAAAAATAAATTGTCATCCCTTGTCTGGGAATGATTAAGATCATTATAATTTATTTTCATGAAGCAGGACCAAAAACTGAGAAACAGATAAAAGTGTGAGTATTTTCTGAAATGAAGAGGAAACTTATCTCAGACCTTGTGATTCCAAGGACTCAATGTCATGTTTAACTTGTTTGTCATTAGTTTATTCATTCAACAGATGTTTATTCAGGGTCTGCCATGTGCAAAGAACGATCTGTTCCTTTATTGCCCGCAAAGAAGGAATAGGTAGGTAACTAAGATATAATTAATTCTTATCATCCTTATCAGAATCACCAATCCTAGGGACAAAATGTGTTCATCTCGTGCCCGCTGAGGTGTCGCATCACCAGAACCAAAGAAAGAATGAAGAGAGAGAGCCAAAAGGCTGGGAGGCATAGTATTCTTCCCAGGTCTTATGGACATTGAAGTCAGTTTGCTCAGAGACTCACTGAAAATCTCAAATCCTACTGATTAGTTAAGGTCATCTCAGTCAGAATCCTTGTTGCCTTTGAAGACAAACTCATAGGAAATCTTCACGGACTGTGAGACAGCCTCTGAGTTGTTTAGGATCACGGAAAACTCTGTTTGGAAGAAGTATGTGGCGGCAGACAAGAAGCTAGTCAGAGGGCAGAGTTTCTGAGGTCTTGATAAGAAAAGTGATGATGAGCAAGCTTATCTGGGGCAAAGGTTTCCTCTTGTGGGAAGCCTTTGCTCCACTCACCCACTTGGCATAGTCTCCATACTCAAGGCTTCTAAAATAGTATTAAAGAAAGACAACATATTGGATGTTTGGGTTCCTAAGATCATTCTTTTATTTTATATTCCATTGATCAGGTAGCTCTAGAGTCTAATACAGTCTAATATTAAGTTCTGTGTTTCAAAATTTAAAAGATATGTAGAGATCCCAGAAAGAGTTCAAAGGAACTCCTCAAAGAGAATTGTAGGGTTTGTGAATAAAGATTTAAGGAGAAAGGCTCTAAAATGGAAACATCATGCTACTATTGACCATGAAAAAGAGATGAAAATTCACTTCATAAAATTGAAAGAATGATTGCTCTTTATGGGTACTGAGCACAGAATAATAGCAAACATACTTTAATAACTGAGAAGCTTAATATTAGAGGAATGGATTACCAAGAAAAGGCCTATTATTTCTTGGCAATTTTATGTCTTTTTGTACGAAGCCAAAATAATTGACCAGATTGATTCAAGTTGTTTAAAAAAAAACAAAGCTAATTCAGAGAAAATTGATATTCTGTACATACTCTGGTGAAATTTATCAAGGAAAAGGGAGAGAAAGGGACATATTTACAGATACAGGATAAAATTACAAATGAAGTGAAAATGAACAATCTTATATCAAAAACTTACTTGTAATGGACAGCACAAAAATAATTTAGCAAAACCAAATCAAGTAGAAATCAAAACAAAATATTAATAGACCTATAACCTCTAAAGAAATTGGATCAGCATTTAAAAATCTCTCTCTCCTTCCATTTAAAAAAGTCAAAATGAAAGCCAAACCAAATCAAACACACAAACAAAACAGATTTAGTTCAATTAAAAGGCAAATTATAGCACAGCATCAAGAAACAAATAATTCTAAAGCTGTATAAATCCTTCCAGAGAACAGAACAAGTAACATTTTCCAAATAATTTAATGAGGCTAATATTATCATGAGGCCAAAACCAAATAAGGATTTTTTTAATAGTGGATGATGAAAAGTCATTGTTTCTTGTGAACATAGATGCAAAATTCCTAAATGAAATATTAGCAAACCAAATCTCACAATGTGCTGAAAAAATACCTCATGGATAAACTGGGCTTTTCCAAAGAGTTCCAGAAAGGTTCAACATTTAAAAATACATTGCAAAGCATGATACATCTGTTCATTTAGATTATTGGTATAAAAATTATTACCTTCCTGCTGATTTGAGAGCCCTATAAGGACAAGATTTTGTCTACTTTGTCCATTGTTTTATCTCCAGTTCCAAGCATATGGGCTCTTGGTAGATACTCAATGAATATTTTTTCCTATTAAATTGAATTGCATACGGTTGGATATTGTAAAAATTTAGTTTTAAAGGTATTTATAGAAACCAACATGTGTCAGGTGTTCCAAGTCAATTCAGAAGTGAAAAAGAATATTTTTTAATCTCTTTAAAGGTAGAGGTAATGTCCTAAGGAATCCTTTCCAGTTCTTTTGGAGTCAGGATGGCCAAAAATACGTATCCAGTCCTCCACTCTTGGCTCATGCTGGACTGACCCTTCCTCACCAAGTCGCAGATTCTTCCTGAGAATCCTTCTTGAGACAGTCCTAGAGTTACTCATTATCAGACAACTGGAATTGGCACATGCAACAAACCTAACTGGTATTTCTATATAGTCTCAGGGAAAAAAATAATATTTTTTATTTCAACAAAATGTTTAATTATATGTTGACTGCTGCTACTTGTAAAAACCACCTCAGGAAAGCCTACATTTTAATTTAGATTCAATCTCTCCATTTCTCTTTCCCACTGTGATAAATATAGGCCCTAACAGTAATGGTTCAGGACAAATTATTTATCATTTCAGATTCAGCCAAAATCACTTCTGTTTTTTAAACTATAAGAAACTGAATGGTTTGGAGAAGAATTTGGATTCTAATTGCAGCTTGATTTTGGCAAAACTAAGTGTAGATTGTATGTATTCATCTGTCTAGCTGCTGTATCTCAAGTTGCTGTCCTTAAACCTCTTAAATAAGTTCCAGCCAGAAAAAGAAACACGTTTCTCAATTACTTTTGCAAAGTCGTATGTTAAGTGGCCAAAAGGTTCAAGATAGTTCCAATAAATCACATAATAGAAGCAGTCTTAAATTGTAGAGAATTATCTTGCATAATTAATTTGAGGTTCAGAGGCAAGATAATCAGTATCATTTTCTTTAACAATCAGGCATCTTTAAATGAGTATTGCTGCTCTATCCTTAGGGAACCTTTTTCCAATTTGAGCAATCCTTAAGTAGAAAGTATCAGTTTCAATCGGTCTTGCACCAGAGGGTACCATCTGGCCATAGAAAGATCATCAAAGAGATCTAAAGGTGCTTTTTCTGTGACGGCTTAGATACTGACCTTCCATGACGAATTTGATTTTTGGCATACATTGGAATCATGGTTTCCCTACAAGCAAGACTGAAAAGTATTTTCCAATTTTAGTTTGTCTTATTATTTACAAATATAATGGTTTTCTTTTTGGATTAAAAAAGTGAACTGCCAAAGATTTATGTTTTTTTTTTTGTTTCTGTGTATGGAGGGACAAAGTATATTTCTTAGCATTTGTCAAGTAGTTGGCTTTAAAATTTTTCTCTCAAAGTTAAATGAAAAGTAATTATAAAACTTACTAAAGACAATGGCAGCTCATAGAAACATAGCCTTACAAAAATTAAAACGTTTATGAAACTTCCTGGAAATAATTAGAAACACTGGGCTGAAATGGATGTGCATAAAGTCATGGCAGAACAAAAATATTACCAATCACTCAAAATATTGGCACTGTCTTTTAGACTTAATTTTTATGGATAGATTTTTAAAAATTAAGTGATTGTGTAAATATTGATAAAAATAGTAAAAAATTATTCCATCAAATTAGTTCATCAAATTATGAAAGTAGAGAAGTTAAATTGTAGTTTTGTGAAGAGTTAAAATTTCAAGTAGGAATATCATAGAGAAATGGCAAAATGCAACTAAAAATATCAGTGCTTTGGGGACGAGCTAATTCTCTGCCTTGAGGAAGAGATATTTCAAGATTAGGCTGGAAACTTTTGTTGCCAGAAAGCAAGTACACTTTGAAATGTTCTGATGTGGTGTTGACAGGCTTCAGAAGCCAACTTAAAAAGAGCTCCCACTGGCCAAGCTGTGCCAATTTGACCAGAAAAAAAAGATAAAAATCACAGTTGATTAAAACAGCAGAGGCTAGAAGAAGCTATTATTCGTAACTATGTTTAAAAGAAAACGAGACTTTATTTTCTCGTCATATAGATGGTTCTATATTCAGGTTAATTTTTTTAGAGGAAAACAATATTTTTCAAGTTGAATTATGTATATATATGTGTATATTTATATAACTTTTGGATGGGTAGGATGATATCCTACACAAAAGATAATATGGTCACCACCACTGTTACCATTATTTTATGGAATGTACTTTGTGCCCCTTTCTCATGTACTTCTTGGATCTTCCTTCAGGGGCCATTTGTCCTCTTCTAGAAGTACATTTTAACTGCTTTTATTTAGGACCTATTAATAGAAGAATTAATTTGTTTTTATCTAATAATTTACTTGTTTTGCTTTCATTCTCAAATGGTAATTCAGTTGGCTGTGTAATTCTGGATTGACTTTTGAATATTTTTTGAATATATTTTCTCAGGATTTTCTGGCTTCCGTTTTAACTGCTGAATCGTTTTCAGTCAAATTATTATACTTTAAAGACACTCTTTTATCTGTGGGTGCTTTTAAGTTCTATCTATTTTTGTTATTTTTATGAGAACAGTGACTTCATGTTTTTTGTTTACTCATATCTTTGGAGCCCAGAATAATGTCTGATAGTAGTTGCTCAATTAATACTTCTTGAGTGAATAACTCAAAGGTCTTCTGCAGTTTTAATCTGACCTTTGTCACAGAGTTTTTATATAAGTAAAATGAGACAAAGGGCCTAAAGAACTTAATATAAGTTCTAGCAAATAATAAGTACTCAATAAATAATAGCTTCCGTTTTAATTGGGAGAAAGGAATTGTTAATCTCTGCAATAGGAGCAGAAGGAGCTATCTGTGGACATATGTATCACCAGCTTCCATTCTAGAGAGTAGGAAAACAAACCAAGAAAACACCCCTGCCCCCATACCGTCTCATCTTATTTCCAAGTTTAAACACTGATTTCGTTTCTTATTTTTCTCCCCTTTGGCAGCCACAAAAAGAGTTCAAAGTAGTAAAATTTGTAACAAAAAGTTTTACAAAACAAAAAGAGTTGCCTCTCCAGTTCTATTTAATGGTGCTACAAATATTAAACCAGGATTGCTTGCTTAAGAGAGTAGAATATGGTTTTTACAAACCAAAGATTAAGTTTATTCTGTAGAAAGATCATTTTGATGAAAGTTTGCTCATGCAGTAAAAGCATTAGGCCAACTTTTGAAATAAATCGTAAGTGGAAGGGTTAAACATAGTTACTCTTAGGGTAAAGGTGGTATTCCTGGGCCATGCCATGCTACATATTCCTTCCTGCAATGTCTTCATGTATACCAGGTCTTCTAAACTTCTCTCTGAATACCTTCAAAGAAGTGAATAGAAATTTCTTCAATGATGTTCTAGATCCATCAAATAATTCCGTCTGAGATTACTGAAGAGATTCTATGCCAATATTTTCATTTTTCTAATTTTTTTAGGATATGATTATCCAGAACTTCTAATTGGCCAGAAGTCATTATATTAGACCAATATTTACTGATTAATATTTATATGATTCCAAAGTCACATATTCAATAAAAATAGTCATCAAATTAATTATTGGACCAAACTGTCTTTATTTACTTTTCTAGCACTTAAATTTATAAAGCCTACTTTCCAATAGCATCTTATATATGATGAAATTCAGTGTTCTACGGTTTCCGCTTGGGCATATACAACAGGATTGGGTTGGCAGTGTTACCAGAAGGACCCTATAATGTTTTATAAGATGGTCCTCCAGCTTGAAACTTCAGTGTGAGTGAGGTATTGATTTGAGCTCAATGCGTGCTTAACATAGTCCCTCAAAGTGCTCAAAAAATACCTGCTGAGTGAAAGACTCTTTCAGCCCTGGAGTAGGGAGAATGATCTTTAACAAATGTGGGTGCTTTTTTGCTTGTGGCAGGGAATTTTGAAAATATCATTTAGTCCTAAATATGCATTCCAATATGATGCATCTGTGTTGCAGTTTGTCTCTCTCATGAAAAGCTGACTATTAGGAGAGTGGAAGAAGTTCCCCTTCTCAAGCAGCTCAGTGAATATATATATTTTTTGGAAATAGAGAAGAAATTGAACTGTGGCTGAAACTTTTTCCTTTTTTTCTTTCTGAAAACTTCCTATTGTTTGATGTCCATGATGATCACTTAGACTACTCCAGGGGCTGCTGGAATAATATGCTTACTTAGCAGAGCCTGGATATTTCTTAAATTTGAAACAGACAGAGTTCAGAAAGATAAATTTTATCTCTGTAGCCTTTGTTTCCAGTTTTTATTTGGTGAGACTTATCTAGAATGCATTGCATCTAAGCAGTGTGGTGGTTGCTTTCTATACCAAATGAAAGAAGAATGTTTAAGTTTGCTAGATGCTGTTTCATTAAATTATTATGATACTTCTATTTATACAAAGGTAGGTGGAAATAATCTATCTCATAGGTTCCTATCAGTTCTGCAATTCAGTTTCCCAAATGACTCAATGATTTTGCCTTAAATCTATGGCACTTAATAGAATCTCTAAATTATCACTTGAGAAATAATTTTCACATTTATTTTTCGAAGGCAGAACTTATCATATGAACTAATAGGTGGATCATAGATTAATGCATCTGTGGGTTGGAGAAGAGAAATACTATACGTTTTAATACTCAAGGTGACCTTCTAACAGACAGTATTATTTATTGGTTTTGTGCATGGGCTTTGGATTTTGGGCTGCCCTGCATTGAGATCCTGGCTTGGCATATCAGTTAGCTTTCTTTGATGGCAAAGAAACAAATATGATCCAAACTTAAGCAAAAAGGAAATTAATTGGCAAACTGTCAATATATAACATATTTTAAGATTGGAGAACCACATCTTGAAATAGGCAGAAGCCAATAGTTTTGGGTGGGGCAAGGAAGTAAGAACTCAGGGAAATTTCTCAGGACAAGAATAGTCAGATCAGGATGCTGCTTCGGAATCAATGAGATCTCACCATTTTTTAAAGTCTTGCACCACTTCCGCAAGGGTCAAAGTCCCAGAAAAGAGTGGTGAAATTTTGTCCCCCTTCCAGTGCCAGTCTAGTGGAAAGAAGGATCTAGTCCTTCAACTTTTATGATGGAAATCAACTATTTTGCTACCTATTAAGACTATTCTTAATGAATGAGAGATGATTCCCCAAAAGAAATTGGAGTGCTGTGGGAAAGGGACAATGGATGCTGGGGGCCGAGAATACCAAATGTGCATTATCCTTGGCTACTTACTAGTGATGTGATGTTGTCAAGTTACTTAACCTCTCCAAGCCTCAGGTTTCTCATCTGTGAAATGATGATAATAACAATTCCTACTTTATTGAATTACTTTGATTATTAAATGAGGTAATATACAGATAATTCTAGGTACATAGTAATCACTTAATAAATATTTGCTATCAGTATAATTATTTTGTAGTTTCTATGGTTCTTTTACAAACATTTGCTTCTTTAAATCTTCACAATATCTCCTTAGGTAACTGTAATAGATTTTTTTTTTTTTTTTTTTTGGTAAGGAAGATTGGCTCTGAGCTAACATCTGTTGCCAATCTGCCTCTATTTTGTATGTGGGATGCTGCCACAGTGTGGCTCGATGAGTAGTGTGTAGGTCTGCAGCTGGGATCACAACCCGTGAACCCTGGGCCGTCGAAGCGGAATGCGTGGACTTAACCACTACACCACCAGGCCAGCCCTGTAATTGATTTTATTATCCTTTTTTTTATAAATGAGAAACCTGGACTTAGGAGGCATTGCCCAAAGCCTAAAGCCTGGAGTTCTTCCAAATCCCATGTGTTTCCTTCTGTAGAGTGCAATCTGTCACCGTAATATCATCAATTTGGGAAAAAAGACAAGGGAGCAACACTGAGACAGAATCTTCTTTCTGAGAAATAGTCAGATCTCGATGAAATTCAGAGAAAACTCCTTTAGCAA
The DNA here is from genome assembly GCF_041296265.1 of Equus caballus. Taxonomy (NCBI): domain Eukaryota; kingdom Metazoa; phylum Chordata; class Mammalia; order Perissodactyla; family Equidae; genus Equus; species Equus caballus. The sequence goes on along the minus strand of NC_091686.1, from coordinate 91,021,131 downwards.
GAAGATTGTTCACCTCTTGGCTGCAGGTTAGTCCAGCTATTGTGTATATTTCCTCGAAGCAGATGTTCTGAGAGTGACTTCCTCATACACACTCACAGGAAGATATCCCAATGCGGTTCCATCCTGTGATCTTGCAGGTTCATTGCAAAGATATCCAGGTTTGTAAAGCTGCCTTTTGAAAGTACAGCTTTGACATTGTTAACCTGTTAACAAAGCATGAGAGTACAGAAAAGCAACCTGTCATACACCATGGAATTTTACAAAGCAGTTCACTGCTGTGTGTGGGGGCAGATCTGCATTTGTCTTCCCTTTCAGCTTGACACCTGCACACCTACGCGTAAGAGTGGGCTGGGCTGTTTGATAACAAGCATAGTTTTTTGACTCTAAAGTTGTACTATCTCTGCAAGATGACATCTCTGCTGGGGTGAGTACTTACCCAGTCTAGGAAGCTGTTTTCAGAAACCAAAAGGAAGTAAGCATTTTCCATGTTTCTATCTCTGGGGTCCATCTTCCTTTACTGCTGTCTCTGGGACAAGAAAGCAGAAGTATGCTGGTAGTAAACAAAGTCCTAATTCTTCCACTATGCTAAGAAAATGAGCAGGAAAGGGGCCAGAAATCTGGGAGAACATGTTTAATTCCTTTTGGGACCCACTGAATGATTTCTTGCAGGTTCTCCTGATTTCTTTTATGTTACTTTCTTAAAGCACTTGAAGTAAGATTTTGAAACGCATCCATGATGCACATTTTCTGCTAAGACCTCAAGGCTGCTTGGTGTTCAGCACTCGCTGCAGTCTTCAGCCTTTGCTGCCTTTATCTGTCTTCTTCCAGTTTAGGTCTGTACCTCCTATGAGACTGTGAACTTCATGAGAATTAGAGACTATATCTCATGAATCTTTTGCATCCTTTATTGCTTCTCAAAGTGCAATCTGTGGACCAGCAGCATCAACATCACCTGGGAGCTTATTAGAAATGTAGAATATCCAGCCTCACTCCTAACTTACTGAGTCAGAACCTTCATTTTAATAAGATCCCAGGTGCTTCATATGCACATTAAAGATTGAGCAACATTGCTCTTCAGCACTTTTCATACAATACATGTCAAATAATAATACAGATAATAAAGTATGTGAAGCAGGTAATTATATATCACTTAGAGAACCCTCTCCACTGCCACTTTTTTTCCTTTCCACCTCCTCAATATTCTCTAGTAACCTCAGAATCCTAGAAGCAATGGAAACTTGATACTTATGAATATGGATGAGGTTGGCAGTTTCAGAATCTGCTTTCCCAACCTGAAAAAAAAAAAAAGAAAGAAAATTGAAATAAGTGATCATGTAGTGAGGAAGGATAAAGAGAGTCACTGCACATCAAGTTTAGATTCTTTGTGCTCCAACCAAGGACAGAACTTACTGCCTACAGATAATTATCACGGTGAGCTTCAAAGAGCAGTAGGGGTTCTAAGGCACCGCCTCAGTTTCCCTCACCGCTCCATCCAACCTCAGTTAGCTCGCTCACTTTTATTTTTTAATTAAAAAAAATTTTTTTTGAGGAAGATTAGCCTTGAACTAAGATGTGCTGCCGATCCTCCTCTTTTTGCTGAGGAAAACTGGCCCTGAGCTAATGTCTGTGCCCATCTTCCTCCACTTTATATGTGGGATGCCTACCACAGCATGGCTTGCCAACTGGTGACATGTCCACACCTGGGATCCAAACCCACGAAGCTGGGCGGCCAAAGCAGAACGTGCACACTTAACCGCTGCGCCACCAAGCTGGCCCCTTGCTCACTTTTATCTTTCTCATTTGTTGATTTTTTTTTCTCGTAGTTAGGAAAAAAAAGAATCATACTTCAAAATATGTACACAAAAAATAAACACAAAATGATCCCCACCCCGAACCCAAAAAACAAATTTTAAAAACCACTTTGCTAAGCTATACATTGTAATGTTATCAAAGAATGGGTTAGTAATTGTTAGTGTGTTCCATGCACAGTATACTAATTGGTACTTCAAATTTTTTTTTTAAAGATTGGCACCTGAGCTAACAACTGTTGCCAATCTTTTTTTTTTTCTGCTTTATCTCCCCAAGTCTCACCTGGAACATAGTTGTATATCTTAGTTGCAGGTCCTTCTAGTTGTGGCATGTGGGATGCCACCTCAGCATGGCCTGATGAGCGGTGCCATGTCTGTGCCCAGCATCTGAACCAGCGAAACCCTGGGCTGCTGCAGCAGAGCGTGCAAACTTAACCACTTGGCCAAGGGACTGGCCCCTGGTACTTCAAATTTTTAATGAAAGGATGATAGGAAGGACTTAGAAGTTGGCCAGTGGTCCTTTTTCTGCTCCTCAAATTTCCTCTGTTGGAAGCTGGTTGTTGTGTTTACCCACAGGATTCACTCTGGGTGTGATTATGATTGTATAAACTCCAAGTTCTGTTCCAAGAAGTTTTTTCAGTTGAGTTTTCTGTTCGATATTTATTGATTGCATGCTCTGTGGCAAGGATTGTGGTAGGAGCTGGGTCTATAAAGATGAGTATAACACAGTCTGTGCTCTCGAGGAACTTTTAGGCTGGTGGACTGGACAGGCACATAAATAGATCAGCTCAAGAGACTAATCTTAAGTGTTACGATCAGGGATAGTCAGGGCATTGTGGGTCTCAGGTGAGGGGCAGATGGGAGAAGAGTCACTTCCCCCGGAAGTGATCTTTGAACTGTGTTTTGAGCGAGCAGTGGGAGGTAGGTGAGGAAATGAATGCTGGAAACACACTCCAGGTTGAAGTTACAGTGAGACTAAAAATGCTGATGTGTGAAACAGCGTGGTCTGTTTTGGGAACTTTGCCAGGATGCAAATTATAATGGAGGAGAGGCAGACGGTGAGGCTGGTGAGATAAGCTAGGAACAAATTTGGAAGTCTCTGGAAAGTATCTGCAAAACTTGCCATGGTTAAACTTATCTATAGACAAGGGACATCATAAATTCTACATTAGAAAAAAAAAAACCCCATTGGCTCAAAAGAAAATTACATTCGTTTTCAACCATATTGTGAAAGTATTTGTTCTTTTTCATTAAGGTGAGTTGATCTTCCTCAATAGGAGAATGGATTATGAAGTTACTCTCTTCACAGTGTAGTAAGGGAAAGAGGCATGAACACAGTGGGAAAGAATTGTAATCCAATAACATAGTATCTAAATCAACACTGCATTAATTGGGGGCATTAAAAAGAGCACTAAACGCTTTGCATGGACCATTGTGGTTTAGATGTATACGATTTAATGGTATGGAGTGGTGAACTGATCTATGGAAAAGGGAATAAACATAAAGTCTTTGTTTTTGCAGAAACTACCACGGGTGCATTGCAATGTCTAGAAATTTACAGCAGCGGGTATCAGCCAGAGGCATATTATTATTAATTATTTTACATTGTATGAGGAAGGAATAAAGTACTTGTGTAAAGGAATGATTTACACTAAAATTAAACTCCATGAAGGTTAACTATATGTTGTGGGTTTTTTCCCTGTTGAATTCATAACACTTAAGACATAGGAGGCACTCAAGAACTACTTGCTGAATAAATAAATTCACGACCTAATCATTAATCTGAAAGAGGATGGACTGAGTTTACCTCAGCAATGTCTTATTAGCTAGATTCTACTATTGAAAAAATAATGAAAACTATAGGGAATAATGCCCCTAGGAACATGGAGATGAGTGACATCTTCTAAAGGTGGGAAATCCTGTTGGTCAGAGGACTCCTCCTCTATTAGGCAAAGTAAGGGGGTAGCTGGTGGGTGATGGGGATGCATAAAATTTGAATTAAAAATAAAATGTGAAATGTTATTGGGGATTCTAAGATTCTTAGTGATGTCTAAAAAATTATAAAATAAATTAATACATGCTTATTGATAACATCCAAGCAACTACAAAGACATGATAATGAACCTAGTGTGGCCCCACTGTGGTGCATGGGACCCCAGGTGGATTTACTGTGAGGCAAACAAAACTTAGGCTTGGGGGCTCCTTACTCGCTTCCGGAGGGGCCATCCTAAGATAGTCACATTGTTACATGTGTAGTGAAATTTACAAGTTACTTTTACTGTGATTAGTGAGGACCACTAGGTCTTGCTGCTCTGACTACCCCTTGGTCGCACTTCTCTTTTTGTCTCATGGGATTAGAGGGGCCAAGGACAGTTTTAGAATCCAGTTAAGAGGAAGTTGAGCTGGGAATGTGCCATTTTAACTGTAGTTTGGAAAATACCTAAAGGACTTAAACACACAATTTAAAAGGAGAAATTAAAAAAGGTACCAAGCATATGTCAAGATAGTCACAATAACTGGTAATTAGAGGATCCAAAATAAAATGAGGCATCTCAGTTGTAATTATTTACCCCCAGCCAGTTGACAAGTGTTGGTAGGAATGTGGGTCTATAGGGATCCTCATGTCCTGGTGGGAGTATACTCTGAGTGTATTTATTTTGGATGTGTGGGTATTTAATAAAGCTGTCTATTTGTTCCCTATGGCCCGAGAGTAATGCTCTGGATTATATATCCTAATGAAATTCTCACATCTGAAAATATTGTCTGCAGCATTGTTTGTGGTACTAGGGAAATGGGGCAAGCTGGCTGTCCATCACTTGGAGAGGGGTAGATAAAATGGAGTCCTCCATCACTAGGAGAGGGGTAGATAAAATGAAGTCGTATGCAGCAGTTAGAAGCAATGGATTAGGTGTTCACAAACAATGTGGATGGATCTTAAAACACAGGGCGAAAAGAAACCAGTGAGAAACAGAATTTTAATGTAAATATGCAACACTTAAGTAAATATTGAATGCAAATATGTGTACATACATGCTTACAAAATAATATACATGCTGCAAGAGTGCATCAAAATAAAAGATAAACTTTAAATACTATAAAAGGATTAGTAAATACTTTGTAACTTGGTTCCTCTCCACTTGCCTGAGGCAGTTCGGACCTTAGCCAGATCCCTTTGTTATCAAATTGATGGAATTTACTAATTGGAAGGCAATACAGATCTTCCAGAGGCTTTATGAGCCATAGCTGCCCTTAATCATGGAAGTTAATCACGCAGTCCTTCTTGCTCCATGACTAGAGTACAAAGGCTAAGAGAGCACAAAACTAAGGGGCTTCCTTGTGCTTGTCCATAGTTCTCTGAACCCAAAATGTGTCCTAACGCAAAAAAGGGAGTTAGAAACCTGTGTCTTGATGTGAGGTTCTCTGTGCATCCTTTCTTGTAAACTTTACTACTCATTAGTAAACCTTGGTGCTGAGTAAGACTTGAGTTTTGTGACTCTGATGGGTGATTCAACCCATTGCGTTAGTATAAGCCCATTATAACAGTTGCCTATGGATCAAGGGAAGAGAAATAAAAGTGGGATAAAAGTAAATAAGTCAGTAAATTAGTAAATAATATAAATAAGAGAAAGCCTTACTAGGACAAATGATGATGATATGCTATGAACTGAGGATGTGACTTAGTCTTCTATCATCAGTGAAGGTCCAAGGAAAAGAGTTCCAACAATATAAAGGTACAGAAGTGAAAGGTCCTTTCATGTCCCTTACAATAGGTAAGAACTGTTTACAGTTTGTGTCCTTGCATACATTTTTATATATATCATATGATATTTTTGTATCCTTTACATATATGTCATACATGCTGTATATATTTTATGTGTATGCATATGTATCATCTTTTAAAAGCATCTTCTTGGGAATGATTCTCTTTGTTAAACTATGTGTAAATAGAAGGTTTATAAATAGGAACTATTTGGATTGTTGTACTTAAGCACCTAGACCCCCCTGAATGCTCTGAATCCTCAGGACTTGTGGAAATGACCCACTTTTCCTTACTGGAATATAGAGGCCCTTCTCTTCCTTGAAGACTAGGCTGATGATGCAGGCTCGGTGAGTCGAGGAGTCGAAAGAAAGATTTCTTGGACTCTCAAGGTCTGGCAGTAGTGCTCTTTTATTCAGAGAATAGCATGGAGTAGCATGGGGACAGGACCCATGGGCAGTAAAGAGCTGCAGGCAGGGGCTGGCTCTGTGGCCAAGTGGTTGAGTTCGCGTGCTCTGCTGCAGCCGCCCAGGGTTCAGATCCTGGGCGCGGACATGGCACCGCTCGTCAGGCCATGTTGAGGCAGTGTCCCACATCCCACAACTGGAAGGGCCTGCAACTAAGATATACAACTAAGTATGGGGGGTTTGGGAAGATAAAGCAGAAAAAAAATAAAAAAAGAGCTGCAGGCATGAGGACAGGACCCATGGGCAGTAAGAGCTGCAACGTGTTGAGGGTTAGAGCTAAATTTATAAGGCATAGGTATGTGAGTTATTTCATGAAAATCATGAAAAAAAAATCATTAAAATGGTATCAGTGTAGGTGGGGTCTGGTTATTGGGTGGACCTATAGCTTTGGCTAGAAATCAGATTGGATTAAGTCAGGACGTCCTATGCTTCCCAGAGGATGATAAAGATCCGTATGTAGGGCCGGACTCCTTGGGCTTTTCCCTGGGGCAGGGGCAGCCTTGATCCTCATCATGGAGACTTCAAATGAGGTAAGTACCTTAAAAACAATGCTCACTTTCCTCAAGATCTGTCCATATCTCACCTCCTGGTCATCAGAGTCTTATCTAAGATAAAACCTCAGTAAATCTGACTGTGAAAATGCAGAACCTAAGAGACGGGAGAGATTGTACACAAAGAAGCAGCAGGACAGCCTGACACATGCCAGCAGGAAGTGGGGGAGTTTGTGTAGGAGTAGGTGCTGGACCCTTTGTATGAGTGAGGAGAATTTCCTAGAACTCCCCCACTACTCTGTATTATTTTGTTTCAGATCTGAAAGCCTAGAGTTACTGTTTACTTGCTCCTTCTTAAACCAAGCACCAGGAAGGGGAGTGAATTTACCATTATTGACCTAGTCTGAAAAGTAATCACCCCTGTGTAAGAAGAGTTCTAATTACTCTCTGAAACATATGAAAGCGATGAGCAGGAATGGGGAGAGATGGATATTTGACCACACTGAATTTTCTTTAACTTTAAAAAAAGTGCTATTTAAAAATCACTGAAGGTGTATTGTATGGAGTCATTTCTTGGCAGGGGCAGGGCAGTTAAGAAAAGTTATTAAGCACCTATTGTATGCTGGGGGCTCTTATTATGTTAGTTTATTTAATCGTCATAACAAACTCTATGGAATACGTTAACATATAAGCAACTAAGTGCGGCAGATTAGGTAAAGATGGTCACAACTGTATTTCCTATCCCACATATATATTTTTTTACAATCTTATTTTGATACTTTTCACATTAAAAGGTGGGCTCTTCTTCTCCTTCCCTTTAAACTGGGTGGACTTTTGTGACTGTTTTGACCAACAGAATATAAGGAAGCAAAACAAGGAATGTGATTTCTGAGGTAGGTCATAAAAGACAATGCAACCTCCATCTTATTTACTAGAATGCTTGCTCTTAGAACCTTCAGCCACCATGTGAATAGTTTGACTGCTCTGAGACCACCATGCTGTGAGGAAGCCCAGCTATCCTATGCAGAGACCACATGGACAAGCTCTGAGACTACATGAAGGGAATGAGATGTCTAGCCAGTCCCAAGATGTTCCATTCTCTTGCTGTTCCAGCTTCAGCCATCATCTGACTGTAATCACTCAAGAGAGCTTGAACCAGAACTGCCCAGCCAAGCCTTTCTTGAATTTCTGACCCAAAGAAATCATAAGATGTTAGAAGATGATTATCGTTTAAGCCACTAAATTTTAGGGTGAGTTGGTTTGGAGTAACAGATAACAAGAACAGATGTTGCTATTTGGAAATGGAGTGCTGTCATAAGAAAGCCGTAAAACACGGACTGGATGGTGGGTAGACTTGAGGAGATGTTATTAAAATATTGAGGGATCACAAGGGTCATGTTAGCAGTTGCTAAAAGGGCTTCACGTAGTCTATTCAAGTAGTCCCTTCCTCCTAACACCACCAGGGTAACTGTCCCCACCACCGAGAGAGGTCCCTCCTCTCCCATGCCCACTGAGGTGACCATCTCCACCACAGAGACAGGTCCCTCATCTCCTCGGATTATTCATAGTGTCTCTACTACTGAGACATCTCTCACCTCCCTCAGGACCACTGAGAAAGTCACTGTCCCCACTACTGAGACAGGTCCTTCCCCTCCCATGAAAACTCGTAGTGTCTCCACCACTCAGACACCTTTCACCTCCCTCATCACCACTGAGAAGGTCACTGTCCCCACCACCGAGACAGCTCCCTCCTCCTCTGGGCCTACTCCCAGTGTCTCCAGCACTCAGACATCTCTCACTTCCTTCAGGAGCACTGAGAGGGTCACTTTCCCCACCAGCCAGTCAAATCCCATCTCTCCTAGCACCACCAAGGTAACTGTCCCCACCACCGAGACAGGTCCCTTCTCTGCCAGGACCACTGAGATGACCATCTCCACCACTGAGAGAGGTCCCTCCTCCTCTGGGCCTACTCCTAGTGTCCTCACCACTCAGACATCTCTCACCTCCCTCAGGACCTCTGAGAAACTCACTGTCCCCACCACCGAGACAGGTCCCTCCTCTCCCAGGCCCGCTGGGGTGACCATCTCCACCTCTGAGATAGGTCCCTCCTCCCCTGGGCCTACTCCCAGTGTCCTCACCACTCAGACATCTCTCACTTCCTTCAGGAGCACTGAGAGGGTCACTTTCCCCACCAGCCAGTCAAGTCCTTTCTCCCCCAGCACCACCGAGTTAACTGTCACCACCACTGAGACATGTCCCTCCTCCCACACGACAACTTCAAGTAGTGTATTGGTGAGAGATTGGAGGAGAGTGAGAAAATGTTATTGGAACCTGGAAGATAAAAAGACCATTGTTACGGAAGAGAAGAGAGTTTATCAACACTGTTTTCTGCAGCTATATGGAAAAGAGAAAATGTAACTGATGAACTCAGTGATCCGGCTAATAAGATTTCCAGGCAGAGCACTGACGGTGCCACCTTACTTCATCTCACTGCCTATTACAAAATACTAAGAGAGATGAATAAATGTTGTTATTTATGATGATGTTAAAATGATTTATGATGATGTTATTTATGATGATATTATGATGATGTTAAAAAAGAAACAGTTTAGTTTTCAGGCATAATTTAGAGGAAACATAAAGGATTAAGGACTTGCTGGATTTGAAATAAAATTTTTTTATTCCTGGCCTCTCTACATGATGAAAGATTTTCAGAATAAGAAAGATCATCAGGCCGGAGATTAAATCCAGAGAACTGTCAGAAAATCATGGTCCAAAGATAAGGCAAATTGTGTGTGTTTTAAGATCCTTTCTCAAGATAAATGAGATGTGCTTCCTAGCTTCAAAAAGCTTGGAGTCTACTGTAGATTTTAGTGGAGGAGACAGACAAATAAGCAAATACATACAATTCAGTGTGATAAGAGCCCCAATTAAAGAAACATGGGGTGCTATAGAGCTTATAATGGGGCCACTTTACCCTGACTTGGAAAAGAGAAGACATTAAGCTAAGGCTTTCCAGGGCAGGGCATGCCTAAACTAGGCCTTGAAGAATAAATAGCGGTTAGAGAAGGTGGGGGGGGGGGGCGGTGGGGGGGGGGGGCGGTGGGAGAGGTGATGATTTCAAGTAGAGAGAGCAGAGTGATGTTAGAGGAAACCCTGAGAAAAGTCTCCCAAAGGAGACCTGGAACACTTGACATTCCTTGTAGTGGTTTTCCCGTGTTACAGGAACAAATGGGATCAACAGGCCAGAAAGGTTCTTTCTTTTTTAAAAAATTTTTTTATGGAATTTTAGAAACATATACGAAAGAAGAGATAATTGTATAATTAACTCTCATGTGCTAAACACTCAGCTTAAAAATTTTCAAACTCATGGCCAATCTTGTTTCATTGATATTTACCCCCTCCTCCATTTCTTTATTTTAAAGCAAATCCCAGGCATATATAATTTCTACTTTAGTGGTATCTCTAATGCATAAAGACTCTTTTTGATTAATAATCATAATACCTCTATCACATACACACACATATAAAAATTAACATTAATTCCTTGATATTGATGCTTCCTTTTGAACAAACTAGACCGACGTTGCTGGGTTCTTTCTGGAAAATAATCACTTAAATCACTCTAATGCAGAAAGAGAATTATTCAGTATCCTCAGGTCCTTGGTTAAAAATTCCTTTTTTGGGGGAAGATTATGCTAGCTTCCTCTTTTATGAGTATTTATGGGTAATAGGTTAGGGAAAACTCTATCCTCAATGCCTCAAGAAGTTATAAAAATGTAAGAAATGGAAGTTTCTATGGGCTCTTAATTTTGTTCCTGAGTAAAGTAATAAAAAGTATTGGGCATTCTCTTCAGAACAATTATTGAGTTATTTATAGAGGCGTAGCAGCTAAAATCAGGAAATCCCTTTATGGTCTGCCCTTAGTGCTAAGTGATCTCATCCTTCACTAGCTTGGGTGCTGGGCTGGTCCGGGAGGATAAAGCTCTCTTACCTTCACACAGAGGGACAAAATTCAGTGCTGTTAATAGCTAGCACTATAAATAACAGGAAATTAGGAAAAAGGGTAAACAGAACCAGATCTGGTACCATGATATCTTGGGATTTGTGTTTAAGTATGAATTAACAATCAAATGCTATCTGGGTTTGTAGTAGTAGCTACAAGGGTGAAAGCTCCAAATTAGCTGAACCCAGAATATGTATGTACTGTATAGGCTTGGAGACTTGAGAGCATGGCATGTTCCGAGATCTGCCAGAACTGTAGTCAACTATGGGATTGGCAAGGCAGGTGCTGGAAAGGTTAGTAGGCGCCAAATGTAAGCAAAGAAATTAGGAATTATTGAAATATTTTAAGTATTAGATTGCTATGATCAGATTTGTATTGAAGTGGGGCATGTAGGAAGGCGCAAAAGCCAATAGGAGACTATTTTATTGAAACAAACAGGAGATGATTAGTGCATGAACAAAACTAGTGTGGATGAGGACCATACTTACAGTGTGCAAAGATGTTTGGAGATGGAATCCACAGTACAGGGAGGCCAGTTAGATAGAATATTGAGAGGAAGGAATTAGGGATGGCTCTGAGGGTTTTGGGTCCTGAGTGTCTTGGAGAATGATAGTGCCAAGATGTCCAATTGCAGTGCTTCTTGGGTGATGTGCAAACTCCACTGGATTACTAGTTAGTGACCATTGGTACTCTAAATCCCATTCAGTATTTCAACAGTAGCATTTATGAAGTTAAGGTGATGTCCAGAGAGTTATTTGAAGGGTGGGTCAAGAAGTTATATTGGAATGGAATGCTTATTCATCCAACATGTCCTCTGCTTGGCACAGAAAACAATTCCCAAATTCCCATGTTCAACTGAACTTCTTCGTATTCCCCAATGCTTTATTTTTAGTTACCCTTACACTAAAAAAGCTCTATTTGGTCTTTCCAAATTCTAAAGTCTACTTCACCATCTATAATCTTATAGATTATAAGGAAAAAAACCACACTTTGATTTAAAGGCATCTTAAACTTCAACTTAATACTTTATAAATTAGGTAGGACTTCATGTACTAGGGTTCCCCTACATCTTAATAGTGGTCATTTATTAAAATCTTTAAAATGATCTTTATCTTTCTTTTGGAAAGTGAATAGCTCTTGGGCTGTTTTCTTTCTGGCTAAACCAGAAGCAGCAGCAGAATATTTAATAATAGATAGTTCTGAGACCCAGGATCTCAACAGGCTTTAAAAGCTGGCTCTCTGTTTTCCCTGCCAGGGTTGGCATTCATTTTACATAGTGACAAACAGATGTGGGGACAGGATCTTTTGTTCTTTCGCAGAATCATTTATACCAGCACTAATGGACTGGAGGAATTGGTTTTAGTCCCCTGTTTTCCCCATGAGCTGTTTCTTCCAAGTATAATACATATTTCCGCACCAAATTTCAAAGGTTAGTCACCTGGCACAGCCAGAGAGAAGCAACACAATAGCAACAGTTATTACCTAGAAGAGAGGCACATTTTCCTCTCATGTCTCTAATGTCTAATCCTTTTTTTTATTTTTCAAGTTATGCAGCAGCAGCAAAGTGCGTTGTGTACTTGGGGCAAATTTACTGACTGTCAAACATGTGAAGTCCAAGAAAGAATTTTTGGTGATTTTTCGAGTAATGGAACAAATATTTAATAACATTTTAATTTATTATCTTGTACCCAGAAATTAGTTTTTCTGGTGATTTACTACAGTCCATAACTTACTGGCTCTGGCACTGATGGTTGATTTACTGTTCTATCAGTTACTTAATTAGAATGAATTATTCATAGTTTTTCTTGATGAACGACCTAATTATTATGCTAATCATAATAATCTAAGTCTTCAATGTTTTCTAAAGCATCCTGCCTAATGGGGTTATTAAGTAGTGTATAATTATAGTCTTATAAAAATTCAGAAACATGCTTTGACAGACATTTTTATTTATGTTTAGACTTTCAAAAACATCAAATGTGAGATATCTTTTGCTCTGAACTCAATTAATTTCTTAAATGTCATTTTCTTTTCGTAATATAAAACTGTGAATGAGTGTAATAAATAGAATGACAACCAACTTCATTGTAACACTCAGCAGTGGAACAGAATTTTATACTGAGTCCTGCTTTTGAGGACTTTGGCTTTAGCAAGAAAATTTTCGTTCATGATGTGGGGATTCTGTGGAAGGCAAAAGGAGTGAACTGACCTGACATTTACTGTTATTTTGCCAAATCTTAATCGCTCACAAGAGAAGCAACTGTACTGTGGGTTAATTAACTATTAACTGTTCATACCTGGGACATCTTTCCCTAACTTCTCTACTTTGTTTAATGCCTCAGGCCCAGATCATCAGATTTGCACATGCTTGTCTTATTTCAGGTCAAAACTTAATATGTGAAGATACTAGGATATTCTGTGCCTTTCAGTAATAATAACTACATTAATAACCATCTGAAGTTTGAACATCTGACACAGAAACAAGGTAATAGGAAGTGATATTTTGATAGCAGGTCTCAAACCAAGCAATTTGACAGCCAGGGGCTGGCTCTATATAACTGAGAACAAATTAGGGTTAAAACACACATTATGTTCAATTTTGTTGCCGTGTAGTTGTTAAGAGGATTTTTTTTGAGACTTGAAAACAAGAACTCATTACTTTGGTGAAACATTAAGCCTATTCTGAAGAAATAAGACTGACCTGTTTTGGTCACAACTCATTTTGTCTTTGAGCCCACAGATACAGATGATGAAAACAAACATTTTCCATTATTTAATTCCTTAAACTCTTTGTAAGGTTTTTCATTATTTTTTTTAACTCCCTCATTTTCTCTATCATTTTTAAACCACTGATTTCCACTTCAAGCTCTGGAGAACAATAATTGTGTCCTTCAGACTTGCAAGTGGAAGACATTTGAGGACCTTGTAATCTTGCTTGTCATTCTCCTCTTCATCCTAGTCCTTTTAGAGATCTGTGTCCAGCTATGATATGAGGCAAACTTGTGTGCTGTGGTCTGATAAAAAGTCTTCGTTCCCATCTTTCTGGAGCTGCTATGATTGGACACTTTATTGGACAGGCCACCTCTGGTTGGTACCTTCTACACAATGGTGCTGATTCTCTTGCAGAGTGGAGGGTGTCATTTGAAATGTTGGCCAGAAGAAAACACAACATTAAATAGTGTCTATTCTGTTTGACTTAAATAATTTTTGAAATTACATGGGATAAAAATAAAGAAAAATTAAATGAACTGCTATTTCTAACATCTGCTGAGTCAGCTTCAGGTTACCTTTTGGGCCTGCCTTCCTTTTTCCTTTGGGGTCTGTCTTAGTGTGTTTGGGCTGCCATAACAAAATACCACAGACTGGGTAGCATGTAAACAACAGAAATTTATTTCTCACAGTTCTGGAAGCTGGAAGTGTGAGGTCAGTGTGCCAAATGGTCGGGTGAGGGACAGACTTGTTGTCTCCTCATATGGCAGAAGGGACAAGCAAGTTCTCTGGGATCTCTATTATAAAGGTACTAATCTTATTCATGAGGGCTCTGCCCTGGTAACCTAATCACTTCCCAAAGATCCTGTTTCCTAATATCATCACCTATGGGTTAGGATTTCAACTTATGAATTTCCAGGGGACGCAACGTTCAGACTATAGCAAGGTCCATAGAGGAAGGACACTGTCGAGCTGAAAAGCAGTGTAAAGATTCTCTTTCAACAGGCTCATTTTCTCCTTTCCTTAGAGGAGACTTGATCTTGGCTCTGACTGTTTGGAGGTTGGTGGGTATGATGTAGCTCTGAGATGCCTCCTCTCCAAACTCATCTTAAAGTTCAGTTCCTCCACTTCACTAGGGTAGAAGGAGGGAGAGGGAAAGAGATGCTTATCTCCTGCCTCAATTCGTCTGTAGTGATGCCCTTTTGCTGCTTTTCTGACGGTAACTTACAATCAAAGGTCTCTCTATGGTGGGTGATAACACACTGACTCCTCATAGGACACATGTATGATATTTGGGAGAGTTTTAGAGATAACACTGCACTTTTCACTGCTGTGTGAGGTCCAGTTTTGGCCTTTCTCCTTCCACTCCCTCTCAGCTCCGGCCAAAGCAAGCCATCTTTCAGCTTTTTTGTTAGTGAGGTTCTAGTGAAGGTAAACTGAACTCTTGGGTGTGTGTGGGGGTCCTGCCAAGATGTTTCAAGCCCAGCTGACTTCTCTGTTGATCACATGACCTGTAGGAAACCCTGCCATCATTGCTAGGTCTGTGTTGAACAACTTTTCATGTCTTTAGGACCTTGTCAGAACTTCTTTTATATATACATCCAGTTGCAGGATTTCTGGATCATGTTGTACATGCATTTATTTTAACTAGTGTCAAATTGCTCTCCAGAAAGGCTACACCAGTCTATGTTTTCACCAGCAATGGGCAAAGGTTCCTATCTATCAATATCCCTGCCAGGGGTTAGTATTGCTCAGCTTTCTAATTTTCGCCAATCTGCAATGACTTGTTTTAATTTACATTTCTATACCTACCGGTTGTTTTGACTTGTTATCTGCTTGTTAGCATCTTGGATTTCTTCTATAAATTGAATATTCATATTTCTTGCTCATTTTTCTATTTTTATTGTTGTTTTTCATTATAGATTTCTAGGAGATTCTTGTATATTCTAAAGATTAATCCCCTGATGGTTTTATACTTTGCAAATACCTTCTTCCATTCTGTCAGCTATATGTTAACTTTATTCATAGTATCTTTCATTGACCAGAAATTCTTCATCTTGATATAAACAACTTAAACACTTTTCTCTCTTTCTTTGTTCTTTTGAAGTTCTGTTTAAACAATCCTTCTCCTTCTTCAGGTCTGTAGCTATTCCACATTTTATTCTACCAGCTTTTTCTAGTTTTATTCTTCACCTTTAGATATTTACTCCTTCTGTAGTCTACTTTGGTATACAAGGTTAATACTAAATAATTTGCTTTTTCCCTATGAATTTGTGATGCTACCTTTATTTTGTATAAAAGTGTCCTATATACCTGGTTTTTCCCTGAGCTCTCCATTGTGTTCCACTGGTCAATATATTTTTGTGACAGTCTTAGTTTTTTTATTATTATGATTTTAAAGTATGTATTAATATCTGGCAACTTGCCCCTCTTTTTTCATCTTTTTCAAAGTTGGCTTCCTTCTATTAAATAATAAAATGAATTTATTTAATTCTTTAAAAATCCAACTGGAAATATGATTTGTATTACACTGAATTTATAGAATAATTAAAAAGAATGAATATCTTATAATGTTGTCATCTTATCTAAGAGAGTAGAATGTGTATTTAATTTTATAAATCATCTAGTATGACCTTTATTAGAGTTTTAATGTTTTCTCTGTAGAGTTATTGTGTGTTTTTGGTTAATTTCTAGATATTTTATAGTTTTTTATTTTTTTTATTGTTATATTTTCTAGTTGGTTATTGCTGGAGTAAATTAGTGCTATTGATTTTTTAAGTTGTTATATCCAGTTAAATTTCTGAACTTTCTTACTTCTACTTGTTTCATTAGGTGATAATTCTGTGGTTTTATTAGGAGATGATCATATCATGTGCAAATAATGAGCATTTTTTCCCTCTTTTTATTTATTTTTCTTCCTTTTCAGTATTGTAAGACTCCTAGTACTATATGAATCAGTTGTGGTGATATTGGGTATTGTCCAATATTTTAAAGGATATGGTATCTTTGTTTCTTGACTGAATGCAGTGTTTGCTACTATATACAATGTTTACCAATGAAAGGAAGTTCCCTTTAGTCTTAGCTTGCTAACATTTTTGAAAAAATAAATAGGTCCTGAACTTTATTAAAGTCTCTTTGCATCATTTAAATAACAATACGATTTTTCTCCTTCACTCTATTAATGAGATGAATGGCATTGATGAGTTTGATGAAGTATAGCTCTTTTTGCATTTCTGGGATTAACTTCATTTGAACATGATGTGAACTTTCTCTTTTTAGTCAACTGTTGGATTCAGTGGGCCAGCTGTATGACCTTGGATAAGCCACATAACCCTTCTATGCCTAAATTCCTTATCAGTAAAATGGCGATAATAGTCAAGGAGTTATCTTTGTATTACATGTGTTCAGAGCTTAGATGAGTGCCTGACACATAATAAAACCTATGTAAATATTTATTAGCATAATATAAAATTGTTTGCAATCAGTTAAATGAGCTTCTAATTTTCTTTTCTTGTGTACTATCTGATTTTGATAACAAGGTTATACTTATTCCTAAAGTGAGCTCGGCACCTTTGGGCTTTTTCAAAGTAGAATGCTTACTACCTTGGAACTAGGGGGGTTTTCCCCCCCTTTTTAAAAAAAGACAATAATAAATATTACTGTATTAGTTTCCCAGGGCTGCTGTAACAAATTACCACAATATGGGTCTCTTAATACTACAGAAATGTATTCTGTCACAGTTCTGGAGGTCAGGAGTCTGAAATCCAGGTGTCGGCAGGGCCGCACTCTCTGTGAAGGCTCTAGTGAAGAATCCTTCTTTGCCTCTCTTCTAGCTTCTGGTGGTTGCCGGCAATCTTTGGCATTCTTTGGCTTGTAGCTACATCACTCTAATTTCTGCCTCTGTCTTCACAAGGCCATCTTCCCAGTGTGTCTGTCTCTCTGTGTGTCCTCTGCTTTTCTTATAAGGACAGCATTCATATTGGATTTAGGGCCCACCCTAATCTGGTATGATCTCATCTTAGCTACGTCTTCAAAGACTCTATTTCCAAATGAGATCACATTGTGAGGTTCTCGGTGGACATGAATTTTTGGGGGAGACTTCAATCTAGTCCAATTACCAGAAGATTTCTGTAACCCTTTTTCTGTGTATCTTGAAGCAGCATATCTGGACTCTCCCTCAAACTTGTTTATTATTTCCTTCAAGAGTGTTTTTACTACAGATCTTAGTGTGGTAAACTATCTGAGGCTTTCAATTCCCAAGAACATTTTTTATTATGCTCTTATGTTTGATTTATAATTTAGTTGGACAGAAAATTCTAGGAGGAAGGTGCTTTTCCTTTATTACCTTCAAAATACAATTGTGTTGACTTTTTGTATTCAGTGTTGAGGTTGAGAAGGCAGAGGCCAATTTCATTCTTTCTCTTTCGTAGGGGACCCATTCTTCCTCTTTGTAATGTTTAATTATTTTCTCTTAATATGTCTTTGATATCCTTTGTTTTAATAATAATGTACTTAGGTGCGGAGTTTCCTTTCGCTCTCTTGTCTTGTAACCTGCGAGTTTATGAGCCTTTTCAGTCTGCAGTCTTTTCTTTCTTTAATTATGGCAATTTTATCCTTACTATTTCTTCAAATATTTACCTTTGTGTATTTTTTGTCTATCTCTAGGAACTCTATTATCTATATGTTATCATCATATATATTATACACGTATGTGTACATACATACGTATATATGTAATCATTTTATCCTTTTTTGCTGCTTTCTGAGAGAATTCATACTTTTCTTGTATAACTGACTAGTTTATTCTTCAACTTATTTATCCTGGTAACTAACTTACTTATTGTGTTCTTCATTTTAGCTTTTATATTTTTCACGTCTAATATTTTATTCATTTCTTCACCACAATTTCTCATTACTGCTCCCTGTTACTAATACTTTCTCTATCTTCTTGGGCTTATTTTGAGTTTTTGGCGCATATTTCCAATAATTCTGCTGCCGATAATTTAGGTGGTTCAGCTTGTTGTTTTTCTTTAGCAGTGGTTGGCAAGTCTGAAGTATCTGTTTTTGTTTGTTTTGGCTTTTGACTCATGGATCATATTTCCTTGGGTCTAGTTGTGTGGATGGAGAAGGGCCAAGGAGCAAGCCCGAAGCCAGGATCATCGCAGTGAGTTTCAGGAGAGGGAAGGATGTGATCTCCAGGTACCAAAAACCGCTGCCGATACCACTCCCATGTGCTGTCCCTCCACCGAGCAACTCGGAGTTTCACCTTTAAATTAGTAAAGAGACATTGTGCTAAGTGAGACAAGTCAGACAGAGAAAGACAAATATGTGTGATCTCACTTATATGTGGGATCTAAAAAAAGCCAAATTCGTAAAAACAAAGAGTAAAATGGAGGTTACCAGGGCATGAGGGGTGGAGGGGTAGGACAGATGGTGTTCAAGGCTGCAAACTTACGACGAGTAGTAAATAAGCCCTGGAGATCTCATGCACAGGATAGAGAATGCGGACGACAATACTGTATTATAATCATCAAACTTGCTAAGTTTGCCAACCACGAATTATGCCAACCACTAAAAAGAAATGATAATTATGTGATGTGACATAGGTGCTAATTATCGCTACAATGGCAATCATATTACAGTATATAAATGTATCAACTTAACATGTTGTATACCTTAAATTTACACAGTGTTATGTGTCAAATATATTTCAATAAAAATATATATTAGATATAATTTTTTTTAATTAATAAAGAGAAATACCTTTGGAAGAATGCAGTATCTTTAGATTGGAAGCTACCAGTTCAGGGGTGTGAGAGAAAAGGGGTTGGAGAAGTTGGTTTCCCATTTGGCCAGGCAGCTCGTGTTTTCATCTACTCTTCACCCAGCGGAGATTTTGCAATGCCCTCACAAGAGCAAGTTGAACTCATGTTGCTGATTTCTTCAGTGAGAAGCCAGGCTCTGATCATCCCAGACTAATGTGGGAGAGGGGCAAGAGCCGACCTAGAAGGTTTTCTTCTCTTACTGCTGGTTTTGGTTCTCATTGGCCCCAGGCAGTAGTCAGTCATCTGCCTTCCACACCTACTCCAGTTAGAAAAAGCTTTTAGTCACCCAGGGTTTTGCTGAGGTCCGTGTTTTGTGTGTGGGTTAGTTCCTGTGACCCATACACCCCCCTTTCTTCTGTATTCCTCTAGGGTTGGTTAAGGAATCCAGTAGACTATACTATTTTGCTATCTGTTCTGGAACTAGGAGACCATGATTGTGCTTTCATCTTGGTGATGTGCTGATTTGACTTAGTAGTCCTGGCATGCCCTGGGAATATTTAGACTCAGAGAGGAACTTTCCATATTTGGCACAATCTCAATGCTGTGACAAAGGACACAGTCACAGATGATTGCTCTGCTGAGCTTTGACTGGGGGCCTTGTTATTAACTAGCCTCGAATGAAAGTCTAAAAGAAAAGAATTTTCTTTTGGCATTTGAGAAATTGTGCCACAGGAAGCTGTATATACTTGTCCTTTCACTTGACAGAGAACACAAAGTACTTTGCATTGTTCATGGCTCTCTTGATGCATTTCAGCAAAAGAAAAGCTGACATTTTAAATTTATTGCCAATCCTAGAGAAGAGCTTACTAAATTCTTCACACAATTCAAATGTATCCACTGAGCTACCATTAATTATGATACTGTTATATAAATAGACTCTAAAGTAATCAGTCACTAAACTGAATTAAAACATTCTTCTAAATTTCTTTCATTCTGTTATACTTGGTTTAGACCTGATGGGTAGGTGTAAAATATTGGTCAGCATAGCCACTAGCAGTTATCAAGTGAAACCAATGCATTATTTCATAGAGGATATTAGACCTTGAGTTGAGATGTGTATGGAAATGTAAAGCAAGAAGTGTAATATGGTTACGTTTCGCCCTGGCCTAATCTCTCCCAAGTACAGGTGTTGGAGTTTTTTCCTTCCTATCGTCACTATTCTTTTTGATGTCAAGGACTACATTTCCTATTTTGGGTGCTTTATGATTCTCTTTGGTCATTGCAAAGGGGAGTGTGTCCACCTGAGGCAGCTGAGATTAGGTTTAGCAAAAGTCTCAGCTACAGTTGGCCATCACTTCTTCTGGGTATTCCATGAGTGGTATGCCTGTGATTTTTAGATGACTATTCTCACGGGTGAACACTCTCATGAAATGACAAGAAGAAGAGCTAACATGGCTCCTCAACAAACGTGCCATTGAAATACTTTCTTAAATTTACTAAGTTAATAGCTCAACAAATGTTTATTAGACTCAGGGGAGAGAGGCACCTGCCTTAGGCCCCACCCCTTAGAGGGCCCTATTCTGGCCCTTTCTGGCTGTGTCTCTTCGTGGAATAATGAGTCTATAAGCTTAAGAGGACATGGCCAGTAATATATACAGTAATAGGTGCCTGGCGTATGGTCCCCAGGAGAGAAAAGGAGAAAGAAAAGGAGCCATTACCTTGAAAATCCCCGCATTGGGGTTCCTGTAGCAAGGGATGATGGGGGCATCCCTTGAACATCTTCCCTATTCTGCCTGGCAGGAATAGGTGCCTGGTGAATGGTCCCAGAGAAAGGGAGCCATTACCTTGAAAATCCCCCCAATAGAGTTCCTGTAGCAAGGGATGATGGGGGCATCCCTTGAACATCTTCCCTATTCTGCCTGACAGTAATAGGTGCCTGGCGTATGGTCCCCAGGAGAGAAAAGGAGAAAGAAAAGGAGCCATTACCTTGAAAATCCTCTTCCCTGTGTAGATTATGTTCTATGTACTTGGAATTCTGGGATCTAAAAGACCCTGATCTTGTTTCTAGGGACCCACATAGAAGTCTTTTCTGGATTTTTCCTCCTTAGAGTGGGCTGTGCTGCAAGTGTATCTGCACTTCTAGGTCCCTACCTGCAGGAGTGTGGTGGAACTTAAATGCACAGGCTGGGATGTCCATGTGCGTGTGGAAGGTGGAAGGCTCCTCCCAGTGTCACGTGCAGCTGTGAGTGAGATGAAGGATCTGGGCTAGGTTGAAGGCCAGGGGTTGGCTCTGTCTGTGCCACCACGTTTCAGTCAGTGTGGAACTCAGAGGAGTCTGAGGATCCTAAATTTGTGCTTGGAATTCCAGGTAGTTATGAACGTGTTCATCAAAGTAAGAAGACAGAACACAACTTTATTTAAGAATTTCTTATCTTGACCTATAAATTTTAAATATTTAGAAATGTGGTATGTGCCTCCTCTTTCCCCAAGCTCCACAATGTTAGGGGAGCACCTGAGCATGACCACAGATATATTAGTGTTGTCCCATAGAACTTGGTGCTATCGCAGAAATGTTTCTATGCTGTCTAATACAGTAGCCCTTAGCTATATGTCACTATTAAGCACCTGAAATGTGGTTAGTGAGACTGAGGAAATGAACTCTTAACTTTATTTAATTTTAATTAATTAAGATTTAAACAGCCATGAGTGCTTAGTGGTCGCCATTTTGGATGACTTGTTTCTGGTCCCAAGCAGGTGTCTGGTGCTGGAGACCAGATGGGTTCAGTTCTCTCTCAATAGTCACTGTTTGCCTCTACATGCTTCTCTAGGTCTGGTCAGATTTAAGGATCTACTGGCTCCTACCAGGGTCACACTTTGTTCCATTCAATCTTATAATCCTCTCTCAGTCCAGAAGAACTCATTCAGTCTCCCCAGAGGTTGGATGATTTGAAGTCCTCTTATATTCTAGTATGTTGTCACAGCAGCAGCTACACACCACTTCCCCCAGGACCTTCCCTTGCGAAGTTCAAGAGCCTTTTTTTTTTTTGTCTCAACAAAATAAAACTCTTCCAAATCAACAGCTCTAACTTTCAAAACTATCACTTCTGTTGGGGACTTCAAGAGTCTATATTTTGAACTTCAAAAAAAACCCCTAAAGAAACTGAATGTTGATTGTTTCTTTCCTGTTACATGATTTTTACTCTTCTCGAGTTTGTAAGAACTCCTTTCACTATCTCCAC
Source organism: Equus caballus (assembly GCF_041296265.1). NCBI lineage: Eukaryota > Metazoa > Chordata > Mammalia > Perissodactyla > Equidae > Equus > Equus caballus. The sequence goes on along the minus strand of NC_091686.1, from coordinate 90,998,889 downwards.
AAAGATTCACCTATAATGTGCTTTCTGAAAATAAAGGTATAAAAATTAATATTTCATGATAAATAATTACAAAGGAAAAGTAATTGAGCTGATTTTGTGTGCTCACACGATCCCCAATGCTACCTCTCTCTAAAGGTCTAGAGACCTACCCATCACTGTGGTAGGAGTGTGAAGCTGAGGCTACTTAAAACAGAGATGGAAAGATGTGGATGAGGTCGGAGATATCCCAAATGAACCTCCACTGTCAGAAGTCCTTGGGATATGTGCTACTGTCCCATGCTGAAGCTTAGGAAGTCACTGAAAATAGCATGATCCCTAACAAAAGTGTGAAGGAAATCAGTGAAGATCCCTTTGATCCCTCCATCCTCAGGTTTGGGCTCCTCAGACTACATGTTCCAGGTTCCCAGATTTTTTCAGTTCCTCCAGTTCTCCTCCTCCTTGACCTCAAAGCACTTATAGTCTGTTTGAGGAGACAGACACTAAGCAATAAACTCACAAATCTGTAATTATAAGTTGTCCCAAGTATGATGAATGGAGAGAAAGAGTGCTATCAGAGAGAATCATGGAGCTTTAGAGGAAAGGCTTTGTAAAGTGATATTTATATGAGTATGTAAAGGTTGAGTAAGGCTTGGACAAGCCCTGTGTGAGGAAGAAAATTCTGGGCAAAGGCCCTGAGGAGGCAGATGGCCTGGAGCGTTAAGGAAGGGAAAGAAGCAGTTTACCTCAGACAGACTGAGTGATGTGAAAAGTGAAGCTGGAAAGTGGGCAAGGCCGAGAACTTGATTAGAAGTTTGGCTGTTATTTTGGGTACAGTGGGGAAACCATTGAAGGTGTTATGGTGGTGGTGGGATTTTAACGGGATCCGATTTACATTTTACAAAGATTACTCTGGCTGCTGTGTGGAGGAATAGATGAGGGGGTGGGGGGCAAGAGTGAAGGAGATGAGAGACTGCTTAGGACACCATGGAAGGGAAAAAACAGAGAGGCCCCTGAGTTGGACCAGGATGCTGGCAATGGAGAGTGAGAGAACTGGACACATTCACAACATACTTAAGAGCAGAATTGTAAACCTTAACCCTTTTGACATTTTGGGCCAGGCAATTCTTTGCTGTGAGTTTTTTTGTTCATTGTATGATATTTGGCAGCATCCTTAGCCTCTTCCTCTGTTATCTGTTAGTGGCATTTCCGATGCCTGTCCCTTGTCTCTTCCTCCCCTTCCCCACCATTGTGAAAACCAAAAATGTCTTCGGAAAGGGCAGGTATCCTTTGCCAAATATCCCTTGGAGGGCAAAATCTCCCCCAATTGAGAACCACCATTTTAGAGGGACAATTCACAGGAACGGGCAATGGATTACATGTGGGGATAAGGGGGATGGGAGGTGCCATACATTCATTTGAACAAGCAAGTAGGGGGATATGTGATTTATAGAAAGGCAATGACTTGAGCGGGAGAACATTTGGGTGCATGTGTGTAAATATGAGGAGTTCATTTTAGACATGGTACATCTAGATGCCTGGAAGACTGCAAGGGGATAAGTCAAGGAGATAGTTGCTTATATGCAGCAAGGGATTCTGGCTGGAGACATGAAGATCCACGGGGTTGCACATGATCACTGATGGGGAGAATGCAAATGAGAACCCAAGAGGCCCGGAGACTAAACAAAGAGGAAATCTAATATTCGCAAAAAACAGGAGAATATGTTATAAAGAGGGAAAAACCCCACCATGTTTCAAGAAGTGGATAGTAAACTAAATTGAATGTGTCTAAAAGTTCTAGTTGTGTGAGGATTGAAAAGTGTCCATTGGAGTTGGCAAAAATGGTGGTAACTGTAGGGGTTGAAGCCATTACGGGGTGGGTTGAAATGAAGACCTCATGTGCAGACAACTGTTTCGAGATTTTTTTCAAGCAAGAAGGGCAAAAGCAGTTAACTAGAAGAAGATGTGAAATCAGGAGGGCTTTTGTAAAAGAAGGCACATTAGTGAAACATGATTAAATCCTTCCGGAAAATCTAGTAAAGAAGGAAAGAGGTTGAAAATAATGGAGAGAAAGGTACTAACAGATTCACCAAAGTCCTCTGATGCTTAGGACACCATTGGCCTTTACCAGGGAGAAAGTTGCTTTCTTCCTTGTAATAGAGAGAATTATATCAATGATATTAATAATATTAGTGATAATATTGTTAATAATGATAAAGATGAAGATCATGCTAGCTAAGCTTTGTTGATGGCGTATTGTATGGGAGGCCCCTCACATGGTTTATCTTGTTTAATTCTCCCACAGACTTGTGAAGTAAATCTTGCTACTGTTCCCACCTGAGGGATGCGCTTCTTGCTCTGGGCTAGGCTCTGTTTGCCAGACCAGCTGTGAACACTTGTTACAAATTTCCAGAAGCTGTTCACAGCATCGCTGAAATTGATTGGTGATTGACATAGGAGAAAATGCCATTGGCTTGCCTGACACTGGGCCTTTTGTTTATAAGGCTAGCCTTGTTCCTAAATTCTGGGGATGATTCTGTTCTTACAAGCACATGATCCCTGATATTTGACCATGGTATCAACTGGGGCCTGATCTATCTTGACTTTTGGTTTTCTTTTTAAGCTTTGCATGAATGACCTCTGCGTGTCTGTGTTGGAGGGGGGAGGGGGGTGCGTATGTGTATGTGCCTGTGTGTGTTAATGTATGTGGTTGTGTTCATGGCTTAAGGGTGCCTTTCTAACATTAAAGGCCTGTTATGACAGAATGTAACCTTTGGCTATTTTCTGAAGACAAGTGAAAAAAAGTAGTTCAAAGTTTTATCTGGACAGGTAAATTTATAGTGATACATTTTTATCCTACAATGTTCCTTGGATAATTTGGTTCCTTTTTTTTAGTTTTCAGAGTGATGACACACAAATAAATTAACATTTCCCCCTCAACTGCCTCTTTGGCAAGAATAAAGGTTCTCATGTCAAGGTGAATAAAGAGGGAGGCAGGGACCCAGAGAGAGTGGAGAAATGGGAGCTGCACTGTGCAATTCATCTAGATGTGCTTGACACTTCCCTTTTAACGTTAGCAACAACAAAAAGGAAGGAATAAGAAAAAGAAAAAAATGTTGTTTTAAAGTGAATGTGAAAAAATTGTGAGGCTCAAATGTTTAGTATGCAGAAGTACTTGAGTCACTAATCTGATCTCCTGAAAGATCTGAGCTTGTCAGACATCCCTGAGTCCATTAATGTGTAAGATGTAGCGTGGTCCTCCAGAGGTGAGACCCTTCCTTTGTTCTGAGTTCCCTGGAAGCAACTCCATTTTCTAGATCAGAAGAAAGAACAGGCAAAATGAAAGAAGTAGTTGAAGCCTGTCGGGTAGGTGGCCCTTGGGGACTTTTCTCCAGTATTCTGGGCTGAAAGCCTTCCAGGTATAAATATCCATTTGTATGTGTATTTAAACACAGCCCTGAGACTTTGCAGTTACATTTTGAGATTTGTATTTTTAATATTGAAGGGAACTATCTGATCAGAGGGCTTTGCTGTAGCGGTCACAGGGCTCAGGTGACAGAGCGGCTTGTCCCCCACATGATGGTTTATGAGTACTGCAGCTACAACCCTGCAGACTGCCGTTCAGGGCGTGGGGGCTTCGTGTCCCAGGAGAAAGCACTTTTCCTTTGGGTGTTAAAACCTGATGACACGCAAAGGGAGATGTAGGATGTTTATAAAGCTGGATGTTTAGAAAACTCAGCTCTGTCACGTCAAATGTTTGGAGATGTCCAGGGGACAATGTGTGATGCATTGTGGCAAATAAAATTCTGATCTTCTTTTCATTTTGAACTAGAGCTTCACACCATCGTAATCATTTTGCTATCCATGAAACCCACGTTTGAATCAATCACTGTAGCAGAGCCAGTGCGATCATGTGGCTCCCTAAAGCCCCACCGAGTGACTGACAGTAATATTTTTTGGAATAATTTAAGGAAACCCAGAGGACCGTTGACTAGCAGGACATCCCCACATTATTAGCTTCCTTCTGATGTGTGCAGGCTGCTAGTGGATTTTAGTTTTCCCAAAGGTTCTTTCTGATCTTAAAGGCAGCACTGGATGAGCTTCCAGACTCTCGGATTTGCACTGAGTTTTACTGACTTTTCTTTTTAAGACTTTAAAGGATCATAAATCACAATAGGCTTTTTGGTCCCAGAGCAGTCACAGCTCTCAGCTGCCGCGAATATGCTCAGTAAACAGACGTTTTAATGGACTAGACTTTTCGTAACGAGCTCTCCAGTTTTGGAAGGAATAAAAGGAAGCCTTATGGACACAAGGAGATAAAGAATTTGCTTTATAAAATCAAAATATGATTTATTAAAAAAATACATTCCAATAATTTGGGTTCAAGCTGGGACTTCTGGTTTAAAAAACCTAAAATTTCATAGTACCTTTTTAGTGTTTTTATAAAGTTTCACATACCTTTTCTGATCCTCAGTGTACAATACCATTCCATTTCATCTTTCTTTACTCAGTGATAACATTTGATTGAAGTCACAAGTCTTGGAATTCTTATCTCAGCAGGTTCATTAACCTCAGCGTTCCAGATCCTACTCTTATCTGCTTGTATTATTAACTGTTGCTACCAATTGAGCAATATTTAAACTTTGATCACATTAAGAAAATGGAACAGTAGTTAGAAAAGAATGTTAATATTGGTTCTCAACAATTTATTTAAATTCTCAGTGGTGTAGTGGAAAGAACACAGGCTAAATTGGACACTTGTAGTGTTGAAATATAGATTTGCCTGCAAGAAGTTGGGTGACCTTGGACAAAATTTTTTTAACCTCTTTGATTCTCAATTTCAAAGGCTGTATATTGGGGATAAAAATATTTACCTTCTAGGGTATCATTTATTCACTCCAGAAATATTTATTGAGTAGCTACTCTATACTAGGCACTATTCTAAATGTTAGGATACAGTGTTGAATAAAATACACAAAGTCCCTATCCTTGTGAAGCTTGCCTTCTAACTGGGGAAGACAGAAAATAAAAAAATAAACCAGTTGTGACAGTCTTAACTGTTATACAGGATATCCAACAGGATAAGGTGCTAAGAATGCCTTGGCTGATAGGGGCAGCCTTCCATCAGACAGAGCGATCAGGGAAGGCTCCCCTGAGAACATGAATTGAGGGTGACTTGAATCGTAATACAGCACTAGCCTTGTGAGGGATCAGGGCAAGAGATTTTATGCAGAGGGAGTAGAAAATGCAAAGGCCCTGAGATAGGATAGAGCCAAGAGTGTTTTAAAGACAAACGGATGACTGGTCCTAGAAGAAGGCAGGGGTCAGCTCGTATAATGCATTTCAGCCATAGTAAGGATTTGGATAGTCTTGAAGCGCGATGGAAATCACTGAAGAGTTTTAAGAAGTGTAATGACATGGTTTGATTTGTATTTTGAAAAGCTAACTGCTGTGTAGCAAATGGACTATAAGACAGATGTTAAGAATGATAACAGGAAGAACAGTTAGGAAGCTATTTCTCTATGCTAGGTAAGAGATGATGGTGGCTGGGACTTGGGAAGTAACAATGGAAATGGAGATAAATAGATGGACTCGAAACTTACTTTGGAGGTAGGAATGATAAAACTTGCTGACAGATTGAATGTAAGGGGTTCAAGAAAGGGAGAGCTCTAGGATAGTTCCTAGGTTTTTGGTTTGATATGAAGAATCACTCATATGGGGCAAGACTTCAGAAGAAACTGGTTTGGGCAAAGAAATTAAGAGTTCTGTTTTTGATATGTTAAGTTTAAGTTGTATTTTAGGATCCAAGTAGAGATATCAAAGAGGTATCCAAGAATAAGAAGTAGAATGTGCAGGTTGGAACTCAGGGCAGAGTTCTGGACTGGAGACATACGTTTGTGAACCATTAGATTTCTGATGTTTAAAGCCATAGGATTGGAAGAGACAACTCAGGAAGAAAGAATGAACATAGAACAGGAGAGGGTCCAGGATGAGTCCTAGGGCACTCCAACATTTAGATGCCAGGTTGAAAGGAAGGAATCTGCTCAAAGTTTGAAAAGGAGTAGCTTACAGATGGAAAAACACAAGAAAACGTTGTATGTCTAGGACGGGGTTAATTGTATTTGTTGCTGAGAGGTAAATGTGAGGATAGAGGAGTGCCTTTAGATTTGTGCACAGTGACTCAAAACAAGAGCCCTTCCATGGGAGTGATGGGGACAAAAGACAGGCTGGACTGGGTTATGAGAATTATAATCCAAACAAACCAAGTGTCTTGTACACAGTATGTTATTACTGAAAATAATTTGGTGGCAGGTTTTGTGGGTTGCCTTTAACAGCCATTCTCTGCCTCCTTCCCCTGTCCCCTACTTCTTTTTCTTAGAAGGCTCTCCTCTGCCCCAAATTTGTTCAAGTTTTCCACTCTCCCATGTGCCTAAGAATGAGCCATTATTAGTCTGGGTCACTCTTGGTGGCATCATTCCCTCTGCTAGCGACTAGTTTAGGCACAGATATGAGACTCAGTCCTGGCCAATGGGATCGGAAGGACAGTCTGGTGAGAACTTTTGGCAAAGGTTTTCTTTGCTAATAAAAAGATGCTCATGGGGAGAATGGCTTCTCTCCTTACTGAATATTATTACATCTCTTTGGGGTATCTGGAATCTCTGCAGCCATCTGCATAGTGAGCAAGAGAGGAAATATCACAGACAGGCTATGGACGGCAGAGTGGAAATACAGAAAGCCGTCTTTGTAGACCTAGATTTCAGTCTCATGGGGGTACTAAGACAATCTTTAAATCGATGCTTCTCTGAATGTGAATCCCACAAAGCTCTGTATGATGCTGACATTCTTACAAATTACCTAGTGCCAGACATTGTTCTAAGCTTTACTTATTATTTTACAGATGAGTAAACTGAGACCAAATGAAGTAAAGTGATTGCCCTAAGGGCATACATCTAGTAGGACATAAAATGAGATTCAAACCCAGGTACTCTAGTCACCATGTCAAACCTGCATCTCTGTAGGTCATACTGTAGGGGATCAGAATTTGCCACCCCAAAATGTGTCTCTTTGGCTTGATTGTTTTTAAGAACAAAAGACTCAGAAAGAAACTTTGGCTGAACCCTAACTGCCTAAAAGAATTTAAGATAGAAGGCCTGTCTAGGAAGGAGCTATCGCCATAGATAACTCTAGGTATGATAGACAGGAAGGCACCGAGCAAGGCCATGGCCCAGCAAACATTTGTTTACCTAACATTTGCTTTTCCATCTCCATTTGAATTGCCTTCCTCCCCTTTGAAGTCCCAAACCACTACTCCCAACAACCTCCTTTGTCTTTAGCTGAAGGTGATATTTAAGGTGGTAGCTTTGGCCATTTTGGTGAGCTACTCAGTTTTCCTGGGTTTCTCCCATGTATGCATGATATTAAATTTGTTTGATTTTTCTCCTGTTATTCTGTCTCATGTCAGTTTAATTCTTAGTCCAGCCAGAAGATCCTAGAGGGTAGAGGAATAGTTCTTCCTCCTCTACAATACTAAATAGGGCATCTGCAAATAAAGATTTATTTGTTAGGTATCTGTATTTAAAATGATGGGAGTTTTTACATTATTTTCCAATCGTGGTAATTGATTTGGGACTAAGTTTCTCCCTTTGTCAACTACTGGCCCCGGAAATGCTGAGGAAATGTGTGTCAGCAGTCCTTGGTCAGGATATACACTGGGAGTACTAGAGTCCAGGTTTCCAAAGATGAACTTGGAGCAAATTAACGTCCAAGTTGTATACATTGCTAATTTAAAAACATATACGAAATAAAAATGACTATTAATTTAGAGCTTAATATATGATCTATTCTATATGCTGTGTTTTAAGTACATTGTTTCACCAACTCTACCGAATCTTGAGCCCAAGAAGATATTATTTTCTGCATTTTATGACTGAAGAAAGTAAACCATGGAGAGTTTAAGTGTTTTGCTCCAAACAATTGGATTTTAATCCAGGTTTGTTTCATTCCAAAGGTCACACACTTAATTATCAAATGAATACACTAAATTTTAAGAAAATTATGGCATAAACCTGGAGGCTACCTAGCACGTTGAGGTAGCGTATTGTCTATCAAAGGGTTTGTGCATAGAAAAAGGACTAGGAGGAAGTATAGGAGATCAACAATAGCTTTTCTCTGTTTTGGGAATTAGAGTTAATTTTTATTCTCCTTAATATATCACTATTATTAAAAGAAAAACTTATAAGTGATGCTTTTAAAAATTCAGCTATTTTAGTCTATACAGATCTGGTGACCAGATGCTGGACAGAGGTGGATTTATTGGAGTAACGTAGGACAACTTTGCCACCAAGCACCTGGCCAATTGGGCGGTTGTCCTTTCCTTTTTTTCTCCCATTCCAGCTTTCATTGCAGCTCTAGGTGAGGGGACATTCCCACTACCACTCCTCTTTTTGTTCACTAAACTCATGCAGGCTTCTTTCTGTAAATCATGGATGTCTTCTTTCCATCTCTATGAGCAAGACAGAGTAATCAGATTTTTCATGTCCTTGGCTCTCTGCTCTTAATAAAGTTCTAAAGACAAACAGAAACCAATTGCCCAACTACTTATTTTTTTGTTGCCTTGCAGGATACGTTAAATAAGTGAAAGCAGTATTTTCTTTTTTCATCATCTGTAGATAAAATAAGCATGTGTGTGTGTGTGTGGAATTGTTTAAATTCCTTTTCTATTAACTCTAGTTAATGCCACTGCTCAACCACAGAACACTGGATGATTACTTAGTAAACAACCCCAATCACCTCTTAGATTTGTACTTCATCAGTATTTGTATAGCAAACAGGACCTTGATAAGACCCAGGTTGATTGCAAAATGCATTTCCTGTATATGTTGCCGACGATTTTTTTTTTTCCTGACAGCCTAGTTACATTTTGCAGGTTTATATGCCTTTCAAAATTTGTAGTCTGCCCGTTAATATAAAACTTAGAAAGATATTTACAGAATGTTGTTAGTAATATTGTAAAACACAGGTGGCCAGATTGAAACTTAAATACCTCTGCAAAAAATTGAAGAGAAAATTTTATAATTTAAGTTTTTCATAACAACCCTTCTTGAGATGAGAGCTAAAATGTTGTCAAATTCAAGTGGTTGTGTTATGAGAACACATTAAAATTTCATAATATGTCCTGAAATCTGAGTTATAAAGTGAATAATTAATGAATGACACTGTCCTTCACTGCCTTCTATCCTTCAAATTTACTCTACTTTATTAAATCCTTAAGCACATAAATTTTTTAAAAGTTGAATTCAAACTCCACTAATACATTGACTATTTTTTCTTATCAATGCATTGCCAATTTTGGTCTTTACACTGCTTTCTTTTTTCCTCTTTCAGTTTGTAGTACGAACCAAAATGGCTTCCTGAGCCACATGAGAAATAGTGCTCTGCTCTCTCTTTCTCTCCCAGATTTTATGCCTAAACCATAGAGGAATCTAAAAGTTGGCTCTGTCTAAAGTGCCTGATTGGTCTGCCTCCCCCAAAGTTCTTTGTACCTTCAGGGAAGAAGAGAAATGACTGCACATTATCCTACAAAGATGGTGGTATGATGATGTGTGTGGTGAAAAGTCTCAGAGAGTTTAGCTCAAAGATTTATGCAAATTCACTTTATAATTTGTAGGTAGAGAAATGAGCTCTTAGTTACATGCACTAATTTTACAGTATCAAGAATATTGGCAAAGCTGTAGAAGAAAAAAGAAATATATATCTATGTCAAACCACAACAAAATTTCCAGTATTTAAAAATTTTGGTGCATTTAAAATTCTTTATGCATATAAACAGACAAATAGATCTATGTTCGTAATTGAGAATTTACCCTCTATAAAATTTTGTTTCCTTTTTTTGCATGTAATACTATTTTATAAATGTTTTCTTATTTTCTCAATAAATATTTGGAAATATTTTTAAATGGCCAATGTATTTAACTATAAATTTTACGGCATATAGGTGTCCATGATTTTTCTGTTATAAATAATGCTGCAGTGTATACCTTGGTTTGTAATAGATAGCATTTATATAGCACTGACTATATAAACCAACTTTATACGCGTTAAGGATATGAATCCTTCCAGTAGGCCTTAGAGATGGGTACTATTATGACACTCATTTTATAGTTGAAGAAACTGAGTCACAGAGAAAGTAGCTAACTTCCTGAGACCACCCAACTGGCAGTGGGTAGAGCTAGAATCCAATCCAAGCAGCCTGACTCCAAGACCCCCGGAATCACTGTGGAATTTTCATCTCTGTCTCTTAAGGATAGATTTCTAGAAGTATCATTAATGGATTAAAGGGCATGAGCTTGCTGAGGTTCCTAATTAGTTTTTAGAAAGAATGTGCCAGTCTATATTTTCACGTCACTTTGTGGGAAGCTTGTTTTACTACACTTTTATCCATATTGAGTAATATCATAAGCCGAAATCTTCAGTCAATCCAATAGGTGAAACTTAGTTTTTCATATTGCTTTATTTGCATTCTCCTGAGCATAGTGTTTTAGACTATAGCATGGCCTCTAGTTGCTTGTGTTTGAATTTTAGTGGTATCTATTTATAGGATGTTGTGAGAATTAAATGAATCAATATACACAAGTCTCTCAGAATAGATCTTGTATACAGTGGGTGCTAGATAGATGCTGATTATATTATTTATTTGGTAGTGATGGGGTTCAGAACACACTACTCCAAAATATGGCATATGGATTATTTTAAACAGAAGGAATTTGAGAAAATGGCAGGTACTAGAAGGTCTCTCTGACCCCCCCTTTGCCCCCTGAGCGAGTCATGAGACCCTCTTGTGAGAGGTGCCCTCCTTATATGGGAGAAAATGAACATCCTTTTCTGCAAAGATGAGGGAGCCTAGAGGAATCCAAACAAATAGACTTGTTAAGTTTTCCCTGGTTTATTACCCTTAACTCACACCCCTTTGTTCTATCACATTTCTCCACAACTTTCTTCATCAAACCTAGTATAAAAATACTCAGGTTTAACCATTTCTTCTAGCCTTCATTTCCTTATGAAGGCTTCCATGTCATGTAAAATTTATAATAGATAAATTTGTGCTTTTCTTCTATTAATCTGTCTTTTGTTGGTCCAATTATAGAGCCTCAGCTGGAGAACCTAGGAGGGTAATAGGAAAAAGAATCTTTCCTCCCCTACAGTACAAAGGTGAACATTGTTTCTTGTTTGTCAACCACTTACACTTTTCTTTCGTAAATATCCTATTCAGGTGCTTGTTTTCAGAAAATTCATAGACAAAAGATTCCCTGCAATATTCCTTTAAGATAGTATTGCAGTATTATTTTTTTATTAAGGAAGGAAAAGAGACTGGATATTGATTGAATCAGACTTATTTGAATGAAACTCTTAAAATCTATAGAGTGCATTTAAGAAATACAATACTATGAGAGAACATCTCCCTTTGCTTCAGCAATCAATGTGAAGACCAGAGCATGTATTGCTTTTGTAATTTAAAAAGAAAGACAAGGGGAAAAGTCAAGTTTTGGTGTAATAAGAAATACAACAAACACATTTCATTACAGAGCTCCGAGGACTATGCAACCATTTCCTTGAATTACAGAATCAATTGTGGGCTTGACATTTTGTGATGAAAATACCAAAGTGCTGCAGTTGGTTATTAATTTTGGGGGAAATGTGCTTAGTGTATAATTAATAGAGACAAGCCATTATAGAGAACAAAGAATAAAATTAAATCAAATAAGCATACGTCAACTGCTGCGGGAGGTGGAAAAAAGTATGAATCACTTTTTTTTTGGATTAAAATAGCATGTTTTGATAATTGGGGTGTGAGGCCTTATATCCAATCTACTGTGGTGCTAAGTATCTTTACAAAGTTAAAGAAACATTAGCTGTAACATTACAACAATCAATAGAATTAGCACGAACCTACAGCCAAAACATTTAAAGCAGAAAAAAACAAAAAGCACAAATTTGCAGGTCTGCAGAATGCACATGAAGGCTAACAGGCTCATCAAATTCCTGTTCTAATTGGTTATATGCATAAATGCACTGAACTCACAGTTAGTGAGGAAGACACCCAAAGAATGGGAAAGAGTCCGTCAACCTAGATTATTAAAAACACTAACAATGGCAATAGTTAATGCTGGAGGGTGCACTCTGTGCATGCGCTGTGCAGGGCACTTTACGTACAGTACTGCATCTCATCACCACAGCAGCCCATGAGGGAGGTGTTATGATCCTCACAGCAGCCCGCAGCTACTGAGAGACACAGCTAATATTCAAAGTCAGGTCTCTTTGCAAAGCTCATGTTCTTATTCATTTGGGGAGGCTGCCACAGCCTTCCCTAACCACGTTATTTTTTGCTGTTGTCCACCTCTGTACCAATTATTCATTCATGCATGCATGCACTATGTATCAAAATACTTATGAGGTTCTTAATATGTGCCCTGCCCTGTGCTGGATGTGCAGGGAATTCCACGTATATGTTTCTTCCATTCATGGAACTTACAGTTGATCAGAGGAGACTGAGAATTACAGTCTCTTAATAATCATCATCATCAAACAGCATTTATTAAGTACCTAGAAAATGCCAAGCCCATTTCTAGGCCCTTTCGGTGCAATCTCTTTAATTTCTGCAGCAATGCTCTACTATGGTCTCAACATCTCCACCTTGCATATAAGGAAACTGGAGCTCAGATACATTTGCCAACTGGTTCACGTTTCAGTTGACTGTGTATCTGATCTGGGATTCCAGCCTCGGCCGGCAGGATGTTCTAATGCCTCGTTTACCACAGCACACTGCCTCATTACTGTGCCCCTCAATTCTTCAATGGGTTTCTCATCAGGAACGTAAGTCCCACTGCCACCATCTTCTGCGTTTTTTGCCACTGCCATGCTGCTACTCTGCCTGTAAGTCACTTCCCTTGCCAGAATTCCTCACAGATAGGATCATTTTTATACAAAGTAATGTGTTCAAAATAACATGCTAACACTGTCTCTAACAGCCCTTACCCTCACCTCCCACCAGAAACACACACACACACAAACACACACACACTTTGGCATAGGGGCATGTATTAAATGAACTAATATTCAACATGTGTCAATTAAACAGTTTCCAGAAAAGTCAGATTATGGTAGCTTTTTAAGACACATATATGCAAATTCAAAGCAATTTTCAGCAGCATCTGCATTAGCCACATTACCTCTAAATCAGTCTTCTTTTAGGACGGCTCATAATCTTTGCTGATGTGACACAACTTAGACACATCTTCCCAAATCATTTGTATAACTCCTAAAAATGTGTCATAGCCATATGCTAGCTCTGGCAAAGTGATAAATCTCCCCTCTACTGTAAACTAGATGCTCAGACTTGTGGGAGTATCAGTCTAAGGAATACATGGGCTATAGGAAACAGTTCTCTTTTATATTATGAGAGTTCTTTGAAGAACATTAAAAGACTTCAAGATATAGTATCTTAATTAAATAAGTAATGCAGATACCTTAAGGGTCCCTACGTTGGAGTGTGATTGATGGATCCCCTCTCCAGGTGTCAATACAGTTTCATGGCATAGGGCAAGTTACTCAACCCCTCTGTTAATTCCAAGTGTACTTCTTTTAGAATGGGGTATAATACTGTAGTGGCTTTAAAAACTGGCCAAAAATTCTATAACGTACTTACCATCAACAGGTTGGGTCTATGTCCCCTCTCCTTGAAATACGTGGTCTTGTGACTCTTTGACCAATAGAATACAGTGAGTTGACAGTATGTGATTTCTGAGGCTAGGTCATAAGGGTTATATAGCCGCCATGTTGCTCATAGGAACACTTGCTCTTGGAGCCTTGTGCCTCCATGTAAGGCGTCTTACTACCCTAAGTGTACCAAGTACTATAGTTGACAGTGTCAGATGAACCCAGCCTTCCAGCCATCTCCACCAAGGTACTAGACATGAAAGTGAGGCTGTCTTGGGCCCTTCAGACCAGTGCAACTGCCAGCAAGATAACACTGAGTTATCTACCTTCATTGATGTGAGGTAGAATTTTCACCTAGCCAAATCCTGCCTGACTTTCTGACCCACAAAATTATGAAATACAACAAATTATTGTTGCTTTATAAGCTGCCATGTTTTGGATAGTTTGCTATGTAGTAATACATAAGTCAAGTCAAACACTGTCTCATACACTGTGAAGGTTATTCTAAGATTCTTAACTCAGAGCCTGATCTCTAGTAAGCACTCAATAAATGTCAGCTACAGTGTTTATTTATTGAGCATCTACTCTGGTCACAAAACTAAATAAAGTGTTTTGAGGCCTAGAAAAGAGGTGTAAGATAAACTCTCTGCTCTCTTACAATTTTGGGAGTAGGAGTAAAGATGGATACATATGAAAAGAGAATGTATATATCATTAGAGTCATAAACATTATAACCGCTATAAGACTTCAAAGAAAGTTAGAAAGACTTCTAACTAACCCCTCCTTTCTTTGAAGTCTGACAGCAGTTACAAGAAGAAGGTGTTTCTTGAGCTGCATTTGAGGCGCCCATCTTCAGGGAGAGGAAGGAAATATTTATTGACCAGGGACTGTGCATGATAGTTTATCTGATTTTGGGGAGAAGGTTGTACAGTCACGCCTGCATAACAGTGTTGCAGTCAATGAAAAACTGCACAGACAGCGGTGGTCCCCTAAGATTAGTACCATGTAGCCTACGTGTGTAGTGGGCTCTAGTAGGTTTGTCTAAGTACATGCCATGATGTTCATACAATGATGAAATTGCCTAATGACGCACTTCTCAGAACATATGCCTGTGGGTAAGTTACACATGACTATATTTTGATTCTTTTTTAAATCTTTTACCAGTTTATTCATGGTAGAGTTACAGATACAAATATTTGCTACGAGTAATTGGTAATCTGTGTTCCACAGCCAGGAACGTGTCCAGGCATCTGGGTGGCCCCACACGTGAGAAGTCTTCCCCTCCTCTGTCACTACACCCCTGCCGCTGTCCTCTGGGCTGGGGGCAGTGTTGCTCCATCCAGGCTGATGGCCCTTCCTCTTATTCTAGCGAGGGCTGGTGGCAGAGATTGGGGCCTTTTAATTTTTTTAAGAAAAACCAGTATAAATAGAAGAGTTTGATTACCATTAGACTTGTATACAGAACTTTTTAAAAAAGCCCTTAAGAAAATTACAGGCAAGCAAAAACAAAACAAAAAAAGCCATTCCCTCATCTCAGGGACTATGCACACTGCTGTGCTCACTGCACACAGCGCAGCTCCGTCCCTGTGGAGGGGACAGCTCCCCCTGCCCTGGCCTGCACTGCCGCAGCCTGCTCGGTTCCTTCTCTGGTTCAAGACAGGGAAAACCTAATCCCTAAGATTTCCATTCTGTTACAGGCAGAGATTTATAAATGAGCATTATTTTTAAAAGATTACAAAGACAGACCATTCTGCTTGGGATAGAAAAGAATAAAAACATCTAATTTTTAGTTAATTCCTCCAGTTTAGTCAGAACTGAGACAGACTTCTTTGACAGTGTTATATTGCCTGTGCTCAGACTTACACTTTTCCCTCAATCAAAACTATCAAATATTTATTTATAAGGCAATAACTGAAATTAAGCAGTTTACGGAGCAGTTAAATAGTTTTGTCCATACACATTCACTTTTAATTACTGCTATAAATAAGATATTCATAATTTCTCCATTTTCACTCTGAACACATAACTGGTAGTAACAAGATGCGGTTCTAGGACTGCTCTTCCAATGGGTCATACAGCCCGAGACAAGCCATCGGAGAGCTCTGCTTTCACCCGCATCTAACAGGGATAATAGTATCTTTTTTGAACCTACTTTATGGGTAAGTAGGTGCAAGATTTATGTGAAAAATTTTTTGCTAAAGTCGCTAAACAAACAGTAAAGAACACAAGGTTTTATCATATTAACTATTTTCTAATATTTGATTTGATTTTTGTAATTTAACCAAATTAAGACTGCATACTTTCAGAACGATAAAAATCCATAGTTATACAAGGTAAATTAAGGTAGTAAAGCTAGTCATAATAATAAACCCATTCATCCATGTTCTCATTTAATTATATTAAGAAATAATAATTATAAAAATAGGTAAAATTTCGTGAAAATATTCCTTTTATTCTAGCCTCGGAGTTCTTGCCCACATCAATGCATTGTCTGGCGTCAGCCATGGCATCAGGTACTGGAACAGTCATTCTCTACAGACTTTGTCAAACAGACTTGGCAGCCCAACGGAGATCTGTCTGTTCGTCCATACGCAAGATCAAGCATGTCACTCTCCTCATCAGTGATTGCTTCTAACTTCTCGAATATGCGGGCTTCAAAGAGGAGGTGACAGGTAGAGCAAGCCGAGGTTCCCTCACATGCACCCAAACCATCAGTATCTAGGTTATTTTCAGTCACAACATCCAGTAGAAAGTCACCAACTTTTCCTTTGGCTGTTAATGTTTCACTGCCGCGTTTTCTAAAAGGGACTGTTACTCCGTCTTCTGAGCTGCCCCGCCTCCGCGCCGCTATGCTCAGCGTCCGGATCGTCCCGCGCTGCCACCTGGCCCCGGGCTCCTGGGAGGCCGCCGGTTCCTGCGTCGGGTCCAGTGAGGAGCAGCCCCCGATGAGCCTTGCAGGAGCCGGGTGTCCCCACGGCAGCTATGGCCAGTCGGGTTTGTATTTCAATTCTCATTTTCTAGATTAAGAAATGAGAGATGATGCATTATGTTTTGGTCGCCTCATATTATTCTGTTAGCGAGGGAGGGATTCCTGCCCTAGGGTTATGGGGACAGCTGAACACAAGACACCTGACAGTGGGCAGATGAGATCAACAGCAGTTCCTTAGTCACATACATTCACAACGGGGGGAGGGCACTGCACACTGCTAGGGTCACACAGGTTTGCACTTAGGAAGAGTGAACAACCAGGGGCTCCTGGGAGCTGGGCTTTACAGAATCAGGAGGGTGGGGTGACCCTTGGTTCCCATATGAGGATGTGACTTGGCCGTTTGAATAATTCTGGGGGCTGACAGGGAACTGAAATCCACTACTCAGGGATAAGCAGGAACCATGCCTGATCCCTTTGAGAAGGAGGGTTGTTTGGCTAGGAGACCTTATGAGCAGGAACAGAGTAGGGCGGAGAACTTGCTGTTAGGCCGTTTGTGGCCTTCCCGATTTTGTCAGATACTTAGATAAAAAAAGGAACACATGATATTGAGCCTTAATTTTTGGCCTCATACCACAGCATAACCTGCTCAAGATGCCAAAGCCAATGAAAAGTGGAGCTTGGATTGGAACCTGAGTGTGTCTAGTTCAAAGTCCCTTCATGGACTCAAAGGGATGCAGTGGATTCATATGAAGGAGAAGACAAGTTTGTGAATACCACTGAGTGTGTGCTGCTGCTTTCCATGTCATCCTCCTCTGTTTCATTGAGTTTCCCACGGCTCCCAGTATCCTAAGAATGCTCACGGGTGTTGCTACAGTTGTAAAAGATGTCACCATTGGAGGAAGTTGGGTGAAGCATACCTGGACTATTTTTGCAACTTCCTGTAAATCAGTCATTATTTCAAAATAAAAAAGTTTAAAAATGTTCATGGGGCCTAAGGTTCTAAATTGTGTTCCTGAATTAGGAGATAGTCACTGTAGTCACTACAGGGCGTCAGTCAGGGTTGACCTTGCCATCTACACCAACGCTTTTCACTCTTTCTCACCTATCTCGTGTCCCGCTGTATCAGGCCTAATTCTATGGTTAGTATTAAAATAACTCTCTTGCGCACACTCCAAGTTCCTTATCTCTCTCTCTCCCCCACTTCCTTGTACTCATTGGCTAAACTGAAACCCCTGTTAAATCCAGCGCTGCCTCCTCTGCGTCTTTACCTGGAGACCTGAGTCTTGCTGGAAAAAAGGACACAGCCAGGCTGGTCTTCTAGTGGTCCCTTAGTGTTGCCTGATGCCACAAAATGCCATGTTTGTGTCTCTTCAAAATCGGTGTGTTGAACCCTAACCCTCAAAGGGGTGGTCTTGGGAGGTGAGGCCTTTGGGAGGTCATTAGGTCATGAGGGTGTTGCCTCATGGATGGAATTGGTGCCTTTATAAAAGACCTCAGAGAGCTCCCTTGCCCCTTCCGCCATGTGAGAACACAGTGAAAAGACAACTATCTGTGAGCCAGGAAGAGGATCCTCACCAGACACTGAATCTGCTGGCACCTTGATCTTAGATTTCCCAGTCTCCAAAACTGTGAGAAATAAATGTCTGTTGTTTACAAGCCTCCCAGGCTATGGTATTTCGTTATAGCAGCCCGAAAGGACTAAGACACCTGGCAATTATTTTTTGCTTTCCCACTTTCTTTGATTTCAAATATATATACCTTCTCCTCTTTCCTCAAAACTCCAGCATCTCCTCTTCCAACTCTACTCTTCTGTCTTTCTTGATAGCACTCATCTCTCTTTAACATTTAATATTTAATTTTTTAGTATAATATTTATTTATTTAATCTTTCCCCACCAGGGTGTAAGCTCTAGGAGAGCCAGGGATTTTTTGTTCATTTTCTTCACACCTTTATCCTCACTGCCAAGAACAGTGCCTGGCACGGAGTAAACATTTAATGTATATTTGTTCAATGAATGAAGGAATGAATAAAGGGTCATCTCTTTGGCACTTCAGGCATCTAGGAAGCTGTAAAGACAAAGATTATGTAAGATTAAGGACAATAGACATAGTCTCCTCTTCGCTTCTTTATCTTTTGTTCTGTTTATAGTGTCTCCCAAATTCAGAAGTCTGAGTAGAGCCAACATATGACCAGAAACTCTATAGAAGACTCTGATATTTATTAGCCACCAAGTGAAGTCTTTTTATATATCACTCTTAGAGGTAGAACTACGAGAAGGAGACATTCATTGTAGACACTATTTGATTTCAGGAGACCTTCCACTTTGGTAAAGAATTCAATTATATAAATGAAGTGACAGAAGGTAAAGAAGATGACACTGTCCGCACATCTTGATTTCTTTCTTAAAACTGAAATCCACTGGTAGAGATACATAATCATTGCAATTTATGCTAAAAGTTAATATCTGGGAGATATAATAAGCGATTAACAGTTATTTCCATGCAATTATGAATAGTTTCTAATAATATTTCTACTCTAGTTTTTGCCACATTCATTTTATTTTAATAAATTTAACAGATTTGTCTCTCCTAATAGATTACCTTTTCTTCTAAAGGAGTGAACACAGCGTATTGCTTTGTTCTTTCCTAGTACTCAGCACAGTGCCTGGCATATACTGAGAAATTCCTAAATGTTTGCTGGAAAAAATAAAGGTATGAATAAATTTGCATACCCTTACATGTTATATCCCACAGTTCTCTCAACAATCTTGCTTCACAGCACATGGTACAATCTGAGATGGGAGGACGTTATACTTTTATTTTGTATGATGAGAGAAAGATGATTATGAAATAGGAAGTGGGAAAAGAGCCAGCCTGATGTCTGGACCGCAGTCATGTTCTCAGATACTCCAATTTTAGTAGCCTACATATAGAAGTTGAGAATCTAGAAACTTATACTCTTTTTTGACATGAAATCTATCTTTTCAACAACTTTTAAGTGTACATTGTTGTTGCCTATAGGTACAGTGTTGTACAGCAGATCTCTAGAGGTTATTCACCTTATTTAACTGAAACTTTGTTTGTTGATTAATAACTGTCCTTCCCCCCCCCCCCCCAGCCCTTGGTAACTACTATTCCAGTCTTTGATTTTATGAATTTGACTATTTTAGGTACCTTATGTAAGTGGAATAATGCAATACTTGTATTTCTATGCCTGACTTATTTCACTTGGCATAATGTCCTCAAGGTCCACCTATGTTGACTATTGAAATTAAATTTCTAGGCTCAAGATGGAGCCACTCTTGCCCAAGGCGCCACATCAGCAAACTGAAATTAAATAACTTCCATGTCCCTGGAAGCCTCAGCTTGAGCAGGAAGGGGCGTATCCAGCCAGCCAATCCCCAAACGCCAACTCTGGGCTCTATACTTACTTCCTTGTTCCTTGGTCTTTCTAAATAAGATCAGATATGCAACCCCAGCCAATCAACTTAAGCCAAGTACTTCTTCCTTGTCTCTTTCTACAAAAGCTTGCTGCCTTTTCCCCATATTTTGCAGTTCTCAGAACTCTTGAGAGTGGAGACTGCCCACTTCATGAAGTGTTAAAGAAAATTTGTTTGTATCACCTAAATTACCTTCCTTAATCATTTAACATGTCACATATTGCAGAATTTCCTTCTTTTCTCCTTTTTTAAGGCTAAATAGTATTCCATTGTATGTATATACCACATTTAGAAACCAATATTCTTAAGACCACCCATGCCCATGTACACAATGAAAAATGATCCTGCACTCTCAGGGCTATGATCCACTAGGCTGAAGACTGCTCTCCAGAAGGTAAGCTCTGTGAGGCTCTCTTGGGCACCACCATATCCTCTGGACTTATCGTAGTGCTGGCCCCATGATAAGTACTCAAAGAACATTCACTGAATGAATGAATGAATGAATGAATGAGATATATCCAGCACTGATGTTGATCTTTCTTCAACTCTCTCTCCTGGACCAAATCTGATGCCCGGTTGAAAGCCATCTTTGCTAAATCATCCTAATCCTGTATATTCTTTCTTTGCCAAATCCTGTCATATAGGGCACAATAGGGACTCTTTTTTGGCTTACTGTTTTGTTGGTTTTCCCATATTTAAACAAAAATCATAGCATACTTTTGGTCTTAATTAGTGATCTAAAGGTACTTAGGGAAAGTCCATATAAGTAGACCACCCACTAAAACATCTGGGACTTGGTTTTACTGTTCTATATTTATTTGGATGACATGCTAGGAATTATTTTTCCATACATGCTAATTATCTTTGCTGCCTGCATATAAATTCTTAGTATTTCAATATCTTCTATGTCTAATTCAAATAACTATTGGAAAAGAAAGTTCACACCACTCTTCCCCTTGGAATCTTACTTCTTCTTATTTAATTACTATTGTATTTTAGCAAGTTATTGCTGCAAACAAAGCTAAGATTTTATGGTGTAATTTTTTAAAGCTAGAGTAACCTTAAATCTCAATTAGATTGTCACATAATTATTGGTATTTATAATTAAATTTGAATATTAGAGCCAGTAATTTGGGTCTGATTCATTTGAAATATATTTACTTAAGCCTTAATCATATTTAGGGCATATTGTTCAATTCTTCATTTTAGAACCTCTCTCAACATCATTTACCACTGATTGGGAACTTCTGAATTCAACTTGTTTCACTAATCCAGGCCTACTTTGAAATGCATTCAAAGTAACAAAGGTTACTTGTAGTGAATGAAAAGCATTCATTGAGCTATGCTTTTGGTTTGGGATAGAGAATATTTCAGAACATAAATAGGTCTGATTATAATCATATGTTCAGATACAAAGACAGTTGTTCTAACAAATACTAGTTTTTCTTAAAGGAGGTAGCATGTAAAAACATCATAAAAATACCTTACATATGTGTATGTGTATCCTATAATTCTACAGATTACATTAACCTCAGAATTTCTAAATGAAAATGGTGATAGTATTATTTTAGACTCAGGTCTCACCCACTGAGTAACAGGAAGCTCATAACCGGATCTTTTCACATCCAGAGGTTATGTGGTTTTTCACCTGTGCTCTGAACACTCTCTTTCTAGACAGAGAATAATACAAACTATCCCACTGAGACGAAGAGGGGAAGGGAGGAATACTTTCCTAGAAATGGGAGCATTTGCTAATCACTGCTGACATTACCATTGACAGTAAACCTGCAGTGTCTTAGTAATGCAATTACTATTCCTGTTACCACCACATATCTTACTTCTCCTCTGCTTCCCAATAACCCACTGGTCACTTTTCAACTTTCTTTTAAAAGGACATCATCCTACCCTATATTTGGGGTCAGGCAGTGGTAGGGCAGCTGGTAAAAGATGGAGTTAGGCAGGCAGCAGAGGGAGTCAGGTTTCAAGAAGCGAGGTGTAAACAGGCAGAGAATGGTCAAGGTAAGTGAAGGCCATAAAGCCCAAAAAGGTTTGAACCAGCAGCAGGCTGTCCTGAAGACACAGAGGCCAAGCCTGCCCAAGGTGACACTTGGGAAGTGGGTGGATATTGTAATGTCCATATTCTCCTGACTCCTTTCTCCTGCCCTCTCTGGGACCGTCCTTTTGAAGCTCTTTTCTTTTCTATTGGGCATCTGTGTCTTTTCCAGGTCCACAGAGTTCACACTGCCTCACCGAGGCTTGGACTGTTCTGGTCCCTTCTTCCCCTGCAGAGCTTTCCTGCTCAGGTTCTAAACCTTGAGGGATTTGTTCTAGGTGACCTGATGACCAATATACGCCAAGGGATCAGTGGGCCCCACAGTGTAATGTCACCTCTTCCAAGTTAAGTTAGTAAAACTTACATTGACTCATCTAGAGGAAATAGTAATTTCAAGCGTATCAGAAAGGAGACAGGGGAATAATTTGGTTTTCGATGCCTCCATCTCATATGAGGTCTTTCTGAAGTGTTCAGCATTCAGAGCAGAGATTTACCTCAGAATCATAGGATTTTATAGCGAAGGGGGGTTTATCTTGTCATTATTTCCCAATCTCCTAATGGCTCCCAGTACATGTTTTCACAAGATGGGCTCACGTAGTGCCTGTTAATCAACATTAACAGAGAAATAAAAATTTCTGTCCTATAATGACATCTGCTGTCACTATTTGTGACATGCAGAAAACACAGTTGATAAAATCCAAAACTGAAATATAAAAGAGACTTTCTACGGATGTTGTGGGACTGAATTCTTATCAGATACTGGCACTTCAATTGGTCTGTTTAATTCTACTGTTGTTGCTTTAGGCGAAGTGTTTTTAGAGCCGGCTCTTTCCATGGATGGGAGAAGTAAATCGACGACTGAAGGGATTTTAAGGCTGCTGGAAAAGCTCTCTGCCGTCTGTCCTTAAAATACCTCCCTTGCTTTCTGTTGCCCGAAAATTCCACAAATGGAGCTCCAGATTTTTCCTGATGTTTCTTTTCCCCATGAAAATAAAATAACAAAATAGATTCACCTGGGGAGATATTAGGACAACCCCCATGCTCGGGCCTGACCCCAGAGCGTCTTCTTTTCTTAGTCTGGATTAGGGTCTAGAAATTGATATTTTAAAAAAAGTCCCTGGGTAATTTTAATGTGCAGCCAGTGCTGATAAACACTGTGCTAGTGGGACGCTAAAATGGACTCATTTGCACCTGAGATATCTCAGGGTGGGCATTTTGTTTTTGTTTTCTTTTAAATCAGAGATCTTCCTGAAAAACAGGTTACTAGAAGGGAGAAGGACAATAAAGAAAAGAACTCTGGACTCTAAAGGAAATTGAGACATCAAGCTGAAGAGAGACCTGGAGTGAAAGCCATGGGGAATCCAAAAACAAGTGCTGTCCATTTCACAATCCTCCAAGGCTAGGCCTAGTTGATGTTAATGACAAACAATGAGGAAATGACAGCAGTAGCATCCCTTGCCTCCCTTCTCCACCATCCAGCACTTAAGGACCATCCACGGGTAGGTCAGGGGCCCTGGGAACTGGCGTGCACACTGATCTGTAGGCAGCGCAAGGAGTCTTAAGATGCTGCCGCCACAGTTGCCGCTGCTCTGCAAACATATTAGGGAGATGCATCATCTCTCCTTTGATTTGAAGTTCCAGATTGATGGGCCTGAAAATTGAATGAGCTCAGGGACTGCTCAAAGATCCATGGTGAAATGAAAACAAGTCAGAATAAAAACAACCTGTGGCTAGTGGCTACAGAAAGCAACTTTTCAGTTTGATGTTTTCAGGGTTTAAGTGAATCTGAAATGGTAATCCAACATGGGCAAATCAAAGCTGGGAGTTTAGCTAAAGTGTTAAAAGTATTCTCAAATGTCCAAATGTCACAGAACGAACAATCAATACATAGATATTTTTTCTTCCCAGCTACAAATCCGTTGCTTAGATACTCCTCAGGTTTTTCAGAGCAACAAGACTGGTCAAAGAAAATCAGTCAATTAAAAGTGGGGTAAAGGTAGTCGTTGTAAGGAGTAACCTTACTCTTTTAAATTGCTTGAGAATCCTAGAAATATTTTCCCCCTTATAAACAAAAATTGAGGCATCTGATTAAGTTGGCTCTCTCTCTTTTTTTTTTGCTGGGGAAGATTAGCCCTTAGCTAACATCTGTTGCCAATCTTCCTCCTTTTTCTTCCCCTCGAAGCCCCAGCACATAGTTGTGTATAGTTGCAAATTCTTCTCGTTCTTCTCTGTGAGCTGCCACCACACATGGCTACTGACAGACCAGTGGTGTTGTTCCATTCCTGGGAACTGAACCTGGGCCGCTGAAGCGGAGTGCTCCGAACCTTAACCACCAGGCCATCAGGGCTGGGTCTAAGTTGGCTCTCTGACATTTGGGATGGGTCCCTCCAGGGGTGGATTTCCTATGAAGTTAATGAAGCTGAAGCTTCAGGGCCCTTCACTTGCATTAGCTCCATCTCAGTCTCTGGGAGGAGGGGCCCTAGCAATGAGTTCTAATGGTCATATATTTTGTAAAATTTGAGAAAAATAAGATACTTTAACAGCATTCAGTTAAGAATACTTTCTTCACTCCAAATTTTCTTTTGACGTACTTTCTCTCATGGTATGTGGTGTTGGAGCCACTGCATGCAGTTTTGGGCTCTGGCTAAGGGATTTATGAGATAATTTGCATCATTTGCAGTCACTTCAGTGTGTACCTAAGTATTGCTAGTTACCCTAGCGTATGCATAGCTTACAGGAAAACTCCTCCGCTCACTGTATGTTCGTTCGGCATCTTCACCTAAGGGTGCGGTATCATGATATAAACCAGCTCCAGAAGTATATTGGTAGGAAAAGGGGTGAAACGAAGCTTGGACTGTATGGAGCCAGAAACGAGTCTGTGGAAAATTTTCCCCACTGTCATACATGTAAAATTGTAAGTGGAAGATTCCATTTGTGTTGATACCTAACTAAAGCAGGACTTCCTTCTAGTCAGTAACACTCCATCTTTTTTGGGGCAGAAGGAGGAAGATGGGAATTACATGAAATAGAATTTATCAGAATTCCTGTGTTTGTAGGACACAAATCTATAGCAGTAGGACAAACTGGGGAAGTCACATATTTTGTGCATTCCGGCACAGCAGATGGCACCTTTGAGTATCTGATATATCTTGCCTTAATGAAGTTTGGCAGTTCCAGACCAAATGGCAGGTAAAATTGCCTTCAATAAAGTGACAGAATCAACCACGCTAAAAGAAAGACTAACTTATTCTGCTAGTCTCTGTATTTGGAAAATGCTTCAAAATTATTGCATGCAGAGGTGATCAAAGGGTATGCAGGCAAAGAAATGTAGGAAAAGTTATTATAGAGGTGGTTATGATAGCTGATTAGTAAATATGTTATGCTATTTTTCTGGATTTTGTAATGTTTTTTGTTTTCAGTCAGCTTTTTAAAATTTATAATTTGTTGTGACTTCTCTCATTCTAAAATAGCACTTTTATACCTAATCTTATGTTTTCAATTTTGCGTTTTTTTTTTAAACAGGGAGCTTTCAAGTTGAGTAAGTCAGGCTGCCCAAAACCGGGAGCTGCCTCTATATCTGTGCAGGGGAAATTTTCACATTATGGGCAAGCCACAAAATGGAAGTACTGAAGGGGATTTTGGCCCCTGAGCTGGTACTTTTCTGCTTGCTCAGGAGTCGGAAAGTTGAGTTTTCTTCTGAACTCTGCCATTTATTGGCTGAGTGGTCAGACCCAGATTTCTGAGGAAAAGAAAAGAGGGGGGGGAAATGCTATTTATTGGACATCCCATAGTAAAATGCCAGGATCATACCATCCCTTTTTATATATTATATCATTTAATCCTCACAAATTGTTTATGAGATTGGAGGAAGCTAAAACGAATAGAGAGATGAAGACCCGATACAAGCGCGTGCCCTGGAATTAGAACCTATATCCATCTGGCTTTACGTTCCGTGGACTTTGCCGTGACTTACAGATTTAAGACTCTAAGATTCCTCAGCTGTAAAATGAGGATAATTAGGTCTTATTTACCTGCTTCCCAGGGTTGCATCAACCAACAAATGAGGAAGCCTGAGAGGAAAGACTTGAAATATTCTTCTATAAATATGAAATAACGTTTACAGTCTGCATCTCTGTATGCCGCCCACGTGATTTGGGGTATAAATTGTTTAACAGCAACAGCTCTGAGCCATTGCAGCAAATGGGGCTACTTAAATACGTCTCACAGGTGGTGACATGGCAGGTTTTCTGTACCCATCGAGGTTAATTGTTTCCTGCTTTGACCCTAATAGGCATATGTCTCTTCTTACCTTGGGAGTTCTCAACTCTACACCAGAGCAGAGAACAGAGGCAGACAATAATAGTAACGATGGTAAAAAGAGATGAAGAGCTTAGAGCTGAGTTTGGAGAAAGAAATGACCCTTAATACAGAGCATCCTGGAGGAAGTTATCATCCACCAAAAGCAATTATTAAAGATGTGGGCATTTCAGTGAAACTTGTGCTTCTGCAGAGTCTCAGAATAATATGTCCCAAGTATTACAGTCTCAAATAATAAGGTCGCTGCCACAATTTGGAAGAAGGTAGATCCAAATGGGACCAAAATACAGTCTATTCTCTTGGCCAGGCTGGATAAGGAAGATGAATTCCTCCTAGAGAAGGAACTTTTGGTTAATATCAGGGTGAAATTGTAGGAGTATTTAGAGAAAGTTGTGTATGTTAATGTTTAAGTTAACTGTATATTAATATGTATAGTTTTTTTCATTTCGAAGTATGTGATTAATAGTTCTCAATTAAACCATTTTTTTCTTCAAATGATATGAATTTAAAAATAATTCTAGGTACTTTCATAGATAGGTACTGGAATGAGGCAGATTATACCTTATTGTAGTCAAGATTCTGGTTTCTGAAAAAAAAGAAGTGCTCTGACAAGGCTTATTACTGCATGCACTACACGTAAGGCCAGACTGAGACGCAGAACCTGATAGGCAGGTTAAATAACCTGATACTGTTTTAGCCTGAAATTTTAAAAGTATATTTTAAAACTTTTATGTAGTAGAGGTAGGGAGAAATATTTTTTCTAAGAAGTTATAGCAAACAAAATCACACATTCATTTGTGAACACGTTCCAAAATATTTGTCAAACTCTTTCCTATTTTATCTGGTTTTTATCATTGCATTTTTCCTTTATAATTTTCTAACTTGTAGACATTATAGAATTATAAAGTTCCAAGACAACTTCTCGGAAGCCATAGTACGAGTCTTCAAATTTAGTACTCATCCCCATAAGCAGACCTATATCTGGCTTTATTTGGTTTTAGAACCTTGGCTCAATTTGCTGACATCTAACTCACTGAAATTATATATGGGTAGGGAAAAAACTAGAAAGATAAACTAGTACAGCAAGAGTGGTTTGAATTTTGACTTCATTCTACTTACTTTAATGGGGGTGGGACCAATTTATATCATGTGAATTTATCCCGGTGATGCTTTATTATCCATTAGAATCAATGTCCCAGGCAACCACCTGCCTAGCCTGCCCATTTAATCCAGCTGTAGATAAAAGTTACTTATTCTGCTTTTTTCCTTGTCTGGATCTCCTCTTCTAAATTATATTTTGCTTGGTTCTTATTTTTAATTCTTGTTTGCATTTTGCTGTTTTATTGCCAGTACTCTGCTTTAAGTCATATTACATTCTTTGTGGAAAGTGATAAGGCATAAAACAAATAGTACTGGCTGTTTCAATCTATCTTGCCTCTCTCATGTTTTTTTTTATCTTTTCCATCTGCCTCAAAGTTATCAGAATTCTGATGAGATGGTGGCCTGACATATCCCTGTGGCCCTGATATCCACTCTCAACTCTAATCCAACTACCAGCTACGTCTCCCTAGAGAAGGAGGGTGTGTGGGAAGACTCTGACATTTCCGGGGGCAGGAAGTTTAGGGTGATTCTCAGTTCTGGGCCTGGCAGTTGATCTGGAATGAGAATCTGTACTCTTTTTTTCCTGAAGAGAGGTTATACCTCTGGGGTCTGTGGATCCTGAGAGGAAAAGCCTTGTCATTACAAGCATGTCTTCCCAGGAGGACCTGCTTCGGAGGGGTCTTGTGATCCTCCCTCTGTCTGAAAGATCGTGAGTCAAGCTTGGGTCCTGTGTTTGCAGAAGGGACTGAAGAGTTTGTGGTTGTCACATCCCTATCTGTGAAGAGCAGTACTTCCTACTGCTTGTGGGTTTCTGTCACTCCCGGGTGCCCTCTTAGCTTGCTATGTAAGTAGGCTTATGGGTTTGCAAAGGAAATAACCACAATCTAAGGTAAAGCTGCAGTGTTGTTGAGATAAAACAAGCAGAGAAAGAGGAGAAAGAGAGAGGGAGAGAATAGGAAAGCTTCTAGTGCGGTAATAAAACTGTTAGAGGAGACAGATGACTATTAGAATAACCACAACAAACTGTTTTTAAAGAAGACTCAAGGAGATTCTATTATAGCTTTACAAAGACTTCCTGAAACTTAAAAATCTGATAATTATTAAATTTAAAAGTTGAGCGGATGAATTAAGGAGAGATGAGTCATTATAGAGATCAGCCTGGGGGTGAAGTGGAAGACACATTTCAAAACAGCAAAAATGCACAGAGAATGAAATCATGAGGAAAACGCTGAGAGATTTAGAGGGCAGCATCAGGAGTTCTAGCACGTGTAGAATAGGGATTCTAAAAAGGAGAAAAAGGAACAGACAGAAGGAAACATAATAATCGAAGTAATAATTGGGAAAAGTAACATTGGATTGAAAAAAAGACTTGAATATTCATATTGAAAGTACCCAGGCAGGATTGATCTCCATAGCTGAGGACTGGAGGTGAGAGGGAGAGAAAGACAACAGCACGCTGCACATTGGTCTTTCATTCTGCTCCTGGTCATACCCCTTTGGGAAGTACATAGTGCTTTTGTTGTGTGATGGAGGAACCTTGGTATTCCCCGGTAACACCATATGGCCACACTTTTGTTTCATTGGCTTCCACATCATCTATCATTATCTAATGGATGAAAAAATTTTGTGTATAAGCACAAATGACATATAATAGACTGGTTCCTGTTTTGTGAATTATTTTGAGCTGCTCCGTACCCTGGTGGGTTTGGACATACAAACTTAGCCTGAGAACTAAATTTGGGATTGGGAAATGAGGAGAGTGAATTTCTCTGCAATTAGGGAGAATTTGGCAAGTCGGAAACAATCTGGAAAGGAAGAGTGAGATTGCAAGAAGCTGGGGTTTAATGTAACATGAAGTATCTGGTGAACTCTCACAGGGAATTGATCCAAAGACAATAATCAAGATGTCTAGTGTCTAATGCTTAGTTTGAGATGGAACTCTTCATGGTTCTACCTCTCTCTCATGTTTAGTTAAAACTAGTATAATTATGAATACCACTCTGTATTTGAAGCAGAAACAGTCTTACTACACGAAAATAGTTACTTAGAAAATAATTGGAGATGCTGAGGAAGAGGTCTAGGTTGGCTTTCTAGAAATGCCTTTGGGAAGACTGCATCACTGTTCCACTAGGTGAGCCATTGTCTCTGAGGGCTCCGTTGCAGCCTTGCCTCTCAACCCATGGAACTGGAGAATGGACACTGGAATGCTGATGTAGGGAGATCTTATATTTCTATGACCTTTCTTGACAGCTGTCACAGCCCAAAGTCACAAGAACATAGTGTTCACTGTATTTCTGCCTTTGGAATCTTATGAAAAGGCATCTGATTAGCAGAACCTAATTTCCTTCTAGACTGTAGCATCTAGATGATACTTGGTGCAAAAGTCGAGAGAGACAATCCAGAGAATGAAGCACAGTGCTGATTTTCACAGGGGCCGTGAAATAGGGACAGAGAAAGAATTAACATTAGTAGTACATCAGATAGTGTGGGGGCAGGACGATAATCCGTAAACCAGAAATCAGGGAGAAGCAGGATCTGGGGGACAGAATGGTCTTGATGCCTCAGTCTAGGTTACAATTGTCTTTGAGTGACTTGAATTGTCTTAAGGTGCCTTAGGATGACTTAGGGCCAGGAAGATGGGTCATGGAATGACTATACCAACTCCCATATCCCAACTAATGGCAAACATTAAGAACCTATATCAAGACCTCCTATTCCCTGAGTCTTAGAATCTTCAGTTAAGCTCTTTAGAAATTCACTTTACCAATTGACTGAAGTTGCCACTAAGAGAGCAATGAAACCCATTTGCTACCGTGTGTGTCAATTCTTGTGAAACAAACTTAAATCACCCAACTTGCTGCAGTATCACAGAGCTGTTATTGTTTAAAACTTGGTGACCAAAATCATGTGGGTTGAACATGGAGCTACAGGCCATAAATGTTATTTCCTATTTATAGAATTTATTAGGCAGCAGTGTCTCTCTCTGTATGGCTATAGTTAGAAAATGGCAAGTAAACAATGAAAGATGTTAGGACAGGGAGGCTGGGCATAAACTGCCTATGTTTCGGAGTGGTTAGGCAGTCTAGTCCAACAGCACAGTGGTCGATAGGAATTAACAGAACCATTAGCTCCACTGAAGTAACTTAACCTTAGCACTTCTATCTTACTAGTATATTGTTGCGTATTGCTGATGGTCTTAAGAAACTTGTTTTTATCTTATGAAAAAAGGCATGAAGAAAACAAGTGTACGTTTCCCGATGACAGGCTAAAAATTCTCCTATGTAGCACATGTATGTATATATGTATGCTACGAGTTGAATTGTGTCTCTTCCTGAAATTCGTATGTCCTAACCTGTAGTGGCTGGGAATGTGACCTTACTTGGAAATAGTATCATTGCAGATGTAATTACTTCAATTAAGATGAGGTCATTAGGGTGGGCCCTAATCTAATATGACATGTCCTTATAAAAAAGGGAAATATGGACACAGATACACACACAAGGAGAACATCATGTGACGATGAAGGCAGAGATTGAGGTGGTGCATATACATGTCAAGGAATGCCGAAGATTTCTAGCAAAGTGCTAGAAGGTAGAGGAGAGGCATGGAACAGATTCTCCTTCACAGCCCCCAGAAAGAGCCAACCCTGCTGACACCTTGATCTCAGACTTCTGACCTCCAGGACCGTGAAACAACACATTTCTATTGTTTATGCCACCCAGTTTGTGGTACTTTGTTATGGCAGCCTTAGCAAATGAATACAAAGTATAAGAATTTTAAAAGGCATATAAAGAATATTGAATCAATAAAGTGAAAATGAAGAAAAATGAACGTAATGACATTATGTATACTATGCATACATTCAGGGACCAATCAGGTATTACCTTTCCAGATGGCGGAAACTTTGGCCACAAATTTCACTATGACTGAACCAGCTGTAAGAAAATTCTATACTATTATAAATCGATGAGGAATTAAAAAAAGATTTAGCCTGTTAGGAGTGATATGAAAATTTTTGATTAGAAACTGAACATTTGGAAGCAATCTTTACCAAAGGAACATGAGGCAGTAAAAGAAGATGAATCAGAAGTCGAAGGTTAGCGCCATTTCAAAAACTGTATGTGGGCATATTGCTTCATTTCTGACCTAAAATGTCCCCTGTGGTATCATAATGAAAAAGATAATCAGCTTAAGAGGACTGTCTAGGATGAAAATTACCTGGACTCTTGACATTTAGATTTTCATGCGAAATTGGGTCTACTTCCAAGGAGACATCAAAAGCAGGCTGGTAAATAGATCAACTGGTGCGTATAGTCCAGTGATGTCTGTCCCAGAGAAGATATAAAGAGCCCGCACCAATAAATCCTCCTCCAGGGGAACGTATGTTCAGTCTTCTCTCTTTTCATCCATGTGCAAGTCTTATACACAATACCTAGTATTTTGTAGCAAATCTGGGGTGTTTGATTCTCGATATAGGGAAAAGCTTTTTTATTAATTTATAGACTTCTAACAGTTATACTGAAAAGTTTTTTAAAACCTTTTTTTTTCCTTCTGGAGACCCTGCATTTCTGAATACTTTCTGTGTATATTTTTTCTACTAGTTTGCATAAGAAACAGACAATTTCAGAAATGAGAAGGTATTTTAACTTTTCTTATCACATAGGAAAGTGATAATTATATTTTCCTCCCCCTTGGGGGAGTTTACATGCTGCCAAAAATTACCATTTCAGTGCTGTCAATAAAGGTTTACATCTAAGTAGGAAATTATCATATACAGGACAATATGAGGATTATTTTGCTATGGGTCCAAGAAAGAAACGAAGAACTTCTTGGTGTTAATTTGAATTAGGATGCAAAAAATCTTTTGAAAAAGTGTTTAAGTATCTGTACAAAAATAGCTAGTAGTAGCTATCACTTATGGAATGTTTACCATGTGCCAAACACTGTATTAATGCCTTATTCACTTGTCATCCATACAGGATTTTTGAGAAAACCAAAATCCTGTATGTAGAAAACTTTGGAAACTTGAAGGTTGTTAAGCTGGATGGAGCCCAAACCCAGGAATAGAGTCTCCGTCCACCGAAACACATGCACAGGCTGTGCTCATGTATTTGAATGTCCTAACTCACTAATAAATATTATTACGAAAACCCAAAATGTTTTCATCTATTAAAATTAACTAATGATGGCAAACAATGAGAATTGGAATGTTCTTCTGTTTTAGAATGTATGAGTTTAGTATAGTTATTCCTCCATTGAGGCAGGTGGAGTCCTCAGTTCAATGATACCACAAGACTTAATCACCTTGCAGGTGTAGTTATTTAGATGTGTTGGTTAGAAACTTCAGGAGCTTCTGGGGTGACATCTGAAACCGGCCCCATACACGGAGGGCAAGGAGATACCGAAGAAAGAGGCAGACTGCTCCAGATTGATAGGTGGTAGGTTTAATAAGCATGGGAACTTGCATAGGTGGCTTGTCTTGGGTGGCTGCAAGATGAGTAGAATTCCACGCCTGCCCTCCAGAATCTTAAGACTTTATATAGAGGCCTTAACAAGATTCAGTGACATATACTGTCCAGAAGGTCTCAACAACACCTTACTCTCTCAAGGCTATGTCCTTGAAGCAGCTCCTACTGAGGAAACAGTGGGCAGAATGTACATTCTAAGGACAGGGGAGGGGGGTGAGGTTCTGCTGATTGCCTGGGTCCAGTTTGAGGGTCAACCAGCAGTCTCGTGCTCTCAATGACCTCTTCCAACAA
The DNA here is from genome assembly GCF_041296265.1 of Equus caballus. Taxonomy (NCBI): domain Eukaryota; kingdom Metazoa; phylum Chordata; class Mammalia; order Perissodactyla; family Equidae; genus Equus; species Equus caballus. The sequence goes on along the minus strand of NC_091686.1, from coordinate 90,965,602 downwards.
GATGACAGGCAGGAAATTACAATGTATTATGTGCGCAGATTGTAATAATATTAAATATTTATTCTGTTAGGTTTCCATGTGCATTCATTTAAAAAAAGAGGAGGTACTCAGCATAATTATTTTGAGATTTATACAAATAGTATGTATCAGTAGTTAATTCCCTTTCTATTGCTGAGTAGTATTTCTCTGGGTGGATGAACCACAATTTTTACATCCATGGACTATTGATGGACATTTGGGTTGTTTCCAGTTTTTGGCTATTACAAATAAAGCTGCCATAGACATCAGTGTGCAAACATTTTTATGTACATATGCTTTTATTTATTTTGGGTAAATACCTAGGATTTGAATGGCTGAGTTATATTGTAGACGTATGTTTAACTTAAGAAACTGTCAAATGGTTTTCTGAAGTAGTTGTACCAGTTGACATTCCCCTTAGCAGTGTATGAGAGTTCCAGTTGCTCCATATTCCCCCAAATACTTCGTATGGCCAGTCTTTTTAATTTTAGACATTCTAATAGGTGTGTAGTGGTATCACATTGTGGTTTTAATTTGCATTTCCCTAATGATGGATGATGTGGAGCATCATTCATGTGCTTATCTGCCATTAATAAATCTTCTTTGGCAAAGTATTCAAATCATTTACCATTTTTTAAATTTTTTTTCTTATTATGTTCTGATAGTTCTTTATGTATGAGATAAATCTTGTTATCAGATATGAGATTTTCAAATATTTTCTTCCAGATCGTGGTTTGGTCTTTTTTGTTTTTTTAATGGTGTCTTTTGGAGAGCAGAAGTTCTTCATTTTGATGAAGTCCAATTTGTTAATTTTTCATTTTATGGATTGTGCTTTTGATATCTTGATAGCTAAGAAATCTTTGCCTAACACTAGGTACAGAGATTTTCTCTTATATTTTGTTTTAGAAATTTTATAGTTTTAGATTTTACATTTATATCTCTGATCCATTTATGAGTTAATATTTGTATATGGTGCAAGGTATGGATTGAAGTTCATTATATTTCTGAACTCTCAATTCTATTTCATAGATCAGTTTGTCTATCCTGGAGCCAATACTTGTGTCCTGATTTCTATAGGTTTATGATAAATTTCAAAGTAAGGTGGAAGAATTTTGTTCTTCTTTTTGAAAGTTGTTTCCAGTTCCTTAGCATTTCCAAATGAATTTTAGAATCACTTGTTAACTTCTACAAAAACGTTGCTAGGATTTTGATTGCAATTGTGTTGAATGTATACATTCATTTTGGAAGAATGTCACCTTAACCAAATTGAGTCTTCTGATCCACAGACATGACATATTTCCCCATTTAGTTAGATATTCTTTAATTTCTCTTTTCAATATTTTGTAGTTTTCAGTGTTAGGTCTTGCACCTAATTTAACAGATTTATTCCTAAGTAATTCATATTTTTATGCTATTACAAATTATATTTTTAATTGCAATTTCCAATGGTTGCTTGCATATAGAAATACAGTTGATTTTTGAACATCAATCTTTTATCCTGATACCTTGAAAACTCACTTATTAGTCTTGGTAGCTACATAGATTTTCTGCAAAAATTGATTATCAGGGCATCTGCACATGACTAGGTATGTTTATGGGTGGTGGAATTATGAGGGAAATTTGGGATGACCATCATGTTTCTGACTTGGTTGCTAGTGATATCATTAATAAGGATTAGAAATATAGAATTAATATGTTTTGCAAGAAGAAATATGGTTAAATTTAATGCTGGATATGTTGAATTCTATGTTCCCACAAGAATTCAAATAAAAACATTTAGCAGACAATCATATCATGCTTAGGGGAGCTATCAGGAATGAAGATATACATTTGGGAGCATCACTATAGACAGTGGGCTGCTTTGTAGGAATACATAAAGTAAAAAGAAAAAGAAGAACATCAAGGATGGAACTATGGGGAACATCATGTTTAATTTAGGATGGAGAGACTTGGATGTTTTCATGGGATGAGACAAGTGAGAGGAAATTAGCTTAGAAGACACTGCAATATCCTTTTCTCTAGTGCTATGTTCAAAATCACTAATATGTATTTGAATCCAAGAGAAAGTATGTTGATTCCCACAGAGGTCATTTTTCTGTCTCTGGCTTCTGTCTGGATTTAGCCTGACATTGCATTTCTGAAATTGCAAATCTGAGGTACAGTTTCTATATGATTGTGCATTCACCTATATGTCATAATTTTTTTAAAAAAGATTTTATTAAAATAACTTTTTTTTACAGTTAGAGAAATAATGCACACGCATTATAGAAAATTAGAACACAAAACAAGCAAAACTGAAAACAAAGACCTCAAACATTACATTTCCCCTTCCTGGGGGATCACCACCATTAATACCTTAGTACATATTAATATTGTACATCCTGTTTTGTAAGCTTCTTTTCTTAGTCAATGATCCTCATCTTTCCTGTTCAATAAATTTTTATCTCATCTAATACCCAGATCATATTCAAAATCCCACAATTGGCTAAAGAAAATGTCCTTTACAGTTGGTTTGTCTAAGTCAAGACCACACATTGCATTTGGTTATTAGGTCTCTCAAGTTATTTTAATTTGGCACACTTCATTTTTCTTATGATCCTGACATCAAAGAGAGTGTTATTTATCAAAATCTTAAAGACTTGATTTCTAAAAAGTAGCCAGCTTGTTTTTATAGAGTTGTTCATTGAAAAATACTATCATTGAAAAATACTATCATAAGAAAAATCAGTAATTAACCTACTCATCAGTTTAGTGTGTAACAGTCAGTTCTTTGTCAAATCAGGCTTGTTTGTATAAAACGCGGACAATAAGAGCAACACGTAGGATGGAATAATTCGCACTGCATCTGTCGGCTCAGTGGGCTCGGGATGGCAAGAGCTGGATTTGCACTGCCCCTCTCTCAGGGCTTGCTGAGCAGTGCCCCTTTGGTGAATCCTGCGCAGCCATGTCCTGTCTCCAGCACTGGTTTTTGCGGCCCTAACTCCACAGTTGTGGGTTCTTGTAATATCGCCTCTTCGTGTTCTCCTGGACATAGAGATGGTAGCTGCTTCCTGTCTGGTGGTTTTTAAACATGTCCACAAATTCTCTGACATTCCAACCACTAAAAGATGGCACCTATGTCCCTTCTCCTTGTAGCTAGACCAAAATTACTAGCTAATTGGCCAACAGAATATGGCAGACGTGACACTAAGTGATGTCTGGGGGTATGTCCTAAAAGGAGATGGGTGTTCTAACTTTTTCTCTTGGATTACTTGCCTCTGAAGCCTGAGCCATCAAAAGTAAGAAGTCTGAGATTGTCAGGAAGTCCAGGCCACGTGGAGAAGCCAATAGCCTCTGCTAAGTGTCCTAGCCTACGGCCAGCATCACCTACCACACATGTGAGCAAGCACACTTTCAGGATGACTCCAGCCTCCACCACTATCTGCCGTAACAGCACGAGAGAACCCAAGTGAGATCTACCTCACTGAGCCCACTCCAATCCCAGAACTGTGAAAGATAATAATAAAAAAAGATTGTTGTTGTTTTGAGCCACTATAGTTTGAAGAACTTTGTTATGCAAAGATAGAGAAATGCAACAATCAGTTACTCATTTCTGAGTTACCTCATCTCCCCTGGTTCTCTCTTATCTAACACCTATGCAACCAATTCCCTCTATTAAATTTCCTGTCTTTGAAACATCTACCATTGTTTCCGTGTTCCTGACTAGAACTTTACAGATAACGCTCCCAGGAAGGGCCCACACAAAATGGCCAGGAAAGATTGAAAAAAAAAATCCAGATCACATCTAGATCTTTTTTAGTTACATGGCTTAGGATGTTTATTATCAACTGGTTTTGTAAAACCAGCATCATAAAATGTTTCTGTTCTCTCAGAAACCATAAATGTAACGTTTTCAGAATGTGTAGAAAACTGTGCTACATTTGAATGAGTAAAAGACATAAGAATTTCAGCATTTGTTACTTAAAGTTCTGTAAAGTAACATGCTTCCTTAGAGATATTCTTTGTTCTTCTCTATAGCAAACTGCCTTTTGTTTCTGTGCCTACTGACTTAAAGGGGAAAAGGTTTAAAAACACACCTTTAACTTGATTTTTACTATAACATCTTTTCCTTAGGAAAGTTATAGTCTGTATGTGTGTAATATGAGGAAATAGAGTAAAAATGATCCTGGCACCACGTGGTTCTCAATACTTGAAAGTTGGCTTTGCTTGTGATCCGCAGCATATGTGGTAAAGTGCCTGCTGCTCCCCAAAGCAGTCATGCGCTGTAGGATTTAAGACGAGGGGCTTAGATTTATGTAGATGGAGGCAGTTGTTCCAAAGTGAACTGCATGGGAAGGTTCCTCTCAGGGTGTCAGGCTCTGTTGGGTGCTACAGGGAGTTACATTTTATAGCCCTAGAGTGCCTGGCTCCTGAGCTGGTCAGATTCCAGGAAGCTAAACTTTGGTGCCTGTTGCATGGAGAAGGGAATCTTCCCAGAGCAGGCTTTGCTTCAGTTTCAGAGGCAAGTTTTTTTTTTTGGGCAGCATGTCTGCTTCATCATTAGTACCGTGATATTAGTTCAGTTCTCATGTTTCCCCTTACCATCAATTTCTCTGTCTCCTCTGATTTTGTTCTGCATGCTACATGTGGCCTGGGTCAGCCTCAGCCTTCTCCAGCTCAGCTTTGGGCACCAAGGTCCCATTCGTTTCCTGACATATAGAGACTAAAGCAGGAGCTTCTAGTCTGTCAGGCAGTAGAAGACAAGTTTTGCTGCCAAAAGCCATAAAACCAGTGCTAGCTCCCACTAGGCACTGAACTGCAGCCTTACCTTAATTTCTTCATTGTTGGCCCCTTCCATGCAACTGAGTTTCTACCTATCTCTGGTTTATTACAACAGGTCTTGTTGGTACTTGAGCTTAGTTTTGAACCCTTGTATACTCGGATGGGTCTCTGACAACCTGGCTAGTTCTGGCTCAGCGATTTTGCTAGCTCCCTCTTTACCATCCATGGCTGAAAACTATTTACTTGGGCTGTTTCCTATTTACTTAGGCATGTGATGGAGTCAGTTCCCACAGGATGGTGACTCAGAACTCTGACCCCGTCCCCTCCTCAACCTCACTATAGCTTTGCATTGAAAATGACCCCTACTTGGACTCTCCTGCTGCCATGCCCCACCATTTCCACCCCTCATTGAATACAGGTGCTCATCTGAATGGAAGATGAGTTTATCACACTCTTTCGGACACTAATTACTCCTCTTGGTCTGTTTTCTCCAGCCCCAGTGCTGTGAATTCCTTGTTTCTTCTCTTTTCACCTCCCCATCCCCTCAATTGGTCCTTTGTGTGAGCCTGCCTGAATGATAACACTCTTCTTTGGTCTTAACCTTTTCCTTGGCCTATATCAGGCTTCACTTTCATTCTTTTGTTCCAAATAAAAGCACATAAAAAAACTTTGCACTGAAATTTGAGAATGGAGGAAAATAAATGCCAAGGTAAATTTGTAAAGCCAGATGCTGTGGAGCCCAACAGGTGTGGAATAGAAGAGAAAATAATGGAGAAGCAGGTGATCAGCATTTATCAGCAGAAACTAATAGGAAAGAGGATCCATAACAATATTTATAGCCTCAGGTGGCTGTATATTTAACAATGTACAGAGCACAGCAATAAACAAAGTGAACTTAAAACTTAACCCAACAGAGTGAATGTGATCTCTTAGGCATTATTGAGACTTGATACCATGGAACAATGGTAATAGAACAATGTCTCCACTGGAAGTCAGTCTTGGTTTGAGTGATGTCCCTAACTATCCATGCGACCACCCTGATTCTCTCCTTGGAAACTGAAAGTGGATTTTCTCTCTAAGTTTCTTTCCGGTCCTGATATTCTGTGAGCATTGCTCATGGCTAATGCTCACAATTGGGCCTGTACATTATGGGTTCAGCCAACTGCTCTTTTCAGGTTCTTTAAAGAAGTACACATGTCCCAGAAATGTAGGAAAATTTATAGTTGTTGGGAGATGATGGTATATGAAGCCAGCTACATCAATTGTGAAACGTTAGTCATTGTTGTGCAAGTATTTAATTTCTGGTTTCATAAAAATCACAACATTTTGCCATCCAGCTCATGAAAGATCTACCACTACTAAGTGAGTTTGTACTGCCAGCTCCCCTCTGGGGATTTTTTCCCCACATGATGCTTCCAAAAGGTTCTTAAGGGATATTTGAGTGAAACTTTTCTCCTTCACAGAGGCTTTGGGGAGCACAGGTCATAGAATAAGGAAGCATTAAGGATAAGAAGCTTTTTGCATTTTGTGGATATGGAAGCTGAAACCTTATTCCAGCCAGCAGTGTGGGAGAAAGGAACATCAACAAGTTTGTCTTTCAGTTCTGATACTATACTGTCTACAATCTAGAATGCAAGATTCAACCAGATTTGCATTTGAATCCCAGCTCTGCTTTAATGATTTCGAGCAGGACATTTGGTGCCTCTTTCAATTTTTTCATATGTAAAATGGGGACACCATTACATATTTCATAGGCTTATTTGAAGAACTAAAAGAGGTAACATATGGAGCACTTTTTGGCAAATATAGGAACTACTTAATAAATGTTACTTTTATCATCGTTACTTGTTATTTATGAAGCATCCAAAATGGAGACTGTCTGGTAGGAAGTATACAAGGACAGGCTAAAGTGAGTTCCTCACTTCAAATTACACTAAGTATCCAAGTTCAATTAGACGTTGCAATTTAAAATTGCAAAATGTGATTTCTGAGAAATTAAGAAAAATGTAGCTCACAAATACAATGAAAAAATGAGAATATCTTCACATTCAAGGCAGCAGAGTCTAAACTATCTAAATAGACCATGAAAAAGGAATATACTTTTATATCTTCTTAGTTTCATGTTCCAGTTATGGTATTATTTGTAAAGTCACAAAAAAAAGATTTTTGCAGAAACATTTCTGCTTAAAGGACTACTGCTATTTATAGAACAGTAAGTCACCACTGCTGAGCTTTTCATTTTCCCCCTCACTTTGTTTTGTTTGTAAACTAAGTAAACAACCAATAGAAGTGGTAAAACAGGTCTTTGGACAAATTAGTGTTTTTGGATACACATGCTCTGAACTGTAGCTATAAAAGTATATATCCTTTTTATAAAGAAAGAGAGGAAAACCCACGTAGCCTGTGTGGAATATTAAGAACTCTTGAGAAGGAATACTTGGGTAGGTTTTCTAATCTATAGTTTTGCTTGGAAGAAAAATAATGACAGTAATGACTTAGAATTATGTGATAATTTAAAGGCGCTTACAGATGTTCAATAAACCTGTACTTACAGGTATTCTAAAAACTATGTTTTTGAATAAATGCACTATTATCCAGTTTTCTCTCCACTGAGCATGAAACTAAGAAAAGGAGTAAGTTGCTTTTTCTTTGAATGTACAAGCAAGACTTCTAATTCCCTTTATTGGATAAAGTCTCTCCTTCAACATTCTTGTGAATGATAACAGCAGCAACTGCTATTAATTTTTTCACAGAAGCTCTCTTTGACCTTCTATGTCTGAGCCTAGGCATCACTTCTACCTTCTTCCATATTCATTTGTCTCTATTAAACTGCTTGTCAGACTATACGGGAAGTTCTTTGAGGGCAGGAGCTCAATGGGTTTTGGATCCCTGCTGTTTAACATGACATGTGCTCAATCAAATGGGTTGAATGAACAGTTGAAAATGAATGGAACAAGTGTCCGGGGGAAGGAGAAGGGGTGACATGGATGCCCACAGAGGGAGTGCTGCTAAGAGCCGCGGGATCAGGATTCCATTTAGATAGGACTTACTGCGAAGGGAGGTATCTGAACATTCTAGAGCATCAGAATGGCCTGGGTGAGGATTCAGTCCCAATTTAATCTATTTTCCAAATCCTCCTAAGGCTAATGTGGTCTGGGAGAAACTGAAGATAAATTAGTTCCATGGTTTTCAGGAAGGGAAGTACGCCCCTCCACCCTCCCTGGGGAGCATTCTGGAAATGGTGGGGGAGTGTTTTTTTGGTTGTTAAGCATTTGGGGAGGGGTCTCCACTGTCATTTAGTGAAGTTGGACCCAGGGATTCTAGCTGTCATGCCATGTGTAGGAGAACCCTGCACGACAAATGTATATATATCCTGAACAAGTTTCATATTATCTTACCCTCAGAATCAACTCCATCTGACATATGAACACACCTATATGTGACATATGAACACATATGCTTTTTAATATAGTTTTAATATATAGTTTATTTCCCAGGAAATGCAACTGAGGTGTAAATTGAGAGTATAGTATTTTGCTTTGTTTGGGAATTTATCAAAAATTATTCACCATTTCAGAAAATTATGTCACGGTGCTGGTCATGTAATTGGGTAGTTGACACGCCGTTGTCAGATTGCCTGTATGCATGTCATACCCAGTGATGGGTTGTTCTATGCGCTGGTGGGGGCACCAGATCACTTCAATACACATTCTACTATTCAGGTCTCAGGGCTTACATAATGAAGTACATACGGTTTCTTATAAATTAGTATTTTTAAATTTCTTCTTCATGCTAGAGTTAGAGTATTATATTGAGTTTTTAGGGTGGGAAGGTAGGTTCTATAGTTCCAAAAACCCTTCTCTGAATCTTTTAGCTGGAAGTGTTTTCAGTCTTTTTCATATTTTGAAAGCTAATGAAGTACATACACCTGATATGATGTAACACTCTCAGGGAATATGGGAACGCCCCCTGTAACCAAACACTTTAACTTTGCTGCAGCAAATATGCATAGTAGGTGGGGTAAATACAATAAATTACTCTCATCAGTTCAGGTCAGGGGATGCAGCCACGTGAGGTTAGGCACCAAACTTTGATAAAAGTTTTCAGATTTTAGAGCTTATCGGGCTTTACAATTGTGGAGAGGAAACTGTGGAATGAATGTATTATCTCTGTGTAGATTATACACAGGATTATAGTGTCTGTGCATTTCATTCTAGGGTAGTAAAGGGGAATTAAAATATTTGATATAGAAGGAGATTTGGGATGTGATACAGTTAGGAACCATTGCTACAGTTGAAGAAAGTCAGAGTTTTAAATAACCATATGCAGTGAATTATTGACTAAGTTATGACCTAAACTTGAGTCTGAAATGGTTCCCTGAGGCTAGAGTCCATTCATAAAATATTGAAATGCACAAGCCCGGTTATTTATCTTGATCCGCTTTTACAACAAGGGATTGCGCTCAGGGCCACTGGTGCTTTGTTATGAGAATGTTATTTAGTCCTCTAAAAATGAAACATAAAGCGACAGTCAAAAAAGCCAGATGAGCTCTCCAGGTTGTTAAAAAGAGGTTTTGTCCTTTTCCATTTCCCATAAAAGCCCAGCTGTACCACCTTCTAAAATTGGAACCTATTCATGTGCTCTCCAGGTGCCAGGGCATAAAAATCAAACGTGGAGAAAGCTGAAGCAAGATATTTCAAAAATAAAAATAAGAAGTAGGAATGGGGAAAGAGGTAAATGAAAAGAAAGTGAATGAAAAGGTAGAAGGGAAAGAAAAAATGTCCATATGGAAATACTTTGATGGGGTAAAGTGCACATAGAATTTTATTAAACAGAGTGGATTTATTGGATAAGAAATGATCATTAATCCACCTAATTGTTTTAGTTGGATTGTCTGCTCAAGGTTCAGCCATTCAAATTCTCTGGCTTATATTTTTACATTTAAAAATATGGGACCGAAAGCCAGTTAGTAGGGAAGTTTGGGATAAACCCAGACCTACCAATTACGAGTGCAGTTTTTTCCACACCTAAGGACTTGGGCTTCACCGGAAACTGTGAGAATCAGAAAGGACATACTTGAGATGTGTTTAGAAGGGAGCACAAGCAGTTTTGTGGATTTGGTAACTATGTAGAGAGAGACAAAGGAAGAGGGAAGATTTGGAGAGAAGAAATTCTAAATCCACTAAAAAGAGGAGTGCCATCGGCAGAAGTGGAGATGACTAGAAAGAGGAGGATGAGGAATAATGAAGTTCTATTTTAGATATTTTATGCTTAGGTAATAAAATCACACTTTGTTGAAAATGCCTGGTGGGCATGTGGAGTAAAGGAAAGTCATGAAGTTGCTTTAAATCTTCAATATATTTTCACTCAAATGCTCCATTTTCCTAGAGCCAATCTATGTACATATCAGATCCAGAGAGTTAAAGATTTTCCCATAAGGAGTTTCAGGTCCCAGTGAAGTGAGCAACAGGAAGTTTATGCCTGGATGGTGCTTTGTAGTAATAAGAAGGAGCAACTCTTTTGGTGAATTTTCCCTAGTGACTCAGGGTTGTTGGTTGTAAGCAACATAAAGCTATTCACAGCGGGATAAGCTAGAGGTGTCCATGGCAGGACAATTTGCCAGGCCTCATGAGGGCCGAGAGCTGGAAATCCCCAGGAATCAAGTCAGCTGCTTTCTCCATCTTTTTTTCTCTTTGAAGCATGTAGAATTGCTGTGTTCTAATTCCAAGTCATCTGATTGGGTCGTTCAAGGGACAGGGTCATATGACCCACTACCCACTTGGTAGAGGTGCTGGAATGGACACTATGAAGAAGCATGGCCAAGGCAGGCAATTTGAAAACATGTCTGCCAAATGTCATTGGTGAGGTATTCTACTGAGTATGTGGAGAGCGGGGGGTCCAGAGCAGGTTGGTGGAAATACATCAAGACAACAAATCTGTGAAAACATATTGCTTTGTAAGAATGTTGAAGGCATTTTAAGAAAGGACTGGGTATTGACTTAGTTAATTAACTTTATTATTATTTCACTGGAGCATTAAAACAAATATTAATATTTGGGAGGGAAATTTATCTTATTCCTTCATTTTTTAATTCATTCAACGGACATTTTTGGAAGACCTTCCAAGTGACAGTCATTGTTCTAGATGCTGGGATATAGCATTTATCAAAATTGTTTAAGTCTTTGCTCCAGAGAAGTTAACATAGGGAAGATAGACCATAGGAGACAAATCATTGCAAAATATGAAGATAATAAATAATATTGATAAATATGTATAATATAAAGAAATAAAAAATAATAAAAAGGATAAAGTAGATTAAGGAAAATAGTGATAGGTTTTATCTGTCAGGGAATACCATCATAAATATATCATTTATTGTCTAATGGAGATACCATGAGTATGAAAACAAGAACTATTTAGTAATTCTTGGGTAGACATCAACTGGGACTGTCTCAGGCAACCTGAACAGCAAGCTGGTCACCCTACTGATAGTGTGACATTGGGGAAGTTGGGGAGCAGGTGATGTATTTATTTAAGAGGACGTGGTCCAGAAAGAGGGAATGCTTGAACCATTCTACACAGACTTTGGGCCCTGGGTGTTTATCATTTTAGAATTTTTGAAATAAGGAGTGGACTCTGCTGTGGCATTGCCTTTCCCAGGAAGGACCCCTTAGGCACTAGCCATATGAGGACTGGCCGACCTGCCCCGTCAGAGCCTGACCACTGATATAGGTGATTGTCAGTGTGGAGTAGAAGCATTGCTGGTCCGAAGGCAGCCTTTCCCACCCTGTGGTCACAGAAAGATGGTGTTATGGTGAGTTTGCTTTGTAAAAGGCTGGATTCAATTTGTGGCTCTAGTTTGAGAAACCTTTTTGTCTGGAGACTTGACTCAACCAAAGCCTGATGGCCGCTGTAGGATAAACTGCTGCCTCTCTTTTCTCGGTTTGCCCTTTGCCCCCACACAACCCTCTGCTTCTAGGCATCCTCTGAAAGCTTGGGCCGCTCACCCTGCTGCTGTTGGCTGTCACACTTCAGTTCATTGAGCACCTGCAGCGGCTTTGTTGTTGCCACCTGTTCTCCACGTGCCCTGCTCAGCTCAGCAGACCATGTTCTGTCAAGAAACTGCACTCTGGGGTTAGTAAGCTGGCGAGCCTGGCAGCTTGGGGAGGTTGGACGGCTTGCGCTGTGTTACTTCCTCCTCCTCCTCCTCGTCATAAAGTACCCATGGACACAAAGACCTCATGCTGGAAAACAATAGCAACAACACATTAGGGTTAGGATTAATAGCTGTTACTCATTGGGAAGTACTTTTGCCAGATACTTAAAAACACTAAGCATTAAAAATCCTAATCTTCACTCACCGGTGAGACAGATACAGTACTGCTAGGTTTATCCATGTGAAGTTACTTATACTCTAACACTTTTGACCTACAGAAATGACAATTTCATATGGCTAGACCTAATATTTTACAGGCAAAGAAAAGGAAGTCCAGGGAAATTAAAAACAAAAAACAACTGACCAAAGTCACACAATTTGGCTCAGCTAGTATTTTAATGCAAGGCCATTGCCTCCTGGGTCCACAGTCCTTCCACGGCATCTCACCTACTGCTGGATCCTGTATAAAGGAGATTAATTGGTTCTTTATTTGGAGAGAGCTCAGGCTAGAATACACAGATGCAGAGGGATTTGTAGAGCCTACAAAATCCCCTAATCCTGGAGAGCACTGACCCAGTGCTGGGACATTTGGACCAGAGGGTGACACCCTAATACTCAAGCTCTTGAACACTAAGAAGGCACTGCAAGGTCAGAAATCAAAAAGAGAAATGGGCAAAATAGTCAATTCAGAGAGAGTCCAGATAAGAGGACCTGTGAGGACATTGCTATGGTCCGCACGTGGAGCAGGAGCCTGCAGGAAGGTGGAAGGCGGAAGCTGGAACCATTTCCCAATGGGGGTTCCTCAAATCCCATGAACCTCAAGAAATGCCTGGAGCCAAATAGGCTGGGAAATTGCATTCTCCTGCAATTTGACTGGAACCAGCACAGGAATGAGACCAGGAACTAAGGAATATCTCTCTGTCTCTCCTGCTGTTGTCCTCCACCCCAAACTCTGCTTCTGTTTTCCTCTGGACAACTGTATTTCCTCTTTTCCCTTCTTTACAAAGAGATCTCTCAGTTTCTCTGTGCATTTGGTGAAAAATAATCACTCCAAGAATGCTCCTAAATTCCATGCCCACAAAGACTGGAGAGAATCACTGCATGCATTTAGTGATTTCCTGGAGAGACAAGCCAAATGATCAGGGGTGGGTCAGAGGTCTCCTGAAACCAGGGATAGGCTCCACCCACACTCCCTAAAGAGGGCATCCAGTACAATATATACACCGAAATGTTTGCTGTCTTTGGCATCAAGCCGAATTGAGAAGCTAGAGAAATTTGCTTTCATGCTTTTTTCTCTTCTGGCATGTCTGTGCTCACAGGAATCTTCACAGCCTACCCCAATATTGGGGTCTGCCCTCTCTCTTCCCGAGCCGTCCCATGACACAAGAGGCTGAGATGTCCTATTTCCATGCTCCCCTGGGGCTCCTCTGAAAATTTCCAGTAGGAAGTAAATCTAATAAATGGGGGTCTTGGTTTTAGAATAAGATTTGTACTGACCTTAGGTATTGTGAGGAGTGGCTATAATCTATAAAATTAAAAAAAGATTATGGGCATATAAATTAATAAGAATAATCCCTTAAAATTTGCAAGAAAATAAGTATTTGGAGAGATATAAAATCAGCCATCCTTTTCTGTCCAACATGGTTCCCATTTTAGCACTGAAAACCCCTGGTCCCAGAAAACACCCCACCCCTCTCTCAGGCAAACTGGGACTACTGTTGACCCTAGACAGACAAAGAATGCCTGGTTTATCTCTCTAGAGTAGGTATGGAGGGTAAAGGAGGCTATTTTCCTTTCCTCCTCATAAAGTGATTGGGTTAATAAACATTGTTTATCCCTGCAAATCTATACTAGCTTAAAAAAGTATGTATTTCTTTGAACTGAGTTTAATAAACATCCAGATTTAGCAGATATGGCTTTATTCCACAATGTATAGATGTAAGGAACATTCCATATAGATATGTTAGAAATTCTGTTTTACTTGCTCTAAACAAGCATTTCTCGAACTTTGAGATGCATGGGAATCCCCTGGGGATCTTGTTAAAAGTCAGATTCTGGGGCCGGCCCTGTGGCATAGTGGTTAAGTTTGTGTGGTCCACTTTGGCTGAGATTTGCAGGCCTGGATCCTGGGCACAGACCTAGCACCACTCATCAAGCCATGCTGTGGTGGCATCCCACATACAAAAGAGGAATTTGCACAGGTGTTAGCTCAGGGCCAATTTTCCTCACAAAAAACCCCAAACCCAAACAAAACAAAACAAAACAAGTCAGATTCTGATTCATTAGCTCTAGCTGGGGTCTGAGGGTCTGCATTTCCAACAAGCTCTCAAACCACATGATGCTAATGGTCTGAGGACCACACGCTGACTAGAAAGATTCTAAATCATCGTCCATTGTTTAGAACCCCTGACTGGAAAACTTTAATTAGAGTATTATTTTGGACCATGCCTCTTTAGGATCCTATAAGAATTATGAGGGCTCATTTGGTGGTTGAAAAATGAAAGGATGGGCTTTGCTTACAGTTTCCCAAAGCAGAGAGAGCAAAAGAGAGATTGATATCTTTAAACATTTTCCTGCAACACAAATATATCTTTTGGGCATAAAGTTTTAAACTCATTCACTTGTTTTAATTTTTAAAGCTCAAATTTGCTCTGCTATACATATAGAGAAAGCTATGCTTCGGGTAATAGATGTCTGAGTTTGCAAATAATTGCTGATGGAAAATCTGACCTTTTTGGCTGCCAACATCATCATCTGATTGAAAGTTAAAATTTTCTGTCACTAAGAAGCTATTTGGGTGATCATTTTGCAAAATCAGCTTCTTCAGATCCCATTTTTACGATCTGATGTGTTAGACAGCATGTGAGAGCCATTGGAAGCTAAAGCACTAAAGGATTGCAAAATCTTACTCACAAAGTAACTTCATGAGTCGAGTGCCACCTGGACAGCTTAGTAGAATATGCTTCTCAAGATTTTAAGTCTCAACTCTCCTTGGTCATCTTCTAGATTACAGAATACCACATGGTGATCTTTGAGTACTTCGAATAGGAATAAGAAAGCTGATGAAGGAATACATTTAAAGATACTAGTCCATTTTCTGTGCCTCCCAATTGATACTCCTTTGGAGTGTGTGTATTGTGCTGGCTGAGCCTGGACAGACTTTGATCTCTTGAGCAGATGCCTGTAACAAAAATTTAGCTGGGCTTTAGGGACGGTTAATGTCTCCACAGGCTGCAGAATGTTATTAAGGCTTGATTGCAATCTCCTGACATGATAAAACAGAATTAAAGAACAGGAACCGCCTGCTTGGCAGCTCTGAGGGCAGTTGGAAAGCTCAGAGAAGGCAGAAGCATTAAGGAAGAAAGAATGCTGACAGAAGCTGGGCAGGTAGACAGGGCTATTTAATTCAGAGTGGTAGGTGTTAATTAATTTATTTTGGGAGAGGGAGATCTGATTTCTAACCTAGACTACAAGCTGTTGCCAGTCTAGTTGGGAACAATGTCCTAACAGCTGTAGGCATATCATCCGTCGTCTGGGTGGCTGACCTCACATCGTATCCATCTTCCTGTGTCTAGACTCACTGTGCTATGTCAGTTGGACGCCAGCAGCTCATTTTTCTTACTCTTCAACGTTAGTTTTACTATATGTGCCTGTCTAGCTGCTTACCTCTGCTCTTAATTTCTCTTTGAACTCCTTTGAAGCCCTAAAATGATCTGTGGCAGGTGGAAAGAAGGAAACTGAGAGTGACTTGGAAGTTATGGCTCTTTCTAGAATGGCATAATATAAATGTATGCAGTCTTGGCTTTGTATACTTTTAAGGTGGGTCAAATGCTATCCAGAAGAAAGGCTAGTCATTAAAATTCACCAAAGTAAATGTCAGGCTCGTGGTGTCCTGATTTCCTGTCTGGTCTCTGCTGTTTCACTGCCAAAAATTATTTTCTTTCAATTCCATTGTTTCACGTAACAAAGGGCTCGCCTAATGATGTCCTCTCATGTGCAGTTCTATGGAAACGTTTATTATAGTAATTAATTTTTCAAGGCAAAAAAAATGGTATGATGTATTATGAAATACAAGCAGAAATGAATGAAAGTTTTTGGGTAATTTTTAAAAGTATTTTGATGTAGTGGAAAGAGCACTGGATTTTGGTATCGAAAATCTGGTTCAAGCAAGTCACTTAAAAATCTGAGTCTGGTACATGTTTGTCAAAATCATGAATCTGTAGCTTCGAAAGTGAGTTTTTTTGTTTGTAAATTAAACTTGGGTAAATATAACTATAAAAATCTGAGGAATAACTATGCTTTACTTATTAAAATATGAAGATAACACATACTCATCTGAAAATACAGAAAAGCATAAAAAAGTAAAAAACTAGTCATAACATTTCAACCACGAGATAATCACATCTCTATTTTCTGGTTACAGTGGGTTCAGTTAATTATATTAACCCGTCCATCATGGTGCTCTGTCACCACCGGTCTATGCAAAGCCTCTCTTTCCTCCTTCCTCCTCTATTCCCACTCCCATTTCCATCCTTTACCTTATGTGCACCTGTGGAATACACTTCAATTTATATCACCGTAGCAAAATATGTCATGTTGTTTGTGCATGCATTTGTTTTTATTCTACTTGTATGATATATTATTGTCTATAGAACCCATTCTATTTCTAAATTATTTTACTCAACACTAATACTATGCATTAAAGATATATCAGGGTTATGCATAAATTTAGCTTATTGATCCCAATTTCTAGATGGCATTTGGCAGGGCTATTGCTTCTAATTTCCCACAGCTCCACACAATACTGAAATAAACTTCCTCATACACGTCCTCTCGTGGACCTGAGAGGTAACGTTATATACGCCTGAGTGGGTTTGCTGGGTCATGGGATCCAGAATGTTTGCCTCAGTGTACATACCCTGAGTAATTTTAGAAGGCTCTCAATTTGCCACACATCCACCAACGTTTATGTATTTAATTAGCTTTCTGTCTATATTTAAAAAAATAGAAATTCTCTTGTTATATAATTTACTTCTAAAACTGTTTTACCATGGGCATTTTTCATAATTTAAAATAGCATTCTAATGTTTATATTTAAAACTAGACTTTCATTATTGGACTGTCATCATTTGTTTAACTGATATCTTATTTTGTGACATTCAGGTAAAATATGCTTCTAAGATAGGACATAAACAAATTAAGAAATTGAATTAATTCTGTTAATTAATAAAAACCTAATTATTCAAAATAATAAATTTGAATTAACTCAAATTAATAAATTGCATCACTGACATTTGGACATGGTCAGGAATCTACTCCTTACCAATCTTGGAGTGTTCCTAAGTGTAACTCTTTGGTTAGAGGAAACTAATGAAACTTCGACTGTATTAAGAGAAATGATTCAATAAATTAAAGGATAAACTGAAAAGAAATGGAAACTTCGCTTCCAGAGCAACTCTACACATCATATGCTCTGACAATCACGTTGCTGGGCACGCATTTAGTCAATGGAAGTAAAAACCAACTATGAGGTATGTCATGTCCCCTATGTAGAGGAAGACCAATGCAAGTGCCTAGACTCACTGGCCAGAATTATCTTAGGATAGAAGGTAATTAAAAAAAATAAAACCCCTCAGTTTTAGCAATATATTTACTTTTGATAAAGCTAAACTTCCTTGCAAGTTTCCTTGTTGAGTAAAACGAAGCCAACATTTATGTTACATTCTACAGTGATTCAGTCTTTTCAGGATGTACATATTGATTATTCTTCCCCTCCCCCACACCATCTCTGATACAAATCTGCAAGTTTGTATTGAGGGTTAAGATGATACTTTCAGATCATCAATGACTTGCCATAAATTGGTTTTGGAGAATTCACTCTTGATATCTTTTAAAGAGAGTCTTCAACCTTTTAGATTGAAGATTTTCTATCCATAGAGTACAAAATGATATACGTAAAAGGAATTACAGAAATCCAAGCATAAGAAAAGGAAAGACAGGAGTGCTGATTATGATTCCCTTCTAAAATGTAACCTTCTGCATTTGTCTGAGATTTACTAAGACTTTTGTGTAGGGGCGAGGAAAACTTCTGAAAAAGATGAAATAACCTTCCATGAAAATGCTGTTTTTTGATGATAGGATGTTATTCACTACGTGCTGTGCTTTGTATCCAGACAGTAAACTTTAAGTTAGCCATTTACGAAGGGCAAATTTATTCCTTAATTAAGGGAGCTCAAAGCAGACTGTGTACTAGACGTCTCACTTTTTTCTTGTTTACTTACTTGGAACAGAGAGAATTATTTTCTGTGAAGAATGCTACTTTCAGAGTACTACCATTTTAAACACACGTGATTGCAGGTAGCTTGGGAACTTTTGGAGGTTAAAATATTCATGTTCAAATTGTTCTGTGTTGATATTTTAACTGGAGGATGACTTGAAGAGGAAGGAGAGCAGGCCACTTTCTGCGCGGGTGAGGAGTAGCCTTGTTCATATCTGTATGGACAGGGCCAAGGGCAATGCTGGGTACACAAAACATGCTGAAAAGTATTTCCTGAATAAGTGAATGGGTTGGGAAATTAAGCAATTGGGTTTGTAAGGGAAAAAGTGAAAGTATAAAGATGGCTATTGATTTTCTGACTTTCTGAAAGGTTGCTGGCACTCAAGTTCAGCTCAAATGTTCCATTTGTATAGGACACAGGATGGTGGGATTAACAATGAACCAGGAATAACTTTATCTCATTGTGCCTCCATTTATTCAATCTGGGAAGTAGATATATTGATATTTACCTCTTATTTTTATTTTTCTTATGCCTCCTTCCTAAATGTTTTAAATTTATTTTATGTTGCTATATCGTATGCACTTTTGTAGCCTTCTTTTAGTCCCTATAAGAATTGAGTGGGGTAAATATAATTTGAAATAATGACAGCTGTTTTGTCTTACATCAAATGAGATTTCCCATAAGTAAGTCTTCATAAATTCTTCATAAACAAACATTTGTAAACATATATGAAGGGTCATGTTAGCACACACTCTGCTTATTACTATTTTAAGGAAAATATCAGATTATTTCCCCCAACGGAAGTTACAGCTAACGTGCTGCTCTAGCTCCTCACTCTGTCTGTCCACGTTAGAGTTAGGGCTTGACTCACCATTTACTCCCAATTTTCCCATCTGTAAAATGGTTGTTTCATTATCCCTTATCTCAGAAATGTTATGAGATTAAATAAAGTAACAAGCAGTGTTCTCTGTCTGTTTCACCCGGTTCGTTCCTTCCCATCTTCACCCTGCGGGCGAGGACATCCCCTGCCACCAATAACACATTGCATTTATGCCATGAGATGTAATCAGTATACGCAGTAGAACATCTTGGTGGTTTCAGAGATGCTCCTTTCTGAAATATTTGAAAGACCTGAGCTTGTTCCCATAGAGGGGCGACAAGACCCAGATTCAGTGGCTCTGACTGCGCAGAGCGACAGTCAAATGGAGCTGGGCTCCTGGGAGGAGAGCAGAGAAGCAGAAAAGACAGGGTGGGGGGAGATGGGAGTGGGGAGAAGGAAATCTTGGATGCCCCTCTGAGACTCAATTTATTGGATAGAAAGGTGCCCTTACAGAGATAACAAATAAATGAATGGCCAATCCTCTGGATCCCAGTGTGTTCCTGACAGACCTCTGGTAAGAATGCATCCTTTCTGGCAATGAAGTTCTTTCTTGCCTGTCCCTTTGGCTGCTGCACAGTGTTAAATAAAAGTTACGTGTATGTGCATCTTGTCACATACACCCATATTCATTGAATCTAAGATGTTATCAGTTGAAAGATGCATCCTTATTTATGAAACACTGAGAAAGAAAAAAAAAAAACCCTGCTAATTTAACCATGGCACAATATTTTATTGTGACTTGAAATTGTTATTTTAAACATATGGAAAAAACTCTTTTAGAAGTATTTATACATAGATTGCCCTTATATATGGCTCTTGAGCATACATATGAAGGCAAATAAATATAAAATAAATTGATTAGGATATTTCTAAATGTGTTTGTAGGCAGAGTTTAACTCTTGCTAATCGCTTTTCCACTTGGAGTCATTGATGTGTGTGCTTTTTCACACAGTGCGATCGCTCCTTCCTGCAATCCAGAGCATTGATGGTGCAGCGTTTCTTAAAAGTGTATTTTGCTATTGTCTCAGATTTTCTTCCAAGCCAGTGACACCAGTGTGCAGGTTTTAATGTGCAGGCGACGAGAGCTATGTTCTGACTGTCTCTGAGTGATCCGAGGGTCAGCTGCACACCAATTTCAAATATGCTAACATGAAAAAAAATGTGTCTTAGAATTGATGAAATATGGTAGTAAATACTCAAAAGTGGTAGGATCCTCAGATTCCTCTTTTAACTACCTGAACAGCATTCTAGGTTGGGCCCTTCACATTCATGTAGTGGTGAGCATATGTTGCAGGCTTCCACCGCCTGAGGGAACAAATGATTCCTAAATTACAGTGGCTCTGAGCCTTCAACTCATGGATAGTGGACCTCAGTGTCGAACTCCAAAGCCTACAGAATTGAGGAAAGGGATGTTCCGTGCATCTCACAGGGAAAACAATACAGCCCCATGTGGTGCGCTTTCCCCCTTTGGCTCCTTCTTATCAATACCCACCACCCTGAAGCTTCCTGGAGAGGACTTACAGATGTCAACTGCTGCCCCTGCTCCTCGAGAAGCCACAATGTCCACATCAAGGGCGCTGTCTTCTAATGCTCCGAGCAAGGGTTAATCTCCAGGGTGTCAGAGATGTAGGAGTTTTTGTGCAGAAGTGGGGACAATGGTCATCTCAACTCCTCGTCTCATTTTATCCCCTGGGTTCCAAAGCAGCAAGGCTTATCCCTGGAGCCCATGGAGTCTTCTAAGAGACTCCCAGCTTCTGGTTGCCACCCTGCAATCTTAGGGCTTCAAACCGTTCCAAGGTTCCAAGAGGGAAACAGACACCAAGATGTCATCACCATTATTCCCTCACACAACCCACCTACTCACTCTCGGCTTCCCTGATCCTGACAAAATACAACAGATAATACCACCCACCCAGCCACACTCACATTTCTTTCAGCCGCAAACCAGGAGTGATCCCTAAACATTGCAGTTTGTGCAAAACGAAGAGGCAGAGGAAGTATAATGATCCATGTTCTATTATGCTATTTTAGCCCAACAGGAATGATCTTTTACTCAATTTGCACACATATTCCCTTGTTTGTAAGGAATTTAATTTTAACTGTAGTTTGTTCCCCTCAAGAAGATGATAAACTTCTTGAGAGCAAAGATTATCTCAAACATCCTTTGTGCATCTCTCCTAATGGTGGGCAGTCGATATAAGTGATTAATGAATTTTTATTTCGTTTCTAATATGACTTACATATTCATACTGGAAAAAGATTCTCTTTGCAAACAGAGCAGATCAAAGACAAATCAGTCCGATTATCTTAGAGTTCCAAGTTTATATTTGCAAAAGCTTTGGAAATCGCATTAACTCATTTTGTGAAAGATGATGCAAAACTATACTGTAAAAGCCCCCTCTTCAATGTGTAATTGCTACTTTGGGAGATTTGACTGGACTGCATGATTTCTGGGGTCATGTGCTTTTTCAGCCACAGAGCTCGTAATTTATATCCCATCACGCCTTCTCTTCAAGGGAACTTTCCTAGCCTTTCTTGGGCACCACTCATGTGCTCTTAAGAAACTTTCTAGTTTGTTTGTGGACTCAAAACTATAATCTCACCAGAAAGACAAACAAACAAAATCTCTAGATTTCTAAATGAACACAGGTTTTTTGTCTTGCTGGCTCCCCGTTTTTCCTCTCCTTGCCAGTTTTAACCTTCGTCTCAGACAGTAGAATCAACAGTCCCCTGTTACCTTGGCAACGATGATAGGATAATAGAGTTAGGTTGTCCCAGGGCTCCACTCTAGCATCCTGCTCTTGGAAGAAAAAAGGTAACATGGTTATGAAATATCATTTGTGATACTTTAAAGAGGCAACGCCCATTCATTTTAAATTTGTACCATTTATTGGTAAAAGATAATGTATGTTAAACTTTCAGTGATTTAAAAAACTCAACCACAAGAATAAGACAGAGTCTGTCTCAGAATAAGAATTTCTTTAATCTGTATTTTTCCAGTCAGCTTGCATGTTTCTCTTGACATTCTACCTTTTCACCAATTTAAAAATAATGACTAAGAAAAATTTATCAGCAGGGTCATCGCTGAGAGCATTGCCATTTTATCTCAGTAGATTTGAAAATTCTTAAGGATCTTTACACTTTCTGCAAGCACATTCTCACTAGGGCAACATAAATTCATGCTCCAGAGATTTCCAGTCTTAAGCTGCCACACTGAGCACTGACATTGTGCTGAGATCTGCTGCTGATCTGGAACACTGCTTTTAGTTTCCTAGGCTGATGTTTCTAATACTGTGACTCTATTTCTCTGTTCTCTTGCTTCTGTTCTGATTCTGGAAAAATCTCAAGGGTAAACTGTGGTCTTTATAATATTTAGTAAGATACTTTGAGTATCTCTGGGTCTGATTCTGCGTTTTAAAAGCTTTATTCATTCATCTTTATTCTTGAGTGCCATGTTCATTTATCCTGTCTGCCCTTTTCTCCACGCCAGTTGGATTTGTTTTTGGCGTGGTTTCAAATAGGTTTTTGAGATGTAAACTTCCCAAGTGTAGGATAAATATAAGTGTAATTTTATCCATTGATAGTCTCTTTATTAGGTATTAAAAAATGTCAAATCCATACACCAATATCCTGGAGTAATAACACAGTTAGTTGAAAAACCTTTCTACCATAAGACATATTTATAAGTAGTCTACATAGTGACAGTCAGATTGAAGAATAACGTAAAAGTGATTTCTTTTTTTTATTCCAGTTTGAAGAACCTTAGCCACACAATACACAAGAAACTTCTTATTCAAGAGGAAATAGCAAAATCCTCCTTTCATGCTCGAGAATGAAGCTTGAGCCTATAGCTACCTGGTGCTGAGTGGACTGGATGCTTGAATCACATGGCTTTTATCAGTTTAAGGCAGCCAAGTCAACTTTCAACACCTAATAGGTAAACTTGATTTATTGCTCTTTGATTTCTTCTTGGACTATAGGCAGAGTACACTATTTACTCTCTAGCATTCAACAATTTCTAATATAGTGTAGATGGTGCCTTGATGACACCAATAGCATTATATGACTCCAATCTTTTGCCTGAAAAGTAAATAAACGTTATTTCCCACCTTGCATAGGGAGTGGAAGCAGGACAGAAAGAGATGGAAGTAATCATGTTAGTTATTTACCTTTCTCCTGAATATGAGGTCAGTTTGTTCTGACATTAAAATCTAACTTAGCTAATTTTAATTCGGCACACATTTTTCTGAGCACTGTTTATATGCAAAACATTCTACAAGATACAGCGGGGGAATCAAAGATGAAAACCGAATTGGAAAAGTCTATTTGGGGAAGCTGTTGCTCCGGGGGCTCTTTATGGATCCTCCTTCATCTGTGATTTTGCTAATTTTAGAGAGTTTAGGTACTTACCCAATGGAAGTGCTGGTGCATGTTGAATCCACAGCTGTGCAGCTCCAGGAGTCTGAGACAGCTGTGCCTACCCAGAATCCATAGGGCTGGCACTGAAACCACCTCCCCCCAGTGCAGCACTTAATATGTAATAACCTCTCAGTCCGGAGATATAGAGTGAGTGAGGCTACCGGAAACTGGAGCCCTTCTCCAGGATCTACGTGATGACAGAGTGGTTCAGCCTTGATGCCCTAGAATCAGACCAGAAACAGAATGTGGTTGCCTTGATTCCCTGCCAGTTAATTGTGCTGATCTAGTCCCATTCTTCTCACTGTCCTCCAAACAGTGTGTGTATTTAGTTAAAGTAACTGATAATAATGTCTAGCCATCATTTGTTGAGCAGCATGCTAAACACTTCATACACATCCTTCTATTTAATCTTTCCAAACACTCTATGCAATAGGAACTACTATTTGACAGATGGGGAAACTGAGGCTCAGGTCACATAGAGGAAGGCCTACCCAAGATTCAAACCCAGCATTGTGTGTCCCCACAACCCTCATTCTTAACCACTAATCTATAAACTAAGAAATCATTCATCTTTCTTGATATATAATAAGGCAATAGTCTTGTTTTCAAAGAATAGTTCCTGTAATGCATTCCGTTTTTTTTGTGATTAGAAGTTCTCTGCCCTTCAAATTAATAATTGAGCTGTGAATTTTGATTTGTGTATTTGTGTTGGTTAAGAAAGTTTCAATATTCTATAAGCCGAAAAGTTTCAGGGATAGCTTATTTTCTCTATTTCACTGGTGGTTGGTAAATCTTTTTTCCCCTCGAATCACCAGTGTAGTTAGAAAATGAAAATCGATAGGTTCTCTCCATCCACAGAAGTTCTGGGAACAGAGCTTGGGGAGCGAGTCATGCTTTATTACTTCTCCAGTTCCAAGTGTTGCTGGAGTAAAGACACTTACTCTGCCAACAACTGGCAGAGTTTCTGCTTCGCTTTCAATGATCAATGTTTAGTGTTTTCAAGACCAAAAAACAAAATAGTGAATGTGATAGTTATAAAATAGCTATAAAACTGGAGGCATGTTGCACATATTTACTATGATTCAGGGGACTTTTAAAAATTATGCTGCAAAAGCCAGGAATATGGATAAAATTACTTCTTACCACACAATCGTAATCAGACACAAAACTGTATGTGGAGCAATATTTGGAGACAGGATGAGTAAAAGAATAATTATATTTTATGTCATGCTTTCTCTACAAATACGGAAACAATTAGATAGTCTGATTAAAAAACTGACACTGACAAATATCCAGGCCTAAGTCTAGCTGCTAGGTTACCATTTCTACTGGGAATTGACCAAGGGGTAATTTTTTTCTTTGAATTCATCATTAATAGTATTGTTCCAAAATAGTTCTAGTTTCATTAATGCAGCATTCTAAGCCCAAATACCTTCTGGAATTTGTAACTTACTATTTTAAATAAATAGATGGCCACTGATGTCAAATCTAGGAATATTTGAAATATTTCTATATTGGTAATATGATTTATAGGTTTTTTTTCATGTTTTGAGGGGGTTGCATAAATTAAGGATTAGATTAGGAAGGAAAGGTCTTGCTAGTCTTGTCCTCTTTTGAAAAGAGCTTTGTAGAATGGGAGTCAACTTGTCTTCAGCCACTTTGCCTTTTCTTAGCTCTTTGAACAAACCTACTGGTTTTCTGCCTCTGGACCTTTACATATGTCACTGCAGCTGAGGAACTATCTCCAGCTCCTCCTGTCCACCTCAGATCTTTACGTGATCAACCTCTTTTAAGTTTGGTAGACTCTAGTTTAATTTCTCCTTTTCAGAGAGGCTTACTGTGGCTATTTGGTCTAAAGTAGGCTCACTTCTTTTATTATTTCTCATTATAGCTACTTGTTCTTAGTAATTCTTGTTATAATTTTATTATATATTTATTTATTGTATGTTATCTATCTACCTTTAAAGTCAGGGTACATGCTCATTAGGGTCACCTGTATAAATCTAGCAACTCTCTGACGTTCAGTAGGTGTTCAATAAATATTGTTAAATGAATGAATGATTGTAAGAGTACATCTGAAGGAAGAGAAGGAAATTCTTGTTGAAGGAAGTTATGCTAACCTGCTAAAATAAAGGGAATAAACTGATACTGGCAACAAGTGGCAAATGGAGTAGTTAGAAGTTGCTCTATTGACATGAAGCAGCTGGGAACAAATTGTGAACAGAATGAGGGTGGAGAATGTTGAGAATAGTGTTGATGTCTTAAATTGGAGATGACTACAAATTTGGTTACTTCAAGGAAGAGGGATTCTATATTCTTAAGACACTGTACTGAACTGTAGCTATTTTGTTTAAGCATATGTTACCAACGGAAGGCGTGGACATACTTTTATATGTCTTTATATTTACTGTAGTGTCTGCTATGTCTTATCCTTGGGTGGCACTCAATAGATACTTCTAGAATACTCATTGCTTGAATGAAAGAAGAATTGCAAAGATTTATCCACTGAGAAGAATAGCTAAATTTTTATTTTAGCTTAAGATAGAAGTGTGAATTACGATTATCAAGGATATATTATATATCAAGGTATAAAACTTCTCGCACTAGCAGATACTTCCTCGTACTTGTGGTGGGCTGCTTTCCAGTCTAGTGGACTTTCAGTTCATCCTTGAAAGAGAGATGACTCTTAGCTAGGCTCATTATTTAAAAATATTATATATGCATATACATGCATGTATATAGGTACATATATATACACTATATATATTTTTAATATATATATTTAAAATATCACAAAATTTCTTATCATTCTAGTGAATTTTTTCTATTCTTCAAATATATTTATTGACTGTGTTCTTGTATAACCATTGTCTTGCCTTAAGGCTAAAATTAGTTATCTATCCACATGGTATATATGCACACCATCACAGACATTGAATAATGTGTTCCAGATACTTTGCAAGCACAACTTCCTGAGGTAGATATTGTTATCTCGATACTACTGTTGGGAAATTGAAGATTTGGGTAGTGAAAAGAAGAGTCTCACTTAGATATGCTGGAATTGGAACCAAGGTTCCTTTGACTGCAAAATCTTGCTTGTGCTACAGTACACTGTTTCCAACTCAAAAGCCTAGAAAGGTGGAACTGGGGTAGATTATGTGGGGAGCTCAGGACAGAGAAATAATTTGGACAAACACAGAGTTTTGATTTGTTTTTTTAAAGATTGTCGCCTGAGCTAACATCTGTTGCCAGTCTTTTTTTTTTTTCCTTCTTGTTCTCCCCAAAGCCCCCCAGTACATAGTTGTATATGCTAGTTGTGAGTGCTTCTGGTTGTGCTATGTGGAATGCTGCTTCATCATTACTTGATGAGCGGTGCCGTGTCTGCGCCCAGGATCTGAACCAGTGAAACCCCAGGCTGCCGAAGACGAGCATAGGAACCCAACCAATCGATTATGGGGCCAGCCCCTGATTTTTTTCTTGATTAAGCTAATATCCCTGCCCTTCCCACTCATTACTGTGTATTCTGAAAGATCTGGACATTTGGATGTAAAATTTCATTGTTATTTTTCTTCTGCCCCAATAAATATTTCCTCGCTTAAGTTCTCTTGTTATATACTTTGACTATATACTCTTATACTTTGCCGAGTTAAAGCCACTTTATATTGTCACTTAGATATAGTTGACATAGTGCTCTCTCTCTCCCTCTTTTCCTCCCCCGTTTCTTTTTTGGCATTATATAGAATTCTCTAATGTTTGATTGCCAATTTGATTAGCCATGTGGTAGAGATTCTCATATTTCTCCATCTTTCTCTTCAGTGAGAGTTCTATAGGAAGAAAATATTCAGAATGAAAATTATCAATAGTGGTCATGGGGCCAGCCCAGTGGCACAGCAGTTAAGTTCACACGTTCCGCTTTGGCGGCCCGGGGTTTGCTGGTTCGGATCCCTGGTGCTGATCTATGCACTGCTTGTCAAGCCATGCTGTGGCAGACATCCCACAAATAAAGTAGAGGAAGATGGGCACGGATGTTAGCCCTGGGCCAGTCTTCCTCAGCAAAAAACAGGAGGATTGACAGCAGATGTTAGCTCAGGGCTAATCTTCCTCAAAAAAAAAAAAACATAAAAAAAGAAAAAAATAGTGGTCAAAGTTGGGAAAATATAACACCAATGAAACACTGCTTTTCAACTTGGCAAAGTAAAAAGTATTGAAAACTGGTAATTTTCAATGTTGGCATTAACAAGAGTACAGTAAATAGTAACTCACATACTAGTAGAAGTATAAATTATACAACTTTTCTCATAAGCAATTCACAGTTTGTATCAAAAGTTCTACATTTAAAAAAATTCTTGCCCCATTAACTTTACACAAAGGAATTTGTGCTAAAGAACTACTTAGATATATGTACACTGATTTATGAGCAAGAATATTCAGTACAGCATTTTTTTTACTAAATATTTTAAATAACTTAAACATCCGGTAATCCAGAAAGAATAAAATAAAACATAGTATAGCTATTAGAAGGACTTTTAGTATATACGTTGAATTCATGTTTTTCAGAAATAAAGATATAAGAAATGACTCGCTATATAAATCTGAATGGAAAAACCAAGAAACTAAATAAGCGCAGTATGATTTTATATATGAGAGCACATTAGTCAAATTCTGTAATGATAGCTGCTCTAACAAACAGCCTTTAAACTTCAGTCTCCATTGCTTAACACAATACAGGCTTACTTTTGCTCATAGCATAGTCTATAGTCCAATTCAGGGTGGTGTTAGCTGTGAATTTCTCTGTGACTCTGACAAGCTCAGTATTTGGCTTCAACATTGCTGGGGTCTTCCAGATAGCAGGTGGGGAAGGAAGAGAAATAGCATGGACAAGGCACTGTCTCTGTCCCAACCACCTTAGTCCACAAATGATACATGACTTTTGCTCACATCCCATCAGAAAACGCTAGGCACTTATTCCCTCTCCTCTTAAATGCAAGAGGCTGGGCAATGTAGTTCTGTGAGCATCAGAGCATCTCATCTTCATACAGACTGGGAGAAAATTCACAAAATTATTAATATCTCTAGTGATATTATTTGTGACTTTTTTTTCAATTTTGTGCTATTTTCTGAATTTTATAAAATAAGTAAAAATTAAGTTCATAACCAGATAAAATTATAAACATTAAAAAACTTGACATGCATTGTGAGGGCCAGCTGCATATATGCTCCCTCTGGAGGTACAGACAGGTGGGAGTACTCCCTATAGTCTAAGTTTCAATATGGTCTTGTATCTTAAGAGGTTCTTCAAGTGTTTGCCAAAGTGACAGGAAATTCACAGGCACAGAGCAAGGAGGAACCTTCTCTATGCATGGGTGATTTGGATGGAGTATTTATCAGTGCTGATCACTTGGATTGCTTTGGCTGATCTGGCTGGCTTGGAGGATTTTCCATTCTTCCCTCATTGTTCCATATGTTTCCTTTCCAAAACCTTTCCCTCTGTGGAAGAGAACATTTTCCGCTAGCTGAAGTGGGAAAGCCACAAAGCCAAAGTTCTCTTTTGAGAGTCTGTTAAAAAGTTATTCTTTAGCAAAACTACTTGTATCTGAAGATGTAGATTGAAAATTCATCTTATACAATGTAGGTAAAGTCTAATTGATGCTTTAATAAGAACCAATATTGATAGCTTTATGCAGGGTTGTAGCATGCTCATTTCCCTTTATCAAGATTGCCCATTGAGAGAGAAAGACGGGAGAAACGAGCAATGTGAGAAGTCTGGGACCTCCCTTCCTACACAGTTGACTCCATATGTTATCTCTGGCCTCCACTCTGGACAATGAACTGTAAAGCTATTTCTGCTGCTAAGATCCTTTTCTCACTCACCATTGGCTTCAAAATTCAAGTCTTTCATTTCTTTGTTCTGTACTTATTTTCTGTTTCATTGCATGCCACTTTCTTGCACTTGTCCTGTTAAAGAATCCATCATGGCTAGTTAATATTTAAAGGCTGGGATCATTTTGCAGGTTTTAGTTTAAAGGTAACCATAGCACACACACACACATTCATTATTAATAGCACAGATGCACTGTAAGTTCTTGGGAATCTTCTTTCCTTTCAATGTTAGTTTCGTGACTGCTGCTGTCACTAGAATTAAGCTCTAATATTGCCATGTGGCAGGTGAACTAACGTAATAGCAAGGGAATGCAGAATTATGTGAACTGTTTATGGGGGTGGATGTGACCATGCTAAAAAGGGAGACGAAACCAGAAAATGACAGGCCGCGGAAAGTCCGGTTTCGGATCGCGTCATCTCACAGCGGGCGAGTTCTGAAGGAGGTGTATGAAGATGGGCAACCAGCAGGCTCTCTGGATTCTGAATGTGCCAGTATCTGTGGCAGAGATGGACTAAGTGAGTCTGAGGGACAGCAAAATGGCCACATAGGATCAGAAGGTGATGAGCATGAGAATGACGAGGATAACTTGCTGGTGTTAGCAAGGGCTGCCAGTGAGAAGGCATTTGGTACAAGAAGAGTCAACATTTTAAGCAAAAATGGTACAGTGAGAGGCGTCAAATACAAAGTGAGTGCTGGCCAAGCTCTATTTAACAATTTACCCAAAGTATTACAGGTAAGTCATTGCACTTTGCTCCTTTTGAAACTTGTTCCTAACTCACCATCTCAACACCAGTCTGTTCTCTGGTTTAAGGCAAGCCTCTCTTATTCATGACTCCTACATACTTCATGAGTCACTCCCCCATCTAAGATATTGTCTCAACATCCATCGATTAAAAATAAGGTCATTACACTAAGAAAACTAGATTGACTTCTCAAAGTCAAATTTCTAACATTTAAGTGGTCTTTTCTTCCAGTGTGTAATAACTAAGACGATATGTCTATTTCTTAGCCAAGAAAAAGACAGACTGTAGTGGTCAGAGCATGTGAGCAAAACTTAGAAGTTAATTTCTGGTTTATCATCCTGAAGACACCAGTTTAGCATTAATCATCAACTGTATAATATTTAAACTGGAAAAACTGAGTGCTGTGTTCAGTGGAGTTGGATTCAGCTGGAATATTAGGAAGATACAAAGGCAACCTTTGACTTTCTCCCATTCCTGCGGAGGTTGCCTGTTTCCTCTGAGGTGCATTTCTCCATTCATTTGCCCTTAAGGACTCTACAGCAGCACTTGAAAAAGTTATTCCTCCATATGTGTACAGACTGAAATCCAGATCTTATAGTAAAAAATGAGCCCTTAAAATGTGATAGATTCTGCACAGTAATGTACGAATGTATAATTCAGGTGCTGGGGTCTTTGGCAATGATCTAATGTTAAGACAAGTTTTTGAAATTGCCTGGAAGCATTGGTAAAATGATTTTCTGTTAAAAACAGACATCGTTAATTCAGGATTGGAATTCATAATCACTATCATTAAGGTAGCAAACCAATATTTTTCATTGTAATACCATTTTATATCTTTTTCAATGTAAATAAAATGATTTCTTGTGATGAAATTATTCAGTGCCTTGATGTTGTGTAAGGATGCCAGAGTGGTGGGGAGAAAGGATTTTAATCAGTTAGTTGACTATTTTTCATTTCAAAGGAAGTATTTGGAAAGATTGCATCATGAGGATTTAAAAAAGAAATTAAAGGGCAAAAGCAGTTAAGATCAAAGTTTCTTTTCATATGCAGAATTTACCCGTGAAGGATTTCACAGATTGGGCGCTAGAGGGTAGGGAGCCAAAAAATCAAAAACTGATGACTATATTTGACTAGGTTGGCAACATTTGTATAGATTTCTCAAGATGTGACTATTAGGTTGAGAGAATCTCAGTGGCCTCTGTGTTTCATCTGATGCAGAAATTGTTATTGCCAAGGTGTAGACCGAGACTCTGTAACAGTTAAATTTAAAAATGTTTGCATTCATTGTGATTAATTTAGCTTGTCATGATTTGAATGGCTTTATGACTTGCAGGGTTATTTACAAAACTGCTGTACTAATTTTAGTACTTTGATTTGAATTCATTTGTTCAAATCTCTCCAAAAACTATCATTTATGAGTAAATACCTTAAATCTTCAAAGTCTACAAGAGAAGAGCTTTTCCTCCCTATGGCTTTATTCTGATAGTGCTATAAATTCACAAATAGGAGACAGAGGAAATTCCAAAGTCAGATTTTTTGTACTAGATTAAGTTACAACATTTACTGGGTGTTTTTTCTATGCATAATTCCATCAGCCCTTTTTTGAGAAAAAAATCCAATGAAACTGTCATTTTCTAATAAAATAACCTCATTCCATTTACCCTCTGCTTTAAGAGGACAATAATGGTTACTAGTAAACGTTCCTCAAAGTTTTTTTTTTTAAGATTTTATTTTTTTTCCTTTTTCTCCCCAAAGCCCCCCAGTACTTAGTTGTATATTCTTCGTTGTGGGTCCTTCTAGTTGTGGCATGTGGGATGCCGCCTCAGCGTGGTTTTGATGAGCAGTGCCATGTCGGCCCGAGGATTCGAACCAACGAAACACTGGGCCTCCTGCAGTGGAGCGCACAAACTTAACCACTCAGCCACGGGGCCAGCCCCACCTCAAAGTTTTTGATATTTAAGCAGTTTTTTTTCCAGCTAGTCCTTCTTTCTTTACAATATAGGTAATCAGCCCATGGGAGATATTCACAAGTTTTGTCCGTCATCATTAGTTTGATCATCATCATCATCATCATCATCATCATGGGAATATTCTCTGATCTCTCTAGGACAAAAGATAAGTTAAAGGAGCTCCTACCTTGGATCAGAGCTGCCAATTGACTATTCTAAGTGGGCTCCATTCACATCATTGTGTGAACAGCACCCCTTGGAGTTGTTCAATACGGTCTACCTAGCATTATGTTGAGAGCTGACTTGGATGCTTGCTACTTGCTAAGGGATGTGTGTGTCATAAAGGGTGACATATGTCTTAGGCATGTGTCTTAGGATGACTAAGTAGGTTCCCATAGGCATCCCACCATGCAGTAGTAGAGAAGCCCCAGGGGCTAAAAGCAGAAGTTACCATTCGATTACTCCTATACATGGGTATGGGACCAGATGTGAGTCTTCCCTGGATGTCTGTATATTTTTCATATCCCTTGGAAAGTAAGGAGCAAGCTTAATAAGATGTAACTAGAATGTAGCAATTTCTCTCAGGGAGGAAAAAATGGAGGGTTTTATCTTGGATATTTGATTAAGGTTCCAAAGCACAGCCAATCTTACTGAAGGAAGGAACTGTGACTGAAGAAACAGTCAGGTCTTTCTCCCTATTTTAAATTATAAAACCTTAAAGCACTCAACTTGAAACTTGAGAAGAAACCTTAAATATAAAGAAAAACTTTCAAAGACTCTGTAAATCACTTTGCTTCCTCTCTATTAGTTTCCCATTCTGTTATTCCTGTCTCATAAAGCATTGACATATGCCTTGCAAAAATTTCAACTGTGAAGAGAATAGTCATTGAAACTATTTGCTTCAAACATTTTTACTTCTTAGCACCGCTTATTTAGAAAGTTGTCTATAAAAGGGATAGTAGAATAAATTTCTATTTCATTTGTCAATTAATTTGCCCTACAGAATTCTGGGTAATTGAGGATGTTCAATATTAATCAAGGTTGTTAAGGGTCTTGATAAACCAGGAGGCAGAGAGAGAAAGATCACCTGGATGCTCAGGTGGACCCTGTAGAGAGTGGTTCCTTGGTTCCTTGGTGAATCACTCAAAGGCCTTGAGCTGGTCTACATTATGGCTCTTCAGATCCAGGTGCTTGAGTTTTTCTTCTCTTCCAGAGGTGACAAGAATATAATGCTCAAGAGAGGCCAATTTGGAAATCTGAAAACCTAGAATCTAGTCATGGCCCGGAAATATGCATTTATTAGAAGCTGTTTAGGTTGTTCTTATATATATTAAAGTTTGAGAATTATTGACATAGACTGTAAAAGGGAAATTCATCTAGTTCCCTAGAGTTAATAAAAATCTTCCATAATGTTCTTATGTCTTCAGTATTTAACGAGGAAAATGAAGATGATATGTATTGATCTATGACTTTTGCTTCTGATTAGGTTAGATCTCCAGGAGGGTCTGTCCTGAGCCAAAGATGGATCCTGACAGACATGTTTCCTGTTGGTATCCTAATGTGTCAATTAGTTGGTTTAGGAACAGGCCCAGAAATCCTACCAGTACACTCTGATGTTCGTGTTCTGTTTTAGTTCTCTTTAAGAAATTCTGTTGTAAGTAAGGCTATTTCTATCTAGGTAAATAATTTTACTCCTCATGACTTAAAAATTTTAGAAACGAATTATTATTTATTTAAAAAAATTATTCACTGTTATCTCATGCAAGACAAATTACAAAACCACTGTATAGCTCATGGCTTTCATCACCCAGTTTGCACGATTGGATTTGAGATACACCTTACTCTTAGCAGCAACATTATTTCCAAAGTCTCTTGGAGTGGGTCAATGATGCAGATAATTAAGATCATTAATTTTTTCTAATTTATTCTTATGGGATTAAATTTCAGACGGTAGTCATTTCTTGACCTTATCTTCAACCTTTTAAGTTGAAGCTATTAGAATCTTCTAATGTAGTTTCCATAATTTTTATTTTCCCTCTTTCTACAAATTTAAAATTACTATATTAGAGAAAAATAGATTCAAAGAAGGAAAATGATTATAACACCTACTGTAATTTGGTGTCTCCTTTCTAAGGGCTCAAATATAACGTATAACCTCCGTCTATGTATGTACATGCGTGTCTCTGGTTAGTGTCCTTGTATTTATGAGCATTCTAACATTGCAACACAAATAAAATAATGTAAAAATAACGCATTTGCAGAACAATTTACATTATGTAAAATTTTTAAATATATATTGTTTAACTTAATTGTACCCCAAATTTTATGAAATAAGCAGGAAAATTATTATTATTCTTACTTTCAGATAACTGAGTGTCAGAGAAATCGATTGTCTGGATCAAAACTAATAATACAAGACCTCTGCTTTTTGCTGTTTTGGTTTTTAAAAGTAAAATGCGCTATATAAAAATTCCCAATTTTAGCTTTCGAAATGCTACGATGACAAATACGGATATTTATAGGAGTAAATATATCATGCTTTGATATAGTCTGGTCTTTTGAACTTCAACATTTGGTTAGCAGATTTTAAAGTTTGTCATTTATCCAATGTTTGATCTTCATCTAGAAAAGGTTTTTCTGCAGAGTTAAATAGCTTCTATTCAGTTTTAAATTGTACTTCTAAAATTTATCAAAACTTATAATTTCTATCACATTATTTGATTAAATTGCCACGAGATTGCAAAGGTTGAGACTGGAAGGGGATGATGTGGTTAACTCAAGGAAGGCCACTGCTCGATGTTGTTTATTAACTTCAGGATGGATGGTTATTAATAGAAGTTTCTGGCCATATTTATTATCTATCCATGGTTCACTGAATCTAGCTTTGGCAGTAGAATAATATTTCAGTGAAAACGAGGCAATACTTTTGATGACTGTTTGGTCCCAGTGGGTTTATTTGGGCCACTCCGGAAAAACAATAACAGTATGTATGGAATGCCAGGCATTGTTCTCAGTATTTATGTGCACTGACGTATTTATTCCTTATAGCAACACCATAAGGTAGTAACATTATTAATCAACTAATTATAATTTGAGTTTCTCTGTATATGAAATATTAAGTTGGAGGATTTATTTATGTAGTTTTTTACTGAGGTAACATTGGTTTATGACATTATATAAATTTCAGGTGTATATCACTATATTTCGATTTCTGTGTAGACTTTGAGATGGCAGCCAACTGTGAATCGCCGAGGCTAGGATGTGGTTTTTTCCTAAGCAGAGGTATATTTCTGCCTCTTGCACCTCTGTCAGTGTTGGCTCTTGTTGTGGGTTTTTTAAAAATCTGGTTTCCAGATCTCTCTCAGAGGAAATTGTTTCACAGTTATTGATTTGCTGTGTCTGTGGGGGGAGTTGAGTTCAGAGTCCTCCTATACTGCCATCTTCCAAACTCTTCAAGTTGAAAGATTTAAAATCTCATTTATCCAGAGAAATTCTCATGTAATGTTCTATTAAAACAAGCATCTACTAATGCAAATATTGCATTTTTAGCGATCAGCAAGTAGGCAAGAAACTCTAGGATTTTTGATACAATTACAAACAATGCAAGAAATTACATTAAGAAATTAAGTGACTTGTCATCTAAGAAGCAGAGGAAAGAAAGCACCAAAAATAAGTTGGTACTACTGATATATTATTTGTGTATGATTAAAAAATTGCAGACTGATAGCCCTTGGAGTCCTGTGACCACCTTCCACATGCCATCCCTTTGCTACTCTTTGACACAGCATTTGACACTAATACTAATTAGGACCTCAATACATGTTCTTACTTTGAGTTAATGAATTAAGTGATACTCTCTTAGACAGTGGTTATTTCCCCCTTTTCAATCTCTTTTGGGTTTGGAGATTTACCATGCTGGATAGGAATGGAGTTTGCATGGTGAAGTGTTGGTAGCTTGCTCCATTCAACTCTTTCTGTTGTGGGTTATCTTCAATATTCATTCAATCATTCATTTAATAACTATTTACTGCATATCTATTATACAGTAGGCATTATGCTAGATAACATGATGAATAAAGCCCAGTTTCTGCCTTCATGGAATATTCAGTAGTGTGTTGTGAATGATTGTGCAGAGGAATTCCTGGAAGAATTCAGATACGACACTTGACTTTGTTTCCCCTCTCCAGAGGCTCCTTTTCTGTTTTCCTTTTGGCCTAGCATAGTCTCTGCCAATCATTCTTCATTTCTCAAATGCTTATATTCTTTTCCCACTTAGTCTTTCTCTTATTAGACCATGATTATATGGAATCCTTTTCTTCAGCATATTTTGCTTGCTTTCTTGATTTAGTTCTGTGTCTAGGTCCCCAAACTGAAGAGTATTTTGTATAGTTAATGACTCTTATCTTGATCCTGCAAGTCTCCAGAAGTCAGTAACGGTGACTCTGACCATGAGCGCTGACGTATCCACATTCTGTGAATCCTATTAAAATTTTCTCTCTTTAATTCAATGAATATATAAATTGGAATATCTCTCCTTCTCCCCTATTCATCAGAACCCCTGTATCATCATGACATTTTAATTTGTGGAAGCTTGTGTTTAATTGCTTGAAGCTTAACCCTATGAATCTGTCTGAATTCTGACTTTAGAACAACATGCTGAGCAATCCCACAGATTCGGCAAGATGACTTGAAACTGCTTAATGAACTCTTAATGGCAGCCTATGGTTACCACATAATTAGGGAATTAGCACCTGATGTTTCCAAACTTTATAAAAGCAATATAACAGTAGGACTAGACAAACATTCTTTGGGTGGCCTGCTCAAGCTTGCAGAGTTTCTGATAGTTTCTCTGAAACCCAGTATTTTGAATTTTGCTTAAAAACAATAAAAACATTTACTAGCCTATGTCACACACTTTATAAATATATCAATCACTCAATCATTATCACCTGAAGGGAATTTAAGATTATAAACAGAATAAAATGTCATACAGAAAGTTTTGGTTAAAGGAATTTATTTACGTGCATAAATCTACTTAACGAAGATATAGGATCTCTTTGCTTAATTTTATTTTTCTAATAATTCGTTATCTCACCAATTTCTGACAAATTATTTGTGTCTCAGAACGTTTCATTAAGAGGAAAGAAATAGATGTACATTTTGTTCATGTTAAAAGAACAAATTATAGGCATATTCCTTATTTTATGGATTCTTAAACAATAAAATTAGTCCATGAAAGAATTAAGTTGCTTCGTTTCTGTATCTTATATGTAACTAATGGTATGGAATTAAAGATCTTTGCTATATGAAAACTCTGAAAGCTCGACTAGTCCACAAAGTGGCTAAAGCAGTGAAAGCCAAGGTATTGATCTGCAAGAGACAGTTTTCATTTGAAGAGAAGGCACTGGGGAATTATTCTCTAACAGGTCAGTGGAAAGAGAATCGGGAGAAAGAGTATCAAACCAGTGGAGTCGAAATGAGAGTCTTCCTAGGAAGAGAAGAGTTGGGTGGCTATGACCATAGAGGAAGGTGGTGGGTCTAGAGATTAGGGGAGGGGGCTTCAGGGATTAGAGCATAGTCAGCAGGAGAAACTGAGGGCAATGCTGCCCACGAGCGGCCCAGAAGCAGCCCATGCTGGCAGAGCACCTATCCTTCCCTGTGCATTACCTTTGGTGTGGAGCCAGGCTCACATATTCTTTCCTGGCTGTCTCATGAGCACCTTCCTTTGACAACTATCAGCACATTGCTTGTGAACATCTGGCAGAAACGATGCCCTCTCATGCCCCAAGATTCTGCTGAACTCCTTCCAAATTGTCCTAAATAAATACTCCCCTTTTCAAAGACACAGGACTCATGATTTTTCCCAGAAATAAAAAGCAGGGCCTTTGCCATTCAAATTAATCATCATGGTTATGTGAAAAATAAAGCCTGCAATATCCATATTTAGGAAGGACTGAACAATGACAATTACTCACTTACTGTATTAGTTTCCTGTTGTTGTTGAAACAAATTGCCACAAACTTAGTGGCTTAAAACAACAGAAATTTATCCCTTTACAGTTCTAGAGGTCAGAAATCTGAAAGGAGTCTTATGGGGCTAAAATCAAGGTTTCAACAGGGCTATGTTTCTTCTGGAAGTTTTAGGGGAGAATATGTTCCTTGACTTTTCCAGCTTCTAGAGGCTGCGCATTCCTTGGCTCATGGTCCTGCATCACTCTAACCTCTGTTTCCATTGCTGCATTTCTTCTAACCTTCCCACCTCCCTCTTTCCCTTATAAAGACTTTGGTGATTACATTGAGCCCACGGAGATAATCCAGGCTAATCTTTCTATATCAAGATCCTTAATGCAATCGTGTCTCAAAATCCCTTTTGCCATTTAAGGTAACATATTCACAGGTTGTGGGGATTAGGACATGGGCATTTTTGAGTGGCTAATAGTCTGCCTAGCACACCTGGCAGGTATGGTAAGCTTGTTTTGTCTATGAGAAAACTAGGGCCTTGCAGTAGATAAATTATTGGATCCATTTTTCCATTTCCCTGTTAGGAGTATTATACATTGACACACTTTTTCCATGGCCCTTTTGAGGACAGGAGTGTACTTCTAAAGCCTTTGACTTTCATCTTGGCCACGTGATTCCCTTTGGATAATGGGTTGGTAGTAGGTGTGGCACATGTGGAGGCTTGAAATGTGCTTGCATGGTTGGGTTTGCCCTCTTGTACACCTTCCATCTCCAAAAGAAGGACAGGCTGCAGGAGGTTGACTGGTCCCAGAAGAGTGAGAGATGCAGAGAACAGGCCTGGACCCAACTGACAGTTTGAAGCCAAAGCCTGAATAGCTTAGCCTAGATCAGCCGATTGCTAGCCAACCATCAGACTCATGAGTGGGCAACAAATGCTTAAGGTTGCATTCCAATCAGTTTGAGGTTGTTCATTAAGCAGCAGAAGAAAACTGCTGGAAGCTCACAGATATCAAGTACCTTGCTCAAAGTCACATGATGTTAAGTGATACAATTTCCAGAACATTTGACTCCAAATATTGGGCTCTTAGCCACTAAGCAACTAGTGTCCAAACAACCACTTATCAGATGTGTGAATTTTCTCTACAATATCCCTGCCAAGGCCTTATCAAGGCTTTGGTGGGGATTTTTAGGGGCAAGAGATTTAGGGTCTTTGGCAGGACTAGGTGTCAAGTCTTCTCACCATCCTATAGATATTGACCTACTGAAACTGATCGTACTAGGATAGAGTGAAGACAAAATGTCATCCAATTCTATGAATGCAGCTAAAGATTAAATTAATATTTTTGGTGGCCACATCACACTGTGTGATGTTGGCTTGTTGATTCATTTAAACATATTTTCTCAATCAAGAGATTCATGAGGTTAAAACTTTCAGTCCCATAAAACATCTATTTTTCATTTAATGTAGTAATATTTTGTTAGTTTCCTTTCTGCATATATCTACAGGGCTCTATATTCAACAAAATTTAATTTTATTGTGTTAGTCCAGGCTGTTAAAATCCTTTTGGATTCCGGTTTTGTATCTCGCTGTACCTTAGTACCTTATTAAGTCAATGGAACAGTTTTGATCATGGCAAATTATCAGCATGGAATAATATCAAGTGAGTAAAAAAATGTATTTAAAGGAAATAAATATCCCTAATAAAGTGGCAAGTATATTTTAGTAAGTATTGGAAACCAATAAAGTTAAACTAGTGGTCTTATTCTAACACAGAAAGAGGAGGGAGGCAAATGATGTGTAAGTGGTTATGACACAAAGTATGTCAGCCTCAGAGGACTCCATGGGTTTCCTCTTATTAGGTTCTTCAAGAACGATCCTTGTACATTACTCTTATAGTGACAGAAACTTTTCTTTAGGAAGGGCGTCATTTGTCCCCAAGGGGTCATGCATCCTAATCCCTACAATCCGAGAGCAATAACTGTGATCTTTGGGAGGCTGATAGCTTGTAGTCATGGCACGAACATCGTATGTTGAGTCAATTGAATCAACACTCAGCAGTACTGGGCTTCTAGAGTCACGGAGCTTCATTCACGGTCAAAGGAAGCAGCAGGAGCCTGAAGGCTGAAGGTTTGTCTGTCTGAGTGCCTGGTGCTTTTAACTGCAAGTCGAATGCATACAGTTATGCACATTTTCAGTTAAAAGAAAGTATTAGAAATTCTATTACCAGGATAACGCAAAGAAACTAACCATCCCTTACTGAGGGTACCACCTCTCTTTCTAACCACATAGAAAACTAAATAATGGAACTTGGGAACCCAGCTTCATAGAGTCTCTTAATCACAGCTGTCAGGACTTTTCCAGTAATGGTGGAATTTTCCTTTATGTATATCTATATGTCTATATCTCTATCTATCTATCTATCTATATTTATTTATTTTTTCCTTCTTCTTAGTTTCTGCTTATTTCAGCATCCTCCAAGGCCAGTGCTGCCTGCCTCAGTTACTCAGTTACAAGTCAGCCTTCTCAGGGAGTGTTTTTTATGTTTCTGTGAAAGATTTCTGGAGACAAAACTGTACCCCCAAAGAAGTGGCTTGGTGGTGGGAGCTTATGAGAACTGAAGAAGAGTCAAAGCTTGTGTTGGAAATTGGGTAGCTGCCTGCTCAGCCTGCATAACAGCCCCTTCCTCTCTCATTCCCTTCTCTTCTTTCTGTTGGAGGTATAAATGTGAGGCACAACTGACCACTACAGAAAACATCATTTGACTTGATTTTTTCCACATCAGATTAAAAGTGACTCTCGGCTCCTATTTGTAAGGGAGTACAGGAAGTTCTATATTAGTTATCATTGGGACTCTTTTCCCTACTCATTGTCAAAACACTGCAGGTTTGCAAGGGGCCAGAAAACCTAGAGATGGTCCTGGTCTGTGGATCCTAGTAGATCCATCTTTACGCTGCACTCCAGCCCCGTGATGCTGCACCGATCCTGTAGGCAGCTCACGAGGCCCTTCACCGTAAGTCCTCTCTCAGAATGTCCCATTTTACGTCTTCTGACTCTTGGAACTACCCAACTTCATCATTTTTATGTACACGTTCTTGAAAACATAGCTCTGTCAATTATTAACAGGGGCAAGATTCAAGTTTCTAAGAATCAAAGCTCCACTTTTCTTTGCGAGAGAAAGAAGAGACAAATACCATAATTCTCTAATAGTGTCTTAAACGACTTTTATGTTCTTTTTCTCTCCATTAATGGGTAAGAGCACTCTTCTCTGGAGGGAGATGACCTGGTTTTAGATGCAGAGTCTGACATGTCCTGGGTGGGTGTTCTGGGGAAATTTACTGAACTCTTGTAAACCCCAGTTTCTTCATCAGTAAAGAAGGGATAATGACAGTATTTCCTATGAAACAAATGAACTATGGAGTATAAAGCATTTTGCACAATGCCTAGCACATTGTAAGTGCTCAATAAATACCCTTATTATTTTTATTATCCATCCCCCCAAGTGAACTGTGAATTTATTATTGCTAAGTACTCTGCTAGGCAATGAGCCTACGAAGATGAATAAAGTGTGGTTTCTATCCTCAGAGGAGCTGAATTCTTCCTTATGAGGAGGACAAACTCATAGTTACTGTTAAATGTGATAAGTACTCAGGAGTTTACTGGGGGACAGAGGCAGGACATCTGACCCAGTTCTGTAAATCTTATAGAGATCCTGTTCCCTACATGTAACGTCTTTTGAAACTAGGGCTGTGTGGGAAGTCCTGGGCCACTCCTTAATGCAGTAAAAGTACTGCAGGCTTTATTGGTAGCACTCACTTCCCTTTGGGAAATCTCAGCTGCTGCCTCTAAACTTAGCTTAGCCTTTGCCACACACACCTGTTTTCCTGAGGCGGATTCCTCTGTTCAAGATCCTCTCTTGGCTCCAGCCCCTACC
Organism: Equus caballus; assembly: GCF_041296265.1. Classification (NCBI taxonomy): domain Eukaryota; kingdom Metazoa; phylum Chordata; class Mammalia; order Perissodactyla; family Equidae; genus Equus; species Equus caballus. Next base: position 90,923,625 of record NC_091686.1, on the reverse strand, counting down.
TGGCCCTTTGTTTTGGATTCTCTAGTTTTAAGCTCCTGTGGCTACTTGGCCACATGTTTGCCAGCCTGGCTCTGCTGCACTTGGCTCTATACCTGTGAGCTCAGCCAGCCACCCACGTGCCTTCTGCCTGAGCATTCCTCTACATCACCTGTTGTCCTGAAAGCCTGGCTTGCTCCTTCTGGGTAGACGTAGACTCTGTCTCTTCTTTAGTAATAGCCTGGATTGACTTGTTTTGCTTTCAACCCTAATGAGGGAATTATTTGTGTCTACATGGGTTGTGCTTGGCTATAAGCTACAGAGTAGACTACTAGACATGGCTTAAAATACACAGACATTTATTATATCAATTAAGAAGAAATTCAGAAAAGGCTATTGCTGAGGTTGTTTGGTGGCCCGATAATCTGATCAACAACCCAGTTCCTGTTCTGCTTTGTCATCCTTAGCTTGTTTGTGATGTTCCATCATGGATTCAAGATGGCTGCCATAGCTTCAAGCCAGGCCAGAGTCCAAAACAGAAAGGGAGGGGGAGCACAAAAGAACATTCTTTGTAGGTGTGCCTCTTCTATCATAAAGGAAAAGAAAATTCCAGAAACTTCCCAGAAGCATTCTCTTACATTTCATCCATGAGAATAGGGTCTTATGGCCATTCCTTGTTATAACAGGAGGCTGGGTATGTGAGTATTTGGCATTGCTTCTATGGCAGAAGAGAGCATGAGCATGGGCTTGTAAACAGCTGTTGGATAAGTAAGCAGAAGTGCCTGCCACACCATTATCCAAGAACTTAGATAAGACAATTTTTATTTTATGCAATTGAACCCACATTGGATCATGCTACTTCAATTACAAAATCACATTATCAGTGATTATATTTCATATCTTGTATACGTTTATTTTGCCTGTCCTTGTTTTTTCCTGTCTTTACAGGTTCATTTCTTCCTAATTTTGTTTTCAGTATTCGTTCCTTTTGATTTCTGGGTACCATCCATATTTTCTCAGGCCTAGAGCTTTTTACCTGATGGGTTTAATTATTCTAACACTAGAACTTCAGAAACTTCAAGTGACATTAGGGATGGTAAACAATTTATTATTAACAAACAGCAGTAAAAGTGGAAGTGCATTAGTTATGTATTATATCTATAGTAGCGCACTAATTGTATAATTAAAAAAAGGTGCATGCCACATTTGACTTAAACTGAGCAATCTAAAGCAGAAAAGAACTTCCCCCAAACAGTCCGTGTTGCTTCATTTTTTCCCTTCTGCTTGCCTACGTTAAATCAAAAACAAAATAAAATACAAAACCCAATGACCACAGAGTCTCGGCAATCATCCCCACAGCTTCTTCTTTCACTTCTGGCCTCGGAAGCCAATTCCCTCAGGGGCTCCGCGGTTGGCGAGTGGAACTCATTTCACATTAGAGGAGAACCATGATGGAAAAGCTCTCCACATGCAGAGCAGGGCAGACCCTCTCTCAGCAAGCCTTTTAGCAATGCTGCGCCAGCTTTCCTGTTCAGTAGTCATAAACAAGCTTTTAAAAAAAATTACTTAAAAGAACACTATTAGTATTAGTAATAAGAGCAACCCTTTATTGAATGCCTACATGGGACAGAAATTATCTTAGGTACCTTTCTTACAATACTGTTTCTTTAATCCTTACAGCAAATTTGCAAGGTGGATATTAACTTATTTTACATGATATAAGCTGACAACAGCCCGATGTGATTTAAAGAACAATGAAAAAACATTTGTCTCCAAATATTTTGGCCTTTATTTCGATCTGCTGCCTGAAATTCTTTGTATTATTTTCTCTACTCCCCTACTCTAGAGATCTCCTTTGTCTTAAGTTGGGTTTGCTAGATGCAGAACCTGAGAGTGGATTCTTGTGAAAGTGATTGAATAAGGGAGCACTCTCAGAAGAAAGAGAGAGAAGGAAGCACATCAGGGTGGGGGAAGAAAGGCAAGCAAGGGAGTGATCTTGGCTAGAGACCAGCTGCAACCTGGACACTTGCAATACGAACTGTACCATGGATTGGTTCCCACCTTATAGCAACAGCCTGGGATTTTTTAAGCCTGTGTTAGTCTGTCATTGGCCGTTGGCTGTCCCGGTGTGTGTGTGTGTGTGTGTGTGTGTATGTCTCTCTGTGTCAAGGCGTCATCCATTCTGCTGAGACATTTATCCAGAGAAGGGAGAAGCTGTGAGTTTTTAGCAGCCAATGTTCACAATAGCTGGGGGTGGGTCAACCAGCATTGTGAAAGGAGTCTGGGAGCATCCACTACAGTCCACCTCTTGCACTGTTCAGATTTACTTGCTTCTCCCGTTAGATTTAGTCCATCCAGGCACAGCCTTGCCACAGTTAGTGGGATCACTTGAAGCCCCACACTCTGGCAGGCTGTGAAATGATAACTGATGCTTATTTTCTCCTTCATTTACTGTCCACTGTAGACCCTCCTCCTTCTGGCTAGCACTTCTGCTCATCCAGGTGGCTTGCATGTTTAGGTGACTCATATCCTCAGTCCCCGTGGAGTCTGAGCCTCTGGCCACTCTGCCCACATCAGGCAGTGTTGCTATACTTGCCCATTTACATTTAAAACCAAGTGAGGGGCCAGCCCCATGCCTGAGTGGTTAAGTTCACACGCTCTGCTTTGGCGGGCCAGGGTTCGCTAGTTGAGATCCTGGATGCAGACCTAGCACTGCTCATCAAACCATGCTGTTGAGGCGTCCCACGTAGAAGGCCTAGCATGACCTACAACTAGGATATACAACTATGTACTGGGGCTTTGGGGAGAAAAAAATAAAAAATAAGACCAAGTGAGTATCAATGCAGGTACCTGAATGCCAAACATATTTTCTATCTGCCTCTAATACGTAGAGGCAGTTCTACTCCTTGAGACAATCAGGTCAGTTACCCCTGCCAGTACGGAAATCCCTTTTTGTGCCAGCTGGCTTACCAACATGATGAACCCAAGGTGATCAGATGTCAACTTTAGCTTTAAGTTTAGTGGCCCTCTTACTGTGTTGCTTGGTGGAAGTACTCCTTTCTGGGATGAAGGACTTAGACTAATAATGCCTAAAGTTGCAGGGATGGAAGGTACAATTCCCCAGGGGGGCGACTGGGAGTAATGGTGAATGGGATCATTCTTACATCTTCCCTTTGGTTCCTGGGCCCATGAATTCTAGCTATTGGCAATATAGCACCGTATAATGACCACTGATTTAAGGTATAAGTGGCAGCCTGAAGAATGATGCTCCTTTCTTACAGGTGTCATATCCAAGGTGATGCATCAGCTATGCCAAGTTGCTACTATAAAGCTTATCAGGTGGCAGGTTATGGATGGTGTGGTAAGTGGTAGGGCCAGCGCTCCTTCTTGTTCAAGTAGCTTACCTGAGCTCTCTGAACCTGCTTGAGCCTGATCTTAGAGAAACCACTTTCATTTTATGATGAATTGCTTCCAGACCTACCTTACCTTATGACTTTATGGTGTGATAGTATACATCAGATGGGTACTGATAGGTATTGTGATGGCCTGGTAAGGTAGATGCTCACTTTCTACCAGGGCCCAGGCCATGCCAGAAGTTACTTTTCAAATACTGTGTAGTTATCTCCTGCATATGGCATGGTTTTGATCCAGAACCCTAGGAGCTGTTGCTGTCTTCCTTACTGAGGCTGGCCAGAGATTTGACGTCGTGCCCTTCTCCACCGCTGACAACTCTAGTAACCTGAGATCTGCTGGGCTGTGTGAACCACGCTTCAGGGTTGGCACCTCAGTCTGCAGCTGTTGCAAAGCCCTTCTTTTTGTGAGCCTTACTCAAAACTAGCTACCTTCTGTGCCACTTAGTAAGTGGATATGCATCCCCTAAAACCTGAAGAAGCCCACCAAACACTGTGCTTCTTTCTTAGAAGTAGAAAGTGTTATATAATAATTTGCTTTCCTTTTGAGAGAAGGTTCCAACATGCCCCAGACCATCAGACTCTTAAATAATTCACCAGGGTTGCAAGTTCTTAGATTTTTCTTAGGATCTCTATGGAGTTTCTCTCCCACATTCTGAATCACACGTGTCTTACATCCAGACACTTAGTATTTCTTGCTCATCAGGTCTTAATATGATGATGTTACTAATACTGGTGGACACCAGTGTGAGGTTCTGTGTAGTGTCATAATTGGCTGCCCTTTCCCTCTTCCAGTCTCCTGGATGAAGTGGCTCCCATTCATCTGGGGGAGCAATTCTCTGTCTGGAGGAAGAGGCAGTTGAGAACAGTTAGAAGCCACCACTCACAACCGCTGAGGATAGTGTGCAATACTGGGGAAGGGAAGGAAGGGTTGTGGACATACACCACAGCATCCACTACACCCTGTAAACATAAAATGACGTTATCTGAAGACAAGGGAGGAGTGGTGGTGAGTGGGGAAGGGCTCAAAATTCAAGATACGAGGCTCTCATTAAAGCATTGCATTGAAAAGCAGTGAAAGGCAGTTCCATTTCAACAGAGAGAAGAAAGGAGAGCCTTGGTTGCCAGAGTTCTGAGTAGCCAGGGACCTCTCCAGTGGGAAGTGGCAGTGGTGGAGTGGAGAGAGGGTTGTTAAATAGTCAGAAAATTTGCAAGTTAGTTAAGCCCTTGGCATTTGAAATGGGCCATGGTGGGAGTATTCCCACCACAGAAATCAGCAAATACTATACATTAGGGCTTTTTTCCTCCCTCTGAAAGTAGTTTACCAGCACATCACTGCTGCTGAAAAGTTTCTGAAAAGAACATCAAAATAGGCAAAGATGAAGAGCAAGAGAGCCAAAAACACTCCCCAAACTCTACCTACTTAATGATTTATCCTGGAGCCAGAGCTATCCCTGTGCACATTTTCCTTTTCCTAAAATGCAATCAGAAAGTGCCATCTGGTTAGCCACTTTTTAAGGTCATTAGTGTTATTTTCTCATTAAAATCCATTTACTCTCTGGGTTTGCTTAGTAACTTCGTGTTGCCATAGACATGAAGAAACTTCCTATTTCATTTTCCAGCCTCCAGGCTTGCCTCCGGTAGATCCCTTCCTCTTACAACTGAAAATCTAATCATGTTCCTCCCCTAAAAACAAACCAATGATTCTCTGCAGCATTTACATATAAAATCAAACTTCTTGTCCTGGTGTATGAGCCTGGGTTTCTCTCAAAAGCAGAATGTGAAATAAGGACTCGAGTGCAGGTCGTTTACTGGGGAGCTAATCTCAGGGCAGGAGGGAGAAATGGACGAAAGTAGAAGAGGGAAGGAGATACAGTCAATACGAAGGTGCATTGATTACTGCCATGGGCAACTTCCTTCCATCTTGGATCCTCTTGGGGCCTCTGAGGAGTGTCTAAGATGCCTTGCAGAATCCACACTAACAGGGAGAAGCATTTGTGGACTCTTTCCCCTTGGTAGGGGTTGACCCAAAAGATCTCTATCCTCCCCAATTTCTGGGCTACATATGCCTGGGAGCTGAGTAATATTCTTCCAATGCCCCACACTGAGGATTTGGAGAAAATCCAGAGCAGAAAGCAAAAGATGCATAGCACAAGCTTGAGGTGAGTTTCTATCTGTATAAAATGACCTGAGGCTCATATGAAATTGTTTCTTGAAGCTGTGGTTGTGAGGCAGAACAAAAGAGGCAGCTGTTACACATGGCATATAAAGCTCTCCGCTATTTTCCATTTTACTCTTCCAGTCTCATCCCTGGATATGCTATCCCTTATGGCCCGTACATACCAATACAGGTACCCTAACCATACTCTGCCATTTTATATAACCTGAATTTTTTTCTTTTTTTTTTGGTACCTGCTGATTTCTTGAAGTGCTGCCACCTTCTTCTCTTGGTTAACTCAATCTTTTAAGCTAACCTCAGAAGTGACTCTTTCCTGGAAGCTTCCATACTTCCCCAAGTTAATGTTAAATGCCTCTATAGCTCTTGAAACACCCTTATTATAGCTCTGCTAGAGCCCTTATTACAACACACTGTACCTCCGACACAGAAGTCTGTTTACTACCCCGCCTTCTGCATGGGTCTACTGTAAGAGACTCTATTTTAAGTTTCCATATCCTGAGTGCCTAGCATAGTACTTGGATACATAATAAATGTCCCATAAATACTTGTGGACTAAATGAATGAGTACATATTGATCTTGCAGTGGACTTCTTTTACCAAAAAAGAAAACATAATCTAATTTAAGCCCATTCCAAAACAATTGAAATATAGATATATTTTGAAAGATGCCTACTAGGTATCCAAATACATCTCTGAGATATAAATATATATAAATATATGTAGAGAGAGGTAGGTCTCATATATATAATCAACAAAGCAATAATAATGAAACTGTAAGAAAATCAAGCAATAAATCAATAATAATGAGCATATGCTTTCTACTCATAAGAATTAGCTTAGCTACAGACATATAACATGATGGATAATAATAAAAGAAGGGAAAATAATACACTGAGATATGAAGTATTATAAGGTAGTATGAGTGAATAGGGAAATAACTAGCAGGAAATATGTTTGCTATGATATCAGAGCTCATAGAGATCTTCTGAGGACAGAAGAACAAGCAGATAAGATCTGAACTAGGCAGTATGTGTCATGGTTTGCAGCAGTGACTCTGGAAAACAACTCTTAGGTTCAAACTCCTGGGTCACATATCATGCATTAGCTGTGTAATCTTGGGAAAACTTTAGTTGTTTTATCTATAAATTGGACTTAGTAATTATACCTAATTCATGTGGTTACTGTGAGGATTAAAATAATTAATACAACAGAGACTAGAGCAGTGCCTGGCATACACACTTCCATTATATATGATATGCTTACCTTGAAAAATGGAGAGGTTAGTCTCTTAGCAGAGACATAAGATATGTTTGGGAGCCAGGCATTAGTTTATTTGTGGCAGAGATTTATGTGGGGAAATGGTGGGAGCTAAAACTGGAAAGCTGTTTTGGATTCTTAGTGAGGACCCAAAAAGTCAGCTCTAGCCAGCAGTGAGAACAAACAAAGATAAGATGGCCATATGTCTTGGTTTCCCCCAGATAATTATGATTTAATCATTGTCTGGTATAATTATTAGAGCACCTTTCACTTTCAAAAGTGTCTTGTTTGGATAAAAGATACCTAAAAACACGATACTTAAGCAAGGGTCCTGGGATTTGTGGAGATTATTGGTTATAAATGTGGGAGGTGCGCTGGAGAAGAGCAGTTTATAGGTTGGTAGCACCTGTAACGGTTGTTGCATGCTTATTTGAAATTGTAAAAGCTCAGTACTGAAAGGGACCTGGAGATAATCTGGTAGAATTTTTCTTTGGTTTTTTATATTGACACATTGTCATTTGCTTTCAATGTATTTTGAAATGTTCAAAGACGTATGTGAACCTGAACTCTTTGTGACAAAACAAAAAACAAAAAACAAACAACACACAAAAAAATAAGAGGAAGTCAAAGTTCATTGTAAATAAACTGCATAGAGCTCACGTGGATGGGAAGTCCTTTACTTTGTATTCAAATGACAGCCCTGACTATTTCCATATGCCAGATTTGGAGTTGAACACGTTAGTCAATAGTTTAGGGGGACATTGATAACACCATTCTACAGCAATGTCTGTGCAGTGATTTCAACATACTTCTGCACTTTGCCCTTATTATCTAATATTGGGGAAAAAAATTGGGAAATTGGGAAACCAAAGTCCTGATACCAGGGATATGAAATATAGATCTCACCCCTTCAATAAGGCAAAATTTGAAACTGTTAGTTGTGCTCAGAAAAGCAAGTCCCTAGTCTCAATCAAGTGTTGAGAGTGGACTTGAGTCCACTCCCTGGGCAGTAGTAAGAGATGCGAGGTGAATCCCATCAGCTTATACCCACTTGAAGCTGGTCAGAACTCATACAAAGCTTGCCACACAGTGGGGAAAGGGATGTGGGAGACGTGAGACCTTAAGGATCTGAAGCCGGATGGGAGAGGTGTCAATACGAAGTCTTTCTCAGATTGCACTAGTATTTTCTTTTCACCTGAACTGACTTTTTCTTAGAGTTCAGTTCATTTTCTTCACACATTTGAGGTTAGTGTGCGCAGGGAAGGATATTTTTTTCTTTCTCTCTCTCCACTTCTCCGCTTAGCAGTTTTCGGTGCTGCCACCTCAGTCTAGAACCACATCTTAAATGGTGACTGAAGACTTTTGTTCTCTGGTAATATTGAGTATGTCTTACATCCAGTTATAAAGCTAGGGGTAGCTTGGCTCAGGTTCTATCTGCAAAGCTCTGTGTCTTTTCACACTTCATATAAGCTATATTTCTAGGCAGCCAAGGAGGCTATTTTTTTCCCTATGTATCCATCATGAGATGATGTGTGCTAGCCTAGCCACCTTTCCAGCAGTGAGTCTGGCTTCAGTCCATTGCTGTGGGAGCTATATGACCTCATTCCTACCTACCACATTGTTTCTGTTCTATTTCTGGTCCTTGACATGAATGTCTTGTCTTGATTTTTTTAAAAAAAATTTACTTTTTTTCATTTTAATCTCTCATACTGCTTGGAACGTTGAGTTGGGGCACACATAAACCTAAAGTTACCATGCCATCTTGACTGAACATCTCTTGGAAAAATGATTTTGAACAGGTAATTCCATTCCCAGTCAAACTACTAATCAAGTGTAAGTATAGAACAAAAATGTGCAAAGATTCAAGAGAATTTACCTTCGTCCCATCATTTCAGGAAACAAAATTACTTAAATATGTACTTTTACAAAAAAGAATCGTACAAACCAAGAGATGAGAAGATCTGGGATTCAGGAAACACTGGATCCAGTTCTGGAAAGTAGTAAAGGGAGATCCCAGGATAAAAGTCTTCAGCTGACCCAGAGAGCAATTGCTCCTGATTGGATTAACAGGATAAATGGTAGTAAAAGGGAAGTCAGTGACAAAGAGGGCCACCTGAGATACATAGACACATTAATCAAGAGAAAAGAAAGTAAATTATAATGTCCGGTAAAACCACACAAGCTGGAAAATGGTCATGATCCAAATATGTAGCAAATGAAATTTTGTCATTTTTTGAGATGATAATTCCTTAGCCTTTTTTGGTCTTTCATACCATTGACATTTTTAAGAATATGGGCCAGTTATTTAATAGAATATTCCTCAATTTGGGTTTCTCTGATGTTCCTCATGTTTAGATTCAGGTTATTCATTTTTGGCTGGGATATTATGTAAGAGATGTTGTATCCTTCTGGGGGTATCATATCTGAAGACACATGATATCCATCTGTCCTCTACTAGTGATATTAATTTTGATCACTTTATTATGGTGTTGTCTAATTTCTCCACTGTAGAGTCATTTTTCCTAGTTTAATTAACAAATAATTTGTTGGGAGATACTTTGAGGCTGTGTAATTATCTTGCTACTTATCAAAGTTTGTCAGCAGATAAGAGACATAAACTCCAAGAGAAGGAAAAAGTTTATTTGGGGTCTCAAGAGTGCAATTTGGGAGACACAGATTTGAGTAGAAACTGAAATGTGCTCTGCTTACAGGAGAGGGCATCAGGATTTATATGGGAAAAAAGAGGAGAGACGAGGTAAGTTGTATTAAGGAAAAGATCATTGGTGCTGATGAGGTAAGGCTAGGTTTGTACTTCATAGATTGGCTTGAGATTGGATCATCAGGTGAAAGTCTAGACTTATACTTCATTGATTGGTTAGCAATTCGGTCATCAGCAAAGTCGGGTGTTATCTGTCTTTACAAACAGGATATTCTTGTCCTTACTGACTTCTTGGAATGTTGGCGATTGGGTCCAGTTTGGAAGATAAAGACAACAAGATGTACAAGGCAGTTCCTCTCAAATTGCTGCTCCAGCTCTATTTTAATATGGCTCCACTCACGTCATCTTTCACAACTTCTACACTCAAGATTAAGCACCCATTTGTGGATTTTGACTGAAGCAATTTTTAGAATTATGTTTGCAAAATGATTTTTTTCTGTAGTTACTGGTTAGCATTTTTTCTGTAAGAAAGATTCTTTGTTTCTCCTTTGTTTATAAACTTATTTATCCATCTATTTATTATCAGTATGTAGACTCATGAATTCTTTTTCACTGAGTTATAATCCATCACTGTCCTTATTTATTTTAGTGATCTGAATGTTCCTGTTTTGGCCATTGGGAGCTCCTTAAAACTGTTGCTGGTGTCTTTTTGACATACTTGCATCAATATTTTGAGCATTTCTTTACTTTTTGGCACGAGGTATTCCAGGCTCACTTTATACCTTTCCTGCCCATCCCAGGAATTAACCATTTCTTCAAAAAGCCTTGGTTCCTTTTGCTGCAGAATGGTATTAGGAAACTGAAATTTGGGTAGTGGGTTTGCTCACTGCTGTTGGCATGTCATTACTTATTAGTCCTTTCAGTGACCAAAGCTAATGACAATGGTGGAGGGAACTTGTTGTAGTTTGGCATGTATTTCTCTCATGAATTTGAAGCTCATGCTATTCTCTCCTTCCTAGTAATGCTGAAGGCTGCGGACATGTGTGATTTGACTTTTGCTCCTTGTTGATCTTATTTTGGGGAGAAGGATGAGTGGAGTGATTTGGATTTAGGAAGCCGCCGTTATCTGAGGGCTGCCCAGAACCTCTGAGATCCAGTCTTTTGGTATTTTTCTTATCCAGGGCACTCTCAGTCTCCAGGGTAATCAAAATGTAAATGGAGATTTTCAATGAATTAATGTATGTGCTGATGAAAACTTGGATAATAGAAATTTATGCTCTATCTCCCTACAATCTTTCACTTTAATAGCATGTGGTTACTTTAGGGTCAAATAAGGCAGCTTAAGAGGAAACAAAGCCAAGAATCACGCCCTTAAAATGAACACTGAGAGGAGGATGGCTTCTGTAATTTGCTTTTATGCATTGCCTTCAGAGGCTGCTAATGTTTTCCCAATACATTTGGCATTTTATATATGTATGTATATGTGCAATCCTTGGCATTTATGATAGTTTAATCTGATTTTATTGCTGAAAGCAGAAATATATGGAGCCGAAAAAAAGTGTCCCATTTCCTCCAGTATTGACGGCACAGATGAGAGCTTAGTGTTTCATTTCAATGAGATTGTGGGTTTCATTAATCTCACACTTATAGCTGATGAATGGAAATTGTTTTGCCGTCCTGGGCAGCCTGCTCCTGCGGAGTGATTAATCCCAAATGAAGGGTTGAAAGAACTGCCGGTGAAAATGCCCTAGAACCGCAGCTCAGCTGAGGCTCACCAGCTAGGGCTGCACTGGCAGCGACTCAGGACTTTATGATTACTCTCACTTTCCTGGGGAGAGTGACAAATGGAGCCACTGACGCCCATTTTAATTAAATAGTCTTTGAAACAGGTGGCCAGTCAGGATGAAGCGGGTGCAGAGGCCTTCTTAGATAAAACCTTCTTAGGGTGAATGCATTTCGCTGTGAAAGAAGCTGCCCTGGGCAGAAAGGCCACCTTAGCATTTCTGGGCAGAGTAAGAATAACTGAGATTATGAAGCACAAGCCAGGTTCCTCTAATAGGGAATCCAGATAGGAATTAGACAAAGTGATAGGAAGAAAGGAAGGCCATGAAATATTCACCCTAATCTTTAGTTTTTCAATATTATGAGATCTGCTATGGAACCTGACTGGTGAATATGCAATTTAAGATTCCAGCACAGTCAGCACACACTTATACCTGAGTATAAAGTGGTTTGAAATCACTTTTACATGCACGTAATATTTCTCCAAAACCATCCTGGTGAGTGTCTCCTTTGCCACACCAACCTCACCTTCATGAAAGGGTAGACCTAGAATCACTATCATGCATTTCTTGAGCAATTGGAGTTCTAATAAAGTTTTAGGTTTTCTCCTTGGAGCACTAAAACTCCTGGAAAAAGTCAAGGCCACCTTGCTTCTCAACATGTCATCTAAGAACCTGGGGCATCAGCATCACCTGGGAATTTGTTAGAAACATAGAAAAGTCCCACCCAGACCTACTGAATCAGAATTGCATTTTAACAAGATGCCCAGGCGATTCCTTTGCAAATGAAAGTTTGGGAAGCACTGCTTGAGGAGGCTAGACCTCCGCATCGACTTGATGGTCTCCCTCCACTTTCTCCTCTATATTCCAGCTCCCTTTCCTGCCTCCCACTGTGGCTGGTCTCAGGGATGGTCCCTTAATGTTTCAGGTTTGTCTGCCTTGTTCCCCTGCTAGAGTGCATGTTCCTCAAGAGCAGGTTATATTTGTCTTTTATCTGCCAGAGCACCATTATACTTGGCTTTCAGTAACTATTGTCTGTAATCGGGTAACTGATGGATTCAACGGATTCAAAAGTGAGAAGTGAAAAAAAAATACAGCAAAAAACATGAACACCCCTGCTTCTGCCCCTGTACATACCCATGTGGTCTGTGCTGAAGCTCATTGTGCTTTGTGTTGACGGAGTCGTGACAACCAAAGGATGCTTTTTCCCATCCTTGCTGCCTCCCATTGACTTTGTAAGAAATTCTTGTACTTTGGCCATCTCTCTTCTGATACAAGAGTTCTTTCCCAAAAGGCACCTCAGTTTACTCATATGAATAAAGCACTAGAAGACTCTCCCCGTTACATTTTTCACGCATGCTAAACTCTGGGGTTAATCTATCTTAGGCACAAGCTGGGAGCTCCATTAGCTGCCATTTTAATAATGACTGCCATAATGTTTTAATGATACTCTGGGTTAAAAAAATCCCGTATTAGTTGCTAATATTTTAAAATCAGGAGATTTTATATAAATATAGATTAGTAGCGTATCTTGACAAATCTTGGCTCACATTTCCTCAAGTGATATCAGCCAGAGCTGTGTAGCTGCTGGCCTGTCAGACAGGGTCAACTCCTTCCAATATGCCACTTTCCCTACTTCTTTTTGTTATTCCCCTAACTCTAAGTCCAGGGGTCCTTGGTATTTATCCTCATATTTACTCTATTTTTTTCTTATACTGGGACCAAGTCCCTCATGTTTACATTGCCTGCTTATCTCCTGTGGGCATTTGAATTTGAGGCTATGGGCAGCTTCTTAGTTTACCTTCTTGGACATGATGTTCTTAAAGTGTGCCATTTTCTTTTGCTTTACATTTTATAAAGGTGCACTATAAAATTTCATTCCTTTCCAGGGTAAATCTGGGCTACCGTGATTGCAGATATAGAAGGATTTGGACCTCTCAGATCAGTGCCTTCAGAATTAAAAGATCGACAGAATGTGAAAGGAATACATTTGGAAGATATGGAAACCCACTATGTCATGTTTTCTTGGCTGTTCTCACTGGATCCCTCAGAATACACTGAACCAGGGGGCACAAGGCCATTTCCAAGAACACATCATGTACTGGGTAAAGAAAAAAGAAAAAAAAAATCAATTCCCAGAACTTATCCTTTATTTTCTATCCAGAGCTTAAAATTTTAATTTACAGATATGCAAATCTCTAAAATAGTTCTCTTTATTTATATTATTGATTTGGAAATCTATCAGTTGACTTCTACATCTCTCAAGGAGTCTGATGCATCCTACTATGAGGTTTGCTTTGGGAGAAATGGGATGTGTAAAATTATCATGTATATCGCCAGCCTGCCTGTGGAGTGTCTGGTCTGTGCAAAGCATTATGACCTCTGTGGCACAAGAGAATTGATCCTAGACCTCAGAGAGGGAAGCAACAAGTCTGGCCCATGTCTGAGGAACAGGCAGGGAGTTTGGCATTGCCAACCATCCATTGGCAGAGCTTTTCCACAGTGTGCTGCTTCTTTTTTTTTTCTCCCTCCCCAAAGCCCCAGTACACAGTCATATGTCCTGGTTGTGTCATTCTAGTTCTTCTATGTGAGCCACCACCACAGCATGGCAACTGACAGACAGGTAGTGTGGTTCTGCAACTGGAAGTGAACCTCAGCTGCTGAAGCAGTGAGCGCTGAGCCTTAACCACTAGGCCATCAGAGCTGGCTCCACAGTGTGCTTCTTCTGCATCACTGGTGGAGAGAGTTTATTGTAGGACAATGGACACACTGACAAATGGCTTCTAGAACTGGCGGCCTTACTTGGGGTCAGCAATTGGAAAGGTGAAGGAGGTTGGTTGGGGGGTGAGCACTGAGTACAGACAGTGAGTATATTTCTTGGCAATTACCTCAACTAAAGAAAACCTTTTAATATTTTTAATCATATGCTTGCCCATTCAGCCAAGAAGGCGTTTATTTCACAGCTTATGATGACCTAGTGTGAGAACTAATTTGCTCCCCCCTGCCATCTGCAGGTAATGCACACATCAGGAAGAATGACATTCAAAGCCAGTCATGAAATTATGATATATGTGTTGGGACAGGGTGTCACATAGAAATAGCAAACAGCAGTGTAATGTGTGGTAACCATGCCTAGAGGAGCTGAAGCTTAGAGAATGTGTTGACATGGTATGTGCAGAGCACCCGTTAAAAGGGGTGGAGGTTCAGATCCCAGCTCTGGGCAGCGCGTGAGACTGAGTTCCCCTCGCTAGCAAACTGGATAAATCCTGCAGGGTCTAAATTTCTCTCCTTTCCTTCTTTCCTTCCTTCCTTCCTTTCTTCCTTTCTTCTTCTTTTCTTCCTTTCTCCCCTCCCTCCCTCTTTTCCTCTCTTCCTTCCTTCTATCCTTATTTCCTATAAAATTTCTTAAAAATAAGTTTTGGGAAATCAAGTGTTTCACTCTTCTCTCATTTCCTACACTGAGCCGTTATGCTAATCCTGATGAAATCCTTATGATAGTGCCTTTGATAGTTGTTCTCTCTGTTTTTCTCCTTTAATCTTCCGTAGCAAGCAGAGGTCAATAAACCATTCCCAGCCTTTGCTGTGAGGTTATCATTCAGGCCTGCAATAATTATCTTTTAAATCTCTATCCCAGAAAATAAATGCTAATAAGCTTTCCACTCAGGATCCATTTATACCCACATCCCCACTATTACCCATTTCTAGATTTTCCTTTTTTTCTAAGGATTTTGTAAATTTGGGAATTCAGAACAGTTATCATGTTTTTGGTTACTGAAGACCTTGCTTCAAGAAATACTGCAATAGAAGACAGTGGGTAATTTTCTAGTCAGAATTCAAGGGCGAGACATCTTGTACACAGGGGATACTGTGACTGCACACATGGATACACACTCAGTTCGTCTCTAAGCTGTTTATTGAATAGTCTGAATTTGATGAGATTCAAACAGTAAATGGTTTTATTTTTTTCAAGTCAATGTCTTTAAGTATGTTTCATCCAATCTCTTTTTTTATTTCATCAACATCTCAGACAAATCCCATCATGATTACAAACTTTCTATTAAAACGTTCCTTCTCTTATCCTATTGAAAGATTTTGTTTCTTCCATTGCTGATTTGACTTAGGGCTGGAAAGGCTTAGAGACATGAGGGGGTCTGGTCTGCTCCTAGAACATACCATCTGCCTTCCTTTCCTCACACACCTCGCTTTCCTGGGTCCCCATCCTGTGCTGCAGGAAGGAGAATGGTGATTGAGAGTAACGAGTGTTCCTCATTTACGTCTTGCTTCTCTGTTGCCTGCCATAACATCTGTGGGGCCTGGGGCATGAGCACAGATGGAGGCCCAGACATCCTATGTCTAAATAACAAGGAGTTATATATCAAGCTTACAAAGTGTTAAATAAATATATTCCACATGCTTATCTTGATAGATATATATTCATAATGACCTTCAAGGCCAGGTTGGAATTTAGAATTCCTGAACTCCTTGTAATTTTGTACATTAACGTGGTGGCATGGGATGAACTGTCCCTGCCCTCCTCCCCATCCATGGCCCAAAGCCCATTATCCTTATCTTTCCAGTGCTGCACCTGTCTCACGCTGACAGTGGCCTTGTACACCTGTGTGTAGTCACTGCAGCCAACATGTTCAAGCTCTGATTTACCTCCTACCACCTGCTACAAACAGCCGCCCTTGGCCACTCCTTGGGGGTAGGGGTTGTGTTCCTCAGGAGAACGGACCCAAGGTAGAAGTCTGTGTAGGCTCTGGAAGCAGACTGAGGACCATTTGGAGAGAGAATTCTGGAGTACTCAGATCATGATCTAGAAGAGGGTTCAAACTTCAGATAGGCACATCCCTTTGTCCCTCATCTGGTAGCAATGGGCATGGCTGTAAGAGGGCAAAAGTGGGGTCCTCTAGAGAGCGGTCTAACAGCTACGGACTCTGATGATCCTCTGCTCCCCTTTATCTCCTGCTGATATGAGGTGGGGGGGGGGGTTGGAAGTGGGGTGGGGAGGTGGTTGGAGGATACTGCAGATCTCATTTATTTGTTTTTTAATAAACCTAGAAGGGACTGTTAGTCCCTAATTATTAGGTAATTTATGCTCTCGTGTTCTCAGCTTACAGTCTCAGTAGCTCATTCCAGGGTCAGTAAGAAAATCTCTCAATATCCTAACATACAGGCAAATAAAATATTTCTCCTATTAGAGTAGGCAACTTTGCCAATTAAAAAGAAACACAGGGCTATTCAGCCAAATATTTGCCTTGATCTTTGCTTTTGTGTACAGAAATTTTCTTTTACTTCACAGTTATCCAAATAGTCTAATTGTAATTTGGCTTAAAAATGTGTTCTGGGCAACATGCAAATGACCAATTTAATCTCTTCTCCTCCTAGTCCCGCCCCCTGCTTCCACATCTCCATCTGTCACCAGGCTAGGCGATCCACATACACAGTATTCCCACAAGCACCAATTCCTTAAAAATCTCCAAAGATGCTCCAACATTCTTTTTCTTCAAGACATAAATAATAAATATTGCTCACTTACCAAGCATCATTCCATGGCCAGGTGATATACAGCTTCTGAAATGGTGCCTTCCCTCCATTCTCTCTCACTCAAGGGAACATTGCAGAACACTAGTGAGTGAGCATGAAGTTATTATGGGGATAATCTTGAGTTCACTCTACTTTATATTAAAAGGTAAATCACTTACAAACGTCATTGCTATTATCAGTAATAAATTACATGTCACAAATTGCTCAACTGATTGTGATACTAAAGTTGACAAGCGAGTCCCTTGATATCTAAAGTAGACAAGCAATAGACAGCAGGATGTTATAACAAAGGGAGAGGATCTGACTCCTGAGAGGGACTGTAATTTACGGAAGGCCCTAGATACATGGGCCAGGTCATGTAATTCATGTTTAATTCAACAAGCATTCTTTAACTACTGATGTACTTTTACATAATTATCATACTTTTAGAAATATTTATGTGAACCAAGGTAAGAATTGTATATTAAACATGTGTTGTGTGTGTGTATGTGAGCGCATGTGATGTATCAGGAAAATGACTGACGGATTGATGATTTTACCTGTATCATCACATTTAAACCTTAAAGCAATTCTCTGGGAGAGACAAAGTTAATTCCATTTGATGTAGTATAAGAAAACAGAGGCTCACAGAACTTACAAAATCTGCCGAAGTTCACACATTTAAGATGCAATGAACTAGTACAGGCACAATGGAAAACAGTATGGAGGTTCCTCAAGAAATTAAAAATAGAACTACCATATGATCCAGCAGTCCCACTTCTGGGTATATATCCAGAGGAAATGAAATCATTACCTTGAAGAGATATCTGTATTCTCTTGGTTATAGCAGCATTATTTACAATAGTCAAGGTATGGAAACAGCCTCAATGCCCCTCAACCTAAATGTCCATCTGTAAGGCAAATGTGGTTTATATATACAATGGACTATTACTCAGCCTTGAAAAAAAAAAGAGGAAATCCTGTCATATGCAACAACATGGATGCATGGATGAACCTGGAAGGCATTATGCTGAGTGAAATACGCCAGACAAATACCACATGGTATCACTTATTTGTGGAATCTAGAAAAACAAAATGTCGATTTCATGGAAACAGAATAAAAAG
This sequence comes from Equus caballus, assembly GCF_041296265.1. NCBI lineage: Eukaryota > Metazoa > Chordata > Mammalia > Perissodactyla > Equidae > Equus > Equus caballus. Next base: position 90,905,712 of record NC_091686.1, on the reverse strand, counting down.
GTGGTTGCCAAGGGTTGGGAGGTGGGGATAAGAGGGGGAAGTTGGTAAAAGGGTACAAACTTTCAACTATAAGATGAATAAGGTCTGAGGATCTAATGTACAACGTGGTGACTATAGGTGTTAACACTGTGTTGTTTAATTGAAATTTGCTAAGAAAGCAGAACTTAAATGTTCTCACCAAAAAAAAAAAAAGGTCAATGGATGAGGTGATGGATGTGTTAATTAACTCAATGGGGAGAATACTTTCACAATGTACACATAGATCAAATCATCACGTTGTACACTTTAAATATCTTACAATTTTATTTGTCAATTATACTTCAATAAAGCTGGAAAAAAGAGCCAATCAAAACAACAGAAGCAATGAAGCTGTGTTGCAATTCAGGACATTCTAATTCCAAAACCAGTTTTCATAACCACTATTTCCTTCTCTATCTTTCTTCTTTTCTTCCTTCCTTTACTTAACAGAAATGTATGGGGCACCTATTATGTGCCAGGTATGCTTCTGGGTGCTGTGTATACAGCAGGAACAATCCAAAGTTCTTGCCTTCCTGGAGCTTACAATCTATTTGAAAAGGCAGGTAATAATCCAGCACTGATGTAAGTAAAGTAATACATAACGTATCTTTAGGTGGTGAGAAATGCTTTGAAGGAGACTCCAAAAGGTAAGGAGATTGAAAATGAAGGATGGGGTTAAGAGGTGGGAGCGGGAGTAGGATGTTCTTTCAGACATGGAGGGCAAGGAAGTCTAAAAACTGATGCTCTTCACAAGGCATCTAAGTTCCACCATGGCTCTATGAACAATATGCGTTTGTCAGCAGAAACTTTGGGCAAGTTGCTTTCTGCAATTTGTTTGCAGCTCATGGTTTGTTTTGTAGCGATGGATGCATTTGCTGTCATCATCCTTCATTAGAGAAAAAAGTTGGTGAGACGTTTCTAAAAGCATGGGAATATGTCTGAGTATATTTAAGGACATTTTAAGTTCTTACATGTCAAGTAGCTACAGATCCTGCCTACCTGAAAGCCCCTTTAACTGAGACCAATATTAAATGTTTTGGAAGGTGGATGAAAATTAGATGGAAGGGAGAGGGTCGGTGAGGAATTTAGGAGGGCATTAGTAAGGGCAAATTGCTAATGGAAACAGAATGTGAGAACTACAGATCAGAAAACGGGAACCTCAACTCTATTTTAATCAAGGAATATATAAAGCTTGGGATAATTCAATACTAGAAGCCAATAAAAAGTGAGTCATTTTACCAAGTGCCTCAGCACCCAGAGTTTAATTTTAAGAATAAATTGCAGCAGACCAATTAACCCAATTTTGCTGATTTCACTCACCTATTTTTTTGTTAAGGAATTTGATTATCATTGTAATTTACTTCAACAATTTCCTTAATACACTTCTCAGAATGACATTCTCAGATATAACTCTCTTTGAAAAAATATGCTGAATTTGTGTGTGTCAAAACTTTACAGTCTGTTTCCTTCTTTACAGTGATAAATGAAGTGGAGTTGTTTGGACTTGTGCCTTCCACCAGCTTTGCAGGGGACTTAATGAGGTGGCTAGAGAGCAGATGGAGAGAAAGGACTTCCTTTGATAAGAGGCAAAAAGTGGAGGGGGGTTTGTCCTGAAAGTCAGCTGGTTCATTTAATCCCCCAACCATTTTCATCACCTCCAAAGACTAGACCCTGAAGCTGAGTTAGACCCTTCTGGAAGTAAATGAGCAAGAACTTCAATACAGAACACCTCTGGGTGGGAGAAGTTCAGATAATTCTGACCCATTAATTACCTCGTTAAATACTGCCATGGGATAAACTGCTTTGACTGAACATTTCAAATCTCCTTGAGGGAAAAGCTTTCTTTCAAACGAGTTCTAATCTTCTAACTCTTTCCACCTGAAGATACATAATTGATACACTTTAGCTCTTCCAGTTGCTGCGCTGCTGTGTGAACGAGGAGTGACTCAGCATGTCAGCACTCTAGTCAAGTTTTCATAAAGGCGCAAAAAAAAAAAAAAAAAATAAGTGAAATTACTTCTAGTAGAGAGTTAAACTTACTTTGATATTTCCCTCATTCTGAGTTTCTTTGAGCCCAACTCGGGGTGACTATGGGTAAAAAATGTTCAAAGTGTCACTAGAATGTTAACTCCACAGGGGCAGAAATTATTACTCGGTCAGTTTTGTTTACTGCTATATCACCAAATCACACAAGAGTGCTGGCATACAGCAGATGCATAATACATATTTTTTTTAATAAATGGACTGTTGAGCTGGTATCACCCAATTTATGCTTTTGAAACTTAACATTTCAAGATTTTGTGATTCTTTTTTTTTTTTAAGTTTGGAAAGCAATCCATTGACTGAAAGATAATATAGATTTTTCTGTTAGATTATAATGCTTTAGTGTATTGTGCTGTACAATTTTAGTGTTCAAAACTAATATTACACGTATTTCACATTGGGTTGTTTTGTGAAATTGCAAGTCATTCCTGACGGTTTGTTAGTTGAAGATCATTTTTTTCTTTTGAGGAAGATTGGCCTTGAGCTAACATCTGTGTCCATCTTCCTCTACTTTATACATGGGACACCTGCCACAGCATGGCTTGACAAGTGATAGGTAGGTCTGTGCCCAGGATCCAAACCAGCAAACCCCGGGCTTCCTAAGTGGAGTACGGGACCTTAATCACTACGCTGTCAGGCTGACCCCAGCTGAAGATCATTTTTGACGCTGAAACTTCCAGCTGATTATTCTCTAATTGGGTCTGATAGCTTACCTTGTGTTTGGAGATGTTTTTAATTGCTCCAATTTTTTTCTTTTTTCAATTTTTTCTCTTTAAAAATTTAATTGACATATAACGTTATATTAGTTTCAGGTGTACAACATAATGATTTGATATATGTACATATTGCAAAATGATCACCACAAGAAGTGTAGTTAACATCCATCACCACGCATAGTCACATATTTTTTTCTTGTGATGAGAACTTTTAAGATCTGCTCTCTTAATAACTTTCCGAATACACAATACAGTATTATTAATGATAGTCACTGTGCTTTACATTACATCCCCAGGACATATTTATCTTATAACTGGAAGTTTGTACCTTTTGACCACCTTTACCCATTTTGCTCACCCCACCAACCCCACCTCTGGCAACTATCAATCTGTTCTCTGTATATTTTTTTTATAGATTCTACATATAAGTAAGATCATATGGTATTTATCTTTCTCTGTCTGACTTATTTCACTTAGCATAATGCCCACAAGCTCCATCCATGTTTTTCAAATGGCAGAATTTCATTCTTTTTTAAGGGTGAATAATATTTCATTGTACATATACCACATTTGTTTTATACATTCATCTATCAGTAGACACTTCCATGTCTTGGCTGGTGTAAATAATGCTGCAATGAATATGGGAGTGCATATATCTTTTCAAGTTAGTGTTTTTGTTTCCTTTGAATAAATACCCAAAAGAAGAATTGCTGGATCATATGGTAGTTCTATTTTTAACTTTTTGAGGAACTACCTGCTATTGTCTACAGTGGCTTAACCAATTTGCATTCCCACCAACATTGCACAAGGGTTCCCTTTTCTCCACATCCTCACCAACACTTAGGATTTCTTGTATTTTTGGTGATACCCATTCTAACAGACGTGAGGTGATACCTCATTATGGTTTTGATTTCTGTTTCTCTGATGGTTAGTCATGTTAAGAACCTGTTCATGTACCTGTTGGCCATCTGTTATGCCTTCTTTGGCAAAACGTCTATTAAGGTACTCTGCCCATTTTTAAATCAGATTGTATGTGTTTTTGCTATTGAGTTATGAGTTCCTATGTATTTTGGATATCAACCTCTTATCAGATATATGATTTGCAAATATTTTCTCTCATTTGGTAGGTTGCCTTTTCATTTTGTTGATGGTTTCCTTTGCTGTGCAAAAGCTTTTTAGTCTGATGTAGTCCCACTTATTTATTTTTGTGTTTGTTGCCTTTGCTTTTGGCAGGAAATCCAAAAAGTAATCACTAAGACTAATGTCAAGGAGCTTACCATCTATATTTTCTTCTAGGAGTTTAATGGTTTCAGGTCTTATGTTCAAGTCTCTTATCCATTTTGAGTTAATTTTTGTGTGCAGTTTAGTTTGCAGGATCAGAATAGACCAGCTAGTAGTTTTAGACCAGGACTTTGCAGAGTTGCCTAGGTGTTACAGTTTAGTATGAAATATATTGTATGGTAGGATGTGGTTATCTTGCTGCGAGCTGAGTACCATGATCAAAGAATCTACAGTGAAACCAGATATGAGAGACAGATGCTGGAGTTGCTGGTACCAACATGTAGTTTATGAGACCAATATGAGGAGAAAGTACTCTAAATCCCTTCGTGTGGCTGTAGTTCCTTAGATCTGAAAGGAATCCCTCTGAGGCTGGCACCTGATAGTATTCAACCTATGCTTGATGACTATGCTGTAAGTTTATGTACAGATACTTACTGCACATTTATGTGCTAAAGGCTATGCCAGGCAGTTTGGGGAAGGAAGTAGGAAGGTGTTTAACATTCAATTCCTTCTCCCAAGTTCTTCTCCTGTTACTTGGAAGGGACAGATAAATATATGCGAAACAACAGTAATAGCAAAAGATGGTTGATTGCCTGGCCTGGATTCAAGGTAGAAAGGGCTGTAGGTAAACAGAAAAAGAACCATTTTGCTAAGATCTTTGGAAAGCTTGAAGACCTAAGATAACCTTGCTTTGAAATCCAGGAAATGAAAATAGAGTAGAAATGTATTTGGTGGGGTGGAGAATTTTCCCATCAAGGGTAAGTGTTTGTTTTAGATTGGGTTCCCCAGACAAGGGTTTGATTGTATGTAATGTATTTGGGCAGTGATCTCAGGAAGCCCCATTAGGAGAGTGGAGATTGAGATAGCAAAGGGAAGGAAGCAAATATAGGATGTTATTGAGCAAGTTACTCCTGTGACAATGAGTGCCCAATCCAACCACACACAATACACTTCAGAGGGACAAGGAACCCGGGTAGTCATCCTCCAGCTCCCATAAGTCACTGGCTGTGTGCTGCTCCAGGGGGCTGTTAACTCCCTGGAACGTCCAGCTGACAGAAAGCAGCAGGTAGAGAGTCACAGGTGTGTGTTGTAGGATTGGTGGACCTGCACACCCTGGGGATATAGCCGGGCTCCTACTTTTGGAACGTCTATGGGGAAATAGTCCTGCAGAGGCCTTCCAGGCTTAGCATTAAAAGCATTCTGATACTTAATTCTGTTAGAAGTTGAATTCACTGCAATAAATGTAAAAGATACACATTCAGCAAATGGCATGAAGATATTTCTCCTGGATATGTCAGGAAGCTGGCTTTCTTATGTCTCTCCATTTTCTCTTAAGAGATGTGTTTGTATTAGCCGCAGTGGTCTTCTGCCTCCCTGGAGTGAGGGCCTGCTGGGCAGAGGCTGACTGCAACTCCTGTACCAGTAACTGCATACTCTGTGTTCTGGATTCTTTTATGAGATGGTCGTCAGCTGTGGCCACAAGAGAAGACAGACAAGAGGCTCAGGAAAACAACGTTTATTAGACGGACAGGTCCTAGAGACAGGAGGCAGGTGTGCCATGCAGGGCCACATGGGAAAGCCTGCAGGGTGGACATGAGGCAGAAGACAGGAGTGAGGGGAGAGCTTGGGCCACGACCTTTATCGGGGTTTTCATGGGAAAGGTAAGGCGGGCAGGGTGAACAGTTTAGGATTGGCTAGTTTGAATGATTTCCGCAGGCTCTATGCTGGGGGAGCAGTTCCCAGTTGTCTGGTACCTGGCACTGGGATGATTAAAGCAAAAGAGTATTGCTTCTTGGCCTGCACCAACCAGATAGATGAGAGGCGGCTCTGGATTGGTTAGTTTGCATAGCCAAGGCATGCTCCTGGTGGAATCTTTTGCTGTCTCTAAAAACTGGCTAGCCCCAGAAGGGGCAGTCTCTTTCTAGCCAGAAGTTTTTTTTTTTAAGATTCTAAAACATTATAATATAGAGAAAAATAAAAAAAATATATATTCAATACACGCTGGAACTTCAGATACTTCCTTATTTGATAGCAGAAATTGCTCACCTGGACTTGATGTCTGGGTTCTGGATATAATTTCTCACTATGCTGCCAGCACCCTCTTACTGTATTGTCCATTGGTTATATAATAACAACCAGCTATCATATATGCAGTCACTTTGCAACTATGAAAATGATGGCCAGTCTATGAGCAAGAGCCGTCATTTATATCTTGGATGGCAAGGATTTAGAAGGATTCATCCCAGCAGGCAAACCTACACACAAAGGGAGGTTTGTACAGTGGCGTACACCAGCATGCGTGGGGAGCAGAGAACTGTAAGAGGAGGGCACTTTCAGTAGGCACCAGTGAGTCTCAGCTTCAAAACCTTTGGCAACCGTCATTTCCTGGAGCCTTCTCAGCATAAACCTTGTCAGTAGACAGGAGAGACAGATGAAGCTGGAGAGGAGAAACGAGGCAGGCTCAAGGTGGCTGCTAGAGCATCATACTCATTAACATATGTGAGTTCCCTTAAAAACTCCTAGATTTTCTGGGGAGGATTTGGAAATTGACTCTGGGTGTATGGGTGGTGGAGGTGGTGGGGGATGTGAGAAGGTAGAAAGCAGAGAAATTCTTTGTTTGTTTGTTTGTTTCTCTCTCTCTCTCTTTCCCTCTCTCTCTCTTTCTCTTTCTTTCTCTCTTTCTTTCTTGGAAGATTTGCCCTGAGCTAACATCTGTTGCCAATCTTCCTCTTTTTGCTTGGGGAAGATTTTCCCTGATTAACATCTGTGCCAGTCTTCCTTTATTTTGTATGTGCGACACCACCACATCTTGGCTGCTGATGAGTGGTGTATGTCTGCACCTGGGAACCAAACCCAGGCTGCCGAAGTGGAGCCTGCTGAACTTAACCACTAGGCCATGGGGCTGGCCCAGAATGCTATTTCTTATAGTAACATAAGGGTAGGCTACCTGGGCATCTCAAACTTTTTCTGTATTATATAGGTCACATTTTCATATGGTCTCTAAAGAGAATGATTCAACCCCCATCCAATGAATGGTTCTGAGGAACTGGCAATTCCTCAGAATAATTATCCATATAGCAATAATAATAATAACAACAACAACAACCACCACCACCACAACAAAAGAGTTCCGGGCATTTTTATACTCTTGCTACATATAGTATCTCATAATAACTCCTTGGAGTAAGTTCTATCATTTTCATTTTAGAGGCAAAGAAACTAGTATAAAGAGGTCAAGTACTCATCTAAGACCCCTGTCTTAGTCTGCTTGGGCTGCTGTTATAAGAGAATATCATAGACTGGGTGCCTTAAACAATGAACATTTATTTGTCATTGTTCTAGAGGCTGGGAAGTTCAAGATCAGGTGCCAGTAGATTCGGTGTCTGATGAGAGCCTACTTTTTGGTTCATAGACAGCCATCTTTTCATCGTGTCCTCACATGGCAGAAGGGGAGCAAAGGAGTTCTGTGGGATCCCTTTTATAAGAGCACTAATCCCATTAAGGAGAGCTCCACCCAATGACCTAATAACTTCCCACTTCCTACTACCATCACACTAGGGGTTAGGATTTCAACATGTGAATTTAGGGGAGATCCAAATATTCAGTCCATTGCATTCTGCCCTGGCCCTCAAAATTCACGTCCTTCTCACAAGCAAAATTCATTTATTCCATCCCAACAGCCCCCAAAGCCTTAACTCTTTCTAGCATCAACTTTAAAGTACAAAGCCCAAAGTTTCACCTAAATATCTTCTAAATAGAATATGAGACTCATCCTGAGGCAAAATTCCTCTCCAATCGTGAATCTGTGAAACCAAACAAGTTATGTGCTTCCAAAATGCAATGGTGGGACAAGCATAGGACAGACATTCCCATTCTAAAAGGGAGCAGTAGGAAAGAAGGAAGGGGCGATGGGTCCCAAGCATGTTCGAAACCTAGCAGGGCAAGCTCCATGATATCTTTAAGCCTGAGCATAATCCTCTTTGGTTTAATGCTGTGATTTCAAGACACAGTGGGGCAGAAGTCCTGCCTTCCAGACCTGCTGGGATAGCGACGTCATCCCCACAGCTCAGCAGAGCCCTGCCCGGTTGCTTTCTGCGGTGGCCCTGCTCATGCTGCTGTTCTCCGTTGCGGTGGAAGTTTCACCTCGTACACCTCAGGTCAGCACGTTAGTGATAAAGCTGGCATTATCCCTTTTGCATGTGCTGTGCCTGCAGGCCACCTGGGGATGCTGTTAACATGCAGGGCCTGATTCAGTAGGTCTGCATTGCAGCCTGGGATCCTGCATTTCCAACAAGCTCCCAGGTGATGCTCTTGTTGCTTGTTCATGCACCACCCTGGTTACTCATCCTAGATACAGGGGACAGGTGCGCTTTGGATACAGTAGTCCTTTGGCACCTCTTCATTTATTTCCTTCTTTAGGTCACAGTCAAAACTGTGACAGAAAGAGTCTCATCTCAACACTCTGTCAATGTCAAATGGTGAGACAATGGTCGGGAAACCCTATTAAGTATGTTGCTGTACTGCATGAGTAGTTTCTTATCTGTCTACTCTATCTGCCTGTTGGCTAAAATTTACTGAATGCCTACTCTGACTCAGAAGGTGGAGATACTGCTGTATTGTGCTATCCAGACAGGATTCCAATTCGTTCTTCCTCATTCAGTATCACTCACAGAATCTTCAAATGCTGTTAAGGGCATCTTAAAATTCATAAAGGCAAATTTAAATATGGATCAAAGTCTCTCTCTGGCCTGTAAAGCATTTAGATAAGGTTTACTTCCCCTGAGTAATATTATTTACTTCTCATTTAAATAATAAATCAAATAAATGATTTTTTTGAGTGACAGTCTGTCCAGGGCACTGTGCTATGTGCAAGGCCTCAAAGAAATGTGAAGCGTCTCTGTCACCATAGTGTTTGCAGCTTATTTGTTCAGAGAGAATTTGTTTCCTTTTACCCTGAAACTACAACCAAGACCAAAGCTAAGAATAAAGGGAGTTAAGTGCTCCTGAGTTCAGAGGTCTAGAAGCAGTTGGGGATGGCTATGTCCCAGCAGAGTTTGCTGGGAGAATGAACCCCTCCACTGACCACTGTCCTCCCCCTTGAGATGGAGAGGGCAAAAGGTGGCTGGTGTTTCTTTTTTCCTAAGCTAAGGAAGGTCAGTGGGGCAAATGATGAGAGCATCTATGATTCTAGGGAGCCTCAAAGAAGGAGAGACCATGACATGGCTTCATGAGAGAACCTTCTAAGCTGCCAATGTATGTTAAAGCATAGGAAAAGAGAATTAGAGAGTGTCGGCATGGTGAGAGATTACTCAGCAGAGAGGAGGCCAGCACACACCCCATATCTAGTTCTCAGGTTAAATAGGTATGAAAGAAAGGACCCCCTCAGAGGTTTGTTGCCTGAATCCACAGCTGGGGATCAGCTGGAAGAAGTGATTACATCTTACAAGGGACTGTCAAAGTTGAGGGGAGTTGCATGAGCCTCCTGGAATTCGTATCCATCCCATCTACCCTCTGTCGTGTGGCTAGAACCGCTGCTGTGGCCCATCAGGGGGAAGACAGCATCTCACTCAGGGAAGTGAGATGTTCACCCTTTATCTTCTTCCCCTTCCTCGCCTTGAGAAGGAGGAGAGGGGAAAAGGGAAGTAAAGAGCAGACTATCTGGCTCCGCCTCCTTCTCCCAAGTGAGTTAGAAACAAGGAGAGATGTAGCTGAACAGCCAGGAGGGACAGGAGAATCGGCTTCAGGTTTGAGATTGAAGTTTTAAAATTAATAGTATTATTTTAAATATTCAAATGAGGCAATTCTCAATCAGAAAGGAGCAGATAAATTAATAGAATCCTTAAGGAGGCTTCTTCTTCATAATGGGATTTAATAAAGCACAGTCAGGGGCAGTTAAGTGAAGAAATAGACCAGTTTTGTGCTGAGTTGAGACTCCATAATATACCTGTTTTATATACATATGTAAATATATATGATATGATATCACAGATATACAAAATAACCCACACAGTTTAGCATATCCTAAGTGCTATTTTAATGATAGAGAAAACGAGCAATAAAAATGGGCAGAAGAGATGCATTGAACAATTTTGTAGTAAGACAAATGGTAAGTCAGTTTAACACCCTGGGTCTGCCCTCCTCCCCCACCCCCCAGACATAGTCTCTCTCTTCTTTTACGTCTGAACACATGGATACGTGGATTAGCACTTCTTTTCAATGAATTCATGTAATTTCTTGAGTGCTAATCTCCTATGGAGAGGGTTTTGAGGTTGCTCTCAAAGGAACACGTTCTTTCTCCATCTGAGCTGACAGGATACTACACGTTTTCTGGTCCTGCACTTACTCTATTATGTGGTAGAGTTATTTTCTTTTACTTGACTTCTGTTTTATTTTTTACAAAATACTTTCGCTTACCTGTTCTCCGTGTTTGTGTTAGACCTGCTATGTGAATCAGCTTTCAAGATTAAGAGGCACATGCACAACAGCTAGAAATGGTGCCTTGTAGCGATCCATGTACAAATAAGGCCTTGGACAAGAGCTGATTGGTGATGATGAGAACCCATCAATGAGCTCAAAGAAGCTCAGGAGCCTGGACAAAGATTATTCTTATGGTTAATGACACTTTTCTTTAAGACAGAATAAATTTAGTGAAGAACATTTTGTCCCCTGGGTCTGAGTCTGGGATGGGAGTTTTGGGTGGAGATTGCAGTGGGGACTCCATAGTCTTGGCTTTTGATGAGGGGAGAAAGATTCTTAGACAAATTCCTTGAATAAGCAGATTATTTTGGAATGCCTGAAACCCTGACTGCTCAGGAACATGTCAACACAACAAGTATTTATCATGCACCATATGTTAAACATTGCATTTGGTAGGTTGCCATCAAATGAAAGACCTATTTTCTGCTTTCAAAGAATTATATAGAGAAAAAGACACACAAACAATGGCAAAGTTAGCATTTTCTCCGTTGAGATATATGGATTTCTAGTATTAATATATGGTCAGGAAAAACAAAACCAGGTAAAAACTGAGTGGTTTGTGGACCACTTGTGAGAAATACAGAGAGAGGTAATTGGGCATTGTGCAATAAGTGGCAAAGGAAGTATCACAGACAGTAGGAACTATGGGGAGAAAGAAAAGACAAATGGTTAGGGCCAGGAGAGATTGGGGAGGGCTTTGTGCAGCAGTGTGATTTAAGCTAGTCTTCGAAAGAAGATGGACTTTAGAGGAAGGAAGGAAGGAGGCATTCAGAATGTCAGAGACACACAACATCTTAGCAAATCTCAGAAACGAAACTAATCTCCAGATGAAGAGAGAGGAGCTTTGTAGTAGCAGAGTGGTGAAGGTGTCCAAGCTGTGGGCCGCACACACAATGAAGACTAAATAGACTGCGTAGTGGAGGGGTATTAATGCCAGCCATTTGGCATGATTAAGAAAGGCATTTTAAATTACGTAGACTGAAGTTCTTCTTCCTGAATGATCCGAATGCACTGTATTATTTGGAAGGCTAGTGTTGCTTTGGATGTTAATATGTGCTTCGTGAAAATTTATACAATGGCCATCCAAAGTTTCTCTACTCCCAGACTTCCCAGAATTTTATGCTAAAGTTCACTGTGGTTCTTCAAGAGGGGAATGTAATATTTCATTAAAGAACTCCAATACTACTTTTCTGTTTTTCTTGTGGGAAAATAATTGTCATTTTATGAAATTCAACTTGGAAAATGCTCTACCAGGTATTTCCTGCTCTTCTCTTGGGTGAGGGGAAATACAGGGTGAGAAGTATCCTTTTTTGGAGTGACCGTGTTTATCAAATGATATAAACATTAGAAAACAAGACTGTCATTTTACCTTCTAATATCATTTCAATAAAAATTACAGGAGACCAGAATTTGCTTATATTTGAGACCACATATCAAGCTGACAATTGGTCTTTAAGGAAGGAACAACATCCAATTCTCTATTTTTGATTAATAATTATCTGAGTTATAGCAAACTATTAATATTTTACATTAATTTGTAAACTTTTCATTCTTAAAGTATTAGATTTCTTCATGTTTACTAGCCTTTGCTTTTAAAAAATTAAATGCTTTATTTTAGAATAGCTTTTTTTGTTTTGCTTTTTGCTGAGGAAGATTTGCCATGAGCTAACATCTGTGCCAGTCTTCCACTATTTTGTACGTGTATTGCTGCAACAGCCCAGCCCCCAATGAGTGGTGTAAGTCCATGCCCAGGAACCGAACCTGAGCTGCCGAAGTGGAGCGTGCTGAACTTAACCACTAGGCCCCAGGGCTGGCCCTTAGAATAGTTTTTCATTTACAGAAAAGTTGTAAGGATAATACAAAGAGTTCCCATATATCCTATACCCAGTTTCCTCTATTAACATCTTAAAATTAGTCTCGTACATTAGTAACAATTAATGAGCAAATATTGATACATTATTATTAACTAAGGTCCACAGTTTATTCAGATTTCCTCAGTGTTTACCTAAGGTCCTTTTTCTGTTGCAGGAGCCCACGTAAGAGAGCACATTATATTTAGTTTCTCAGAATTTCCTTGGTTTTGATGACCTTGGCAGTTTTAGGGTGTATTTCTCTGTATTTTAAAGAATATCCCTCAGTTGGGATTTGTTCAATGTTTTTCCCATGATTAGACTGAGGTCAGGTGTTTGGGGAGGAAGATCACAGAGGTAAAGCGCCATTTTCATCACATCATGTTCAGGGTATGTTCTGTCAACCTGACTTACCACAGGTAAAGCTGAACTTGGTCCCCTGGCTGCGGTCGTGCTTCTCAGATTCTTCCCCTGTACGGTTGCTCTCTTTCCCTACTTCCTGTACTGCGCTCTTTGGAAGGAGGTCACTGCGTGCAGCCCACAGTCAGAGCAGGAAATTAACTGAGCACATTTCACAGGGGTCACTTTCCCCTGCTCCTGCCAGAGCCCAGGGGGATCTTTCTTGCTTCTTCACTGTGAGAACCTGGTGAGGTTCCTGGAAGTAAAACTCAGGAAAGTGTGGCGACCCACCTAAAACAGTGGCCCCCTGGGCTCTCACCCTGTCATACTAGTCTGCACTTAGCCTCCAGCAGTTTGTCAAAATTACCCTTTAAGTGTCCTGCCTGTTTATGGCTCCAAGGACTTCACCTCCAGGTGAGCCGAGCTCAGCTGGGTCTCTGAATGTATCTGTCTCTCTCGGTTTCAGGGTGACAGTTTGCCCCGCAGCCTCAGTTCTTTGATGGACCCAAAAAAGTCAGGAATCTTAGTTTTATCCAGATTTTTCTTGTAAGGATGGAGGTGACAACTTCCAAGCTTTTTTACATGTTGGAGTTGAAACCAGAAATCCAAACTATTAAATTTTTATGATTATCTCATAATTTTATGATTATGATTATCTATTATTTGGTATTTTGGATTAATATAAACTGTTAGTTCTGATCAGATTGAAATTATAGTATAGTTCAATAAATGGGTCAAAGAACAGTACCCATTGGTTTCTAGAAATCTCTTCTAGTTTTATTATTCTGATTCTGTGACTATATTAACTTTCAAATGACATTGGTAAAACACTTTTTCTTTAATTTTAGTAATTATTAACATTTTAGGCCATTCACCTTTTATAAAAATTTATCTCTATTCTTACTCTCTAGCTTGTAATAACACTTGGTCTTCCAAGCACACAATGCTATTTCAGTAACATAGAGACATCAAAAATGACTATTTATTACTTTTAACGGAGTAGAACATTAAACAATGTTGCCATATAAAATAATTTCTAGCTTTCAAATATTACTTTTATCTTTCATTAAGGCTCTTGATTAAGTTTTATAAGTTGAATATTTAATCAATTATGAAACTGATTGAGCCTGGGTTGCTCTATTGTATGGTGCTATTATTACTCTTATTCACACAGAAATTTAAGTGGATTAGCTTGGACAAGTTATTTAAATTCCTTATGCCTCAATTTTCTCCTCCGGAAAATAGGGATTATAACAATATACCTACCTCACTGAGTAGTTGTGATGATTAAAATGAGTTACTATAAAAAATGTCTTTAGATAAGAGCCTGGCATATGATAAGCACCAGATAAATGTTAACAGATATTAGTATCTTTGCAATAAGATGGTTTCAAGTACCATCACTTGCTATTTTAGAATCATATATGGTTAAAGCCAGAAGGTACTTGAAAAACTGTCTAGTTCAGGGATCATAAGTAGCTTGTGGGCTGAATTTGATTTTCAGAGGTTTGGTTTAACACAGCATTTTAAAACGGCGTTTTTAATTTGAATGCCTTTTGAGAGGGCTTAAAAATCCAGATCCTCATAATCCCCACTACTCTGTCTTGTATTATATTATCATTTTGCTTCCCACGTTTGCTTTACCTACTTAGCTCCTGAAAACCCTTTGAACCTGTGGCCCTTGATCTAGTCTACTCCTCTCATTTAACAGAGAGGCCAATGAGTTCCAGAGGGATTATATAACGGCCCATAGTTGTGATCAAACTGGAAATAAGATCTGGGACTTCTGATTCCTTGGCCAATGTTATCCTCATGACACCATGGTGTCTGCTTTAGTTGGAATTGCTTAGATCAAGTCTCTCTTTAATGACAGTAGATTGAAGGGCCTAAAATAGACCAGTCATCTTATAATACATGTCTGTGGGGAGAGTGTGTAAATTCTTGAGGACAAAATTATCCTCACAATTGAAAAATAAAACACAATAAACTTAAGGTATGTGGCAATATTCCCCTTTCCTTTTTAAAATGATATATATGGGTCAAATTAGGAAACCATCAAGAGGCATTTTTTTTTCTTATTAAGTTGGTGTATACCCAAAACTAAAACAGAAATTTGAGCACAAAATTTCAAAATCTGCCCACGAGGTTTTCAATTCACAGCATGTTTTTTGTGCTGTCTTTGGAGGGAGTAAAGCTAAAATTACTAGGGTGAGACTAGAGCGTTATAATAGGAAAGTCTTCTGGTCGTAGGCATGGCAACAACAATGAAATCATTTCTACAAAATTTACAGGGAAGAAAAAAGATATTAATTTTGAATACTCTAGGTCTGGTAAACTGGTTGCAACGTGAAGCATATGCAAGTAGAAAAGTTGGGGATGTTGAGCTTTATTTAAAATGAGATGAGTGTTTTAACAAGGAATGGATTTTTCTATAAGACTCACTCTATCTCCTGTCACATTTACCTTTGCAAAGTCAAGAAAGAAAAATAAGGCAACGTAGGTACTTGAGGCTGACTCACTGTCAGCTCAGGGGGAGGTTTTAATTAAGAACTCTTCTTTCAGTAAGACTGAGAAAATAAGCAAAAGGTGATAGTCTCATCTGTTGACAGTCTTAGGAATTAGGCAAACTTCCTATAGAATGTTTATTTACTCTCGATGGAGCACAAATAGAATATGCTGTTTAAAAATTCTGTTTTATGGCAAGAACGTTGAGAGACGTCAGTGATTTGCACTGTATTTCAGTATTTGCAATCTGTGGCGTGCACGAGACTCACCTGGGGTTCTTAGGCAGGGGCAAACCTGCTGCACAGAACCATGGGGGTGAGGCCTCGGACCTACATCCCAGGAGATTTGATGCAGGTGATCTATGGACCACACTTTACGAAATGATGACACTGCACCTTGTCTCCAATGAGAATTTTAGAAGATTTCATCTTCTTCCCTCCTTCTCTCTCTCTCTGTTTCTTCTCTTCACTATGTTCAGCTTTATTTTAGGAGCAGACAATAATACAAAGATGGAAGACTTGAAGACCTGAATCTTGCCTTCGAGATGCTCACCATTTCTTCGCAGACATAATGCGATTAATAAATGACATACAAAACATATACTGATGGGTAAGGGGAGAATAGGAAGATGCTTGAGAGCAAGAGGAAGTCACTGAGCCCTCGATGGACTCAGGGATGGGCTGGGATATGACAAGTTAGTGGAAAGCATCGCATTATTGGTTTGGGAGGTAGAGGCCTAGGATTCAATTCCATTTTTCCACATCATAGCTATATGAACTAGGGCAAGTCGATTTATCTTTGAGTGTCAGCTTCCACATCTTTCTAGAAAATAAAAAATTTACATTGCCAATTTGCAACGTATACATATAAATTTATATATATATTTTTAATCAGTAAGTTGGTGAGAGGAAGGTTTGAAGAAGATTATTCTGACGTTGGTAGAGAGGAGACATTGTAGTGGGGAGAAAATAGAATTAGATTAGACAGGTCAGTTAGGATATAGTCATCTAGTCAAAAGACGAAGAGAGTTTGTCGTTGCATGGGGGCAGTAAGAAGAGAGCAATACAGATATGTGAGAAAATTCATAAGGACTTCACCTCAATAGAAACTGACTTATAATTGGGTCTTATCAATAGAGAGGAATGGATGGAAGGTGACACCAGGGTCTGTTAGAACGTGGACAGAACAAACCCAAGGAGAGAGGAAGAGAGAGAACATGGATTTGGGGAAAAGTTTGATTTAGACTTGCTGAGTTTGAAGTTATGTCAGGATTTTAAGAAGAAAATATCTATTAGATTGTAGCTCAGGTGAGAAGGAAAAGAAGTATTAACCTGGGAGCCAGGAGCAGGAAGGTGGTAGTTGAAAGCAATCAAATAGATTAATCCTTCATGGGAGGGAATTTATAGAAAAGGTATCAAAATTTCAAACTCTAAGCCTTGGGAATACCAGTAATTAATAATAGCAACTTATGCACGGTTGTACAAAATATAGGCATGCCATCCATTTTGGTTGATCCTCATAAGAGGTAGGTGACATGGTGCAGGTGGATTTTACCTATTTTATGAATGTGGGAATCAATTTGTTATAGGTCATTTTACTACAGAGTAGCAGAGATGGGATTCACAACTTAAGTTTCATACCTTGAAATTCAGAATTTTAATGCCAGGAAATCAAGAGGAAGATCACCCAGGCATTCCTGAGGTCTTCAGTCACTCATTCTATTCAAGCCCAGGTGGTACATGAGTGTAGAAATGAGCTATGTCTCAAACACACGAAAATTGCTAAAAGACTGATTTCCCCCCAAAAATGTTGTTTCTAGAAAGGTTTTTATTTCTGAAGAGCAGAAACGTAACCAATAAAGTTCATCGAATCTGATGAAATCCTGGGTATTGTAACAGCATCTTTGGTTGGTCATGACAGACAGATGACTAACTAAACAAAAAATCCAAAAAGCACAGAAAGAGAAATTTATTTATTGACATGTAAATAAATCATGACAATGGCAAGGATGGCGATGGAAACGAAAGTGGAAATATTTCAAGACCTTTTCTTTCATTTCTGTTTCTTTCCTCCTTTCTTCCTTCTCCACATTTTGGGGTGGTGGGAACACCACGTCTAGCATCTTCTACACTTATATTCTCATAGCTTAGGAATCAGAGAGAAAGATCCTTTCCCTCTCCCAATGCTGGCTGAGGATGTGACTGTGACATGCAGGTTTGGGATTGTAAATTGACCCCTTCAGAGGGTGGTTGTTTTCTTACAGAATCTTTATGTACCATTTTAGTAGGTGCTACTACTCAATGATGATAAAGGCTAACATGCTTTTCTGAGGCATGGCTATCATCTGCACGTGCATTTAGTGACGTCTTGATAGAGAATATTGGAGAATGTTGATGCTCTCCATTCTGTTCTAGAGGTGGTTAGCCGGTTTTTATCCTACCTCCCACTTCACGAATACATATTTTTGAACATCACTTCACAATCTTATTCTCCAGTGTTTCTAAAATCATCAACTTAAATAAAACTACATTATTTCATTTTAATCGTAAACACAAGTCTTTTGGTATTTTTCTTCTCCATATGTTATTAAAAATGATAAAACAAGGACAAGTAGAGAGTCCTTTTGGTGATTTGCTTGTATTCTCTTGGCTACTGTACAAACCTCAGTCTGTAGCTTTTGGCCTGGTAAAGTGGTTTCAATTTAATCAGAGAGAACTGTTTTAACATGATCCTATACAGAATTATATACAGCTACCGGTGTGGCCCAGCAACAGCAAGAACCTGCATGTTCACCTCGGGTATTTTGCTAAGATCAAATTTGTCATTACTATTATATGAAAAATTTGTTAATAAGATAGAAAAATATCCACAGTAAATATTTCCTTAAGTGACAATCAGTTCGATGATACACTGGTGAGGTTTTCTTGGTTTCCTTATTTTGGATTAGAAACATCACTTTTGGGATTTTTCTTTTTAAAAATTTTTCCCTTTATCATTCTATATTGTATTATTTTATTGGAAAGTGCATATATTATAGTGGAAAGTGCATAAACTTTAGGATATGATAGCCTTAAGTTTAAATTTTGGTTTGTTCTTCATTCAGTAAACACGTGCTTAATGCCTCTGATCATGCTCCAGACATTCTATTAAGTGTGGAGGACGCAAGGTTAAATAACACAAACCCTTCATCTCAGGAAGTTCATAGTCTCATGGTAGAAGAGGAGAAGATGGTACAAAGCAAGTGCTGGGGATGCAGAAGGTGAGCAGCACACATACCGTTGGAAGGAGGAGTTGGAGAGGCTCCCTGGAGAGGTGCTGCTTGACCAGAATTGTGTCAGTTGAGAAGAAGAGTGAACAATGGCGAAAAGGGTGTTCCAGCCACAAGGACTATGTGAGAGAAGGTCAGAGACACTAGAGGACATGGCATGTTTTGGTTAAGATGTTTTGGTCTGTCTGGAGAATTTGGCACTTGGTTGGGACTTATAAATATTAGGCGAATAAATAATCAGTGCATGGCAAAGAGTGCTATGGAAATAAGGCTAGAGGAGAAAGTAAGAGCTACATCACAGATGCCTTTATTGGTAAGTATTCTGGTCTTCATTCTAAAAGCTATGAGAAGCAATTGTTTATTATTATTTTATTTAAAAAAATGACATGATCAGATTCTTACATGCACTCTGGAGAATGCATAGAAAGGGACTATTTTAGAGGCAGAGAGGCCAATTAAGATGCTGTTGTAATCTAGGTGAGGAACTGAGGGCACCTCAGTTAAAGCTATAGGAGTGGGGACAGAGGGAAGAAGACAGGCTTGAAGCACATAAAGAAAGAATGGATAGGACTACTTGATTGATAGAACATGAACAACACTGAGAGAAAGCTCTGGAGAAATCAGGACCATTCTCAGATTTCAAGCAACTGGTTGAGTAAGTTTGGTGGCAGTGATGAGGTGAACTTCCGGCATTCTGAATTCAAGGTAGAGGAGGTATATCCAAGTGGAGATGTTTCATAAAAGCAGGATATCAGATCTGGATTGCTGGGAGAGGAGTCTGAGCTGAGGATGTACATTTGGGAGTTCATCAGCCTTCAGTTAGCTGTTGAAACTTTGTATGAGGTCATCCAGAGAGAAGGAGGTGGCAGTAGACCAAGCTGAGAGCCCATGGAAAGCAGACTGCTTAGGGGAGGTGTGACCCTAGCTGAATATGGAGAAGAAACAGACATGTAAGAGAAGATCTAGGAAAGAGGGATGTTATATACATCAGTGGGAAAAGATTTTTATGACTTTGTGACCTTGAGCAAGTTTGCAATTTCCTATGACTCATTTACTTTGTCAGTGAAAATGGAATAATAATACCTATTGCATTGTATATTGGGAGGATAATAGTGACAATAAATGCATTCATCTGACATAATGCCTGGAACATATAATTCATCAATGAGTATTTTTTCTTTTTCCAATGTCGATTGGGTTACTGATAAATTGTTCACAATAAAATCTTCCACTTAATGGGACTTATTATTTCTTTCAATAATTTAGTTAGATTCCTTTCCTAATGGCTGAATCTCCAAAATCTAATAATCAGCTCCAGCAAGGAGCTTTGGTATCAAACCAAGCAGAGTCTGACAAAGAACATTTCCAGAAAGAATCTTATTTTCTTCCTTCTGATAATACTGTGATCAATCTTGTTTGAAAACACCTGGCATTCATTTCTTACTTCAACATATAATCAAAATCAAGTGTTAAACTTCCTTTACAAAATCGCATTGGCCATCCCAAACAGTACAGTATATACTTGAAAAAGAGACTTTTAAAGTTTTTAGCCTTCTGCACATCTGATTTTGTAGGCTTCTTGTGCCTCACAATTTAGTTGCTTTTATTAAAACAACCTAATTTGGGCAAATTTCATAAGACATGGGAAGGCAACATTTTCTTGCTTTTGAAATCTTATGGTTATTTGTTTGTTCTCTTTGAAGCTGAACTGAAAAATTAGCTGGATCCCTTTGTGGAGCACACAGACGAAATCAACCTCTGGCTTTAGGCAGAAATTTCAAACATGTTCACTTGTATTTTCCTTTTCATGTATCACAAAGTACCTCCCTCATTTGGTCATGCTCACTGTCTGGTTTTCAGAGAAGTTTCTAAGGCTTGTTTGACAAATGGAAGCGTATTGCAAGGTAAGAGGTAGAAAAGAGAGAAGAGACGCACTAGATTGATAAAGATCAGGCAAATCTTTCTTTAACGCAGTTGTTTGTTTTTTATATCTTTTTCTGTTTCTTCAGTAGCAACTTGGAGAGAAGTCCTACTCACAAGTGATTGTGTCAAAGGTCTTGGAAGAACAACGTATTTCTGCCTACCTTACTAAAATTACCCTCATTTTGTGTTATAAAGCAAGCCCATAAGCATGATGAGAAAGATCTAGTCCAACGACCAGAGGTTTGAATGTTTCTTGACATTGCCAGACATTTGTTCAAGTTGAACTAGATGATCTCGAAGTTTCCTGTCTGTCTTAAGATTGTGTAACTTGAAGTCCTTTTACTCCTATACCTGTGATCCAGTATGTGAAACTCCATCTATCTATCTATGGTAAACTCAATAACAGAGTCTCCTCCACCCCTAAAAGTATCCATGTCCTAATTCCAGAGCCTGTGAATATGTTACCTTTCAGCAAAAGGGACTTTGTATATGTAGTTAGGGATCTTGAGATGAAAAGATTATCCTGGGTTATTGGATGGGCCCAATGTAGTCACAAGTGTCCTTAGAACAGGGAGGCACGAAGGTCAGAGTCAGAGAGATGTGACGATGGGAGGAGAGGTTCTAACAGTAAACTTTGAAGATGGAGAAAGGGACAAAAATCCAAGAAATGCAGGTGATCTCTAGAAGCTGGGGAAGGCAAGGTAATGGAATCTCCTCTAGAGCCTTTGGAGGGACAGTAATCCTGCCAGCACCTTGATTTTTGCCCAGTGAAACCTATTTGGGACTTCTTTTTTTTATTAATGTTATGATAGATTACAACCTTGTGAGCTTTCAGTTGTACATTTTTGTTAGTCATGTTGTGGGTACACCACTTCCCCCTCTGTGCCCTCCTCCCACCCCCCATTTTCCCTGGTAACCACCGATCAGATCTCCTTATCAATATACTAACTTCCACCTATGAGTGGAGTCATATAGAGTTCATCTTTCTCTGACTGGCTTATTTCGCTTAACATAATACCCTCGAGGTCCATCCACGTTGTTGTGAATGGGCCAATTTTGTCTTTTTTTATGGCTGAGTAGTATTCCATTGTGTATATATACCACATCTTCTTTATCCAATCATCAGTTTCTGGGCATGTAGGCTGGTTCCACGTCTTGGCTATTGTAAATAATGCTGCGATGAACATAGGGGTGCAACGGACTCTTGAGATTTCTGATATCAGGTTCTTAGGATAGATACCCAGTAATGGGATGGCTGGGTCATAGGGTATTTCTATTTTTAACTTTTTGAGAAATCTCCATACTGTTTTCCATAGTGGCTGTACCAGTTTGCATTCCCACCAACAGTGTATGAGGGTTCCTTTTTCTCCACATCCTCTCCAACATTTGTCACTCTTGGTTTTGGATGTTTTTGCCAATCTAACGGGTGTAAGGTGATATCTTAGTGTAGTTTTGATTTGCATTTCCCTGATGATTAGCGATGATGAACATCTTTTCGTGTGTCTATTGGCCATATTCATATCTTTTGAGAAATGTCTGTTCATGTCCTCTGCCCATTTTTTGATCGGGTTGTTTGTTTTTTTGTTGCTAATCAGTGTGAGTTCTTTGTATATTATGGAGATTAACCCTTTGTCGGATAAGTGGCTTGTAAATATTTTTTCCCAATTAGTGAGCTGTTTTTTTGTTTCAATCCTGTTTTCCCTTGCCTTGAAGAAGCTCTTTAGTCTGATGAAGTCCCATTTGTTTATTCTTTCTATTGTTTCCCTCAACTGAGGAGTTACAGTGTCCGAAAAGATTCTTTTGAAACTGATGTCAAAGAGTGTACTGCCTATATTCTCTTCCAAAAGACTTATTGTCTCAGGCCTAATCTTTAGGTCTTTGATCCATTTTGAGTTTATTTTGGTGTGTGGTGAAAAAGAATGGTCAATTTTCAATCTTTTGCATGTGGCTGTCCAGTTTTCCCAGCACCATTTGTTGAAGAGACTTTCTTTTCTCCATTGTAGGCCCTCTGCTCCTTTGTCGAAGATTAGCTGTCCATAGATGTGTGGTTTTATCTCTGGGCTTTCAATTCTGTTCCATTGATCTGTGGACCTGTTTTTGTACCAGTACCATGCTGTTTTGATCACTGTAGCTTTGTAGTATGTTTTGACGTCGGGGATTGTGATTCCGCCGGCTTTGTTTTTGCTCAGGATTGCTTTAGCAATTCGCGGTCTTTTGTTGCCCCATATGAATTTTAGGATTGTTTGTTCAATTTCTGTGAAGAATGTTCTTGGGATTCTGATTGGGATAGCATTGAATCTGTAGATGGCTTTAGGTAGTATGGACATTTTAACTATGTTTATTCTTCCAATCCATGTGCAAGGAATGTCTTTCCATCTCTTTATGTCATCGTCAATTTCTTTCAAGAAAGTCTTGTAGTTTTCATTGTATAGATCCTTCACTTCCTTGGTTAAGTTTATCCCAAGGTATTTTATTCTTTTCGTTGTGATTGTGAATGGGATTGAGTTCTTGAGTTCTTTTTCTGTTAGTTCATTGTTAGTGTATAGAAATGCTACTGATTTATGCACGTTAATTTTATACCCTGCTACTTTGCTGTAGTTGTTGATTATTTCTAATAGTTTTTCTATGGATTCTTTGGGGTTTTCTATATATAAGATCATGTCGTCTGCAAACAGCGAGAGTTTTACTTCTTCGTTACCTATTTGGATTCCTTTTATTTCTTTTTCCTGCTGAATTGCTCTGGCCAGGACCTCCAGTACTATGTTGAATAGGAGTGGTGAAAGTGGGCACCCTTGTCTTGTTCCTGTCCTCAGAGGGATGGCTTTCAGTTTTTGTCCATTGAGTATGATGTTGGCTGTGGGTCTATCATATATGGCCTTTATTATGTTGAGGTACTTTCCTTTTATACCCATTTTACTGAGGGTTTTTATCATAAATGGGTGTTGGATCTTGTCGAATGCTTTCTCTGCATCTATTGAGATGATCATGTTGTTTTTGTTTTTCATTTTGTTGATGTAGTGTATCACGTTGATTAACTTGCGGATGTTGAACCATCCCTGCGTCCCTGGTATAAATCCCACTTGATCATGGTGTATAATCTTTTTGATGTATTGCTGTATTCGGTTTGCCAAAATTTTGTTGAGGATTTTTGCATCTATGTTCATCAGTGATATCGGCCTGTAGTTCTCCTTCTTTGTGTTGTCCTTGTCAGGTTTGGGGATCAGAGTGATGTTGGCTTCATAGAATGTGTTAGGGAGTTCTCCATCTTTCTCAATTTTCTGGAACAGTTTGAGGAGAATAGGTATTAAGTCTTCTTTGAATGTTTGGTAGAATTCTCCAGAGAAGCCGTCTGGTCCTGGACTCTTATTTTTGGGGAGGTTTTTGATTACCGTTTCTATTTCCTTACTTGTGATTGGCCTATTCAGATTCTCCATTTCTTCCTGATTCAGTTTGGGGAGATTGTAGGAGTCTAGAAATTTGTCCATTTCTTCCAGGTTGTTCAATTTGTTGGCATATAGTTTTTCATAGTATTCTCTTATGATCTCTTGTATTTCATTGGTATCTGTTGTGATTTCTCCTCTGTCATTCCTAATTTTATTAATTTGCTATTTCTCTCTTCTTTTCTTGGTGAGTCTGGCTAGGGGTTTGTCAATTTTGCTAATTTTTTCGAAGAACCAACTCTTTGTTTCATTGATCCTTTCTATTGTCTTTTTTGTTTCAATATCGTTTATTTCTGCTCTTATTTTTATTATTTCCCTCCTTCTACTGACTCTGGGCTTTGTTTGTTCTTCTTTTTCTAGTTCTGTTAGGTGTCGTTTGAGGTTGCTTATGTGAGCTTTTTCTTGTTTAGTGAGGTGAGCCTGTATTGCGATGAATTTCCCTCTTAGGACTGCTTTTGCTGCATCCCAAATGATTTGGTATGTCGTGTTCTCATTTTCATTAGTCTCCAGATAAAATTTGATTTCTTCTTTAATTTCTTCAATGATCCATTGTTTGTTGAGAAGCGTGTTGTTTCGTCTCCACATTTTTGCACCTTTCTCTGCTTTTTTCTTGTAGTTGATTTCTAGTTTAATAGCATTATGATCAGAAAAGATGCTTGATATTATTTCAACTCTCTTGTATTTATTGATGTTTGCTTTGGTTCCCAAAATATGGTCAATCCTTGAGAATGTTCCATGTGCACTTGAGAAGAATGTGTAACCTGCTGTTTTTGGATGAAGTGTTCTATATATATCTATTAAGTCCATCTGGTCTAGTTTTTCATTTAATTCTATTATTTCCTTGTTGATTTTCTGTCTGGATGTTCTGTCCATTGGTGTTAATGGTGTGTTGAGGTCCCCTACTATTATTGTATTGTTGTTGATGTCTTCTTTTAGTTCTATTAAGAGTTGCTTTACAAATTTTGGTGCTCCTGTGTTGGGTGCGTATATATTTATAAGTGTTATGTCTTCTTGGTGGAGAGTCCCTTTTATCATTATATACTGTCCCTCTTTATCTTTCTTTATCTGTTTTGCTTTGAAATCTACCTTGTCTGATATTAGTATAGCGACACCTGCTTTCTTTTGTTCATTATTAGCTTGGAGTATTGTTCTCCATCCCTTCACTCTGAGTCTGTGTTTGTCTTTGGGGCTGAGGTGTGTTTCCTGGAGGCAGCATATTGTTGGATCTTGTTCTTTGATCCATCCTGCCACTCTGTGTCTTTTGATTGGGGAGTTCAATCCATTTACATTTAGAGTAATTATTGAGATGTGGGGGCCTACCACTACCATTTTGTGTCTTGTTTTCCGGTTTTCTTCAATTTCCTTTGTTTCTCGTCCCATGGTTTTCTGTTCTGATGTAGAGCTGCTACTCTCTGTTGTTGTCCTTCTACTTATCTCCTCTGCTCTTGATTTTGTAGCCCCTTTCCTTCTTTTGATTTTTCAGGAATGAGGGTTTTGCTGAGGATTTCCTGTAGAGGAGGTTTTGTGGCAATGAACTCCCTTAATTTTTGTTTATCTTGGAAAGTTTTTATTTCTCCATCGTATTTGAAGGATATTTTTGCTGGGTAGAGAATTCTCGGCTGTAGATTTTTGTCCTTCAGATTTTTGAATATATCATTCCACTCTCTTCTAGCCTGTAAAGTTTCCCTATTTGGGACTTCTGACCTCTGGAATTGCAAGATAATACATTTCTGTTGCTTCAAACCATTACATTTGTGGTAATTTGGTACAGCAGCCCTAGAAACCTAATACTGTCTTTCTAAAATCCCTGTATATTTGTGAAACTTTAGCATTCATCAGTCCTGTATCTGTCCCTCTATCTTCTTGTTCTCTACCAAATGAGATGGGTATAGATAGATGCAAACAGAGTCAGTGCATGACCAACAGGGTCATATAAAGATTTGAGTTCTCTGATTTACAGATCAAATCCTATCTCTGTCATTTGTTGGCTGTCTGATGTTAGGCTTGTCCCATGCTTCTCTATAGCTCAGCTTCCTCATCTGAAAAGTTAAGATAATGATAGTACCACCTTTCCTTATAGAATTAAAGGACCCAGTGCTCATGAAAGACATATATTAGCTTCATGTGCCAACTTCCAAGCCTCCCACAAATACTCTCCAGCAGTTTCTTCCTCCGAATACAGTGTTTAGAATCTGGAGAAGAGCATATTTAGGTGAGGTTGGGACCATGACCTTCAGAATAGTCAGAGCGACATAAGAGTTAAGTCTGGACACCTGAGGAAGAGGGGGAATAAGGGATTTGCCTGAGGCTGGGTCCAATTTTCTCAACTTCTGAGTTCTCCCTGGCTTTGTTGCTCTCAGTTCTCAGCCTGTTTGTGAATTCCACAGAGACTGAGATCACTTCTTTTCATCGCACTGGAACTTATGAAAGCATCAAGTTGAGATGCAGGTATTTCAACTTCTAAAGTAGATTCTTATCACATCCAAACCCACTGAAAGGAATTGACTACATTTAGCTGATTATTCAGGCATTTTCTTTGATGTAGAAAATTGAGGAAGATTTTAATCTTTCATTGTTTGATTTTTATTCATGATATGTGTATATTTGGGAGAATGGAAGAAAAAGGGCACTTTTCCCTTTAAGAAAGAGCACCAGGGTTTTTGTAAAGTAGAAAGATGAAAGGCATTATGAAAGTAGTCAGGGCAGGACTATCTGAGCACTTATTATTCAGATGTGATTGTTCAACATCTTAATTCCTTTTCTTCTGGTTTTGCAACTTGAATCTTTCATAGGATAAGAGGAAAAATATATTTTTTCAATGTCTCCATTGACAGGATGTTCCGGATTCATTTCTGCCTGGCTTTGCTCTGTTGTAAGCACATCGCTTTGGGATTGGATGCTCCTGAATATGGTGATTTGGGCATTCACCTCGATATCAGTTGTATCTGCAGAGATGAGCAGCATTGCAAATGCCAATAAGTAATGTTTGTGATGATTTCTGTAGAAACTAAAGTATTCATTTTGGAAGGGAGGCGCTTTTGTTTCGTGGCAAGGTGCTTTCCATTAGAGCCTCATTCCTCTTCTCCCAGCTGTGTGACTTTGGAGGATGATGATAGCTGGTGTGTTTGTAAAGTTTTATAATTTACAGTGTGTCTTCAGTTGCGTTTTATACATGATCCAACAACTCCCTTAGGGGCTAGATTATAGCTACTCTCATATTAGAGAAGAGAAAACCTAGTCCCGGAGAAGTAAACTGATTTCTCCAAGTTCATGTGGCTAGTAAGTGCCAAAGCAGTGGCTCGAGATGTGTTTTTTTTTCCCCACTGCAACATGTTGCTTCCTAAAAATAGTTTAATTCAAATAATTAAACTAAGTCTCAGTTTCCTCCCATACA
This sequence comes from Equus caballus, assembly GCF_041296265.1. NCBI lineage: Eukaryota > Metazoa > Chordata > Mammalia > Perissodactyla > Equidae > Equus > Equus caballus. The sequence goes on along the minus strand of NC_091686.1, from coordinate 90,878,398 downwards.
AAAGTGTGCATACAGACTGCATACAACATTACAAACTGAGATCTAAAGGGGCAATGCAGACAATGTTAGTGAATGAAATTATCTAGATATAAGGGAATGGTATTAAATGTGGCATTAAGAGACATGTGCCACTAAAGGGGGTAGCTGCTGCCAAGCTCCAGTTATTGTTTTTGTACAGGAATGCAACAAAACTAGTGTTATCAGATTTCCTGCTTTTTCAGGAGAAGATGAAAACCTACATTTTCAAGTAAAACCTCCCTGTACTTGGTTAATGCTCAATTGGCAGAACTCCAGTCCCTGTTTAAGGTCTCCATGGTGGGGGCTGGTGGGGGGGGGGCACTTTCGTTTCCATTAACTCAGATGTGCTTTTTTTTTTTTTGAATGGAGGATTCATTAGGTTCATTGACTTCAATTTGTGTCCAGTCCAATTCAGTAATTGATCTGGACAAATAGATAAGTCCTATGGCAGTAGCTGAAATTCATTTATTTATGTGATCTTGGAGCGTTATGAGAACAAAACACTCTCTTCAGAAATCCTTGCATGCAGAGATTGCCATGCATTTCTTGGTGCCACCAAGGGGGAACCTGAATTTAGGAAAGGAGGGATTTTTATGCCATCTGGTGTGTATTCTCCACTCTATTGTTTTCACCCAGAATTAATGGCATATCTAAACAAATGTAAGTGGCAATTTAACTCATTAACGAGATTTATTTTTTGATCATTGTGTAATTATGAGGTTAAACTTTGCCATTCAGCCTTATGAAGTTGATGACATACATGAATTTGGACTTGTTGGTTATAACAATAGTGGTGATAGTGCTGGTGCTGGTGTGTGTCAACATTTTATAATAATAATGATATTAGTAACAAAAATACCAATTATTGAGTGTTTCTTATGCATCGGGCTTCACCAAGGGTTTTCCTATTCATTAAATCATTTAATCCTCACAAATTCCCATGAAGTAGGAATTAGTGTCCATATTTTACAGATAAGAAAACTAGGACTTAAAGAGATTAAGTAACTGGTTCAAGATTATCTAGTTACTAAGAGACAGATTCAAACTGAGTTTCAATTAAATGTATGGAAAAGAGGCCAGAGGGTATTTATTGGGTATCTACCTTGTACCAGTTCATACTCTGGGTTCTTATTTCTAGTGAACAAAACTAAGTTCCTACTTCATTGGGGTTACATTATATTTGTGAGGATAGACAGTAAACCAATAAACATACACAATATAATGTCCCGCTGTACCAGGTACTCTAAAGGAAAGCATTGGGTCAGAGGATGGAGGGCCCATTTCACACAGGATGAGGAGGGAAGATCTGCCTGAGGGGGTGACGGCTAACCAGAGATATTAGAATGAAGTGGAGGGATGAGCAATGGGAATTTCTAGGATAGTCCTTGTGACAGTCCTTCCATGGTGCAATTTACCACTCAGTTCTAGAGCGGTATGACTCATTGGTTGGTTGTATTGAAGAGGGTTACGTTGTGTCTTCCTAAAGCAAGAGCAAGGGCTTAGGAGGCAGGCCCAGGTTAAAATTCTGGTCTGCTCCTTTTCCCCCTGAGATATTTGAGCACCTTAAATTTATTTTTAAGCTTTAATTTCCTCATCTGTAAAATTTGGAGAATAATCCTTATCTTTTATGATAAATGAAAATTGCACACATAAAGTCCCCTTTTTCAGTCCCTAGAACTGTACGTAGATTTGTAGGAGTCATGTAGCAAACAATAGTTATTATAATTATTTTTATAATCTGTGTCTTACAGAGGGACAATGAGAAGTTCCCCGTCGTGTTTTGTGGTCAAAGGGTGGGGAGAGGCTATGGCATAGAACATCACCATTCACCCTCAGAACTGAACAGGGAGTGTGGTCAGAATGGAAACAGATCCAAGAAATAAGCTAAGGGAGAAGCCTGGTGTGGATAAAGTGGGTTTTCAAATCACTTAGTTAAATGCAAGACTGAGAATTCAAGAGATGATTTGCGAGCAAGGTGGGCAAGGGGTTATTTATTTAAATTTAATATTAAGAAGCATCCTAGAATATTCATATAGCTGCAGGAGTTTACAGAGTAGGATGGAGAGGGAGAGAGAGAGATGCATGTAAAATTCCCTGCTCTTTAAAAGGCCCACAGCCTGCTTCCACAGGCGTGTGTCTGCTATTTAAAATGCCGGTTCCTGGAGCCAGGTTGGCCCAATGCCTGATCATCAAGAAATCTGGGTCTAGTCCCAGTTTGCCTTCTGACACGCTGTATGGCTCTGAGCTAGTCACCTCCTTGCCTTCAGGTAGAGGAGAAAAGATCTCCGCACCTTGCTGGTCTCAAAGGAACCTTTTTGGACTGTTACTGTTACTGTTAAGTTACTGTTAAATGTGGGAGCATAATTGAGTAACGAGACAAACCTCTCTAAATCACAAACATTCTCATGGGCAATGAATTAAGTCTCTAGCAGTCTGTGTTTTGGTAACAACTTTATCTTGGGGAGGGGGCAGTCAAATGATAATGTGGTTCAGTGGTTCAGTGTCTGTCACCTTGTCTAGAACATTTATCCCCTCTGAGCCTGGGTTTCTAGCTCTGTAAATACAGTAACACCATGTTATTATGATGATTAAATGAATGTAAAGTTATTAGCATTATGTCTGCTGCTGACATTTAGAAATGTAACCTATGACTGTGTTTTTTCATTTTTGTTTAAGTCCTGAATTCCTGCACTCGTCTGGAGGCCGCTATTTCAGGAGGCCCTTTAAACCAGAGCCAGGCTGGACAGGCACAGGGTCACGGAGAAATAACCCACAGGATTTGCTCCAGCCTGAGGAGCTGAGTCTGCTCCGAGCTGATGCTCTGGTGGGGGGGTGGGGACTAATTCTTGGCCTGAATGCAGAGCAGTTCCAGTGGGTGTGGGGGCTCCAGAATTGTCCCCAGATAACCAGGTGACTAAAGCACCGCTGCCTCACAGTGGCTATTGCAGGACAAGGTGCAGGCGGAGGACAAACGGCGGCTGTTTAGTAAGTCCTTCGTCTCCTTCACGGCAATTTCTATCCCTTGCCCACAAATCTACATTTGCTGCAGGCTGTTGTGGGGCTCTGGGACACGCCTAAAACTCACCTTTTTAATCAATGGAGAGGAAGGGACGGCCTGACTTTATTTAACTGCTGGGTCGGCTCTCTCAGAACAAGCTGGCTGCAAATCCCAATGGGTTCTCAGCGCTGTCTCGGATGCTTCCATCCCTCATTACGCTATTCCCATGGTAACCCTCTGGATGGGGAAAGAGGGACAGCTAACCACTGAGAGTCTGCTTTTAGATTTCTGGCCAGATGCTTTGACAAATCTGTTGAGGGAAAGAATTCAAAGCAAATGTAGAAGAGGGGTTTTTTTTTTTTTTTTTGCCAAAGACAATATCATTTAAAATTCATGTTATAAAAATGGAAAAGACCTTGAGAAATCATTCAGCCTACTTTCTAACTCTAGGAAGATCTATCTCCAAATCATACAAAAAAGTTGCGCAATAAGCTCTCTTTTAGAATATTTTACTTAACAGTCTATTCTAATAGATAACCATATTTCCTTCCCCGAAATATCCTGTGTTCAATCTCAGTTCCCAGACCAAAGGAGTTGGGAATGAGATTCAGTATGATTGCTCAAGTTGTGCACTATGCCACCTTGAGGGCATCATTCATTTAGACTCTGCTACTAATGACACTCCCTAGGTTTGTGCAGTGTACATCTTGTGCAACTATATATCCATACTGGCCCCTGCTTCCTTAATTTTTTTTTTTAAATGTAAGCCCCTTCCATCCTCATTAAAAACTTTCAGGAATTTCCCATTGCTGTCAGATTAAGCCCATAGATCTTGAAAGTGGCTCTAACGTACAATATGATATTTGTCCTGTATACCTGTCTGGAATCATTTGTACTTTATAATTCTCCCTTTTTGTGTTTCAACAGAAGACCTTTCAGAGTCTCAAACACACCATCTTCTTCCCATATTAAGATCTTTGCACTTATCCATAGTGCTTTTCCCTGTGCTCTCTACCTAGTTAATTTCTCTAACTCCTTATCCTTTCAATCAGAGCTCAAATATCAGAAAACACTCTCTTGACCTTTAAGAAAAAAAAGGCACTCATGCAATAGCCTCTCCTAACAACTTGTGCATTTCCTTTGCAGTGCACTTAACAGTTTGTAATTCTATCTTTATTTAACTTTTTGGTTTTTTATGACTTTAAACTGCGAGCTCCATGTTGTTCGGGAATTATATTGTTTGCTCACCATTACAAATCTAGTGCCTAGCACCATGTTTGGCAGATAAATTATTCTAGTGACTGAATGAATGACCAGCAGTAATTTTAAAGGGACATAAATCCACTTTGTCAAGTCAAGCCACCTATGAAATTGCACCAGGGTTCCTCAAAATGTAATGTGCATCCACATTCCCTGGAGAACTTGTTAAGACGCAGATTCTGATTCAGTAGGTCTGGAGTGAAGCCAGGGATTCTGCATTTCCAACCAGTATCCAACCAGCTCTAGAACTTGGTTGCACTTTGGAACCACCATAGGAGCTTAAAAAAAAATCTCACTTCTGAGGTCCCACCCTCGGTGATTCTGATTTAATTGCTATATGCTCAGCCTGGGCTCTGGGGATTTTTAAAAGCTCCCTAGTTTATTCTAATATTCCCACTCTCGGAGAGCCACTGATTTCAGGCAAAGCTCCTTCTTAACAGTAGGTGAAGGGATATTTTTGTTATCCTTTGCATGAGACAGCATCCAACATGGCCACCTGATAGGTGTTCATCTTTTTACTATTTTTTAAATACATGTCTCTTAGCGGCATAAAGAAAAGTGGTACCCTGCATTTGTTGTATGAGCATATGTTGTATGTGAATTGGTTAATGAGGCAGCAGGATGATTTGATCTTAAACTTTCCCACTTCTACACATGGGGGAAATGTATTTCTTATCAAATATTTCAAAAGTAAGTGTGCTTTTGAATCCACTGAGGAAAATGAACATTTTGGTACAACCAAATGTAGTTATAGCAGCCTCTGAAACCAGAGGAACAACGCACAATTCCTCAAATAATAACATCAGAAAAAGAACTTTGGTGCTCTTCCCAAAGCTGCCATCTTTACAGTAAGTTCCTTGAGTCCTGCTTGCCCGTAATCGTGAACATGAAGAGAGGCCATAAGCTCTTGGGCAATTAATTGCTCTCTGAAGACTGATGCTTCTTAATCTAATGCATAGCAGTAATCTTCTTTTCTTGTCATTAATTACACAGATTTTTTCCACTGATTTACTTTTGTTTTTAATCTTAAAATTTTCACATTGTGGAGTATAATATTTTTTCACTGTTTAGCTTAGCATAGTACTACATTTCAAGCCTTACACTAGTTGTTTTCATATTCTTCCTTACTTAATTTTCTCAGCAAAACTGTTAGGTAGCTATTGCTATTATCACATTTGACAGATGAGAAAACTGAGGCTTCATAGTTCATTAGCTTCCCAAAGACACACAGATGGCTGGTGACAGAGTCTGGGTATATCTGATGCTCTCTCTATCCCCATGTTCATAAATTAGCAGGTCTACAGGCCAAATTCAGCACTCCCATATATTGGTCCACATAGTCTCAATATGTTTTTAATCAGGTGCTACCATATAGAAAGCAGAAAATTTCCTGTAAGAATCCAGATTTCAAGCTTATATTTAAGGTAATCATGTCTGACAACACTGAGTGACCTGCCTGTGAGCCTGAGGCTAGCCTGAAGCTGAGTAACATTTTTCCTTTCAGGTCATGCTCTCCCTGCCTCTCACTAATATCTCCTTTACTCCTGGCCGGGCCCAGCATTTATGACACCAGCTTGGCCTCTGCAGGCCTCTGGGTTTTAAACTCAGCCTCTAAACTCTTTTGAGGGAAGAAATGATTCTTACATCTTTCATAAATTTTATCATCAGGAAAAAAAAATGTCTTCTTTCTTGGTGAGATGGAGACCAATTGCATTGCCATCTTCAAGAGTTTAGATGTTTTTAGGTCTATGTGTACATTTGCATCCAGCAGAGCGCTCTGATTTCTTTGAATACAGAGTGATGGAGCTTAGTATCTGACCTTCTGGTTCTAGAATTTAGATGTCTGGAGTGGTTTCCAATCAAAGTTTTGACTTCACGGGGGTTTACAATTGTGCAGTTGTTTTTGAACAACTGTAGCCCAGTGAAGACTCACATGTTCCTTGGTCTCAGGATATAGCTGTATTCTGTTCAGTCTCTTACCAGTAAGGCTGTGATAAGGAGAAAGAAGATCTTTCCTGATGGTGTCAGGACCTCCCTGGCATGGCCCTAGCTGTGCTGGGCGGGGGTTGCCAGGAATGCAGTCACTGATTGCTGATGTAGCAGGAAATGTAGAAAAAAGATTCTCCCATAGCGAGTCTTCACTTTGATTTTGAGACATGCTTGCCTCTGTTGCAGTGTGCCCGTTTCCTTGTTTCCTTTCATGCCTGGCTTTGATCCACTGCCCACTTTGGTGTTGGTTTCTACGCACTCGCTCTGAGTCACTCAGTGTTTTATTCCTTGTGGCAGAGCCTTCTCACTGCACGTGGGAGCCCTCTCACTCAACAGAGGGTGTGCACATATGTTGTGCTACTTAAACTTCGGAACAATCCTGCGATATAGGTCTTGTTGTTCCCAGGAAATCATGGCTCAAAAGACTATAACATTTGGTAAATTGATAAGTAGAAGAATTTTCAAATGGCTAAATACTAACCTGGACTATTCAGCCACATATTTGACTTTGGGTTTAAGAGGCAGATATAGCAATTGAACAACGTCTACACAACATGAGAAAAATAATTCAACCATTCCTTATTTCACCACATGGCATGCCACGTGAGACAGCACCAATTTTAAGATATGCCATTATTTGATATGCCACTGAGAACAGAAAAAATACTGTCAATTAAGTTGTCGGTTAAATTATGTTGATTGTTATCCCTTTCTTGATTACAGATGTTCTAACATAAAGACATGTCAAAATTGACAAATCCAGCCCTCACTCAACTTTTATCGCATGCCTTTAATGTATAAGACAGTTGCTAAAACGTTGATTGTCTTAAAATAAAAAGATGTAAGAAAGTAAATGCAAACACACTGACACTGCAATGTTTTCCCTTCAGCAACCATCAACTGACCTAGAATTTGACCGGGTCGTGATTTATACCACTTGTCTTCGTGTGGTACGGACAACCTTTGAAAGATGTGAACTGGTTAGAAAGATCTTCCAAAACCACCGAGTAAAATTTGAAGAGAAAAACATAGCTCTGAATGGTGACTATGGAAAAGAGTTAGATGAACGATGCCGACGGGTTTCCGAAGCCCCCTCCCTCCCCGTGGTGTTCATCGATGGCCATTATCTTGGGGTGAGTTCTCTGCTCAGAAAAATCTCTTTTATTGAACCCAATCAGTGTTGCTAGAAATCTATAAGCCTAGGACAAGACAATTTGCAATGTAACTACCAGGACACTTGCTACTTTTTGGAGTTCAAACTAAAGTGATTGAAGCACTTATTTCTACCCCAAACAGTGTGTTGCTACAGTGTTCATCTCTGCAGAAGCACAGTGAGATAAAAATCAGCATGAAATTGCCTTTTTGAATAGGATACATTTTAAAAATGTTCAGTTGACTTGAGTTTTGCATTGTGAAGCTTGACATGTGGGATAAAAACTAATTTTTTTCGTGCAGTCAAGAAAAATGGAATATTTATAAGATATACATTTGTGAATTTTCTTATACTCCATTATCGAACAGTCAGTTTCCTACCTAATGAACCTAATATGACAGTCTTTAAATGAAATCAATAAGAAATGAGGCCTGGAGCCAGAATTTTATCTGCTTGTTGTTTAAAATTATTCTTGATTTTGGTATTGCAGTGATGTGAGACACAAATTCAGGCTTACAGTAAGTGGAGAGAACTCCCAGAGCAGCAACAAAATGTGTCTGTTTCATCTCCCTTTGAAGAATACCATTAGCGTAATTAACCCCCATTGATCTATGAACACACTCAATCGGTGAGAAGCCTGAGGAGAGTGCACTTTGGAAAGAGTGAGAGCAAAGAGTGAAGGGACACCAGTGGTTGAGGGTTTTGGGACTGGCTACACGATCACTTATCAGAGAACAAAGAGCGGCATCAAACCGCAGATGGATACTTGGATCTTGGTTTTGTTCAGCATCTGGTTTTAACCTTCAGCTTTCAGAGGAGGTTAGAAAAATCCAGAGCAGGAAATGCTCATGTTTTGTTACAAGGAAGCTGTATTCTGATATCCCATCTAGAGCCATAGCTGTTAGAAGCAGCCTGTCATCATATGGAAAGATAAATGCAGCGGAGCCATGATTTAATTGCTATGACCTTATGCAATCTTACTTTTAACTGGAGCTGGGCACAGACTACATTGTGAAGCAGAGGAATTCTAGTTAAAGCATTGAACCTCTTTTATTATTTTTTCAACATATACCCTTAGGTCTCAGAAAGCTACAACAATGGCAGTAATAATAATGACAAATAATAATAATAATACTATTCTGCATCTCAGGTTTATACCTGTCATCTCATCTAATCCTCAAGATAGCCTTAGAAATTGACTCTCTCTCTCTCTTTTTTTAAAATTGGCCCTGAGCTAGCATCTGTTGTCAATCTTCCTCTTTTTTTCCCCCCCAAGGCCCCAGTACATAGTTGTATATCCTAGTTGTAGGTCCTTCTAGTTCTTCTCCGTGGGATGCCACCTGAGCATGGCTTGACGAGTGGTGATAGGTCTACATCCAGGGTCTGAACCAGAGAAGCCTGGGAAGTGAAGCATGCAAACTCAACCTCTATGCCACTGGGCCAGCTCCAGAAATTGACTCTCTTATATGGCATACTTGTTAAGAGGCGAGCCTTGTTTCACATTCCTGCTCTGACACGTCCATGTAATTCTGGGCAATTTACAAATCCCTCTGTGCCTTGGTTTTCTCATTAGTAAAATGAGACTGATAATAGAACTTATATGTTAATTGTGAGGATTTTATGAAATAAAATACATGTATACATATGGAAGTGCTCAGTTCCTGTGCCTGGAACAAAGTATGTTTTCAATGAATATTAACAATTATTATCCCTGTTTTGCAAAAGAAAAGATTAATCCATTTGCTCAAAGTCACATAGCTGGCTAGTGGCAGGGCCAGACTCAAAGTAAGGTCTGTCCGACTCCCCAAACCCTCACTCTTCTGCACATCACCTCATGGAAGGGGCTCTTGCACAGTGTGTTTGCTGATATATTCTTAGCACCTGGAACAGGGCTTGGCACAATGTGCTCAAAACCAGATGTTGAATGGATGTGTGAATGATACTATATTATCTCCTCATATTCTTTCTTTCTCTGCCTAACATATTCTTCCATAAGGAAAGGATCCGATAAACTCATCTATACCAGGGAAAAAATGACTGATGAGGGTTGTGTGCATTTGCCTTTTAGCTCAGGAAAAATTCTTCTGATAAAATGTAAGATATTTCTCATTGTGGAATTTTCATTTCTGTGAATCTTCACAATTAAACTTCGTGGGCAACTGCCTACTTACACAGGTATCAGGTTGGCCCTACCCCATCCACTGCTCTTCACCATGCTCCTTCTTCCTCCTTCTGAGACAGTCTACCAGGCTGTAGTGTCTTTGCTGCTATGTGTCTTTCAGGTTGAGGGATAGAGAGAGAGGGCAACAGACAACAGAGGTAGGGTGCAGATTTCTTTCTCAGTTGCTTATTCTCTATGATCACTATATTTACATACATAGTAGCCTAGCAGAGGGAGGATCACATAGGTGCTACCTTCTTGCTTCTGAAATTTGATGCTAATGCCCCAATTCTGTAAAGAGGGCAGAGATGAAGATTTCTTCCTTTTTTTTTTCTTAAAGAAGGAGAATTACTTCTAAATCTATAATTCAAAATGGAGGTTAAGCCTCCAGAAAAACTTATATAACAAATTCCCCTCCTACTGCAGTAGTCCCTCTGTTATTCCAATGCGCTGTTGAGAATGGAATGCACTGCTGGAATTGTAGAGCCTTTTTCCTGAAGTATTCATGCATCTGAAATGGAAGGATGCCCTCTGCTGGGTTTTGACACATGGTGAAACATAATTTTTAGGGAAGAAAAGCAGCTGATGTTGGTAATATCCTCAACATCTGTGATGTTTTAAACAGTCACATGAAACTGTTTGATTTAGTTTAAATTTAGATGAGAGAGAAAAGTCAAGATGTGTGAATCATCTGCACAGCACAGCTTTCTTTAAGCGAGGAGAGAGAGACACACACAGAGAAAGCCGGAGAATGAGGTAGACAGAGACAGAAACAGAGGCATATGGAGGCTGACAATGAGATGAGATGCAGAGGGAATGGAAACATTTAGCAGCTTCTTTATTTTACTGCTGTCATTGCCACTGACCCAGGGTGGGTGGTGCCAAAGGAATTCAGTTACATTCATTGAAGGGATGATAACAGAGTTCAGTGGGCAAGAACGGAACAATTGGCAAGGATGCTGAGCTCTTTCTTCCTAATGAATCCCTTTCCCAAACTAAAAACTGAAGATGGAAGCAATGAAAGAGTCAAGGGAAAGAAATTACATTAGAAGACAAGTCTACACTGCCTTGAGATGTTCCATTGGTGGGGCTGGGGGCAGGGGTGTGGGGAGCAAGCTCAGCTTGGAACTTGCCTAGGGCAATTATCTTGTTAATTTGGCATCAGAAAATCTTCTTTACGCAGAAAGATTGTGTTCCAATAGTTGGATCATAAAGTAAAAAGTCCGGTAGCAAAGATGTTAGAAACACTGTTTTGATTCTGGACCAACTATGAAAATCTCTGGTGGAAATCCACAAAACTCCCTTTGGAACTGAGCTATGAAACACATAGAATGAACCTAAATAGGGGCTCTGGTAACAGAGAGGGACAGAAGGGTTGATCTAGTTCGGTCTCTCACCCTATCTTTACTAAGATATGACTGTTTGATAATTCCATATCTATTTAGAGTACTGTTTTATTCGTTTTTAAAGTGAAGGAATTATTATTGAGCATATCTAGTTTACAGACTAGAAATATAGGCTCCAGGTGCATTTCTAGGGATTACTTGCAAAAATTCTCTGCAGAAATGAGCCACCAAGGAAACTTCTGTCACAGTCAGGAAGTGATCAGCTCCAGAAACTTGCTGTCTTTGCCATGGCCCATACCAGCAAAATGGATGATTTGTTCTTTGTGCTTCTTTCTACATAATTCTGTCCTTAAGTAAAGTCTTAAGTGAGTTTCTGTTTGGGTTACTAAAGAAGTAACATATGAAAACAGTGAGGAGAAATGGGAAATGTTCTTTTTACTTTTCTAGCCTCTGCAGTAGAGAAGACATTCTAAAAGGAGATCGGAGTGGTCTCTGAGTGAGCCAAATGACAGTATCTACCCGATATGCGGTTTTCATTCAACTTGTTTTGTTTTAATCAGCTTTATTGAGGTATAATTTACATACAACAAACTGTACCCATTTAAAGCGCACAATTTGATGAGTTTTGAAAGATGTGTACACCCATGAATCTACCAACATGTTCAAGATATAGAGCATTTCCATAAACCCCAAAATATTACTCGTACCATTTGACAGTCAATTCCTTCCTCCAACTCAAGTGCCCTGGAAAGTGATCTTTCTGTCAATACAATTTTCTATTCTTCTAATATCTTTGTCTGATTTTGATTTCAGCCTAGTGATGACATCATCAGCTGAGTTTGAAAGTACTCTACCCTCTGCAATTTTAATTTCTGGTGTCTCTCTTTATTCCTTGGTGTAGATCCTTCTGTCCATTTGACATCATTTTCCTTTTAGCTGAAGGATTTCTTATACACTACTGTTGTAGAGTGGGTCTGCTGTAGATTAATTTGTTCAGCTTTTTTATGTCTGAAAAGTTATTTCACCTTTGTTTCTAAAAGATATTTTTGTGGGGTATATAATTCTAGTTTGAAGGTGATTTTTTTTCTTTCAGTGCTTTAGAGATGTTGCTTCTCTACTCCTTTGCATTACTTATGATGAAAAAACATGCTGTCATCCTTATCTTACTTCTTCTATAACTAATGTGTGTCTTCCTCCACCCCCACCTGGATGGTTTTAAGATTTTTCTCTTATCACTTGATTTGAGAAACTTGATTATGATGGCTTGGTGTAGATTTCTTCATGTTTCTTTTGCCTAGGGCTCATTGAGATTCTTGGATTTGTAGGCTTATAGTGTTTTTAAATCAAATTTGGAAAATGTTCAGCCATTATTTTTTCAAATATTATCTATGTCTTCTCTTCATCCTCTTCTTTTTCAGAGGTTCCAATTACATACATATTAGGCTGCTTGAAGTGTTCTATGACTCACTTCATTTCACTTTGGGTAGTTCCCATTGCCTTGTCTCCTAGGTCCCTGATCTTTTCTGGTGTAATGTCTAGTCTTCTGTTAATCCTGTGCAGTGTATTTTTTATCTCAGAATTGTGATTTTATGTGTAGACACTCAATTAAAAAAATATCTTCCATATCTCTATTTAACATGTTCAATATTTCTTCTAGCTTTTTGAACATGTGAGATATAGGTATAATTACTGTTTTAATCTCCTTGTCTGACAGTTCTAATACATGTGTCATTTCTTGGTTGGTTTTAATTGACGATTTTTCTCCTCATTGTGAGTCATATTTTTCTGTTTGCCTACCTGGTAACTTTTGGTTGGATTCTACACATTGTGAATTTTACCTTGTTGGGTAAAAGTATTCTTTGTTGGGATACTTTTGTCTTCTCATAAATATTCTTGAGCTTTTTGCTGGGATTCAGTTATTACTTGGAAACAGTTTGGTCTTTTGAGTTTTGGTTTTAAGATTTTCTGGGAAGGGACAAGTTAGTGTTTAGTCCAGAGCTAATTATTCCCCAGTGTGGAGGCATGATCTTGTGAGAACTTTACCCAATGTTCCACGAATTATGAGGTTGGTGGGAACAGGCACTACTCCTGTTCTTTCCACAAAAATCCCTAAATAAATAAGAACAACAACAAACCCTGAAGCCTTAAAAGTTAGAGATTTTATTATTATTTTTTTTCGCATAGAAAATGTACAGGAAGATGCTCCAGGGAGGGTTTAAAGTTCCATGATGTCACCTTGGACTACTTTCTGTATTATAGATCAGCCGTTCTTAGCACATATCTTCTGTCTTCAAGGTCTCCTAATGGTTCCAGATAGTTGCTGAAACTCTTGACCTTGGCAGGAAGGGAATGAGAAAGAAAAGAAAAAGAGAAATGCATTCTAGCTAAAGGAGCTCCCTTTTAAAGAATTCTTCCAGAAATTTCAACCAATTTCCACTTGCACTTTACTGTTCATCCTTAGTTACAAAATGGGCTGAGAATTGTGATCTTCCAGGGGGCATATTGATATGTTGAAAAAAAAATCAAGTTTTTCTTAGAATAAAAGGAGAATCATGGATATTGAGTAGGCACGTTAAGCACAGTTCCTTTTGAGTAGTTGACTAGAACGAGCTTCTGTAAATTACGGGTTTCTCACTAATTCTTTCCTTGACCCCGACACCTCCCTAGTATATGCCCTGTTAATGAGGGCTGCAGAAATGGTGGGAGGACTAACGGGAAGGAGTCTTTGGTAAGTTTGGTGTTGCTATATGGTGATGTTATGATATGAAATAATAACTAGTATCATAAGCCATAAATGTAAAGTTGAAGTGTTTTGTTAGGTTTTGAAACTATTCTCTTTTAAACCTCCTAAAAATATTTACTATGTACGTGTGAGAAGTGGCTTTTAAATATCGGGGTCATGTGCTTCTTTGAAATTCTGATGAAAGTTGTAGGCCTTCTCATTGTGCATATGTACAATCTTCTTTACAGTATCAGGCTCTCTGAGAATTTCTCCCTAGAGAATTAGCTTTTCATTAAAAGGACTGCTTTGAAGATGGTGCCTGCTGGAGTGCATCCCACTTCTTAGTTGTCTTTGAGGATTTTATCTAGTAATGTGGCCACTTCATTACAAGTACAGACTATCATAGCTAATTTTGATTTTTAGCATTCAATTATGGAATTGATTAATTTTAGATCTTTATCTTCTCTTCCTTTTCTTATGGAAGTCATCCCTTTTTGTCATTTTCTTGATCATTAATAGTTTCATCAGATGTTTGGATGGGAGGAGAATGCCCTGAGCATTCAGATCTTGGGTCTTATTTGGTAACAGACCCAGTGAGTGTTTTATCTTCAACCTCTGTGTTCACAGTCGTGAAGTGTTTGTTCCTGAACTGTTCACTGTACTTCAGAAAGTACAGGGATGGAAGTTTGAAATTTAAGCCTCAAGTCAGGCTCTTGGAATTGAAATTGAGCAATACTTTCTTGTGTGATTTCTTCTTTGTCCTTTTTTCCTGAATAACTGAGGACAGGTTCTTTTTGTTTGTTTGTTTTAGCTGATCAAGATTCACCCTGAGCTAACATCTGTTGCCAATTTTCCTCCTCTTGTATGCAAGCTTCTGCCACAGCATGGCCACTAATGGGGGAGTGGTGTAGGTCTGTGCCCAGGAACTGAACCCAGGCTGACAAAGTGAAGGACGCCAAACTCAACTACTAGGCCACTGGGGCTGGCCTGAGGACAGTTTTTAATAGCAACAATGACAATGATAGTGAAAGCTAACTTGAATGATATCTCTGCTAAGCTTTTTACATGCATTCTCTCTTTTACATTTTAAAATAATACTGTGAATAGTACCACTATCATCTCTCTTACCCTGAACTTTGTACCTGAAGAAAAGTAAGGCTTAGAGAAGTTAAGAAACTGTTTAAATACCTTCAGATCACAAGTGGCATAGGCAGGATTCAAATTTAGGTGTGTCTGACTCTAGAGCTTCAACTGTTTAGACAGAGGCCACAAACTTCCTTAAGCCTCATCTTTGAGGGCTTTCAAGTCCACTCTTTAGCAGCATATTCACATTCTGAATTACTTCATCACTTGAAACCATTCCACTCAAGATCGTGCACTTAGAAATGTCCTGCTCTGGCTACAAATTTCTATCTTGCAATCTCTTCCCTTTGTCTCTCTGTTGAACTTACTGTATCATCACTGGCATTGTTTATCCTTTCCCCCTTTCCATTTCTTTCAGCTTATAGTCATGGTTTTGGTGCATTTTGTTTCCCTACCTTACTATATTCAGGAATATGGTAATATCCTGTTTATTACCACTTGTTGGACAAGCTGTCTTGACTTTCCAAGTTTGTTAGTTCCCAGTCCTATGCAACCCATTCCATCTGTTTTTTCTTCTCTTGTTTCAGCACACCAAAAGCATTATTGGAGAAAAATCTCAAAATCATAGCAAAGAAGTCTACACAGAGTTGTATTATCAGCATTATCTAGGCCGGTTATCTAATACTCCTATGAATATCTTGTTCATTTTCTATTGTGAGCCACATAACGAACTGCTCTAAAGGTTTTCTAATTTCCCGAAACAGAAGTCCCATTCCATCTCCTGCTCCATCTTTTTCACATCCGTTATTATCTTTCTCTTCTTCCAGTCTTCAAATCTATTTACAGCTCCATCCAATCTTGTAGGCTATTTTAAATTTTTGCAGATATTTTATCTCAATATTAAAAAAAAATGCCATAGAATGATTCCTTATTATTACTTTCTCTAAACCAATTCTCTGGTTTTGATTAATGGCCTCAAAATTTTCCCAGCCATTCAGACTCAGAATCTCTGTTTTCTTTGACTCCACCATCTTTCTCTTCCTCATATCTAGTCACTTGCCAAGATTTGGATTGTATCTTATGGGGCCTCAATTTTTGCATTTTGGGAGCTCCTCCTGGGAAGCAGGAGAAGCAAAGCAAAGTAGAAGCAGACATCCGGATGCAAGAGTAAGTTCTTTGACTTACTGGTATAGATGTTGGACAAACTATTTTATCTCTCTAATTTGAAGATAATAAAGTATTCTGAGTGGGTATTTTGAGAATTAAATGAGATGAAGAATAAAAACTCACAGTGCCTGGAACATGATGCACACTAGGAAACCCTTTGCTAATATTATTAAGGCAAGAGCTTTAGAGAAAGCTTATATTTAGGGTCTATAGGTGGAAAAAGATGGAGAGAATAATAGAATTAGGATAGGACTGAATCAATAAGTCATAAGAGGAGAAAAGGTGTAGAGTATTATTCTGAGTCCACTCTCACACATTAATGTCCAACTGGTCTGATCCGTGGGGCTAGGATGCTGCACAGCATTGGAACTTCTGCATAGTGATAGCGTTTTTAGTAAGAAGTAGGTATTAAGTTCAAATGCCATTCAGTTTTATGTGATCTGATATGTAGGCTATTAGAGTTATTCCATCTCCATTCATAATACTTTTCCATGAATATTAAACTAATTATTCAAATAATGTTATATCTGTTCATTTTAATATCAGATAAATTATTAATATTTTAATTAACAATGTTATTTCAAATATATTAATGAGAGTTTATAACATGTGAGGTTTAAAAATTATTGACAACATAGCTATTTTCTCTTAAAATGAAATGGAAGACTTACCTATAAGAAACTATACCCTGGTCATTTTTTCCTTACAACATGAAAGTTTGATTTTTTCCCCCCTCTCTATTTTTAATAGTAAATCCAATTTTACCTTTATTCAACTCAGAAAGAATTTCATTATATTAAAATGTGAATAGATGACATCTGATTTTCTCTTATTTCTAGAACAAAGCTACTCAACATGTGTGCCCAAGTAAGAAGTAGAAAGGGTGAAGAAGTTTTTTCTTACATTCTTGTGTCAGCATCTCCTCTCTCCCGTATACTCTGAGATCAAGACCAAGTTAGAAGACTGGCGGGACAACTATTAAGATGAGGCTGCAGAAGACTGACTTAATTATTAGGTTTTGTAAAGAAAAATGTGGTAGGTAGATGCACATAGATGTTTCATACAGAAGCATAGAATCTTGGATTTCGAAGGAACTTTAGATATCATCTTGTTTAGTGTTCCCCTTGATGCAGGAATTCTTTCTACTACATCCCTGGGCAACGAGGAGCAATCTTTGAACACACCCAGTGACGACAATCTCATTACAGTTCAAGTCAGCCTATTTTACTGTAGTAGCCCTTTAAATATTAGAAAGTTCTTTCTCGTGTGGAGAACAAACCTACCTTTAACTTCCTTCACCCAGTTCTAGGTCTTAGTTCTTCTACCCAGAGCAACGCAAATGAAAAACGTTCCCTCATCCTCGTAACTAAAACTTCGTATACAAAAGTGTTGGCAAGTTTTCTGTGGTACCCTTAACTCTTACTCTTATCTCATGGTTCTGAGCTTCCACACCCTAACTATTCTCCTTAGGACATAGAGCTAAGCTTCTGGATGATTATCTCCTTGAGTAGATTCTCTATCCCTCTCATAATGGAGCCTAAGCTTACTGTAAGCATCTGTACCTTACAATTGATCATATTGAGTTTGAGGCCAGTTAAAATGCTCATGTAACTTTCATGTGAACTATTTCTCAAGATGAACTCCTTACACCCTTGATTTTTAGATCCATTTTACTAGATCTCAACATCTTTTTTCCATGAATGTGTGATTATTGGCAATAATTAAGACCACAAGAAAAGAAAATTTTCTGTAAAATATAGCCTGTGATTTTTGATGACTGTAACTATCTTTCTGCAAACTATTCAGTCTGGTGCTAGTATCGTTCCTTAGATCAGGAAGCAAAGAGTTCATCAAATGTCTCCAACTTTCATCTCCAAAGAAATGTGGCCATGGACTGGAACAAACTGTAGTCAAAGTTTGGGCTCTATAATGGAACTAGCTGCATCAGTTAACTTGCTACATAACAAACCACTCTGAAATTTAGTGGCTTAAAACAATTCTTTTATCGACCGTGATGTTGGCTGGACTTGGCTGCTCTTTGAGGTCTGCTGAGTGGTCTAGGATGACTCAGTTGCATATGTGGAGATTGGTTCTTGGATTTCCTCTTTTCTAGCAGACCAGCTGGGACATGTTAAATGATGGCAAAGGGGTTCCTAGCAGTGAAAGAGGGCAAGCTCCAATGCTCAAGCACATTTCAAGCCTCTGCTTGAGTCATATTTGTTTTTGTCCCATTGACTAAAGCAGGTCACATGGTCAGGTCCGGTTTCAAGATGGAGAGAACAGACTCCACCTATTGATGAGAGGACCACCACCATCATATTGTAGAGGGTGTGTATAGAATGGAATCATGAACAAATTGGTGCAGTTACCAAAATAATCTACCAAAGTGCAGGACTTTGACCTCATCTAGTTCGGGCTTTTTGTCTGAGTCAAATATGCTGACTGACATTTCCACGTTACAGGATTGCATAGTTTTGTTTTACCAAAGCCAGCTAATTTTGCTTTAACACTCCATGTGCCCGCAAAATTTGTTTGTGGAACAGTTTGGCATTCAGAGCAAAGCTGTGTGGAACTAAATCAAAGTACCAAATTCCCTTCAAATTTCCGCAGCCCCACACCATCGTCTTGTTGCTTTAGTAATCCTGTAGCATCACCACAACATCTTGTGATATCCTTGGTCCATTGACCAAATCTTTGCCTTTAGCTTCACAGATTTGTTTGGCTGTCACCTTATTCTTAGAGAAGAAATGCAGAGGTACTATGATTACATTTTCTTCATCTCGTATTTTGGGTGCTACAGTTAGTTCAATGACATGAAAAGTCATACAGTAAAGTATCTTGAAACCTGTTTAGGCACAATTCAACTTTCACTCCAAAAACTTAGAGTCACTTAAAGAGAGGGAACTTTTGAGGCATGCAGGCATTAAGTATTCCTAAATTATAGGCCCAAGAGACAGCTTCACCCTTACAGTCTTTCCTTAATATATATTCTGGCTTTATCATTTCACAAATTTAAATCCATTGTCCCATTTGCCCAACATTTGGCCTCTTATAGTTTTGCCTGCTGTAATTCTCTGTGTGGCAGGAGACTTGTAAAGTGTCTGGTAGATCCACTGTTTAATTATTTGCACAATACATCAAAACCGGAGTCTTAAATTTGGTGCTTTGGACCTGGGCACTATAAAAGTATAAAACAGTTGTGACTATTTGGGACTTGGCCGTAAGCCAAAAGCAAACATAGAGCATACACTTAATAAAGGGGTCCAGGAGCTAATTTACCTATCTCTCAATTTAGATGTAAATTGCCAACTATACACAATCTGATTGAAAAGAAAAAATGTATTTGTGCATAATCAGTGTTATTTTATTTGGATTTAAAGACATGTTGTAAGCATTTAAGATCCTTTTTTTTTTTTTTTTTTGAGGAAGACTGGCCCTGAGCTAACATCCGCACCCACGTTCCTCTGCTTTATATGTGGGACGCCTGCCACAGCATGGCTTGCCAAGCGGTGCCATGTCAGCACCTGGGATCCAAACCGGCGAACCACAGGCCGCCGAAGCAGAACGTGCGAACTTAACCGCTGTGCCACCGGGCTGGCCTCTAAGATCTTTTTTTTAATCCTAGAAAATGCACAAAAACAAATTAATGTACCATTCTATGAGTAGGTGAAAGTTAATAGAAATTTTAATAAGCTTCCATTTCTAATAGAACTTGAAATCAGTATCTCAGGAAAGAAAAGCTTTGGTTGGTAATGAACTTGTTCTGTTCTTATAATCATAGAGATTTAGTGTCCTCTCAGCCACCAGAGGGCTCTCTCAATATAAGAAAATGTATTAAATATATAAGAGAATAAGTGCAAATAGAAGTCGTTTGTGATATACCTTTCTTTAGAGCTCAATTAAAGTTAAATGTCTTAAATATATGAATTATAAACAAAGTTTCCAATCCACATTTCCTTTTAGGACAAGAAAAAATTAGGAGGCACAATTTTAAATTGACTATTCAAAAACTTAAATCTAATGTAACAAATATTTTACTCTCTGAGGGCCTAATCCTGAATCAAATGTTTATACCATTCATTTGTATTTTAACTGGAAAAAAATAAAGGGAAAGTATTTTCTCTGAGAGTTTCTGGCCCTTAGGGTCTCTTTTTCTCTAAACATCTGGTTTTGTTTCCATGGTATTATATATGATTACAACTGTGCGAACATCTCACAAAGGGGTTTGACAAAGTAAATAGCTCCCGTGCCAGGTGGCGGGCTTCCTTATGCTCGGATAGGATTATGATACATTGTGCTGTGGTTCTGCTTTGTTTTTAATCACTCCTTGGACTCCCAGTTTGGTTGAGCTCAGCCCAAGATGCCTCTCTCTCCAAAAACAAAAATTAAGCTAAAGACCTGACCATATGTTTGGTCCTGATGGTGTTTATTCTCTGGACTAGACTCAAAGATTGAACAGAATGAGTAAAATGAAGCAAACCACCTGCCCAGCACCGAGCCCTGAAGTGCCTAAGCGAGGCGGGCTCATCGTGGGCTTTCTCTTCGGCTGTAATCAAGGCCAGTCTTGCAGGAAGTCAGCAAGCCTCAGCGGGCCTCTGGGGCCATGGCTCAGCCATTTGTTGTGAATTTCAGCGGCTCTCTCTGACTCTAGTGGCCTGTCTGGGGGACTGACGAGGCTGAGTCAGAATTAGTGATCATCAAATTGTTCTCTGTGGTGCCCTCGAGGTTCCCTCAACCTTACTTTAAGGAGTACCAGTTGGGCAATGCTAGTGGGAAGAATTTCAAGCTCTCTTCCCAATGTCAAACTATACCTTGAAAAATTTGAAATAAACGGTAAGGTCAGTTGAAAGACTTGGGAAAACAGAGAAACAAAGGTCTAAAGTTCTTTTCAGCAACGTTATTTTATTTGAATTTTTCTGGAACTTGGGCCATGTTGCTAAGATACTAGGTGGGAGCGGTGATCCACAGCCAGGTAGGGCGAGCTTGGATCTGTCTTTTTGCACAGCTTCCAGGCTGTTGTAAAAGTAGTTACCCTGAAAAGCTGAGAAGGAACAAGGGGAACAGTCATTGAGCAAACACTGAGCACACTCTGTACGAAGCACTGTGCAGTGCTCTAGAGATTCAAAGATTTTTAAATGTGCAGTCCTTGCCATCTAGGTTCAAAATGTAAGGGGTGTGTGTTGGGAGGAAGATGGTGGGGGGGAGTATGGACACAAACTATATCAGTCTTAGCTAGTTGTGCTAAATGCTAAGTTAACGGTCAAACAAAGTTTATTTAGAAGGAGGAGAAGAAAGACATATTTCAATCGGGGCAATGAGCAAGTTTCCAGGAGGGAGGCAACATCTGAGCTGTGCTTTGCAAAATGAGTAAGATTTCAACAGGAAGCAGTGAGATTGTGCCCCTAATTCTATGCCACATGTGTTCCTTGCATAAGAGATTTCTAGAGAGAAATCTAGTGCTATGCCTAACTTGCGAACATCTTTGATTCTTTCTGATGAGGTGTGATTCAGTTCAGTTCTGGGAGAGATCTAGGTGATGAAATGCAGGGTCAAAGAACTAGGGGCTCATTGGGTTTTCCTAAGGGAATAGTAGATGAACTTAGATCTCTATAAAATGTTAGTACCCAAGGAACAAGTGTTTATGAGCCTTCTGTGACATACAGCTGAGCTCCATGCTGATGATATCCAGTTTCCTTGCCATCCACCTACCACTGTGGCGGCCATATCAAAAGCCCCAAAGGCATCAGAGTCCACCGGGGGCAAGGGAATCCCTCCTCCTTCTTCTCATTGGGGTCCTCAGACGTCACACATTTCTTGGAGTGTGCTGTGCTCTGGAGCTTGAAATGAACTTAGTCTGAGCTTCAGCCTTTTGGATTTCTCTTGAGTGAATCAAGACAGTTTAAACATGTAGTAAAGGGTGTGAGAAGGTGGCTTGCAGCCTGTGTGTGCTGGAGAGTGCTGTCCTGACAGTGGGATGTGCTGTCCTGACAGTGGGATGCTTGCCGAGAATCCTGGCTCCACTCTGTCTACTGTGTTTTGTCTCTGGGGAAAAAAGGTGAGATCTACATTTTCAGTTTTACAAGTCAAAATGAGATTCCCTTCTGTCACTGACTGAGAGCACTGATGCAGAGTGACACCAAATCTCAGTCCTTTCTCAGGCAGAGGAGACAATGAAAATAACAATATGATTTTTCCTGAAGACTGCTAAGTCCAGTCGACTCTTTCACTTTGGGTAGCACAGAACTCAAGTTAAAGGGAGGTTATTCACAATAAATGTTCTTTCAAGATCACTTTTTTCCATAGTTTCAAAAACATATATTTAAAAATGCATTGCAATTCATAGTATAATGAGTTATTAGAAAATTGAGGTTGAAAATACAATTGAACGTTCAGTTATATTTTCATTTTGTAGAAAAAGCCTTGATAGATCTTCCTGAACTTCTCTTCATTATTGACTAGTTTAATACTTTTGAAATGACCAGTTAATAAATGAATGGGAACCTATTATGTGCTGTGCCGGGACTTTTAGAAGATTTAGCAGCAATATAAGCTGTGATGTTTCCACACTAGAAATTTGCAGTAAGACTGTGAAGACAAGAGTATACATGGAGTATTCTGTGTGACATATAGTTGTTTTTTTTTTTCTCCAGACTATAAGTGCTATAGGACGTCAGAGGAGAAAAAGATCAATGAAAGATGGAGTTATCTGGAAAGACTCCTTGAGCTCATAGAATTTCATTCTTTCATAATCCATCTGTTTATACATATAACTCACCTTTCTGACTGAGTGACCTTGAGCATATTAACTTAGCACTCTGTACATTCAGTTTTCATATATGTGAAAGAGGAACACTTTTATCTGCTTCACAGGATTGGGTTTTTTAGGTATTGTTTTAAGCAGTGGAAATGCAAAAATGATAACATCACAATCTCTGCCCACAATCTCAAGGACCTCACAGTCAATGTCTTCCAGGTAGACATGGAAACAAGAGTGTCTCACAGAGTGAAAGTACAGTAAAAGCAGTCAGTACTATGTCAACATATTATGACTTGAGGGCATCAAGGGTAACCCTGCCTGAGATACTCAGGGAAGGGCTCACTGAGGATGAAAGGCTTGATTGGATCTGCCCAGTTGACTAGAAGTTTATAAAGTGGGTAAAGGCAGTAGCAAGGACAAAAAGCTGAGTGTGCAAACTCATAGAGATAACAGTCTCCAAGTAGTTTAGTATGACTAGAGTATCAAATGTGTTTGTTATCAAATTGTTTGTAACACATCACCCCAAAACTTAGTCATTTAAAAAAACAATGTATTATTTCTCACAATTTCATGGATTGACGGAACTTAGCTGGGTGAGTGTTCTGCTCCATGTGGCATCTACTAGGGCCGCTCATTCAGGTACATTTTGCTGCCAGCTGACTGGGCTGGGAAGTACAAGAACCCTTCACTTAAGCGTTTGGCACGTTGGTGCTTCTCCATGTGGCCTCTCCAGGTGGCTATCTTGGATTTCTTCACAACATAACGATCTCAGGGTAGTCAGACATTTTATGTGTCATCTGTCTTCCAAAAAGAAAGAAGCAGAAGATGCTAAGCTTCCTAAGGTGTGGGCTCAGACTTCTTAAGGTCTGGGCTTCAGAACATGACTTCCCCAACTTCCTGTTGGTTTAAACAAGTTACAAGGCCAGCCCAGATTCAAGATGAGGGGATAGACTCCAGTTTTTGCCGGGTGGAGTGACATATATCTACAGGGAGTGAAGGAAGTGAGGGTGGCCGTCATTGGAGATTATTATACAAGTGTTTACAGGGAGTTGTGGGAAATGAGATTGGAGAAGTTGCTGGAGCCAGTTAATGGAGTAACTCATAGGCTGTGCTCTGTTATACGGAGCTGGGTGGCTTTGCTTATGAGCTTCTAGAGCGAGGCTGTGGTGGAAGTAGATATCAGGAAACATGCCCTCTATTTCTCACTCACACTGTGAATTGCCCTAAAAGGATTTTAAAGTCTCTATAATGATAAAGTGTTTAAAATAGTTTTGCAGTTTTTTGGATACGTACGTATTTTTTTTCATCTTTCTCCTGCTGTTGAGAATTTTGGTTTACTGTTGTAGAAAATACTGCAGTGAACATCTTTGTGAATGTAATTTTTATATTGTTAGACTATCTTTTTAGAGAAGTTTCTAAAAATGAAATAATTGAGGCCAAGGGCATGAACATTTTAATGTAACTCAATTTGCAGCAAAGAGCATGATTATACATTTTAGTGTAATCAGGACTTGAACTGTTGCTATTCTCTGCCCACCATCTTGGCTATCTAGTTAAACTTGGCTCTAAATTATTCCTTTATATGACGTATAACAATGTAAAGCCCTCCATATTATTTCATGAGTTTACTTCTACCTCTGTGCTGTTAGATTCATAGTGGGCTATCTCTGTTTCATCCTGTAATATCCTACATGTAGAACTTCATTGCCTTTCACTATATATCCATTTTATCAAGCCGTGTCAAGATTTTATTATATACAGAAGGGTCATATTATACACCATAGTTTTATTTCTTCTTGAAGATATAATCCCCCTTTCTTCCTCATCCTCCCACTCTTTCTAGAGCAATAAGCAAGCTTTTCCTCTTGTCTCTTAGAAGAGTTCCATATATACTTAGTTCTCTTAGACTAATTATTGTCTTCTATCTGCAAGCATTTATCAACTTATTTTTCTTACTAAATATAGTTTATTTCTTAAAATAAACTCTGGTGCCAGGTTTTCCATCTTTTTATTTTTATGTTCTAAATGTTTTTAAGATAATGCAAAATTTTTGTTTAATAATTGGAGAAAATATGGCTTGACAAACTTCACTGACTTCAAGTTGAGCATAGTATACACCAGCTCTAAGATTTTTCTGCCTTTTAATGAATCAATTTCTGTTTCAATCTTTATTGTTTTCTTCCTTTTGCTTTGGTAGGACACTTTTCATGTTCATTGTGCAATTTCTTGAATTGAATTATTAGTACATTTATTTTTATTTTTTCTTAAGGAATAAAAGCTCATGGATATGAATTTACTTCTTAAAACTATTTTTGTTGTATATTGAGTTTGATTTGTAACATTTCAACTTTTATTACAGTTAAAGTATTTGGTAATTTCAGGGATTTTTTTTCTCTTTGATCTATCTAATTGTTTTGGGGGGAATTTATTCACTTCCAAGAAGTTGGTTTTTTTGGGTTTACATTTGACTATTCATTTCTAATTTTATTGCATTGTGGTCAGATTATATGACCTATGAGAGGGTTGCTGTTTGGAATTTATTGATATTTTCTTTGTAGTCTAATACACAATAAAGTTTTGTAAGATTTTCATGGCTCTTTGGAAAAAATATGTAATATCTATTTTTACAAATATACTTATGTATATATGTATGCATAAATATGATACTGTGTTTTAATTATATCATTTAAATACTCTGTATTCTTATTTTAATTTCTTTTTTCATCAAATACTCATAGTGAGTTAGTCTTTATCAATTTGGCTTCCTATATTTAAATAGGTAGAGATATATTCATGGCCTTTCTCATAATCATCTTTGATAAGTTAATGCTTTGGGCTTGAATTTTTCCTTGTCTTACATTACTGCTCACACGGCCCACTCCACATGTCCCATGTTACATTCATGTATTTTGTTTTAGTTTGCCTGTATTTGTTTGGTTAGTAATTTTGATTTAGCTATCTCTTTTGTAAACAAAAACATAAATTGGATTTTATTTGACATAATCTGTGAATCTTCATGTTTCAAGAAGAGAATTAACCCATTTAAATTTACCGTTTTTGCTAGAATTTTTTTCCTTAGTGTTGTCATTTTATTTTATGTTTTGTGTATTTTTTGTGTTTCCCTGAAAAAAGAAATCAACTCTGTCTTCCCTTAAATGTACTGTGCTTTCTCGTCGGTCTAAGGAGAATAAGAAGGGGGATTGCTCGTGAGGTATTTGCAACAACAAACTGCCTCTTTCAATGGGCAGCTAGTAAGCACTTAGAGCTTTGTGAGCTGAGTGTAAATGCCACCATCACTGCTCAGTGTTTCTTGTGTCAGAAGCTCTTCTTTATGGAGTTGATGCTGTACAACAATCTTTTCATCTTTTGTTATTGCCCCTTATCTGCTTAATACTGTATGTATATCTGTGTTTTATATATAAAAAAGAGTAGGATTTTTTTCGCTCTCTTCCACCCCTAAGAATCAGTTTTCTCTCCCTTTGAGACAATATTGTCCTTATTGAGAATACATGCTGTATAGGGAGCTGTCCTGACTGCCACTCACTCCTGAATGAGCAAGTGTTGGTCACATGTTTGAAATATTTCCCACTTTTCCCCCAGGCACGCGGCTCCTTGATATGGCAGAGTTTGTGGAACATTCAGTCCTGTCAGCCCTTCCTTTTACAGCATTTCCTTTAAGCACCTGATATGTGGATGTTACTCTGTCCTAGTTTTTATCACTAAATCAAATTTCCCCCCAACTCTTACATTCATTTTCCTTTTCAGGGGAAATTTGGTAGTGGAGAAGAGAGGAGTTAGACTCATGGGCTTTTGTCACCATCTTACCTAGAAACCTACATGGCTGTTTCCTAAGAAAATTCTAGAATACAACCATAGGCATGGCCTTAAAATGAAACTGAGAAAATGTCCTTCTTCAGAGAGCTAAATAATTTAACATGATTGATAATTAGTAGTCAGAAGAAAAAGGAGTGCTACAGGTCAAGCCTGGGATAATCATTTTATGGAAATGTTAATTTCTCTGCATACCAAAAGTCACTCTTCAAATTAATTAGAACACAGATGACTACCTTAATGTGACTTTGTGCTTTATATATTATAACAGAAGAGGTATGATGCTGTCTGCTATTTATTCTACCTTTGAAGATTGCTAACACTGTTATTCAGATACATAATTTTCATTTTTTTCTCTTGTCACAATTTTCCTGCTTAGAACTCCAATATTAGTGTGGAATAGAGTGGAAAATCAGATTTCCTTACATTATATTCAATAAATTCATGGTGCATCATGCTATTGCCTCAGTAACCTCAAAATTCTTGTCTTTGTTTTCATATGGGGACCCAGAAGCTCATAACGTTTAGTAGCTTGATCCAGGCAAATAACGTCCTGAGAAAATGACTTCACATTGTTCATAGCTGTCAGGACATTCAGAACATTAAAGTGAGGTGATTGTGGGTGGTGACAAAGTTAACATGTTTTAGTATAATTACTTAAATATAAAATATAATTAAAATGGGTTTCTTAAAAAGATTTAAAAATATCTTCATAAAGATATTAAAATTTTTGTAGTTCTTTCGGTTTATCTATTTTTAAAAATTTCTTACATTTCTTTATTACATTGCCAATTTGGGGAGAAAAATAATAAAAATATAGTTTTTCTTAAAAGCTCTTTTTTTCCTCTCCTTTCCTTTCTTAGTAAACATCACACACTCTAAACTTCATTTCAGCTTTGAAAATGGCAAATGCTGCTTTAATCAATGGCTGTATTTCCTCCCTTCCTCCTTTCCTTTCTTGCAACTAAAGCGTGTTTTATCTCTCACAGGCAAAACGTGTATGAAATCAAAGGAACAGCTGAAAATATGCTCCTGGCCCGATTAAAGCAATTCATTTGTGTAACATCTCAGAAACACCCCCTCGTCTTCTTCATTATCTGTTTCTTTCCTGCTTTTCCTGGACTCTGGGTTATTAACCTGGATATATCTCTGCCTTGAGCTCAAAAAGTGGGAAAGTATAGTGAGGGTATATAAACTTTTACCTTTAGCCTATTGTATCAATTTCTGAACGGTCAACTCTAGTTTTCATTTACTTAATTTCAACTAGGACATATTATTAGGCTCCAAGTAGGTTGTGCTGGATGCTACATATATTCTGAAGAGTGGAACAAATATGTTGTCTTCTCTATCTTGTTCATAAATAAACAAGTGTGGAAGAAAATCTACCAGAGGGCTGTAATCGTAAAGCTTTATTTGATAATGTGGATCATGTGAGGGCTCAGAACGAGCTTAATTACTTGGAAAAGGAGGATGAAATGTTTTATACGACTGTAGCAAGAATAGGTCAGTGAAAGTTCACCAGCTGTAAGGAATAATTGGCCAAAGATGGTTCTTGAAGGAGGGACTATTGTTCTTCTAGATTAGCAACAACTGCTGGTCAATTTGGATTGTATCAAGAAGAACGGAGAGGACTAGTCAGGGGCTGAAGTTTTGTGCAAGAGTGCATGGGAGAGAAGCAGTTACAGGAGACAAGGATAAGGGAGACCCAAGGGAAAAATTCTCAGTCCTTCAATGTCTCTCGTTCAAGATGATATGAGGATTAAGAGACAGAGATTCCAATGAACGCTACCACGGAATACTAGGTAATTCTAAGATTATCAAAATTCTTATGTGGATCGGTAAAAATTGCCAAAATAAGTGAAGGACTACGCCTATGCCTTGCTCTGCTCCCGCTCCTACAGTAGTGGGGAAAGGAAGTTGCACACGTTACGTATCTCATTGAGTATGTGCTGCTATTCAATTTATTTCACAAGTTTTATTGAGTGTTTCCTATGTACAGTCTTTCATAATCTAGTGGAAGTCACGAACTTTAGCAATCACCCTAAAGAGTATATAATCACAAAGTGAGAGATACGTTCTGAAGGAAAGGAATAGGGTTTTTGAGAATACCTGATAGGGTACCTTTACTCATACTGGGAGGTTAGGGAAGACTTTCCTGAGGAAGCGAGAGGAGGTGAGCTATGAAGATGATAGATGCTGCAGAGAAAGAACTGATTAGGTTTGAGTTTTGGAAAGTTCACTATTAGCTTATCTTTACACGTTACTCTGAAATAAAATTGCAGTTTAGATATTTTCTTTTCTTTAACATTTTTTTATTGGGCAGATGAAGGATTTTTTTTAGATATTAAAAATATATAATATACAGAGGATTTTTAGGGGAAATACTCTATATGATACTATAATGATGGATATGTGTCATTATACATTTGTTCAAACCCACAGAATGTACAACACCAAGAGTGAACTGTAATATAGTCTATGGACTTTGGGTGATGTGATGTGTCAGTGTAAGTTCACCAGTTGTCACAAATGTACCACTCTGGTGGGGGAGGTTGATAATGGGGGAGGTTATGTGTACGTAGGGCTAGGTGAATATGAAATATCTCTCAATTTTTCCTCTCAATTTTTCTGTGAACCTAAAACAATAAATGGACCATTTTTACTCTGTTAAGCCTAATATTTTATCAAAAATGTTTTTCATTTTTCCCTAGTACTTACAATTAAACTCAAGAATGGTTTTATTATGTATCATCATGGTGACCCTTGAATTTTTTCAAACATTTCTCTCTTGGAAATTAATGTTTCTGGTTTCGGGGTTTGCTTTGTGAATAGTGTTGGCTATATATTTTTGTTCCAATTAAATTATGCTTTTAGGACAAAATCCCAAAGGTGAGACTATTGAGCTATAGTTGTATTTTAATAATATTATTCAATAAATTTTAGTTTTCCTGCTTTGGACAATTTACAAAGTACTTTTTTAAATATAGAGTTTTAAAAATGTTTATTTACATATATTTTCTTTTCATGTGTAGAAATGATCTATTTAAGAATACTTCTGGTGGCAATAACTCTTTTTTTTTGTGGAAGGGAGTGAAGCAATATATATTATTTTTCCTATTCTTTTCTTTGCTGGGAATAGATATTTGCACAATTATGTACCAACCACTAGGAGTCGCTAGTTTACCACATCCTCACGGTAAGGAGCTTATACCTGTAATCGCCTGCACACAGCTGAATTGAGCAGTATTGAGGAAACCCGCATATGGTGCAAATCTTACTAAAATGCCAATGCAGTTCTTGCCTTAAAAAGAACATGAAGTACATGCCTGCGACACTTAGGTCAATACAGTGAATTGGTAAGTTAGGAAATGAGATTTTAAATTTTTAATGGTTCTTCCCTTCTAAGGTAATGTGCAGAATAAACAAAGTTTTATCTTTGAAGAATTGGAGGGCTCACTCAGCCAGTTCAGGACAAGGTCTCATTGAGTCTGAGCACTTGGCAGTTGTTTGAAAGAAAATTCTGGTATGCTTGCTCAGGAATGATGTCAGGCAAAATCAGACTTTACCTACTGCTATTTGGGCTTACTGGAGAACACCTCAAATATAAACATCCTGAAGCTTTCAGATTTCTTCATTATCCTACTTTATCACGGGCACTATTTAATCAATAAAGAGTAGATATTATTTTTTCGCACTACTGTTGTTACTTTAGAAACCTGCAGAAAAATTTATATTTTTTCAAGTATGTTTTCAAAGATGAAATTTAGGGTCAAAATGGTTTCATTAGAAGCAAAATTATTATGGAAATGAAGTGTAAATTTAATTTGGTTTATAAATACTGCTTTATATGCAATGTCACAGAAATCTCTCTCTAGCATAAGTAGAGTTGTAGTCATCTGTCCTTGTGACTCGTGGTTTGCTCTGCTGTGGCTAATACTGTCTGATTAAAAATACACATTATGGCAGGGTAGAAATAGCTTTGGTTACAGAGTGATGGGGAACAAAGCACAGACATAAATTTGCTACATCCAGTGCTATTTTATGACCCTAATAAATCATCTTTAAGTTTGACCCAAAGTTACTTGGAGAATAAATCATCTTGATTTTTCCAACTTGTGCTTTTTGATATGTGGGCTTTGGTTTGCACAGTGGAGAAATCTTGACTAATAATCTATGTATTTGGAAGATGTATTTTTGTCATTCTAGCAAAATAACCAATTTACCTGTGACCAAGTTTTATTTTTGCCTTAAATATTGTCACTATTCATTTTGTTGTAAATTTATACAGCAAAACCATAAATTCTACAAGTTTAGATTTATTGTAGAGAGCTGTCATCTTTAATTATAGTGTTTTGAAGATGACTCTGTAATGTACTCCCCAAAGTGCAGTTATAAAGGATGGTAAAACAGCATGCTGACTGTATGAAAATATAAACTGCAGTAAATACTATAAATTTTATGTTAATATTTTATATTAATAAAATAGACAATAGAATATGAATATCTAACAATATACATGTATATCCCTCTCTTTATCTCATCCCTCACAATGGGACGCCATCTTGGTAGTAGTCCCTTGGCCATGTTAGTACTCTGGATACTATTTCCTGAATGTTGTTTGCTTCTGTTCTTTTCCCTAAATTCCTACTACATTAATTCAGTCTCTTACCATGGTTAGTTTGTAGTCATTTTGACAATTTGTTGAGCAAATGAATATTTTAATTGATATATGTATATAAATATTCTATAGTAATAGGAGTTTATTACCTGTAATTATGGTACCTTTTGGGTAGGTGATGTCTTAAAATAGATTACTGAAAGTTGGAATTTGGATTATCTATATGATATTTTTTCCTTTTTTTTGCTATCTGTGGGAAACAGAATATTTGGTGAAGGTAATTATTTAAAAAAAATTTTCAAATTGAAATATATGTGACACATAACATTGTGTAAATTTAAGTTGTACAACATGTTGTCTTGATACATTCATGGTGAAGGTTATTATTGATCACAGAGTAGATTGGCAAATTGCACTTTTAATGAGCAGGAACATTGTGTGTCTATTTACAGTCAGTGCCCTGGCTAAAGTTCAAAATTTATGGCAGAAGAGAATCATAAAAATGTGTAGCTGAAGATGTATTAAGAATCTTTAATTTTCTGAAACTTTGACATCTGGGACCTTGCTGACACTGGAAAGAAACAGCAAACATCTGGCCCTGGAGTGCAGCTTTGCTATGCCAGCCACAGTCCAGAGCCCACACCCTCCACCATCTTTGGGATAGCACTCAGCCACTACCCCTCTGCCCTAATCATCTCAGGGCCAGGTCCCAGGCCTCTAGAGACAACCCCTATACCCCACAGCCAGGTGAAATTATTCAAATTAGCCAATCCCAACCCTGCTTACCCTGCTTGCCTTTCCAGTGGGGAAACCGTAATGGAGGTGTCCCCCACTCCCCTCTTCCTATTTGGCCCCTGTGTGGCCTGGCTTGCCCCCTCCTCTTGGGAGCTGTGAGTGTAACAGCTATCTTTTATCTACTTATCTGTTGGCCTCACCATATCTGAATAATAATAATAAAGCCTACATTTTAAAATAGGAGAGAATTTAATACTTTTTTAAAAGCTTACATTTATTGAGTACTTTATGACAGGCACAGTGGCAAACGCTTTACGTGCAGGATCTCACTAAATCCTCCAGCTTTAGGACATAGATGCTATTATTACCCCCATGTTACAAATAAAAGGACTGAGGCTGTGAGAGATTAGGAAAGCGACTCAAATTCCATAGCCAGGACGTGGTGGAGCGAAGGTTAGAACAGGGCTTTCTGAGACTAGTCTCTACTGTCAGCTGCCGAGCTTGAATATGCTCCTGTCACCTGGCTGTACTCTGTCTAAAAAAACAGCAAATTCATTCCCTTCATTTCCATTTATACTTTTCATCCATTGGCTGATTATTTTCTTAATATGGCAATAAACTTGAAAGGAATATACTGAAACTTCTATCCCATAAAAAGAGAGCTCCACATTTTAATTGTATAATCAATGTTCTCCATGTACATGTAATTAAGTAGAGCATAAAGACTACTTCAACGTACCTGAAAAAATGGAAAATTTTAATTTCTGAAGATAATATCACAGAACTACAAGTTAATGATAAATTGTAAAAATATAAATGATTGAATAAAAAGTCATCAAAGTAGCTGTTATAAGGGGGAAAATGTCTGTTTGTGCCTTTTCATAAAAAAAAAGAAAAAAGGAGATACCACAGAGGTCACATTTGGGCAGGCATGCTTGAATTTCACATTTGTGGCATTTCCCAACAGAGAATCATCTGATCTAAACATTTTACGTGTCCTGACTTCTCCATAATGTAGAGGGTCTTGTTTCAAGGAATAATCCCCTCTGAAAACGGAAATTTAAACAGAAGAAATGTTTTTCACCTTTCTGATCCTTCTTCTTGTCTACAGTCATTGGCTCAATATTGTCTGCCACAGACACATTCTGAGAACTAGCTTAAAAAATATGATTAGCAAATTAGTAGATTTGGCTTTCCTGGCAATGAAATACACCTCAAGTTGTTGACTTGATATTTGGTAGCTACATTAGGTCCTCCTTGGCTGTCAAAAGGTATTTTAACATCAACAGACAACTTAGGAACAAATGGCTTAACAGAAGCACAACCCAGATGACTCCTGGGATCTCTGACCACTTAGGATACGGGGGACATTAAAGTGAGCTGCAAAACTGCATTCTTGGTGCATGTCCAAAGTCCTCACCAAGATTTTCATGAATTCTTGAGGGCAAAGGGGGGAGGAGGGTAAAGAGGTTTGGCGTTCTTACAATAGCTTCTGCCTCAGGTGTGTTTCTTCTTCCTGCAGTTTCTCTGCTGCACCATAGTTACCCTTGTTGTGAAACTCAGCCCTTTCTGGTTTCTCTGTACACGATACCTACAAAGCACTTCGGAGCAGAATTTACTTCAGACTCAGAGGGGTAGATGAAGCGAGAGAGAGAAAGGAGGGACTTTGCACTAAACAAACTGGCTGTGACAGACAGCTTCCAATTAAATCTGAGTTTCTTCAAAGTTGTTTTGTGGGCACAGCCCTTCAGGTGTCTTCACCACACAGCCTTAGATTGCCCCACTTAGCACTGACAGCACCCCTTGTCCCCAGCCTCTCTGTCCTCTCTCTTTGAAGCAAAAGCAAAGACTCTTTCTTTGTCTTCTACAGAGCAGTGAGGCCATTCTCCTTTACTGCCTCTGGGCTCCAACACTCTCCCATCCTCAGATGCACTTTTGCCCTCAAGATACCCCCCAAATCAAGACATTTCCCCCAAGCAACTTTTTCCCTTAGAGGTATCCTGCTTGAGGCAATGATTAGGAATTTTAAAAAACTCATATAAAGTCCATCATACACTGAATTAAGAAAACAGCTGTCAATCACTAACAGCTCCTAAAAAATAGACGATTAAACCAGCCCAAAGCATATAGTTGTCTCAGCAGTCTGTGAGCATTGGTAGGGAGGCAATGAGCCCACTACATTCCTAACATGGTTTGATGTGAGATGGTTGCTGGAGTTTAACTTCTACTTAATGTACTTTTTGTTAACTGTTGTGATATATAAGCCTATGCTGATCGTATTATTACCAAAACGTATGGGGAGAAGTGGCAAGGACTGTATTATAAATTCATAACTTTTTCAGCCATAAACTAGGGACAATAAGTATAGCTACAGGTGTTTCCCTTCTTCTTCAATTCAACCCTTACCTCTTTCTCAGAGATTATTGGAATGCCTTTGTACCACAGTCAAATTTTCCTTCCTTGGTCCTCAATTAACTACATTTGCAGAGAGTCTCGACTTTATTTGTTTTGCTTGTCCTGAATACAGTTGTCTTATTGCATTAGTTAGTTTTTGATTCACCTTGCACAGAGGCTGAGGCCCATCACCACTCAGTAGATGATAGCTTGGCATGGGGCTTGATGCTGGACTCTGCAAAGTGTCCAGCTTGTTCTCTTAATTGAATTTTTGACTCTTGGAAAGTATCCAATTTAAAACACTGGATTCAGGAATCAGTAACAGTTATTTATTCTGCACTGGGAGGAAAGGTATCTGGATTTATGTGGAGTTTTTCTGGAGGACAAATCTGTTTATTTGAACTCTCAAACATAAGTCCTCAGCAGTGTATGTACCTCACTGGAAGCTTCCAAATGCTTGCTTGTCATCATTTGGGCGTGTGTGTGATATCCTTCTTACATTTTGGCTGATTTGTCTTGAATGCTGGGCTCAAGGAACTGATGCTATGATTTTCCTGCTTTCTGTCTCTTTTATCCTGATTGCAAATCCCAGAGCAAAGAGATGATAGTTTATTCTGGTCCCATAGAAAAAGGAGATACTGATACTTATGATCTGATGTAGACAAGACTTGTATTGAAGCAGAGTTTAGTTGCTGCGGTGTTTTCTGGCATCTTTAATTTAGAAATGTACCTGTGTGTTGTGGTAGTCTTTGAAAGAGTACTTGGATGCATTTTATTATTTGTAGCACATTCTTTAGCTTTAATTCTATGCTCCTTTTTGTGGTGGACTGGTGTCTGTTTATTAGGTTGAACCATAACAAATTGTCTTTGTTCCTTTTTAGGAATGATGGCAGTGCTGTGTTGTTCAATCTTATATTATTTCAGAACAAAGAGCAACCAGAGGAAGGGAGATTGTGACCAAATTGCAAACTATAGGTATCAAGGAGCCAGGCCACAGAATTCCACCTTGTTGAACTGAGTTATCCTAACACTACGATCTAAGGCAGGCAGTACGCCTGGGGGAGTGAGATGCCAGACATGGGTGAAGGCCATGGACACCAAGCATCCTGCTTTCTTTCCTTGGTTCTGAATCTTGAGGATTCTTGTCCATTAGTCGAGCTAAAGCTTTGGAAAGGAATGCTACAGCATGGTCTTTCATTCAGCAAATATTTATGAGAAACTAATGTGAGTCTCGTCCCATGCTAGCTGGCAGTCTTATACAGTGTTGGTCTCTTCATGGAGAAGAGATTGGTAGCAAGCAAGAATAAAACCAGGGAAGTGGTGGACCCTTGGAATAGTATGTTGTCAGTAGTGGCGATGAGAAATGGGTGGATTCAAAATAAACATTACAGGTGAATCAACAGGACTTACTGACAGATTAGATGTGGGGTGATGAAAAGTGAGGAGTCAAGGTCAACTGCTGGAATGCTGATTTGAGTAAGTGGCTATTTGATGGTGCCATTTGTAGTTTAGTAAGTGTGTGCTTTGGTTTTAAGAGCCTGGATAGTTTCCATATGAGGGTTTATGTTTTGAGTCTTAGAGACTGCTTCATTTATACGTTCTAATAAAATTCTTTGACTTTTATTTTCATACCTCATAATATCTTAACTGGTTACTTTTATATTTTCCAATATTTTTTCCCATTTTGTTTTATTTTTAAAATGTTTCTGAGGCTCTCTTTATTTTAATTGTTTTAGTCTGCTGTGGCTTTGGTTATAATATTTTACTTCACTAGTATCTTTTCCTAGATTTTATTTGCTTAGTTTTATCTAGTTTTCATTGATTATTTTAAACTTCGTTTTATTCTCACAATTTACTTTTTTTATTTTACTTTTTACTGCTTCAGGTATGCTTTTGCAGTGACCGTGCTTTGCCTTATTAAATGGTTGGTAAGATGAATGGTCACTTCATGGATAGTTTTTGTATTACCCCAGCCTCTAAATCAGGGGACTGTGCATTCACTCTCGATGCCCTGAAACACACCTGCCTACATCCTTTAACCAATGACCTCTATTTCTGTCCGTTTGGCTGTGTGCTTCACAGGAAGGAAAACAGGAGACACACAGGTCAGACTTTCACAGTCTAAGTTTGCCTACACTGATGGCGTAAATAAGATGCTGGAACAGTCTATGAGGCATATGAAATGATAAGATCTAAAATCTATGTTCTTTGTCATCTATCACTGAACATTAGAGAAAAAATATATTGCTATCATGGTGTTTGAGTATGGTAATAAAAGTAACAGTAGCAATAGATATTATTTATTAAGTACTTACTACGTTCTACATTAAACTGTGGCTTAATGTGTGCTAGTATCATGCTTTATTCTCCTAGTATCACTTAGATGGAGATATTATTTTTAAATATATATATATATATATATTTAGAAATGAAAAAAGTGAAGTTCAATGAAGAAAAGCAGAGATTTTAGAGCCAGGTAGACCTTGATTTGAATCTTGACCCTGCCAACTGTTAGCTGTATGATGATCTTGAACAAGTACCCTCGTAATACTTGTACTTTCATAAACCTCTTTGAGTCTCAGATTCTCTATTTTTAAAATTGAGGATTTTAAAAGACAACTTGCAGGGATGCAGTGAAGATGAAATGAGTGGTGCTCGTAGAGCACGTCGTCAATGCCAGGTCCTCATTAAACTATTAGAGGCTTCCCCTAGGACAGCTACTGTGTTGCTGCTCAAACTCCTTCCTCCCACACTCCTTAAGAACTGTCCTCCTGGCGTTGTCCTACCTGCTGAAACAGCTAACGTCCTCAAGAGATGAATCAGGGGAACCTTGTAACTTTCAGAAAATCCCAAGCTTGCTTTTTTGGAGGCCACAGAGGCCAGGACAAAGGGAGATGACAAAGGATTACCAGGCTTTGTTCTCAGTCCAGATTTAGAGACCTGAGTTTATTCATCCTCCCTGAACCTGCCTGCACAGTTAGTTCCTCCTTTTGCTTCTCCGAACAGGAGACAGTTCTGGCAGGGAGAGTCCCTGGAGGAATGAAGGAAAGAGTCTAAAAATATCAACAAGAACTCTCTTTGGACGAGGTTACTATTGCCACCCTGTTTTACTTTTCCTAAATCTTGTCCTAAAAAAATTCTTAAGTTTTGGGAAGTACCCAGGAGTTTGTGCTGGTCTCCAACTCACTCTCTCTAATGTCCTCCTCTTCTTATCACTCTCTCTGTCTCTCTGTCCATAAATCTAACTATATATCCATCCATACATATATCTATACATATATGTGTATCTTTACAGCTATATCTGTTATGTATTTATCTATGTATCTGTGTATTCATCTATCATCTATGTGAATCATAGGTTATTGGTTCAAACAAGGTAGATATTTATTTGTCTGAAAAATAAATCTGAGTTAGTAGTGGTCCAGGGGTGTAGATTGTCTTGCCCCATGAATGATTCTTCTGTCTTGTTGCATCTTCCTTCAGGGTGAGTCCTCACTTCGTGGTTAAAAATGGCTCAGCTCCATGACATTTTTTTCCAGCTTGTTAAAAGGTAACAAGAGTACATATAGGATGATCAGCTTGCTTTTAAGAGTATGTCCTGGAAGCTGTATGCTTTAATCTGCTCATGTCTCACTGGCAAGGACTTAGTCACATGGCTACATCTAACCACACAGGAGGTCGGGAAACAAATATTTCATAAATGTTGCTCCCAAATAAATTTCAGGTGATTTTCTAACTAAAAAGGAGAATGGACAATGGATAGAGCAGTGAGGTGGGGGTAATTAATATTTTCTCCACACTCTCAGTAGAAGGAGGATAGTCCCAACAAGAGAAGGTCACTACCGTTGATTTAAAAAAGAAAGTGGGGGGCTGGCCCCGTGGCCTAGTGGTTAAGTCTGTGCGCTCCGCTGCAGGCTGCCCAGTGTTTCGTTGGTTCGGATCCTGGGCACGGACATGGCACTGCTCATCAAGCCACGCTGAGGCAGCGTCCCACATGCTAAAACTAGAAGGACCCACAACGAAGAATATACAGCTATGTACTGGGGGGCTTTGGGGAGAAAAAGGAAAAAATAAAATCTTTAAAAAAAAAAAGTGGTTGCCAATGAGTTTTTCAAAACACCTCTTTGGAATTAGGCTCAATGGAAAATCCATTACTTCTCCTAGTTTGCTGAAAACAACAACAAGAATAAACAAATATTATTCCCGTTACCAAGGCTCTGCGTGTGCCTGGCACCATGCTAAGCACATAACATGCATTATCTCATTTATCTCATTTATTTCTTACAGCCCTACCTGATAGAGATATCCTTATCTTCACTTTATTGTTGAGAAAACTGAGGTTTTGAGGGGTTAAGTAACTTACCCAGCTCACACACAGAATAAGTAGCAGAGAGAGGATTTGATGTGTGGCTAAGCCCACAATTTTAACCCCAACGTGGCAGCCTTCCTGACATAACTTGTTACCTGCATGATTCACTTTCCTTCACCCTAAGGTTATAGAAAGATTCTCATCATCCTTATTCTTTTGGTCTGAAGACACATAATAGATGGACTCAAGCAGGCATCAACCCCAATAGAATGAAAGAAATCTTCAGCTTCATTGCTGGTTGTACTGGTTACTTTCTGTTTTCCCTTCCAGATCCACTCTCTCTGGCTAGGTCTGAACCTCAGGAAGGCCCACT
This sequence comes from Equus caballus, assembly GCF_041296265.1. NCBI lineage: Eukaryota > Metazoa > Chordata > Mammalia > Perissodactyla > Equidae > Equus > Equus caballus. The sequence goes on along the minus strand of NC_091686.1, from coordinate 90,839,484 downwards.
TTACAGGCTGTATCGCACAGACGCCTTTGCCCTCTGCCTTCAGTCAGGGGGAGGCTAGGGTAGGAAATCTGGGCGAGGCAGGAGTCTCTCTCTGGTGGAGGTATTTATTTTCTCTGCTCCCTTCATTCTGAGATGCTTTCTGGCAGTTGCTGAGTTTCTCTCTGCCTCTTTCCCATAGCTACATCTTTTGTTAGATTCTGCGATTCTGCATCTTCCTCATGAACATTAGACCTGGGGTAGTAACAGCTTCCGGTTATTGCCAGCCACTGGGTGCTTCACCAAACTTGTTGGTTTACTTAATGTTGTCCACACTTCTTTAGAAGGGCCCTTCATCAGGTCCATCTAGTAAATAATAATAAATAAATAATAATACCTGCCATAATAATAAATACCATCTCTGTCCTGCTGGGATCTTGAAAGATGCATTGGGTGATTCTCAAGTTTAAAAAGAAGCACTATTAGACAACCATGACTCTTTAGTATTGTTGTGCCTTGTAAGAATGGAATATCTGCTTCATTTCATGACCATGACCTTCAGTACACTGCAGAGAAATCTTTCTAGGTGGCAACCGGGGGTGATGTCTTCCATCTTTTGCTAATTTTACTAAGATAGAAATATGAAAGGTAAAGTCATTTTTACTGACTATATAAACTGCAGTGATGAGTCTTCAGTATCCATGTCCAAACATCCTTGGATCCCGTCTGAAATTAAGGTCCATTCAAGTTGGAGCTCTCTCCTATTAATGGAATTTTAATTGATATTTTGATCAACTAACTATATTTCCCAATTACTTTTATGATGTGAATTTTCCTCAAATATTTTTCCTGGTGAGTGGTTAAATATCCATATTGTCCCAGAAAAGCAATCCACTCAATCTTCTTCAGCAGTACTGTTCACTAGCTGTCCTCAGTTTTTGACTCTTCAGAGAGCCCTAGCTGAAAGCTAGCTAAATTTCCCATAATGAAGAATGCTTTAGCCATTCTGCAACTTAGCTGAGAACCTTTACGGTCTGTAAAGTCCTAAAATTTCATACCAACTTTTCTTTTTAATAAGTCACAAAATTGAGTCTTTCATCCCAATATTTTGCATGAGCCCCTCCTTTTTTTTTTTTTTAACTACGTCGTCTTTCACTTTATGGTCATATCATCTAAAAACAATGTAAAACTTTTGTAGATCTCTATTTATATTTTATTATTTATTGACTCTAGACAGAAAATGTTTGTGGACCAAATTTTGTGAGCTCGACATTGATTCTAAGTTATAAACGCTCTCAGGGAGTCTAATAATAAGAATAAGAATACAAATACTATTTGTTAAATTTCTATTCTGTGTCATGCAAGGTTCTAGACTTATATATCATCTCATGTAATCCTTACAACAACACTGTAAATATTATTATACCCAATTTACAAATGAGGAAACTGAGCCTTAAAGAGTTTATGTTTCTTGTTCTAGTTAAATTAATTCATAAGTGGAGGTGCTAGGATTTAATCTGGGGTCTTATTTAGAAAAGCTTTGGTGGGCCTAACCACTGCATTCTGAAAATCAGTTTATGCAAAGAGAATTTTGTGACACAGCAGACAACAATCTTAAATCTATTAAATAGAAGAGTCTTCTGGCTTCTTCTAGTTCAACTCCAACACTATCTTTTTTTTAACTGGTGACTTGATACCACTTTTATATGATTTAATATTAATTTTAAAGGAATAAGAGAGATGACTTTCTGCAATAGAGAAGAGAATAATATATTCCCATGATCATCTATTTTGATGATACGGCTTTATTATAAAAAAATCAAGATTGGCTTCCACAGGAAATTGTTCTTTACAGCTACTCTGAAAAAAAAATGGCTCAGCATTAATTATGTACAACTAAAATCATTGTCTTTGGCAGGCATTTTCTAACACCCAACCGTCTGTATTCTATAGTTGCGTAAAATAAGTCAATGAGTTTACTTAATTTTGCAGTTAATTCTTCCTGCCAGAGGAACAAGAAAACTATGCTCTTTAGAATAGATTATCCATGGGAATCTTTACTGTGTTTTTTAAGACCCTAGTGGGATATTGCTATACCTGCTTTCAGCATTTTCCAAGCCTAAGAATTTGGTGTAGAAGTCCAGGGCCTCAATGGAATTTTTTCACGTACTGGAGCAGATCCAGAGCTGAATCCCGAAGTAAATTCTGACACTGTCAGCAGGGCCCAGGTGGCCCGCCTCCAGGGTTGATGTAACCTCCCGTTCTGGTGGGCATGGCAGCCAGAGCAACAAACATTTATTGAGCACATCCTTTGGCAGGCGTTGTGCTAGGTGCTGGTTGAGCTCCTTGAACGCCAATCCCGCCATCTGCTCTCCTGATTACACAGCAGAAGGATCCTAGCAGCCAGCACTAGACAGTCCTAGCCTCCTGGCCTGCATGAGAGAGCGCAGCCTCCAGGGGTTTGCTCTTCACTTTCCAGCCAAACAAGAGAAGCGATGGTTAGGGGAAATCATTTACACAGTGTTTGTCCCTCTCATTCGTCTAGGTATCTGGCATTCTATCATCAGATCACATCAGCTTAGTGTCTTGCAGGTTTCCCTCCATAAAGGTGCACTTTAATTTATACCTTCCTTTAAAAATCAGCAGTCATTATAAGAAACAGCCATTTGGAATTTAATCCTGTATTTACTGTAGTTACAAAAAGAGTCAGGACTTTAATACAGCAAATACTTATTATTGAGTGTCTGTGGTGCACCACACAAAGTGCTGGGTCCTGTAATCACCACTGGGCTTGCTGTGCAGTGGGGCAAAATGTGGTCTGAGAGCACAGAGGAGGGAACAGCTGATTCTGTCTGGGAACATCGAAGAAGCTTCATTGAGAAAGTAATATTTCAATGGGTTTGGGAGAATGTATAGGAGCTTTCCAGGATAGAGTTTATGGAGGATAGAAAAAACTTGAAGTAAAGAATGGAGCATGTGCAAAGGCCTATGATCTCATGGAAGGACCGAGTATGTTCAGGAGAAGGGGAGAAATTCAGAGTATCAAGAGCATATGGTATTAAAGGACAGGGCTGGGAAGGTTGGTGCAACCAGCGAGTGAAGGTCTTCGTAGACTATGCTAAAGGGTGTGGGTCTCATCCCAGTCACTAGAAGATACTCCAACAAGCAGTGTAGGGTATGCAATAAAATGGACAGAGATAGATAAATAAATGGCAGGGCAGCACTTAAGTGAGAGGGAAAAGGAGCCTGGTTTAAACCAGGAGGAGAGATGAAAACTTCTACTGTTTGATTCAAGAGGCATGTCTGTGATGGCATTTATTTGAAGACTATATATGTACATATATTTTCTGTGTGTGTATGTGCGAAGAAGATTGACCCTGAGCTGACATGTGTTGCCAATCTTCCTCTTTTTGCTTGAGGAAGATTGTGACTGAGCTAACATCTGTGCCAACCTTCCTCTATTTCATATGTGGCATGCCGCCACAACATGGCTGACGATCGGTGCTAGGTCCATGCCTGGGATCTGCAACCATGAACCCCAGTGCACCAAAGTGGAGCATGAACTTAACTACCATACCACCAGGCTAGCCCCTGAAGACTATATTTTTATAGTTAATGAAAAAGCAAGGACCTTATTATATTAGCCACTTCATCTAAAATATTATGCAAGGCATTGCATTGTTGAGACTAATGTACTAAGAAAAATTTTGTTTCAACTGAGGAGCTGACTCAGAATCAAATTTAAGGCTCTATCATAGCTATTATTTTGAGATTTATTTAGGACATTTCCTCTGTCCTGAATTCCTCCTCAGATTTTATTTTATTATACCATTGTATGGCTCTTTTATTGCAAGCTGGTTTCACGGTAAGATGAAGCATTGTATGAATAAATGTACATAGAAAGTAAAATAAAATAGTATATACAGTATGTATGCACACACACACAGTATGTATATTTGTATTATACATTCAAATTCGTGTTTGGTTGTGATTAATGAGAAAATTTTTAAGTTTTTCCAGGCCCCTTGAAATGTCAGGTTAATAGTTTTCAAACATTAGTGTTTTGTGTGGAATTCCAGAAGCTGGATATCAACGAAGGGATGGCTAAAATCTATGGGTGGGATTTTCAATAATTTTCGAGAAGAAAATACTTAAATGTTTGTATTTGCTTATTTTTTTTTATAATGGTTTTTGGAAACTCTTGACCTAGCAATCTTCCCAGAGCTCTAGAAGAGTGTGCTAAATACAAGCTGATTTATACCAATCTACTGTTTTCTTTGGCTTATTGTATCAAATCGATTGCTTTCACTGTGGCCTGGCATCTCACCTATGTTTTCTCCAGGCCTCTGATCCAAAATACAGTGTAGAATCTGATAGGAAGTTTCCTTGAACAAAACTTATCTAGAATGAGAGGCAGTGGTGACAACAAAGGGTCAAGTACACATAATATTTGGTAACCTTGTTGTCCTAATTAATTTCCTTCCCTCATTCTATCTCTATGCTCAGTTAACCACTATTTTTCCTAAAAGATAACTTCATCATCACTTTATGGAGAATGCTTTCCCTAACTCTCCCGATTAGGTTAAATTCACCCGATTCTATGCTTTCGTAGCATCTTGTGCCAACTTCACTTTTGCAGTATTTATGACAGTTAGAAATTTTCATTTATTTGTATAATCATCTATCTTCTCCAAAAGATTTTACATTTCCTCAGTGGCGGGAGCCATTTTTTTGCTTATTGTTGCATATCTTTTTCTTTAATTATGTTTATGTTACCATATTGTTTTCTTTTTTAAATTATTTTATAACACTTAGCCTAATGCGTAACCCATAATGGGGGCTGAAAACAGTGGGGAATGTGAAAATGAATAAAGGGACATTGGAATGAGTGTGAATGAGCATGGTGGCACACTGCACGTTCATGGAGAACAATGGTGGGTAAGTGTTCTGACAGTCTTAGCCAGCAGGGGGCTGATTTCTTTTCTCACCTTTTTCTTAGTCCTTGAAAGTATGAGTCTCTTCTTTGGTGATCCATATATGAGGAAAAATTATGTAGACTGTCTTATCTTTAAGAAGCTTTATTTGACATGTAAAATAAAGTGGCTTGTTCACATGTCCCAGCTCACTGCTTAGAATTTTAAGAAGGGAAGTATTTGACTGAGAATAGAGCTAATTTCATGTATTGAAGGGTAATGAAATAGGTCCTTTCCTGGCATATGCAACACATCTGAAATAACTGAATAGGGCATGGTGCTGAGATACAAAAAGAACGGGGATGTTCTGTAGCTTCTCTGGCAGATTCGTTTTGTTTGGAGTCATTGTAGTGAAAGCTTTTGTTCACATGAGCTTCTTGGGCACCTAGTCAACAGTGAGCCCTAACCGTAGACTGTCGTGTTCCCCAGGCCAGGAGTTATCTGTACGTTTATTTCGTTTTTCACTAAAACAGTTGTGTTATATCAGTGATTGGGAGCATGCACGGTACAATAGAAAGAGCGTAGATTTTGGAATCAGTGTGACCTGAATTCAAGATCTGGCCAGGACTTGTAGTGATTAACCGAAAGGCCCTGAGCATGTTCCTTATTTTCTTCAAACTTTAGTTTCTTCATTTTAAAAATTGAGATAAGGGACCCGCCACATGGTGTGGTGTTAAGTTCGTGCCCTCCGCTTCTGTGTCCTGGGGTTCGTGGGTTTGGATCCTGGGCTCAGACCTCTGCACTGCTCATCAAGCCATGCTATGGCAGTGTCCCACAGATGAAAAAAAACTAAAGGAAGGTTGGCAAAGATGTTAGCTCAGGGCCAATCTTTCTCAAAAGAAAAAGAATTGAGATAACATTGCTTGCTTTGCACTGATGATTCAAAGAGCCAATGTCTGTAAAGCACATAAATTATATTATTTTTGGAAAAAAATGATTCTAAATCAATTGAAAAATATACTAGAAATATTTCTGTAGGTGTCCTGGAAGTCTTGGTAAACTACGCCACTTGCATTTTCCACTTGCATAGAATTGAATGGTAGAGTTATATTTAAAAAGTAACACACTCGTATGTCATATTCTTAGCCAAACACCAGGCAGGAAAAGATTATTTCCTAATTCTGAAGGAAATGCATTCTCTTTGGGGGACATAGGGTTTCTTTATAGGCTAGGTAATAATTGGAATGCTCTTGACAGAAAATTGCATGGAGTGAGACCTTTGGAACATGTAAATGCAGTGTCGAGCCGGGCAGGTGGAGAGCTACCCTGGTAAATGTCTCTAGCCTCATGATGTGGGGAATCTAATCTATCCTGAAACTTGCTGGCTGGACTGCGATCCGCTCCTGCTGCCGCTGCTGCTCAGGAGCAGAGAGGGCACCATCTGATTTCCTTGTCTTGCCCTGCAGGATCTTGCTGTCGGGTTCAACAAGGACAGGGTCAGGTAGAGGGTGGGGATGTGGGTCCCTGTGGGGAAACAAGGACTTTTGGTACTGTTTCTGCTCAGCAGGTGGCACAGGGACCAGAGAACCCGTTCCAGGAACTGATCTGAACCCCAGCCAGGTGGAGCTGTGGGTGGAGGCCACGTTGAGCGGCCACAGTTGAGAGAGGGACAGAGGTGCTCAGCTCTCTGTTACAAAGCAAAATTTTTCCCACCTTAAGCGCTTGGTGCACTCCCTGTGCTCTACACACCCTGGTGTCTTGAAGAGCAGAGGCTGCCATGTCTTTAGGTACATTGCTTGATGGGAGCAAAGCCTGCATTTTCCCCAAAACGTGGAGTCTCTTTTGGTAGTACTGATGGTGCTGGAATTATTTGGCCAAGGCAGAGCAAATTTCCTGTATTTAAGGGTAATGAGATTGTCCTTTCCCGGCCTATGCGTTGAATTCTAAACAATTGTCTACGACACGCTGACTGCCAAGATAAGACATGATCTGGGACAGAGATGTGTGATGGCGTCTCCGGTACATTCATTTTGTCTGGAGTCATTACAGTGTGTTTTCTTTCCCTGAAGAAAAATGGGTCATATATTCTCCTTGCTGCTTTAGCTCATGTACCAAATTCCCTAGAGGCTTTTCCCATTTTGTCTTAGTTAACTCTGAAAAGAAATAGACTGTAGCAAAAGTAAAACATCACCAGTTATTACCATGTTTTAGATTTCAGTGTCTCACTTTAGGTGCGTCATGTCTGTATTCCTAGCAAAACCACCTACAAATGAAAGACTAAAACCTACATAGATCCTCTGTGGCTCTGTGCATTCATTCATAGTGCGTTTAAATATATCAAGTTGACGTTTCTGATGGTGATTAGGATGATGAGGGTTATACAAGATACACTGAAATAAATGACACTCAGAACTGAAGGTTCCTGTACCTCACCACAGGGATTACCTCCCCTGTCTTAGACACCTCACCTAATCTTCAAGGTCAAGATCAAATGCTATCAACCTCAGAAAGCCTTCTTTAGCCTCAGGAAGCAGATCTTTCCCTGCTGCTGTCATTCCTGAGCTTACTCTTCTTTGGCATCACTCATTGACACTTATTTTCCATTCTACCTTGTGGGTTATTTGATGTGTGTTTATACAGAAATATATTGCAACCTCCTTAAGAACTAGGATTTTTTTGTTTTTTACATGAGTCCTTGTGTTTTCCACCCTGCCTAGCACAAATAGAAATCCAAAAAGTATTTTTTATGTGATGATATTTCTCCCTGTCTTGTTGACTAATCAGAATGGATTCAACACCTGTGTGCTGGCAACTGTTATTCTGTGCCAGGGATATGATGTGAGCAAGGCAGACGTGGTCTCTGCCTTGGATTAGAAACAGTTACTCCAAGTTTTCCTTCTTCCTCCTCTATGGCTATACCTTGGGAAGCAGACTGGAAGAAAGTAAGAGGCTGGAAAAGAAAGGAAAATGAGGTAGTTTGAAGAAACGTGATGAATTTGTTGAAAAGCACATACATTGTCCCCATTCTCATTTCCACAGTAAAGATAGAGAAATTAAAACATTGACTCTGGAGTAAGTCCTGTCCTGGTGTTCAAATTCCCACCCTGCTTCCTCTCTGGGTGACCTTGGGATTGTTATTTAATCTCACTGAGGGTCAGTTTCTGCTATTAATAGAGTCTACCACATCCAGTTAGATGACGTTGGATGCCTAGCTCACAATATGTGTTTAATTAGTGTTGGTGGTTATTTTTATTATTATTATTATCAGCTGCTGTTATCTTTACAGGCGTGAGGCTAAGGAGGGCCATGTCCAGGACTTCTCGGAATAGGGCAGAGACAGCCCAGGCTGGGAATTTGCTCAAAGTTGTCCTTTCCCGGATGGTAGAGCTGTTTTCAGGCTCCCTGAACAACTCTAAAGGGTGTGCTGGAACTTTCCATATCTGGACTTAATCTGACAGCTGTGGGCTTCCCGGCACTCACCTCCAGCTGGCAGTCTTTCCCTTGTCTGCAGTAAACCTTATCTCATGAGAGACTATGTGAAAGGAGAGAGAAATGTCTTCTCCTCTTTGGCCTCTGGGCTGCAAGTTTGCTTAGATCTGAAGGGAAGAATTGTGTTCAGTATTTTGTGGGTTAAGCTTTCCTGGCTAGAACTTTGTTTTCTCAAATACTAACAAAACGGATTTTTCTTTCCCCCCTACCCTCTTCTTGTTAATAGGGTGCTGAGAAAATTTTGTCAATGAATGAATCAGGAGAACTGCAAGACCTTTTAACCAAAATTGAGGTAATTGTGCTTTTAGCACCTTACTTTTAGTAATCAAAATGTTAAACACATTCTGATTGTAATTGAGTTTTCCTAATTGAATTTCCCTCCCCAACCACCGTGTTCTTACAAATATGTAACAGGATACATGTGGCAGTTTTAATTTGATGTCACCTGCCTTTAGGTTTGCTCCAGCTAGAGTGACTATAGTGTTAGCTTCTAACAACCTCATGCTATTAGGTGAGAATTCCAATCAGCTTTGCTAGATCCTAATTGTCCATAATAGAGATGTTGATGAGGGGTTTCTAGCGAGGCAATTGTCTTAAAGCACATTTAAATATTTCGTTTAAATTATTTTATTTTTCCCATGGACCAGCTCATCATTTCTGAAGGTTCCAGAAAAAGTTATCTCTGCAAAAGCGCACATTTTAATTTTGTTCCAATACTTACAATTACAACATGAGAGAAAAATTTATTCAAATATATAATGTATCAAATCAGTTTGCAACCAGGAATCCCTTAATAGTCTTTGCTAAACTATTGTATCAGCCTGTTTCTATCTATGTTAAGGAAGCTAAAATATTTTATGGTCCAACTGGTACACTTTGACGGTGGAAAGGGGGCATTAATAATTGTTCTGGGACAGCAAACATGAACCAGGACTTTCCCAGGTGAACTAGTGAACATGCTCACCCAGGATCTGTATGCCTCTACCTGCTCTTCTTGGTCTGGTCTCCTTGGCTGATCTCGTTTCTGATTCTGTAGCATTCTTTCCACTTCACTTGAAAGAAAGAACTATTTGTGGTTTCTTACTACCATTCCTTTGTGCAAGCTGTTCAGTCTGCCCAGAATGCTATTGTTTAATTCCTCATTTCCTTCCAGCATCTTCTAGGCCCATCTGCAGTATCACTTCTTCCTAAAATTATTCTGATTTCTCTCACCTTTGAATTCCTATAATCCTCTTTTTGTTGGGTGCTTATTGAAATTTTCCTCATATTACTTTTCTGTGGGTATTTGCCTCTTGTCCCAAATGAGCTATATGCCTCCTGGTTTTAGGAATCATGTTTTATTTATATTGTGATCTTGCCCAGAAGGACAAATACAATGAGGGTGTGTATTTGATAGTCTAAAACTCCTTACAGCTCAAAATCTATGTGGATGGGTTTCTTTCTTTCCTTTTGTTCCTATATTTTACTCCAATCCCGTGAAACCATTAATTTGGGTTAATGTCTATCTTTTTATTTAAGTGATTGAACTTAGTTAATGTGTATTATTATTTTCTGTGCACATTTTTAATTTTTGTAGTGTTATGTAATATATCTAATTTTGTTTCTGATTATTTTCTCTAGGCACTATATTTTTAAGAACCAACTCATTGCTATGTGAACATTGAATCCCTTTGTTCTAACTGCTGCATACTTCTCCATGGCAGTACCGCTCAAAAGAACTTTCTTTGATGATGGAAATGTTTTATATCTATACTATCCAAAATAGTAGACACTGGCTGCATGTAGCTATTGAGCACTTAAAATGTGGCTAGTGTGACTGAGGAACTGGATTTTTAATTTTATTTAATTTTACTTGACTCAAATTTAAAGTCAAATAGCCACATGTGGCTAGTGGCCCCTGTTTTGGACAGTCAGCTGCATGGAGCCCAGCCACTATTTTTTATCTACCCCCTTTTCCACTGTTGGACACCCAGATGGCCTCTAACTCCCTCCTCAGACAAACAGTGCTGCAAGGAGAACAACCTTGAACATGTTCCCTTATGGCTTTCTCTGTGAGGGAAAATTGCCGGATCCTAGCTTGTGCATATACTTAGTTTTCCAGGAGGTGCCAGATGGCTCTCTGGCTCACCATTCAACGCTCCCTCCTGTAGAGAAGGAGGTTTCGTATGTTTCCACATTCCTGACAATATTTTACATTGTTCTCTAATTTACAGTTCTCTAATTTTTGCCAGGATAGCAGGTAGAGAGGGATATTGCACTACTGTTTTAATTTACAATTTTCTGATTACCACTGAGTTTGGGCATCTCATTGTATGCCTATTAGATTTTTACATTTTTTCTGTAAATTGTGTGTTCTTATGCCTTGCCCATTAAAAGTCCTGGAATTGTCTCTTTCTCTTTTTTGGGGGGGCGGGTAATTTTTAGAAGATCCTTCTATATTCTAGATATTAAATTTTAGTTGGTTTTAGTCATTGCCAATATTTCCTTCCCTTTTTTTCATCTTCTTTCCTGGTGCCATTCACCCAATAGGAACCCTTTGATATAATCAAAGCCATCATTTTTCCTTATGTTTTGTGCTTTCGAACTTTTTTTTTTTCAAAGATTGGCATCTGAGCTAACATCTGTTGCCACTCTTTTTTTCTTTTTTTCCTTCTTCTTCTTCTCCCCAAAGCCCTCCAGTACATAGTTGTATATTCTAGATGTAGGTCCTTCTGGGTGTGCTATGTGGGACACCCTCTCAGCATGGCCTGATGAGTGGTGCTATGTCCTCGCCTGGGATCCGAACCGGCAAAATCCTGGGCTGTGAAAGTGGAGCCCGTGAACTTAACCACTCAGCCACGGGGCCATCCCTTGCTTTTGAACGTTTATTCATGAAGTACCCTTCTATGTTAACGTCATAAAGATATTATCCTACATTTTCTTCCATTAACTTTATAATTTTTCACACCCAGGTCTTTAATTCATACAGAATCCAATTCTGTTTTCTTACATATAGTGGGCTAGTTTTCTAACATAATTTACTAAATAATCTATTATTTCTTTATTGCTTTGTTGTGCCAATTTTATATTATACTAAAATCCCCATATATACTTGGGTCTTTGTCTGAGCTCTCTAGTAAGTTCCATTGATCTATCTGTTTCTTGATGTACCAATATCATACTGTTTTCATTTCTGTGGTTAATAGCAACTTTTAGATTCTTATAGGGTGAATCACCCTTGTTGCTCTGTTTAAAGACTGACAATTGACTTAGCTATTCATGGACTTTTATTCTTTTGAGTCTATAATTCTTTAATTCTGCAACTTGACTAACATCACCATGCTATCTTAACATAGCCCTCCCTCTCTCTCAGCTCAAAGAATTTTGGAAAGAAGATTTTGTTCTCTTCATTAAGTCTGTCTCTTTCTACAGATGACACAAATAAGGTGCAAACATTTAAGACTATTCTTAATGTTTAAAACAATGGTATGATACTGGCTTCTAATGTTATAGGAGTTGCAAGTTGCTATAACTCCATTGGACTGCTTTTCCCATATAACAAAGCTAGTAGAGAGTTTGAAGCCACCCAAGAAAGCACTGAACTCTACCTGAGAGGAGACTAGGGTTTAAGGTAAACTAACCCAGGAAAAGAGACTAGTCCTGGAGAAGTTGGAAGAGCCAAGCAAAGTGGGTAAGGGATGCAGGATTCAGATCCAAACCCATCTCATTCTTCTGGTTGGCTTTTGGCAATGGAGCAGGAGTTAAATATTCATAACACACGAAACACTGGAGTCCTTACCGTGTAGCAAGTAATGTTCTTAGTATCATTTGTATTAAGTCATTAAAATCTTACAACAACTCTGCAAGATGGGTTTTATTATTATCCCCATTTGACAGACAAGGGAACAGAGGCAGAGAGGATGAATTCACTTGCTCAAACCCTTATAGATAGTGTTTGATTCCTAATTCTAATCAGCCTGACTCCAAAGTTCATGATCTTAAACATGAGTCTATACTGCCATCACTCAAATTAAGTGGCATGTAGGTGTCTGGGAAATCTGACCATACATGGCAAGACCCAAGGCTTGGGTGAGAAGTTTCCTGGGAGGTGGGCAGGCTATTAGGTCCAGGGAACAGACTGGGTTTTAACACTGGGCTCTGATACATCTTGGAAGATAGGCAAATTGGTGATAACTTTAGAGAGACACCAAGCAGATCCCAATAACTTCTAGTTTCTTGTTACTTGGGTGCTACATAGTAGACCGTGACTGCTCTGGTCCTCCTAATTCAGGCTCCAATTGTCAGCAGTTATCTCCAGTGAAGATGGGGAAAGAGGCCTGGCAGTTGCGGATGGGCCCTCAGAAATGGAGTCAACAAGTAATTTCAAGTTTTCTGGTCCGAGAATCATATTTTACATCCTGCTCAATTGATAATTGCTCTGGGAAGCTGAGTAGGCCTGAGTCGTGGATGAAGATTGTCAGTGGCCTCAGACATGAGGAGCTGACCGAAGGCAGCAGAAGCAAGTGAAATATGGCTGGTATGGAGACTTGGGTTCAATAGAGCTAGCTGCCCCAATGGGGATTCTGCTCCTGAGGCAGTGTGCAGGGGAGCCTCCCAGTAAGATACGAACTCCATGTGGACACAGATTCTTGTCAATTTTGTTCTCTTCTTTACCTCTAGTGTCTAGAACAGGGATGGTCAAATAATGGGCACTCAAATATTTGTTGAGTGAATAGGTGAATGAATCCTTTTTGGTCCAAGGTTTTTTGGAGAAGGCAAAGCAATTAGTTGATGAAAAAGAAAAGAAAAATTATTGTTTTATATAGGAAAATGCTGGGGTGAAAATGATGAATGAAGACATTTTTCGGTAAAATTTATTTATTTATATATTTATGTATTTATTTATGTTAATAAACAGGCTAAAGATTAGAAGCAAAGAGGTGTCTAAGGATTCCTTCAAAACAATAACCAAGATGAATAACTGATCCTGCTGTGTCCACACAGAGAAATCAGGGGAGTCCTGAGATGTATTAACAAACACCTGGTTATGGCAGAGACTGGATTAAAGATCCTATACAGTAGAGAAGCTCTAAGTAAGCTATTGCCTTGCAATGCTTTTTAAAGATGTGAGAAAACATTTTGTTGTCATTTCTAGTAAGATTGCCAACACAGTGTCCACTTTCTGTACTTGTTTTCTCGTAAAGCCTGATTCTCCCCTGAGGGCTGGTGACTACTTATTTGTTGTTCATGAAGAACAGAGGTAAGATTCCCAGCTACACTGAGGATGCTGGAAATGGCACAGGCTGCCTGTCCATTGGAGCTATCAGAGCCTGTCCTGACCCTCCCTGGAGAAGCGCCAATCTGGATGACAGCCTCTCTCCGTGGGGGGTGGTCACAGCATGTTCAGAGACTACAACAGCAGGCAACCACCTACTCCTCTGGGAAATCAGGCCGTGTGCTCGGTCGGCCTCTCTCTGAAATCTGAACATGTTTTTAAGTAGGTTTATGGCAGTACATCCCACTGGGCTCAAGAATCAGACTCATAGGTTCAGGCTTATACATTTAGGATTATAAACTCCAAATTTTCTTTGTGTCTGCATTTTGTTCAGTGGCTTCTTTCCCAACCCTGCAAATTGAGGATGCTAGAAACTTTAATTATCAGGAAAAATCCTGTTTATTATCAGCTTGATCAGACAGAGAGGTGTTTATTAACAGGCACGTAACAAGTATTTGTTGAATTAAATTGTTGAGTATAGTTTAAAACAAAATACATAGAGGCGAACTGTCAGAGATGATTATATGCCAAGTGTGCACTCTTTGACAGTTTGTTATGTCGATTGAGTCTGCTTCATAGACAATCTGGATGATGAGGTTTATGGTCACAGAGACTCACATAAGTTAATTCCTCTTTGGTAGAATATTTAAGAGACTTTCAAGCTCTTTTGAAATAGGATTAGATGATGTGAAGTTAAAAATAAGAAGTACATTCATTTCCTGATCTTGAAGAAGACACTGAAGACTCTTGATCTTAGCATCCTGTTTCTATATTTTGTTGTTGTTAGTGCCATCGAATCCATTCTGACTCCTAGCGACCTTGTGTACAGCAGAGCGGAACCCTGCCTGGTCTTTTTGCCCCATCCTCTCATCTTCTGGTGCTATATCAGACATTGCTCCACTGCTATTCACAGGGTTTTCATGACCAATCTTTTTGGATGTAGGGGGCCAGGCTTTCTTCCTAGTTTCTATATTAGATAATGGGAAAAACTCTACATTTCTGAAATTTGAGTTTGTGCTCCAAAGGAAATCCATCTGACAATCATTCATGAGCTCCATCCTTGCATCATTGTCCCTTGTCCTTTGTTAGAGACTCAGGACTTCTTGTGTGCTTCAACTGAGATGACTGCAGTATGGAGTGGACCTATTCAAAGACCTTATGGCAGGGCTAAGGGCCACCAGTCAGAGAACAGGGACGTGTCTGCTATATCTCCAATGCCTGGCAAGTGGACAACCAATAAATATTTGTGGAATGAATGAATAAGTGAAAGAGTCTCACCCACTGAGTATCTATTTTTTAAAAGCCCTTCACCAAAAATATGTGAATAGAAAGAGATGAAAGGAGGACGATTTCTCCTTCCTTTTTTCTTGAATTCTACCCTAAAGAAATAGGCCTCTACCCAAACCGCTATTCAGAGGAGGAACCTTCTGTAGGTCCAGGACTCTGTGTTTTATTCTCAACCAAGTCTGCATGGTTTCTGGCTTTGCAGGGTGCCAGGGCCCTGAAGAGCTACCCTGGATTCCTTAATTACTTGAAGGTCAAAGTTTCTGTAGTGAACCTCTTCACTGAAAGTGGAAGTCTGTTTTATTGCCAATAATGACTATTGTTGACTTCAGTTATTCCTTCTTCTTCCAGCCTGGAACACTGCCCAACGTTGGGGGAATTCCTTTGCTCTTTTTCCATCTTACCTTGAGGGCAAAGCTATCTACTGAGGTGCTGAACTTAGGACATAGGAGCATCTAATATAAGCCAACTGTAGTTCCACTATAACAAAAGTACTCTTTGAAGGAGATAGCTAGGAATGACTGAGTTATTTATTTTTATTAGAAGAACAAGTGGAGTGGACTGTTATGGATGATATAAGAGGAATGGGATTCCTGGAGGCTAATGAAGCACTGGGAGAGTGTTAGGGGTTGACCTTAAGACCACTCCCGCCCCTAGCCTCACTTCTGCTTTAATGGTAGCATTTAGCCTTTTAACTGTTTTAGATTTGGTGATCCCATGTAATATATTATTTGGGAAAAATGCGTGTAAATAAAGGTTGAAAATCACTATTAAAGAAGAAAGACCATGGATTTTGCTCCTGGAGGGAGGTCTCCAATTTCCCTGTGACCTGAACATTTTTTTGCTCATTAAAAGGCTTGTTTCCTCATTTGTAAAATGAGGCAGTCTCTATCACATCAGATTAGTGTGAGAATTGGGTATAGACTCTATCTGCTCTATAAGCCATCATTTTTCTCCCATGATTTTATGGCTGAAACAGCTAATTTTTCTCGAGAATAGAAGTGGCTTCAGAATCTTTCCAACACTGTTCCAAGAAGTCAGAATTGGCATGTGAATTGAAACACATTTAGTCTCCCTTTCTTACAGTGGCAAGACCTTGCACCAAAAGGCCAAATACAGGAGAGATGTGTAACTAAAATGACTACAGGAATTACAGAAAATGATTGTGTCATGTGACCACAAACAATTTAGCTTGAGGTAGCAGATAATAAAAATCCCTTCAAATAAGGATTTATTAATGAAATAATGGCTAATAATGACAAACCTTATTGAGTGGCTACTATGTGT
The DNA here is from genome assembly GCF_041296265.1 of Equus caballus. Lineage (NCBI taxonomy): Eukaryota > Metazoa > Chordata > Mammalia > Perissodactyla > Equidae > Equus > Equus caballus. The sequence goes on along the minus strand of NC_091686.1, from coordinate 90,823,281 downwards.
CAAGCAACGTTCTATTCATCTTACGTGAATTAACGCGTTGAATACTCTCAACACCTCTGAGTAAAAGACAGATCTCATCAGAGCATGGTCTAGATTCTGAAGACATTGTTTTAGGTGGCCTTGGTCTGTTTGTGATTCCCTTTAAAAAAAAAAAAAAGATTGGAAACAGTTGTTAGCTCAGGTGCCAATCTTTAAAAAAAAAGAAAAAATGTCAATGTAGCTTTTAGTATTTATATATTAATCTTATTTTAGGAAATCTGTTTGGACTTGTGGATAAATTATTAAGAAACAGTAGACTCATCAAATAGATTTAACATTTGATATTTTGACCCACTGAAAATAATGTCTGTAAGCCATGTTGGAGGTCCATGAATGTAAAGGAATTTTTAATGTTGTTCAGTTACCGTTTTGAATTCTCCATGCTGAGAGCCTAGTGTCTGGAGTGAGTGACGTAGCTGGTAAACAGGGGTAGGAAACTGCCTAGCACTCACATTCATTCCAGCTTTGTTGTTCTAAGCTTGTCATCACAAATATATCTTACGGGAAAACTGTATGCTATTCAAGAGTTTGGTCATTCACAGGTGTCTTGGGTTCTAGCAGCGGGAGTTGGTATTTAGTGAGTGTGCACTCTTGCGGCTGTACTGGTTATTGAAAATATTGAAACATGTTTGTACTGGTTGTTAAGATACTGAAATAGTTTATCCTGGTTGGTAAACAGCTGCTGCCCCAAGACACATAAGCATCTCTCTTCTCCCCTGTCAGCAACTCCCCTATAAGAGCTACGAGATACAACATAGGATGCCCCCTTACAGCTAAACCTCGGAGAAATTATGAATAATTTTTTAGTTTAGGTACGTCCCATGCAATATTTGGGACACGCCAATACAAAAATTTATTTGTGGCCTATCTGAAATTCAAATTACCTGGCCATCTCATATTTTTAATTGCAAAATTTGACAACCCTTCTCCACTTGGAACCGAGACCTATTTATGATCCAGCACTAATGGGTGAAGTCCTGGCCTCAGGGGCCCTGCAGTTCCTTCCTCCAGGACTGGGCTCACCCAGCATCTGTTCTGCCTAGTTGGTGCTCTTGCTGTACAAATTACTAAATATTTTTGATAAAACCTTCTGGCATAGCTCTAGTGAATGTCAAAAGTCTGTCTATCTTATATTCTTTCTAAAATTTGATAAGAACATCATTACTTACTAATTCTCTTATATTTTGCTTTTAAACTACCCTCTTTTCCATCACTGGATTTCTTTTTTACTCAAAGTTTGTTTTTTCTAAAGGCATTTTAATATTATGAAAAATAGAAAGTCTAGTACCTCGTTTTTTGGTCAATTCTTGCACAAATAAATGGCAAAAAACTACCTACAAAGTAATTAAATTGCTACACAAACTCGCTCTAACTTTTGGGAAGAGTTTTGAATCTCTACGATCTTGACAGCATTCCTTATTTGTGTCATTTAGATTGGCAACCACTACTTTTCATCAAAGTAATTCCGTGCCACTAAAAATGAGGTATTACATGGATGTTGATAGAATAGCTAAGTCAAACTGTAATTGCAAGTGTGTCTTGCTATATACAGAAAATGCATAACTGAAAAGTGGTCTAGGAATACATAAATTTTAAGATAATCATGTCCTTAATGTTTATTTCCCAAAGTACATTCCATAAGTTATTAATAATGAGAGAATTATAGCTGTTTTGTGGGAAAAGTGTTCCATAGCATGTATACAGGGGAAATGGTGGGTTAAACTCAATTAATCAGGTTCCTTTTTAGTTGGATTTTTTAAGACTTTAATATGTTCAGTTGTGAATCTCCTGAGAAAAGCTATGCATATGTGTATGTTAGGTACATTTATCTGAGTGTGTTTCTGTGTCTGTATCCACATTTCCCAATCTTATTTTAGTAATTATTCTCTTCACAAAGCCGGCTTTTAAACATTGCTGCAAACTCCCATTTTGCAAATCAGAAGCTTGGAATTAAGTCACTTTTCTCTTTGTATTCATTCTGTAAAGGCTCCTAATCTCCTCCCAGCTGATGGATGCCACTAGTGGACTCTGGCAAAGGTTCTATGCTCAAAAAAAAAGCAATCAGAAATGCATATGAATAATTTTCAATATATTATCCTCGACACACTATGTAGTTATTTTTATTCTACTGTTACTTGAGGTAGAAAGGCTGATAGCTACTGTGAGAAGTTTTATAGACTTGGGTAAATATCTTGAGATTTCTATTCTTGTTTCCTTAAATATAAAATGAGGATAATGATGCTTGAATTATCTGCTTCACAGAAGGTCTCTGCTTGTGTGAAGGGAGGGATGAGGGAAGATTCTATACTGTAATGCATTTGAAAGTGCTTTTAAAAAACAAAGTGTTATTCAAACGTGCATTACAACAATGGAGCTTCAGTTGATAGTGGCTCCTCCACACTTCAGCTTTTAGGGTTCTGATTTTCCAGACTCACTATTAGTGATACTATCATATAAATGTGGGGGCCTGGAGTTGGCCACCCCAAGATATGTCTCTTTGACATGATGATTATTTGGGGCTGGTTACTTTTAATAAACTGCAGACAGGAAGGAGGCTCTGAGGAGTAGAACTTGCTTGCCCTTTGTTAGGAGACATTTACATTGTAAAGGAAATCTCCATCTGTAAAGGTGTCTCCCTCTCTGTACCAGGAAGAAGAGGGGGATGACCTTATCTCTAGAAACTCTTAATGCCAAAGGCAAGGACTTAAATCTGCGTTTGTTTACTGTACTTTTGGGGTAATCTCCCATGATCGACTCCCCCTCCACCCCCAACATCCTCCTTTGCCCTTAGCTGAAGATTATATTTAAGGTGGGATCTTCAGCCATTTTGGCGAGTTGCTCAGCTTGCCTGAGCCTCTCCCATGTATACATGTTATAAAGCTTTGTTTAATTTTCTCCTGCTGTTCTGTCTCATGTGAATTTAATTCGTTCTCTGGCCAGAAGAACCCAGAGAGGGTAGAGAAAATGTCTTCCTCCCCTACATAAACAAAGACATATAACTGTTAAGAGATGCTAAAGGGAAAGTTACAGTGTTTTCCCTTAATGTAAGTAACCAGTTCCTGAATTATTTGTTTTGTAAATATGTGTTTTCATATGATGGGTTTCCAGCCTTTCCAAACCAATCTTGTGCTTTCAATAGCCATCAATGGGGCAATGAAGGAAATTTCAGTCAGCTTTTCCCCTGGATCTAACATATGAGTGGGAGGTGATTTCATGTCCATAGCCATATTGTGCCAATATTGTTTTACGACCACCCACAGTTCAGAAGGACAGAAGGGCTGATTGAGTTGTTCACACTAACATTTCCTCTCCTCTCTTGTCCCCCTCCACCCTCTACAGAGAGTGCAGCATCCACACGAGTGCACCTCCTGTGGAGGCTTTGGCTTTCTTCCGTGCTCCATGTGCCATGGGAGCAAGATGTCAGTGTTTCGAAACTGCTTTACAGACTCTTTCAAAGCCCTGAAGTGTACAGCTTGCAATGAGAATGGTCTTCAGCGCTGTAAGAGTTGTGCTCGTTAGGCAGAGCTTCCACCCAGGGAAAGCTTCATTTTGTTAACCGAAGGCAGTAATTTGGTTTATACTTTTTTTAAAAGAAATGGTCATGTTTATGGATTAATCAATAAACTTTGTTTATTACAATTGCGTTTGTTTTGAATTTTGCTGTGATTATTTTCATTAATTTAGTAAATAAACATCTATTTAACAACTACTATGTGCCAAGCCCCATGCTAGCCTGTGGTCTGTATAATTGGAATTTATGGCATATCCAGTACCATTACAAGATAGCCAAATTCTGATTCCCTAAATGTGTTTGATTTTCTGAAGAAAAAACAAAATATATCTAATGATGCCTATTGTAATGTTACCCTATTGTCTAGAATGAGTTGATTCAAATCTCTAGAGGCATGACTTGTTTCTATGTGTGCCTCAGCTGCAGGGAAAGAGCGATCTGTGGATAGTGGGGAAGAATATGATCATATATATACTTAGGCAGTAGAATTTTTAAAAAAGCTATAGCATAGTCTTGGAGCTGATGATATTGATGATAAATCATTAATGTTATCAGATGGATTTCTTGGTGATGATACAAAAGTTGTCAAAAGAGTTGTCTGGGTTTATTTTTTAAACATCTGTCTTGTGCTATTGCCATTGAAAGTGCTCCCAAAAGGTGCTAGCATTGTCGTCTTGAGCTGGACATGAGAGCACTATGTAGATTGAACACGTACTAGGCAATGTTATCACCTGTGCTTCTGACCAACCAGCTATATATTGGAGGTTCCCAAACCCCCTCTTTTGGACTTGATTAGTTTGCTGGAATGGCTCAGAGAATTTAGAGACACATTGTACCTACTAGACCACCAGTTTATTATAAAAGGACATAACTCAGGAAGTCAGATGGGGCAAGGTGTGGGGAAGGGGCAAGGAGCTTCCATGCCCTCTCCGGGCACGCGGCTCTCCCCAAATCACCATGTGTTCAACTCAGAGGCTCTGCAAACCCCATCCTTTTGGGTTTTTGTGGAGGCTTCCTTACATTCACATGATTGATTAAATAATTGGCTATTGATGATTGATTCAACCTCCAATCCCTCTCCCCTTCCCAGAGGTCAGGGAGATGGAACTGAAAGTTTCAACCCTCCAATCACATGGTTGGCAATCAGCCCCTATCCTTAGATGAGTTCCAAAACTCACCTCATTAACATCACAAGAGACACCTTTATGCTCCCATCACTTGGGAAATTCTAAGGGTTTTAGGAGCTCTGTGCCAGAAAAGAGGATGAAAACCAAATATATATTTCTTATTATAATTCCAATATCACACAAAGGAAAGAAATAGTGGAGAGGCCAAAGAGTTGAGTAGAGATTTCAGCAGCTGCCTGTATTGCAAAGTCAGAGTTTGGTGTTCAAGTGGTTAATACAATGAACATTTCCTTGAAATCTCAGAAGGGCCCCATCTTTATTGTAAAGCCAAGGAGTAAGGACTATGTTGTAGAGCTAAGGGAAAAGCCAAAGAAAACTTGCCCTTAGAAGGCCTAAAACCAAGCATCCATGGTGTCTTTTAGTATTTGATTGCCTGTTAGGACAAAACACTCAAATAAGGAATAGAAATGAACTTCTTGAATATGAAAATCTACAGCTAACCCAACACTTAATGGTAAAATATTAAGTACTTTTCCCCTAAAATCAGGCTGTGGGCATGAATATTAACTTTTATCACTTCTATTCAGCATTATGATAGAAGTCCTAGACAGTGAAATAAGGCAAGAAAAAAAGTCACAAATATTGGGGAAAAAAAAGCTCATTATTTATAAACAACGCCATTTTGGTGTAGAAAATCCAAAAGAATCTACAGACTATCGAACCTCAAAGTGAAGTTAAAATTATTGTATTCAAGGTCATTATACAAAAATTAGAAATACAATACACAAGCAACAAAAAATCAGAATATAACATTAAAATAATACAATATAAACTGCTATCAGAAAGCATCGAGTACATGGAATACCTTTTACAAAAGATATATAAGACTTCTACATTTACAACTGCAATGTAGATTTGCTGAGAAGTTATAGAAGACCAAGAACATGGAGAAATGAGCCATGTTTATGGATTGTAAGATGACATTTTAAAGATGTCTATGGTTTCAATGCAATCTCAATTAAAATCTCACTAGACTTTTTGTATAATTAGACCTATAATTCGAATTTATATGAAAATGCAAACTAGAGTATCCAAGACAATTTTGAACCAGCGGGGTAAAACAAGGATAGCAAATACACCAAAGGAAAGAATGGAGAATTCAGAAATAGATGCATGCATTGAAGCCAACTAATTTTCAAAAAAGGTGCCAATACAAGGCAATGGGGAGTGGAAATTCTTTTAAACAAATAGTGCTGGAATTACTGATTCCTATATGGAAAAAATGACCTTGAAAATTACTACTACTACTGCCACTGCTGCTACTGGCATCTAGTGGCTAGAGGCCAGGGCTACAGCTAAACATCCTACAAAACACAGGACAACCCCTCCCCTCAGAAAAATAATCCAATCCAAAACGTCAACAGTCAAGATTGAGAAGCTCTGATCTAAATGTTAAAGCTAAACAAGGAGAATATCGTCACAATCTTGGGGTAGGCAAAGATGTTTTGAATAAGTCACAAGACACCGAACTATAAAAAATGATCTTAACTGGACTTAACTAAAATGAAAATCTCCTCATAAAAAGACACTTTAAAAAAAATGAAGAAGGAAGCGACAACAAGGAGAAAATATTCACAGTACAAATATCTGCAGTCTGATATCTGAAGACTTGTATAAGGCCATATAAAGACTCTGAAAAATCAATAATAAAGACCATTTAATAAAGAAGTGGGTAATAGACACTTTACAAAAACAAAGGAAAATACATATCATTAGTCATCAGGGGAATGCAAATTAAAACTGCAATGTGATATTACTACATAATATTTAGAATGGCTAAGATTTAAAAAGACTGAAAACACAAAGTGTTGGGTGTAGGTATGGCACAAATGGAACTTTCACACATAGCTAATGAGAATGTTAAATGGTACAACCACTTAAGAAAACCATTTGATGGTTTCTAATGAAGGAAAACATACACTAATTGTATGCTCAACAATTTTACCCCAGTTATTTATTCAAGAGAAATAAAAACATAGGTCCACATCGTACAAGAGTTTCATGGAAGTTGTGTTCATAATAGTCAAAAAGTGGGATAATCTCAAATGCCCACAGACGGGAGAATTCATAAGCAAATTGTGGTATATTAATACAGGGGCACACCGCCTACTAATAAAAAGAAACAGCTATAGATGAACATGGATGAATCTCAAAGATGTCATGTAATTATATTAAGCCAGACACAAAGGCTATGTACTATATGATTCCATTTATATGAAGCTATAGAACAGGCTAAAATTAATCTATACAATAGTTGCCTCATAAGCAGCAGGGGCAAGGGGCAAGGGACAGGAGAAGGAAATTAGATATGACCAGAACTAAGACAGTGGTCCAAGTTATGGTTCATTGAGAGTACATTTCCCCTCTGTCAATAAAGGAGAGAAGAATTTCTTGTATCAATAAACAGATTCTCATGGTTCCAACATGGTTCTGAGATTCTATTGTGTAGTAGAGCCTATTCAGAAACTTCCTGACTACTCAGGCTCTAGCTATGTTTCTGAAAATCCAACCACAGTCCCAGTGGCCTCCTTGTCTGAGGTGCAACCAGGAGGGAGAATGACAATTGTACACGGGATTCTAATTTTCAGGCTGTATCTTGAACTCTGGGCTCGAGGACAAAGCCAACTTTCAATTGTGTTCATGAGGAATTTGTTTTGGTTTCTGTTTCTCATGCGTTGGCATGGAATTAAAGTGTTGTGTTTTCTGCTGATTATTTGTGAGCCACTAAAGAAGAACATTATGGAAGAGTAATGAAATTTAAAAGAAAAATCTCAAGCATCTGGTAGAATTGCAGAAGTTAATGACTGTAATAAGCTCATAATAGGCTGTTTAAACATAAATTTGTGTTAACTTTCTGAGAGAAGTTGGTTTAGACACTTCACATCTATTATCCATTTCCATTTTATAAAATGTAAATGAGAGATCATTATACTTACTATATTTATCCGACATTGTTGTGACGTGAGATTAATTAGAATATATAGGAAAGTACTTAAAAAACCCAAAGCACTATACAGAGGCATAGAAAATTTCATATTTACCATGGAAGTTATGCATTAGCAATGTATCTTTTTATTGACCAGATAAGGAAACAAACTAACATTCAACGGACACCTTCTGTATGCTTGGTTTTCTGGACAGTATCTTGTTTATTTTTCGTAATACTGTGGAGAAACTGTGATTCAGAATGTTAATTAATTTTCCTAAAGTCTTGAAATTTGTTAATTTGTTGTATCTCAAGTGTTCCTGTGAGCTCCCTTCATTTCTGGTATAAAGTGGGAAATGAGTCAAGTGAACAACAAACTCGCTCAAAGAGAAACACATACATACGCAATGGAGCTGGAATGAAAAGAAAGAAAGGTCTCTCCTGTGCGTCTGTGCTCTCACAACTTCATACAGTCCTCTCTGCAACTCGCCATTTATTTCAAAAGCCAGGCAATGCTGGCTGTTGGCGAAGGATACAGAGTAATGCAGTCAGGACTAGGGCTGGTCCATGAATGCGCTTTTAAAAAAGACTAAAGGAGGGATCTTACAAATGATACATACCTAGTAAATATAAATACTTATTTTTTAAACCTTCTTGTCATCCCAAGGGCTTTTGTTAAAAGGTAAATGATTGGTATATCGATTAGAGTTTTGTCTGGTCTTTCATGTACAAGCCTCACATGCAGCAAAGAAGCTAGTCTGGAACTCTTCAAAGTGGAGTGAAGATTTAAAGACGATTTTGGCAAGCATCTGAATGTAATATCCTTTTAGATCTGGGGGATTGTTTCTTGTGATCTTTTGTAGTTTTCTCACCCACAATAATTTGACAGTAATTTGGTTTTTTCAGTACTTTACAAAGTTATTTCTAAGGCTAAACTTAGTGTTCATAGAATAAATGTCTTCTCTTTGCTCTCGTATTTAACCAGTATATTATTTAGTTATAACAAACTGTTACACTTAATTAAAATTAATATGTTTGTTATACAATTATATATATCATTCTAAACACAACTATAAGGCTAACAGATTTGAGAAGAACCAAAACTGATGAGATATACATTTGTCTGCCAGTAGCAGAAGTATATAGGCAGATTAGAGTGTGTCTCCTGGTTGCAAGGATGCAGCAGGCAGAAGGAATGTATTACAGAGGGAGTGGGGAGCATTTGGCAACCCTGAAAGTATGTGAGGTGCAAGTTGACTAAGGAAGCTTTAGCTAACTTATGTGACCATAATAGAATCCAGGGGCACTGTTGATAATATGCTCAGGGTTATTCATCATCACCTTCCTCACTACCTTTCTGCTCCATCAGCAGCTGACATTGCTTAGCTACCATCATTTCTAATGCATGCTGTGTTTGACCTGCAATGTTTGACCAGAGACTCAATAGCTTTGGAAGGTATGTTCCTCTCTGTAAGGATAAAACACTTCCACACATGTCGCTTTTTGTGTGTGGCTTATTTCACTTACCGTAGTAATGTCCGCTGTTATGACCTCACATATATGTGGAATCTAAAAAAGTTGAATACATGGAAGCAGGGAGTAGAACCGTGGTTGCTGGTGCAGGCAGGTATGGAAAATAGGGAGATGTTACAAAGGGCACAAAGTTGCAGTTATGTGGGATGAAGAAGCTTTAGAGATCCAATGTACAGCATGACAACAATAGTTAATAACACTGTATTGAATACTGGAAATTTGCTAAGAGTAGATTTCAGGGGCTCTCACCGCACACACGTAAAAGCAATTCTAGCTTGACTATAGTAATCATTTCACTATGTATATAAATTCATCATGTTGTGGACCTTAAATACATACAATTTATATTAAAAAATAAAATAAAATAAAAAATTTGAAAAAAGAAAGACACAATCTCATTGAACATGCTACCGCAGTATACTGCTTTACTGGAAGCGACTGTGCTGGGTTTCTATCCAGAAGAACCCTTCTTCAGAGAACCACTGGCCTCTTTGGAAATTTGTTCACGAGAGAAAAGTTTTTTTCAACTATGGAGGAGTATCCATGTATCAAAGCATAATTCCTCTAAGAAAAGAAAGAGCATCCATTCTGATGGAAACTTTTTGTTCTGGCCTTATTCTGAACTTTTAAAACTTTTTCATTAAACCTAGCACAGAACACATTGGAAAACTCGCAGTGCATGATTTGGTGGCAAGGTGACTTTTAATGGGAATTTAGCTTTCATAGAAGAATGTAAGATGTCCTGAAAGCATTGCTTATATGTAGCAAAACTGAAGTCTACTCTTAATGTTAATCAATATCTAGAAAATCCATATTGATTCTCTGTACGACATATGCCTCATTTGACATTCTGTGCTTTTAAGTTGTTACCTCTTTTCTCTATGTCTTCTGTGATCTTAACCCTTTTCTGCCCACCACCTTGTTGGAGGAATATCAATATAAATGTTACTCAAAACAGAGTACTCAAAATAGAGGTACACATACCAGTTAGAAAGCAAAATGTTTGCACAATATGGAAAATGGTGCCAAGTGCATTGCCTATTTATTACAATAGAAGAAAAATGTTAAGACTGATGGAAAATAGTGATCTCTAAAATATTTTCCCTATACATTATTGGCGGCTTTGGTCCATATTTTGCACATTGTATATTTTTGTGTGTTGCTTTGCATTTGATGATTGAAGACATTGTGAAGCCTGAAAAGCCCCTCGGAGAAGCACTGGGACAAAATCTAAGGTGCTGCTTTCTGGAGACAAGATGCCACTTCATTGCTCTGAAGTTTACAGATTTGCTCTGACCTTTACAGGTCTGTTTTGAGTCATTTCCTGTCTGCTGTAGATTTTACCTGGAGACAGAATTGTCAATATATCTTCTGTCACCTTTTTGTTTCCTGGCTAGAAAATATTATAGCATGCTTTATTCTTAGGAGAGAGAAATATGTTTGTTTTTCAGAACATTCTTCCCTAAGGTAAAAGTCTCTGTACTCTGTAATTTTTCCAGTAGTTGCTATGAATCCTTTGCTGTTATAAATAGGTGAGCAGCCATCAGTAGCTGTGTTATCTCTTCCCAACGTTTTCTCCTCTTCCGATTTTCTTCTCCTTCTGGGTTTGAAGAAATAGGGATTTGAGGAAATAGGGGAAGATTTTTGAGCCTTTTTATGAAGTAGAAGCAATTCAGCTTGTGAATAAAATATTTAAGTTTATTAGCAATGTGATTGTGATAAGTAATTATAGAAAACTCCCCAGGTTTCTGGAATCAAGACTAACCATGTGGTACTCAGTCAAGAAATATATGAGACATTGTGAGTGATACAAAAAGGAAAATAATGTGGCTTTGTCCCCACTGTGACTGGAGAGATAAGACATGCTATAGATAAACAGAATGCACACTCTGTCCTGCAGGTTATTGCTTATCAGATGTCTGGGAAAGACACTAGATGCCATAGGAGAACACGGGAGGCTGCTTGGGGGACTTAGCTTGAAGTAGTGCCTACGGTAATGGCTAGAATTTCTATAGGCAAAAATGTGGGTGAAAAGTCAGGGCCCAGCTATGGAATCAAGTGGGTGAAATGGAATGTGCTTAGGGCAATGCCTGGCAGATGGCAAGCATTCATGACACATTCCAAACGATCCCAAAGATGATGATGATAGGCGATGTATTATTGTGGTTAGGAGCACAGGCTCTGGATTCTGATTATCTAGTTTGGAATCCCAGTTCTGCCATTTACCAGCTGTGTGACTTTAGGCAAGTTTCTTACACTTTCTGTGCCTCAATTTTCTTATTTGTAATACAAGAGTAATACCAATACATAACTCATAGAGTTGTTAAGAGGATTAAATTAATACACATGAAGTATTTATTTTGGTACCTGCCACAAGGATTAGAGATAGTTTGGGAATAGATTGTAAAAAACTTTGAAAGCACAGGACTTTTGAATTCATCCTGTAGGCAAGGGATGTCTTTTCAGTCAAGTTATTTATTCTATGAAACATCGGTTTGGAAAAAGAAAATAATTGTATATTAAAAGAAGTGAAAGAGTTGGGAAATAAACGTTTAAGAGTTTAAGGTGCAGGGGCCAGTTCTGTGGCTGAGTGGTTAAGTTTGCACACTCCCTTCGGCAGCCTGGAGTTCAGCAGCCAGGGGTTTGCGGGTTCGGATCCTGGGCGCAGACCTTTGCACCGCTGATCAAGCCACGGTGTGGTGGCATCCCACACAGAGGAACTAGAATGACCTACATCTAGGATATACAACTATGTACTGGGGCTTTGGGGAGGAAAAAAAAAAAAGAGGAAGATCGGCAACAGTTGTTAGCTCAGGGCCAATCTCCTCTCCAAAAAAAAAAATCAATAAGTTGGAGTTTAGGGGGCAGTATACACTCTTAACTGACGACAATATATGGTGCTGCCTTTTGCATAATCAGAGTATATAAATGTGGGAACCAAAAGGTAGAAGTATGAATGGATCCTCTAAGCATTACTCTTATAATTTGACTCAAAATATTTGTGTTTCCCATTCTCAAGATGTTGGGCTATTAACATCTTGGTATTCAAAGGAGGAGTGCCTCCATCAGGAGCCAAAACAATGGTCTGTTGAACTGGAAGTTGAGACTTCCGCAAGGCCATTTTTAGCTTCTGATGACACCAGACCTACAGAAAAACGGTTCCTGTTTGGCTGGCTGATTGATCCTGTTTATCAGTGGAAAATAGTATTAGTGCTGCACTACGTGTACAGGAAGGAGGAGCTCTGGAACCCAGGCAGTTTCTCAGACACCTTCTAGTACTGCCACATGCAGTGATAAAGGGTAATGGACGATTACAGTCCCACAAGAAAAGCAGGGCAAACAAAATGTAAGATAGCCTGGAAAGAAAGTTTTGGATCACCCTACTAGGAAAAGAACGCGGTTCACTGACGTGCTGACTGAGGGCGGACTCAGCATGGGATAAGATGAGGAAGAAATATGTGAATACAAACCAAGCTTCAGGACCAGTTGTAGAAACACTGGAGAGAGTAGTTATTAGTTATCTATATGTTAAAACTTTCCCCATTATCTCTGTACGTGTCTCTATATGTATCAATAAGCCTCCGTAGTTTCTTCCCTATCTCTTCATCTACTATTTTTCACAGTGTGGAGTTGATAGTTAACTTTATTACTGAGCCCATATTTAACTTTAACTTCATATCAAAACCTCATCAATGATTGTCAGCCATGGTCTCTTTCTGGGTCAGCTTCATTCCTCTTCTTGTTCAGTTACAATTTCATTTTGATACCTAGGGGTAATCTGGGTTAGAACCAAAGATTTGTGGGTTCTTGTTGTTGGGGGAGATATTTTCAGCAAAGCATGTAGCTGATTAGAAAAAAATGTTTTGACGTTAGGCTAGTTTACCGTGGTGCTTTGGAGAACAGGCTCTGGCAAGGGGAGGGTGAAATAAAAAGTATAGATTTGGTTCCTTTACTGTGGCCTGGACAGGAATTTGAAATAGTAAGTGTATCCCATTAAGAAGAGACAAACAGCAGTCATCAAACTGCAGGTGGGTCTTCAACAGTGACTTCATGTGGCTGTGAAAATCATGTCACTTGTGGAATAATCAGAGATTAGCTCAGGGAAGCGGGGCCCCAGGATTCTGAAAATCTCAGGGCTTAAAGAAATCTTTAAGTGAGAGATATTTACTCTCTGCTAATAAGGAAGGTGGAGATTTGAGCAATTGCTTGGAAAAATCAAAGTAATGATACAGTAGGTTTATTCTAGCACATTTTCTTTGCATATCTGAGTAGTAGGAGTGATTTTTGATGCATACAATTACTTACTTTTGAGTATTAAATTTATATATGATCATTGCAGATTTTTTGTCAAATAAAGAAAAAACCCCAGCATAAAGTCACATTTTGATGTTATTTCCTTCAGAACTTTCACCTTTGTTTCTATGAACTGTGTAAATTTAGATCACTTTTTTCCCTCAGTTTTATAAAGTATAATTGACAAACAAAAACTGTATATATTTACATTGTACAATGTGATGTTTTGATATATACATGCATTGTAAAATGATTACCACTCTCAAGCTAATTAACTTCTCCATCACCTCACATAGTTATCATTGTTTTTTTTTGTGGTGAGTGTCGCTTAATATCTACGCTCTTAGTAAACTATAGTATTAATTACAGTCACCATGCTGTGCAACAGATCTCTGGAATTTATTCATCCTGTGTAACTGAAACTTTGTTCCCTTTGACCAACTCTTCCCCTTTCCCCTAATGCCCTCTAATCCCTAGCAACCACCATTCTACTCTCTGCTTCTGTGAATTTGACTTTTTTCGATCCTAAACATGTGTGAGATCATACAGTATTTGTTTTTCTCTCTGACTTTTCACTTAGCATAATGTCCTCCAGGTTCATCCATGCTGTCATAAATGACAGGCTCTTCTTCCTTTCTAAGGCTTAATTATATCCCATTGTATGTGTATATATATATACACACACATCACATTTATATATACACACATATATATGTATATATATAAATACACATCACATGTTTTTGTCCATTCATTCGTCAATGCATGCAAGTTTCTTCCATATATTGGCTGCTATGAATAATGCTACAATGAACATGGGAGTGCAGACGATCTTCAAGATACTGATTTCGTTTCCTTTGGATATATATCCAGAAGTGGGATTGCTGGATCTCATTGTGGTTTTGGTTTTCATTTTCCTGAGGATTAGTGATGTTAAACGTCTTTTCGTATAATACCTGTTGGCCCTTTGCATGTCCTCTTGGAAAAAACATCTATTCTGGTCTGTTGACCATCTTTTAATTGGGTTATTTGTTTTCTTGCTATTGAGTTGTTTGAGTTCATTTTATATTTTAGACGTTAATTCCTTATCGGATGTGTGGTTTGCAAATGTTTCCTCCCACTCCACAGGTTGTCTTTTCACGCTGTTGATTGTTTCATTTGCTGTGCAGAACCTTTTCTGTTTGATGCTCTCTGATTTGCCTATTTTTGCTTTTGCTGCCTGTGGTTTTGGATCATGTCAAAAAATCATTGCCCAGACCCATTTGAAAAAGCCTTTTCCTTACATCTTCTAGTAGTTTTACAGTTTCAGGTCTTATATTTAAGTCTTCAATTCATTTTGAGTTGATTTTTGTATATGGAGTGAGATAAAGTTCAATTTAATTCTTTTTTTTTTTTAGGTATGCTTGTTTTTGGTGAGGAAGATTGGCCCTGAAGTAGCATCTGCTGCCAATCTTCCTCTTTTTTTTCCCCCTCCGCAAAGCTCCGGTGCATAGTTGTATATCATGGTTGTAAGTCCTTCTAGTTCTTCTATATTAGACACTGCCATAGCATGGCTTAATAAGCAGTGTGTAGGTTGGTGCCCAGGATCTGAACTGGCAAACCCCCAGCCGATGATGCGGAGTCTACAAACTTAACCACTACGCTGCCTGGCTGGCCCCCACCGTTTTGTTCTTTCACATATGGATATCCAATTTTCCCAGCACCATTTGTTGAGGAGACTGTCCTCCCCCTGTTGTGTATTCTCAGCACCTTTGTTGAAGATAATTGCCCATAAATCTGTGAATTCATTTCTGGGCTCTCTGTTCTGTTCCCTTGGTATATATGTACAGCTGTTTTTATGCCAGTTTCATGCTGTTTTGATTACTATAGCTTTGTAGTATATTTTGAAATCAAGTGGTGTGATGCTTCCAACTTTGTTCTTCTTTCTCAAGATTGCTTTGGCTACTTGGGGCCTTTCATGGTTCCATGTGAATTTTAGGATTGTTTTTTCTATTTCTATAAAAATATGCCATTGGAATTTTGTTAAGAATTGCATGGCCTGGGTCCACACCTGGGTGTGTGTGGTGCCTGGGTTCACAGGGGCTGGCCTGGAGCCTTGATCCCTGGGGGCAGGCCTTGGAGACTGTGTCAATGAGGGCAAGCCTGAAGCCTGGGTCCATGGGGATGAGTTTGTCTTGAGTCCCAGGCTGGCCTGTGCTTAGGTCCACAGAGGCAGGCCTGGTGCCTGGGTCTTTGGGTAGCTGGCTTGATGCTGGGACAGGCTTGGAGCCTGAGTCCTTGGGTACAGGTCTGGGCCCTGGGGCTGTGAGGGCCAGCCTGGAGCTGGGTCTGCATGGGCAGTCCTGGACTCTGAGTCCACTGGAGCCAGCCTGGACCCGTGGTTCACTGGAGCCTGGGGCTGCAGGGGCTGGCCTTGTGCTGGGGAGAGTCTGGATGCTGAGGTCCATGGAGAAGTCTGGTGTTCCCTTCACTCTTCTTCTTCCAACTCACAGGGAGGATATTTGTCTCTGGGCTTCACTGCCTGGGCTTGGGCAAAAAATGATGTGGGTAATGTGAAACTGACCTTCCCACCCTCTTCAACGTGCCTTTCTTATTTCTGTGCTCCACCCGCGTGCTGTAATCTCTCATCTGGAATCCTCAGCTCCTGTGAAAGTACTTTTGTGCACAGATAGTTGTTCAAGTTGGCGCTTCTGTGAGGGGATGAGTGCTGGGAACTCCTATCCCATCATCTTGCTGCCATCACTCTATCTCTCTGTGTGTATATTTCTCCCCACTAATTTTTAATCTTCATTTAAGGAAACAGAACCATCTCTTCTTCAACACTTTATTTGAATTTGACTTAAATGTCACCTCAACCAGAGAGAGCTTCCCTGCTGACCCTATTTAAACTACCATCCTTCCAACCCCCATATTGTTACCCAGTTTGCTCTTCTTTATAAAACATTGGTGCCTGGCGTTGTAGTATTGATTTAGCTGTTATTATGGCAGGGAATTTATTCACTGCATTATCCCTAGATGCTAGAACAATGACAGTTATGCAATAAACACTCAATAAATATTTCTTGCATAAATTTATTAAAATATTTGTATAATTCAGTGAAATTTTATTCATTTATTCATGCAGCTAATTCAAATATTTTGTTAGGATTGTCATTATGTATTATGCTTTGTTTTTTGTTATTTTTATTATGATAGAATTACTTTAGGTATCCTACTCTTTCCTTTCATCAAAGTTATGATGAATGATTATGTTTTCCAATTGTATCTCTGAGTGATTTATATGTGATTTTTTTATTGAAAGTTAGTTTGTAAAATTACCTTGTATTTGGCCATTTTAAAAACTCTCTAACTAGTTCTAAAAATATTAAAATTGATTCACTTGAATTTTCTAGATATGTATTTATGTAATTGAGCGCTGAAAATGGCTGATTGTTAAGTTCATGGAATCTTCTGAATAGACTATAACCTTCCTGCTGGTATTAATAATATATTTTTAACCTTTATACCATCAAGCCTAAGCATGATGCTTTACTCGTACTATATTTCTAACTAAGGTTTACTGAATGACTATTTGATTGCCCACATATCTTTACATCTCTTGGTATCCAAATCCTATTAAGTATGGAAGTCTGGTCAAGTTGAGGAACTTCAGCTCCTCTTCTCCAAATGGAATCACCCTCAACAGGTCCAGTGGCCAGAAAAGGCGCTGTGAAATAGACATTGAGATTGAATCCCTTTCAGAGATTCTGCCTCAGATGTGTTGGTAGTGATAATAATGCTTCTGAATACCCACTGCCAACTGGGTGAGAAGTATTAGAGGAGTTTTTGTGTTTTTTATTGAGTTCATAATAGTTTACATCAATGTCAGATTTCAGTTGTACATTATTTCTTGACTGTCACCACATAAGTGCTCCCCTTCACCCACTTTGCCCTCCCCCCTTGCCCTGGTAACCAATGAACTGTTTTCTTTGTCCCAGTACTTGTTTATATTTCACATATAAGTGAAATCATCTGGTGTTTGTCTTTCTCAGACTGGCTTATTTCACTTAGCATAATTCCCTCTAGGTCCTTCCATGTCATTGCAAATAGGATGAATTTGTCTTTTTTTCTGGCTGTGTAGTATTCCATTGTATATATATACCACATCTTCTTTATCTAATCATCAGTTGATGGGCACTTGGATTGCTTCCATGTCTTGGCTATTGTGAATAGTGCTGCAATGAACATAGGGGTGCATGTGTTACTTTGGATTGTTGATTTCAAGTTGTTTGGGTAGATACCCAGTAGTGGGATGGCTGGGTCACATGGTAGTTCTATTTTTAGTTTTTTGAGGAATCGCCATACTGTTTTCCATAGTGGTTGCACCAGTTTGCATTCCCACCAGCAGTGTGTGAGGGTTCTCTTCTCTCTACACCCTCTCCAACATTTGTTATTTTTAGTCTTAGTGATTATAGCCATTTTAATAGGTGTAAGGTGGTATCTTAGCATAGTTTTGATTTGCATTTCCCTGATGATTAGCGATGTTGAACATCTTTTCATGTGTTTATTGGCCATCTGGATAACTTCTTCGGAAAAATGTCTGTTCATCTCCTTTGCCCCCTTTTTGATTAGGTTGTTTGCTTTCTTATTGTTCATTTGTGTGAGTTCCTTATATATTATGGAGATTAACCCCTGGCCAGATATAAGATTTGCAAATATTTTCTCCCAATTGGTGGGTCATTAGAGGAATCTTTTAACATCATTGGATTCATTGGACATAAGGAAGAGGCTGGACCAAGTTGTGTAAACAAATCTTCATGAAGCCCTTGGCTAAATTCTGTGCTCTTTTTGCTCCTTAATAGAACAGATGAAATGTTTGCCAATAATGTTTGGTATATATTACCTTCCTCAAAACAATATAAATATTTTATAGACTGGAGTATAGCTATAAAAACATGAATTAAAAAGTGTATATGTAGAAGTACTGATTCACTCCCAAATTTTACTTCATGGTTTGCAAAAATTACTGCTTTTCTAAATAGGGATAGGACAATCACAATTCAGATTATAAATATAAGTTTTCCTGACATTACTTAGAATTTCCCACACATGGGCATAAGTCTACATCTAAACTTTTATTGTGTCTCAGAGAGAATTCTCCCTCTTGTTTGCCAACTCCTCCCTCATGTCTTGTATGGAAAAAATGGAATGTGCCTTCCAAATGCCACAGAGACACTAAAAAAGGGCAAATAGATGAAACTCATTGGAATACTTATCCTGGAAGATTATTGAAAAATAGTGGGACAGAATTAGAGACCTTCAGAGTACAAAACAAAAGAAACTACCTCCATGACCTTTGCATATATGTTTTCAGCAGCACTGGAAGTACAGTTGTGACCTATGTATTTTGCAGTCTCTGATGCCCTGGGTTGCTTTCTTCATGCTAAAACATATTCAGCAATATTTCTCTCCTGGTGCTGGAAATTTCAGTGCTGCTCAGTAGAGGTCTCACCCTCCAGCATGCTTGAAATTGGCATGCCATAAATAAATAATGAATGTAAAGTTGAATCATAGAATATCTGACTTTTCTTTGGAGTCTATTGTTGCATAAGGGTGCTAATATTTTTCTCACTGGTTTAAGGTGCACTTTGATGTATGTCTTATATCAGAAATCATTTAATCTGAAACCCAAAGAGATGCTGTGAGAAGATATTCATCTTTTTTCAAATAAAGTACACAAATCTTAAAATAAAGAACTGGAATACCATTACTCTGTGCTTCCTCTAATATCTAGTTGTGCTTATTAAAGAAAAATGACATAGGCTTTAGGTATGACTTGATAGATTGTGTTAGTGTTAACAACTGATCTGACAACTTTAAAAGAAGTTTGAAACTGAATTATTCAGTGATTTTCATGGGCTAAATAATGACCCAATGAACAAATATGAAGGAGAAATTCATGACATGTGTAAATTTGATTTTCCTTTAAATAATTTCCCTGACTGTATTTGTACAATATTGTTCCAAATAATTGTATGAATTCTTCCTTGAATAGGAAGTCTTAACACAGGCTGCTAGTATTTCTAGATTTCTTTTTGTGTAGGCGGTAGCAGAGAATATGAGCTCAAACATAGAATGGAAGATTTGACATTCTGAGATCTGAACAAAACTCACAGGATTAGATGATTTTTGACAAGGAAATTGATGGTATGTTTTTAGTAAAATGTCTTCTTTGAGATCTAATGCTGACATGGGTTTTCTTTTGAAATCCTCCTTGCCTCCAATGTTTAGAGCTTGTGTACAGCTTGAGGGGGGTAACACTAACTCTTCTCTAAGGGACTCTCAGTTTTGTTTAATGTTTTCTGAGTGGATGACACCTCCTGCCATCATCATCCATTGCCCTTTTTTTGCTCTTTCTTCTCCTTCGAGGATTAGTTCAGAGCATGTTTTTTTTCTTTCATGTTTTCTCCTTCCTCAATCTGTTGTCTTAAGAAAAGCCAAGTGACGAACTAGAGTGTTTGCTAAAAATGTACTATTTAACAATATTTAGAAAATATACTAAACACTTCCCTAGTAGTTTGAGAAGTAAAGTCTCTAAAAAGTCAAAATCTGGATTTTTGATAGGTGAGAATGCCTTTGAATTTGTAGTGTAATACCTTCCTAAATTACAGGAAAAAAATTGATTAAAAATCAAAACATGTAATTAGGTTCATAACTTACTTTTTTCAGAACAGGGAACAGTGAAGTTGACCAACATACTGAAAATTAAATGTAATTGAAATAAAATGGTCAGTTTTGGTTTTTCAGTCTTACAGACGTTTTTCAAACTCTTGCCAACAGAGCAAATCTGGGTGAAATACAGTGACGTTTTTCATGGTCTGAAAGAGGGTTGTGGATGCTGGTGAAATATATGCTGGTACTTTTCACTGCTTGACATACCACATCCTGGAAGTCTGTTTCATTTTTAATGGAGGCATTATTCTATAATAAGAAAACAAGTTAAGGAAATTACTGCCATTTGAAAAACAAATTTTCTCTTGAAACTATAGTAGGGCTGTAACAATATAACACTACCAACTGCTGGGTGTCAAATTCTGCTTAAAGACTTTTGCAGAGGCAGCCTTTGATAGTTATGAATCCATCGTCGCCAAGACCTTACAATTGACTACAAACTTTATCTCATCACTTTCATAAATTCCAGTGAAGGGAATAATAAACTATGGATAGACATGTTTATTTTAATGTGTGAAACTCAGTAGAATCCAGTGCCTTTGGTTTCAAAGAGAAAAAGAAGGTTTCAACAGCTGGGTTTCAAAGACCACGCAAATTCAAGCCCGATGGGCCACTGAAGTGTGAATGAAAGACTTATTGCCTTGGGCCTGCTCATGTGGAGCCCTTTTGAGCCATGTGCATGTTTTCCAAAACCATTCATCTCGTATTGAATTTCCTGCAAACACACAGACACTTCTGCCCCATTGCACAGCCCACCTAATGCTTTATTCATTTGATTTGATTTATTTATACTGTGCCTATTTCTCCCAGTGCTCTGATGTGAACTTAATACAAATTCAATATCCAAGGCAAATCCAGCAACCAAAACCAGTTTTAATGAAAGCAAATACTAGGAAAGTATGGAAAGATGAACCATGTGTTATACGCTAACAGGAGGGGGCCATGATGGCTCCAAAGGAGTTCCAAAAATAAAGATAAGTTGCCTCTGAGAACTTTTGGAGGGCACAATTGGGCTGGCAGTCACATCCAACGGAGCACATAAGAGAGAGAGCAAGGTAGAAGTTTTGAAGGCAGCTGTTTGATGATGACTGAACTGTCAGTCTTAAAACTAACTTATAATCATTGCCAAGTTTCATTCCCAAAGGCCTCTGGATATTTAAAGAGGAAATGATATATAAAAAAGTAGTGACACGATATTCTGCTAAAAAGAAATACAAGCGATGTTTTGTAGGACTTCCGAGTTTGAAAACTTCTGAAATGTTTATTCACTTTGGGTGAAAATGATCAGTCTAGATTACACAAGCAGCAGTATTGTTCAAGATGAAAATAATGCAACTGAGTGCCTTGAATTTAATTTTAGAGTGACTGAGAGCGTAGACTCTGGAGGACTGTATGTTTAATAGCCTATGAGAAACAGTCAAGGCTGATAGCAGGTTTCAGTAATTGTTTTATCAGACACAGTTCAATCAAGAACACAGATGTCACTCGTGTATTCTGGGTATAAAAGGTAAAAATATATGAATTAAGAAGTTAGACAATTGTTGGAAGAGCTGAGGTCAAGGGAACCGACATTGAAGATCTCAGCCTGAAACATCAAATAGATGGTTCTCAAGTCCTCACTTGGAAGATACAGCAATTCTTAAGCATCTCCAGGAACTTCTGTCAACACTCTCAGTCTGCAGTGGTGAGACTGATGGTTCTTGAGTTCCCTGAGAAGACTCTGGGTCTTGTGTTTGTCCACACATCTGACTGCAACTACTTTTGGAAAATAATGGGTCCTGCTTCTCTTTATCCTACAAATCTCAGGCAAATGCCTCTCATTGGCAAACTTTAACCTAGAATCATGAAAAGAAGAAGACTATGGGAAATACAATCCTCATCTTTACAGTCCTTACCTGAAGTCCAGGATTAGACCTTGGAAGGGTATAGAGGTCATGGTAAATTGACAGTGAACTCTCCAGCCCTGTTTTGTAGGCAGCTTCAGGAGATTGTGTTTCAGATATAAAAACCTGAAAAATACTGGCAAAGTAGACACTGAAGGGAGAAAAATTAAACCCTCAATTTTACAAAGTATCTTATACTTGTGTAGTCAAAATATAGAATTCTGAAAGTCTAACTTCTTAGTGTTTGGTACACTACTTTAAGAATGTCGGTTATTAAAGGACGTGACCTGAAAGGACAATTTGCTTTAAAATGGTTTAGCTACAGTTTTCTGTGGCAGGCATATATTGAGTATCTACCCAGCTCATGAACCACTAAACTCTTCTTTGCTATGGAAACTTATGACAACTCTAGTCCCCAAAGCCACATAATGAAATCCTTGTTCACAGTTGATTTGACTATGGGAAGGCATTTGGTTCAAGCGAGGTTGATAAGATTCTTCTTCCAGGGAATTTTAGGTGAGTCTGGGCTTCTCTTGAACATATCAGATCTAACCATGGGAACTCTGGGTTAGCCAATTTCTGCAGGCTGCGTGGACTCAGAAACCAATTTATGGAGGGAAGGAAATAAAGAGAAAGTCCAGAGAGAAGCAGGCTGAGGGGTGTAGTGAGAGTTCTACATCGTTCCAATTCTTTGTTGCAGTCTCTCTTGGAGACTTGGAAATGTTGCCCCTGGAGTCTATGAAACAGCCCTGTGTCCATATTGTAGATTCTATCTCCTCAGCCTGTCTAAGCTAGTTTTTTCTTTTTCCTTAAAGTATCTTGAATTGGATTCTTTTACTTCCAATGGTAAACTACTAACAAAGGATGTTTATTACATTTAAAATACAATTCAGAGAATATCTCAATTTAGTTCAAGAGAGTATCTAATGAACAAAATAATGCCATAATTGCTTATTTCCTTTCTGATTCATTTGTCACTTCCACATTCTTATTTTTCCTACTGTCCTATGATTTCGCGACTTTTAACTGAACTTCCTCCTCCTGTCTCCCACCTCCCTAACTGGTAAGAAGAAGAGAAGAGAAATAAAACCTGCAAACCACACCATTAGGTTTTGGGCTTGCTAAAAACGCCCGTAAATGAGAGACAATTGAACTTAATGACAAAAATAAGGTTCTAGTAAGGCTTTAAGGTAGTCACTCCTAAGGCTGAGGGGCGAATAAAGAGCAAAATTATCTCTAAACAATATAGTCAAAGCTGGACTCCAGAGAGAATATACGTACTGGATTTCACATCAAACAGCAGATTGCCAACTTCTCTTCAACAGATAATTGGCCACACTGGTAAATATATTATTGCTAATATAAAATATTGTAATAGGAAACCTGAACTAGCAATGGCAGATTTAGAAGTGAGTTAAAAATTTGGCAGAGGAACATTTATTGCAATTGACTTTCACATAAGGTAAGAGAGAGAAAGACAACGAGGGAGAGAAGGGAGCAATTTCTTGTTGGCACAAGGCTTACTAAAAAAAATAAGAAATCTATGTTATTGCCAATATCTATTTCATTATTTTCATAAGAAAAAAACAATGACAATCATTTCATGTATTATTTCTAACCAATGCTTTTTTATTATTGCTAAAGCTAATTTTATTCTCTTAGGCCAAGACACAAAATGTGATCATGAAAGCATTCAACAGGAAGCATTTATGCCTTAAACAATTCAGGCAGCAGAAGAATTTAGATTACTTAATTTCCTTTAAATAATTTAGTGGTGGCACTTAGGGCACTGAATAATCCACCCATGAATGGTGGAGCAAAATTATGCATAATTTTTGATATTCAAATCTTAGATGTCTTTCCTCTTATTTCTAGCATAATGGATCTGAAAAGAATTGTTTTAAAAGGAATGTGTTATGAGTAGACACTTAAAATATCAGCCATTAGCAGCTTATCAGTACTCCTGTGAATGAGTGCTCTGCAAGGAACTAAGTGAAAGACGATACCCCAATATAATGCCCAGCTAGTATAAAGCCTTGCCACACTTTTCCCACAAGAGGAACTTCTCACAAATCATCTTCCCTTTTCTGACACCATATATTTCTATTATAAGGAAGGACCACTGTCCCTTTGAATGTTTGGCATATTGTTCTTAAAAGACATTAGTCCTGTAGCAATTAAAAATGCTTTCAGTTTTAGGAGAACAGAATAAATTGTGTTCAGGTACACTAGAGTCATGATAAAGCTTTTGGTACAAAACCTTTCAAATATTTTATAGAAGATGTGGATAATGAAGTCACAGACTTCCTCTCCTGACCAAGCCAATCACGGCATTTGCTTGCATCCTCATGCTAATTGAGTTGTTTGGCGTCGAAACGCAACAACATTGTTTTCACAAAGTATAATTAAAATGAAGTTAAGCTATTAGGATAAAGAATACTTTAAATAAAGAAATTTACATAATGAAGTGGTTTGGTTTAGAAATTTTGTTTTTATAATAGGATGTTATTAAATACAAAACATTATAATTAAAAGAGATAAGTAAATTAAATACTTATAAGTTTATTACAATTACCAGCTGATTAAGTTTCAGTAAATAAACAGGTAACTTACCATTTCATAACTGTTTATTAAAAATACTTCCAAAGAGAACAATTGCAACAGACTTTTAAAAATTTATTGTTTTTATTGATATTTTCCTTTATTTCCTTTTTGCTATTGCTATTGTTATTGTTTTTATTACCAACAATATTTTATTTTATTTGAAAATCAGCTTTATGAGGTCTAGTTGCCTCCAATAAAACTCAGATTTATGACTTTTGACAAGAGTACACCTGCCCAGTTACCATCTCAATGAACACAGCATGTTTAAATCCTTCCACAAAGTTCTCTTGTGCCCCTTTGCTGCCAGTCTCTCCTGATCTCCCACCCTCCAGAGCCAGGCAACTACGGATTTGGCTTTTATAATATAGATTAATTTTGGTTGTTCTAGAATTTCTTATCACACAGTAATTTATAATTACACAGTAATTAATTTTTTGTGTCTTCTTTATTTCATTTAGCATAATGCTTATGAGATTCATTCATATTATTACATATATCAGCAGTTCCTTCCATTTATTTACCTAGTTGTATTATGTTGCTGAATATCGTACAATTTGCTTATCCATTCACCTTTTGATGGACATTTTAGTTGTCTCTAGCTTTCGACTTTTATGATATTTAATTAATTACTTATTGAAATAATTTTAATTCTGAAATAATTCCAAACTTAGATAAAAGTTACAAGAATAGCACAAACAATTTAGTTTTCTTTTAGTCATTTAAGAATTAGTTGATGATATGATGTTCCATTATCCCCAAGACTTTGGTGTATAATTCCTATGAACAAGAACATTTTCTTATATAATCACAATACAACCATCAAAATTAACACTGATACATAATTACCATCAAATATACAGACCCTGTTTAAATTTCATCAGTTTTCCCAAGAGTTTAAACCAAAATTGCATGTTGCAATCTCTTTAATTCCCTTCTGTCAGAAACAGTTCCACAGCCTTTCCTTGCCCTTCCTGATGTTAATATTTTTTGAAGATTAGAGCAAGTTACATTGTAGAATATTCCTCGACTGGAACTTTGCTTAATGTTTTCCCATGATTAGATTCACATTATGCATTTTTGGGCAAGGATGTCAGAGATATGATGGTGTGTTCTTTTCATTGTATCCTGTTAGGTGGTACACGATTTTAATTTGTCCAGTTACTGGTGATGTCAACTTTGATCATTCGATTGAGGTGGCATCTGCTATGTATCTCCATGCTAAATTACTCACGTGCCCTTTTGTGATTAATAAGTATTTTGTAGAGAGGTACTTTGAGACTATGTAAATCCCCATTGCTCATCAAACTTTAGTCTGTTCATTTTAGCATCCATTGATATGTCTTGGGTAAATTAATGTTACTATGCCAAATTGTGATTTTTTAACTCTATCATTCATTCTACATTAATTAGTTGAAATTAAGCCCAAAGAAACACTTTCTCATATCAGCATTTATTTATTCATTTATTCATATCAGTATGGCTTCACAGATTCCTATTCTTTTAATAGCTTTTAATCTGTTACACTCATTAAATATTATGATGTTTGAATTGTCCTAAATGTGGCCAGGTAGTATTTTTAAGCTAGGCTTTTTGTTTTTTTAACATGTCTCCATCATCCTTTGAGCACTTTCTTTCTGATGCAAAGTTTTTCAGGCTCATTTTTTATTCTTTGCCCCATTTTTATTCCATTGAGGAGCCCCAGTTCCTTTTAGTGGAAAGATGTATTTAGAAACCAAGATCTAGACACTAGGTGTGTTTATTGCTATTGGGGTGTCATTGTTCCAAACTTTCTCAGTGGACAGAGTTACGAGATGTATGTATGTGTATACACATGCACATTTAAATATATGAATATATTTATTCATATGAATATACTTATTATATTTATATTTATATATTATATTCATGGATATATTTACTCATATCCATGAGTTCACACTGATGCCTTCAATTCCACTTCAGCAATAAAATGTTCATTCTAATTTTCTCCCTTCCATATTTGTAACTCTCTTCTCTGGGGAAACGTAGATGCCAAAATCTTCAATATCTTACTTAGTGAATTCATTCTCCTGGTATGTTTCCACTCTTCCACTGCCACTGCCACCACGTCCTTACTCCTTATGTGGATGTTTTCCTCACCCTGCTTAGGCTCTGTTAACAATATGCCAGTACCACTTACCAGTGAGCCCACACACTCTTCATCTCACTTTGGTTCCAACATCTTATGCCAAATGGCTGCCACTGTCTCCAAAACGGACTGACACCTACCTTGCTTACCCCATTCTAATGGGTAAATTATTCAGGAATAAAGAAAGGAAGGAAAGAAGGAAAGCAGGCAGAAGTTATGGTTAAAGAATTTATAATCTCAAAGAGGATTTTTTTTAAAGTTATACCTCCAAATCACTACTTCAGGATAACTAACCAGATAGAATGAATTATGGCTTTTCATTTTTATGTAAGGAACATGATTAATATATCATTCATTTGTAACTATGGTAATTAAGAACTATAGAATTAGAGGTTTAGAGCTAAAAGAGATATTGAAATTCATCATTCAAACCAGTCGTTTTGGAGCTAAAGTGGGATGACACAGGTGGGATGATGTTCCCAAAGTCATATAATTGTTAGGCATTGGAACAGTTGAGTTTAGTTAGCAAGACCAGAAAAAATGTTTTTAAATCTTTGATTTTTTCCCCACAATTTGTATTTAGTTTTTGATGAATACCAAAAAGGACCTTTCAGAATGATTCATTATTTCTGTTATATAGGTAGAAACAACAATAACCATTTATTGAGTGCCTACTATGTAACACACACTGTATTAGAAGATTTCCATAGATTTTTTCATTGATCAATTGCATTTTATTATTTATATGTTATAAGAAAACTGAACTGCAAAGAGGTTAATTTACTTACTCAGAGTTATACTTTAGGTAGTGGTAGAATTAGGATTTAAATATACTTGTGTATGATTCTAAATATCTTCTGCTATACTGGAGCGCCTCTCTATATTTTGAATAGAGGTCCATGAATCAGTTAGTATTAATGAAATTGGCTTAATAAAAACAATGATTCTTTGTTGATGTAGTTGAAAAGTTCTGAGATGAGGCTGGTTTCGGTTGCAGCTTGATCAAGCAAGGACCTCAAGCTAAGACCTTGTCCCATGTTATTTTTTTTGTGTTTCTCTGCTCAGCAATGCTCCCTTCCATGTGCTGTCTTCATTCTGTCTCCATGAGGGGCAAGTTGGCTGTAGGAGTTACTGTTTACATTCAACCAGTTTTAGGGTCAAGGGAAAGAGATGGAGTCTTTGCCCTCAGGATTCCCTGCAAAAGCTCCATTGTGTTTTACTGTCTCTGAGTATGTCATGTGTCCGTCCCTTGACTAATTACCGTGGCTAATTAAAGCTGTGTGCTGAAGCCAAATCTCCTAAATCCCCTGGCATGGCATTAACACAGGTGCATAGTAGCTTTCCTTGGGAAATTTGAGTACTGTTTTATAAGAAGAGTGAAGGGATGTTAGGTGGCAAAAGCAAAGGATGTTTACTAAATGTCATCTTAAAGAATTATTATCAAGTACTGCTTCTGATTCTATCAGAGTTAACTGCCATGTACACTGCCCCAAAGGGCCAACATACCTCACACAGCACTGTCTTGAATGTGCCTAAGTCTTTACGGTTACATCATGGCCAAGAACATGGGGCTCCTGGGGGTCAGAAAGGGGCAAGAGCAGGAGGCTATACTTTCACCAGCATCTCTAAAGCCTCCACATTCTGTCAGTGTCTGAGCAGCACTTAGTCACTTTCCCTCCCTCCTGATCTTTCTTCATCCCCATAATTTACCTATAGCTCACTCCTTCCCTTTGGTATCTGCCTTCACTTAGTTCCAGATTCTTACTACTTTCTAATCTTCCCTCTCTTAAGCAGAGAATGAAATTTTAAAAGTGAAAGAATTGTCTTATATTTCTCATTTTCTTTCAATATGCCCATTGAGAAAAATAAGTTCATACATTAAACTTCATACTTCACATTTCTTCTCTTTTGGGCTTTTTAGTAGGTACAACGTTTATTATCCAGGAATAATCAGGTATGTTTGTATTCTCATTAAGAAAATTTTGACACATTCTCCAAAAGCGGGTTTTTGCCCTGTGAACTCTTGAATAGTTCTCAAGCTAGGTGATTTCGTCCTAATCAAAGGCATAAAAGATAGAAAACGTTTAAGTGTAAAATTTGTTTTTTTAAAATACCATGATTAACATTAGAGAAAAGAATTAGATCAAGAAAAATTTAAGGGAGATTAAATGGAATTACCTGTTAATTCACCTCATGTCAGATTTTGGGGCCGTTGTTTTCAACATATCGCTGTCAAATCAACAATTTATTTCCTCAGTGTAATTCAGTCTTAGGACTTCTGTCCTCAGTTAAAACTGTTTTTCCCCAAGTGGTTATATCTCTAATGATGAAAATGTCCAAAATTTGACCATACAAAAGGATCAGACATTGGCTAGTTTTTGGGTCTCAGAAGTGTAATAGATCTTTGAAAAACTGGGAGTCACCCATGGGACGTTGTAACTTACCAGACCACCAGCATGTGGGCTGTCAAAATGTTAGCTAAATTTTCTTTTACGTATTTTGCACACGCAAACTACTAGCCTAGGAGTTCCTCATCATCAGCTCATGAGTACCTTTTTGTCATACCAACAGCAGATCAATAAGTTACTTTAACTGAAGAAGAATATTCAATTACATATTTATGCTATTTACTTGATTTTCTCAAAACTTATATCATGATCTTAGAGTATTAGGAGAGATTATAACATCTACAACATCCTTTAGCATTTGACTCATAATTTGTTTGAATTCACTGCCAAAATGCCCACAGTGAATCTTTTCAACTCGCCATTAATAATAAAAAATTTTGTATACCAGGACACTCCAGGATTCACAATCGTATGTTCTGCTAGTTAGTTAAGAAGAATAGAAATCTTTTTTAGGGAGAGTTGTTTAAGCTCCACATTCTGAAATAGATGCCACAAGGTAACTAAAAGAGATGAGTATGACAAATTGAAGAAATGACCTAAAGAATTATTTGGAGAATGCATTGAAATACCAGTTTATTTCTCTCTCATAGGGCCTGCTAGTGGGACCAAACTATATCTACCATTTCCCATTCTGAAGTATAGTAATATGGAAACCCTTTTTAAAAAACAAACAAACAAACAAGAGAAAACAAACTTTACGCAGGGTTCAACATAAGCAAAAAGTCATAAGCTATAAGCAGCAATGGTTCTTTCAAATTATGATCATGTTAATAAAGTAAATTGAATTTGTGTTTAGTCATGATATAAAAAAAACCTTTAAAAGACTTGAAAAGGTATTGATAATAATTATTGCCCAGAAATCCTTAATGATATGCACGCTACATGAAGATAACCTTTCTTTAGTTGCGCTGTATTTGAAGAGCAGTTGGCATTACCCGTGACT
Source organism: Equus caballus (assembly GCF_041296265.1). NCBI lineage: Eukaryota > Metazoa > Chordata > Mammalia > Perissodactyla > Equidae > Equus > Equus caballus. The sequence goes on along the minus strand of NC_091686.1, from coordinate 90,793,115 downwards.
GCAGGTCAGAGAGCTAAATCTCTAGGTGTCGTCCACACTCCAAGACACATTTTGAATTATGAATAAACAGGGCCACATATTGGCACTAGATCATACCCTGCTTAAGAGTGTAGCAACAATGCTGGGTTTATTTTATATCCTCATCCATGTCTAACATATTGCTTGGCACACAGAAGGTGCTTAATAAACATTTGCTGAGTTGGATCAGCAATCACTGCATATTGAACTTCTTACTGCATTGTATCATGATGGCTTGTTTACTTTTAATTATTTATTTGATTATTTAACTCATTGAGGCTAGGTCCCTGTCTTTTCAATATTGAATCCCCAGAGTTAAGTATCAGGCTTGACACCTACCAAGACTCCAGTAAATATTTGTTCCATGTAGGGGAGGAAGACACTTCCTGTACCTGTTCTGGGATCTTCTGGCCAGAGAACGAATTAAATTCACATGAGACGGAATAACAGGAGAAAATTAAACAAAGCTTTATAACAGGTATACATGGGAGAGGCTCAGGCAACCTGAGCAACTTGCCAAAATGGCCGAAGCCACCACCTTAAATGTTATCTTCAGATAAAGACAAAAAGAGGATATTGGGAGTGGGGGGAGTCAGTTACGGGAAGTTACCAGACAAGTACAGTAAACAAGAGTAAGATTATTATGCAGATTTAAGTCCTTGCCTTTGCCTTTCTCATTGATTAAGAGTTTCTAGAGATAAGGTCATCCCCTCTTCTTTCTGGTACAGAGAGGGAGACACCTTTACAGATGGAGATTTCCTTTACAAATATAAACGTCTCTTAACAAAGGCTAAGTAAAGTCTACTTTTCAGAGTTTCTTTCCTGTCTGCAGTGTTTTAAAAAGTAACCAGCCCAAAATATTCCTCATGCTAGAGACATATCTTGGGGTGGCCAATTTCACTCCCCCACACCCACAAAGAAATGAAAGTTAAACTAATTATGACGCCCTTGAAAAGTACTAGGTGAGAAATGCCCCAAATGTGAAAGATGAAGTCATTGAAACCAGAAGTCTATGATGGATTTTCCCAAAGACAGAAAACAAATCATAGGAGACTATAATTTAGGTATTTGGCTTTCTATTAGTATGGCTTATGAACCACCTGCACAGACCTGTAATGCCTGTTACTTTAAAATCAGAAAAGCTTAATCCTTCACCAGTAGCTATTGCTGAACAATAAATCATTCATGCCCACAGCTGATTGCACTTGAACATTTTCTACTTGGAGAGTACACAAATCAAATATTTTTCCCTTGGTAATATCTCCCAGTAAAATAGAGAAGATTTGAAAGAGATTCCAGTACCAAGATAAATTCTGTCTTACTATTTACATCCTTATTGTTTTTCCTTGCTTGACCTAGCCATCCTTTGGAGACTTTGGTTGTTTCTCATCACAAAATATCTCTCTAGCTTGTAAAATGTCTCTCATAGTTTCCTAAGTGTGAATAAACAATCACAGTTTATGATCCTTCACCTATAAATGGTCTGTTTAGGTCTTTGATGGTGTGGAGCTCCTGTTGCTCAGTTTTGCTTCTTAGTATATTGCTCCTTATCTGAAAACACTAATATTTTCCTGCTCTCTGAAGATTCCCAATGTCTTGAAGATAGGCTCGTAGTGGACTATGGCCGTGATGACGCACACTCACGGCACAGGTGTGGGAGAGGACAGGGGTTAGTTATACATTGCATGCTGTCAGATGTTTCCATGTACAAGACTATATGTAGGGAGACAGAAGAGATAATAGAAATAAAAGTATTTGCAATTCACGAAATGCTTTCAAATATATTATGTGATAATGGGGAAATAGAAGCTTTCTAAGGTAAATGCTTTAAGAAAAAGGAAGGAAGGAGAATCTTTTCCCTTATTTTCAACAGGGAAAATTTTTAATGTTTATTTCTTAAGTTATCTGAGCATTTATCACTTTCTAATTTATATTATTCTCATTTTTACCATATCTATCATTGCAGATACTGCCAGTGCCCTTCCAGAGCCCCTCAGCCCCATTCCGGCCTCTACACACAGAATGTTGTTAACCATGACCACCTCTGACTCTTGGTCTGAGGACTTTTTGTGTGGCTGCCTAAGTGCTTTTGGCTCAAGAGGAAAGTGAGTTGAGTGCTAGAGAATTAATGCCCCCAGAAGCAGCCCACAACCAACGATGGACCGAAAGTTGAGGAATGGATACTCCAGTTTCTTTGCCACTTGGCAGGGATAACGCTGAAGCTGTCGCTCTGACTAGCCAGTGGGGTAAAGCGCTATTGCCAAGAGGTCAATTGCTTGATAATGTATCTTTTTGGCTCCCTTCAGTTCCCTGTTTTATAACTCACTCCCTGTGGGTGTTTCCTGGGATTGCCTTCTAAATAAACTACTTATGTTTGAATCCTTGCCTCAAGACACACTTCTGATGGAACCCATAGCCCAGATTATACTGCAGTGAACTGAAAGCAGAGATTTTGGCTGTTCCGTCCATTCATCTCACATCGTAGCTGGAACAGACTTGCACAGAGCTGGCATTCAATGATGGTTGAATGACATTCTGAGTTTGCATAGTAATAAATTTTGCTATTAACAGACATTGGCTTGCAATGTTAGACGTGCTCCCAAGAATCTTCAAGACATGCTATTAAGAATTAGGTATCATATTCAAATGATAATATTTATGATGTATTGAATATCTATAGCAGTTGCTAGATTCTGAAGTGGATATTTAGAATGTACATTTTATTTTATCTTCATGGAAGCATCAAGAAGGGGTTAAGAAGGACACTGTCTCTGGGACCAGCCTGCCTGGCTTCATGGTGTATTGCAACCTTGGAAACTTCAGGAAAAGAATTTTTCTGATTATGCCTATTTCGTCTCTTATAAAATGGGATAAATTTACCTACCTTATACGGTTGTTAATAGGATGATACATACAAAGCGTTCAGCCAATGCCTCACATCTTCAATAAATATTAGCTATAAAAAAGCTAATATGACATACCATTATGAGGGGAAAGGACTCATCTTATTAAAGTTGTAGTTAGTGTGACCCAGAGAACTTGCCAAGGTTGCACAAAGAGTGTCAGTGTCTGGATATGACATTTTGTCCTTCTGACCCTAAACGTCCAAATCCATCCTTCTTTTCCTGTACATTCGACTACCTTCATCCTGGTCACTATCTTCTTTTGCTTAGATTTTTGCAAAACTCTCCCTTGTTCACTCTGAAGCCAAAGTTGTTTTTCTAAAACATTTACACTGTAGCATCCCCTACAAACTCTTTAGCATTCCCTACAAAATCTTTCATGAATGAATCACTATTTCTCATTGGCGGCTACCTGGCTATCTTATCCCTTCCTTCCCCACCTCCTCTCTACCCACCCTCTAGCCAAACTCTGAACTTTCTTGCCCTGAGACTTTGCGTATACTAACCTCTGATGAAATTCTTCCCCTCCTCTACCCTTCACGTCTTTGTCCAAACTCAGGTGTCCGCAGAGATTTCATGCCCCCCACAAAACCCCTCTTGACCCCATGAGCCTGAGTTACGTGCTGTGGTAAGTTGTAGATGACCACAAAATGTTTGACACTGCTGCCTTTTAGGATATGTGATAGGCATTTAACACATGCATCTCGTTCAGTCCCCTGTTGGCCAAAGGCTCAGGTTTTAGGAGAGTGGTAGTGTCCACTCCTTATGTATTGAAATATTCTCTCTTAAAGTGCTGAAGCTCCATATAAGAAGTCTTACTACAGCTGCCATGTTATGAGGAAGCTTAAGCTAGCAACAGGCAGAGGGTAGAGACAGAGACAGAGACAGACAGACAGACAGATAGACAGAGGTGTTTGGTCGGCCTCTGGTTGTTCCAGCCCTCAGCAATTCTAGTGGAGGCCCCAGACATCATGGAGTAGGGATGAGCCACTCTCTCTGTGCTCTGCTCAAATTGCTGACCCACAGAATTATGAGATAGAAAAATAACAAATGTTTTAGTCACTATGTTTTGGGAGAATTTGTAACATAGCAATAGATTTCTGGAATTGGCACCCCTCCTATATGTTTCCTTAGTGCTATGTTCTTACCCTGCTGTAATGCTTGTCACAGTATCTCATGATTGTTGCTTACGGTATGTTTCTCCCGTGGGCTTGCAAATAGCTTAAGTAAAGAGATGCTGTCTGGTTCACCATCATCTAACACGTTTCCTGGCATAGAGCTGGTGCTCATAAATATTTGTTGAATGAATATATTAGATATTATTTATTGATACAGATTTATGGGAAATAAAAATAGTTTTTGCATTATTGCTTTATTAATGATAATCTTTTTGATTTTTTCCCCACAAGGTTCTTGTTATCTTTCTCATTTTTTCATCCAGTATTTCTGGTACATCTAATATATTTCAGACATCATGGTAAGTGTTGGGAATACAGCAGGGAACAAGGAAAACTGAGCTCTTGCCTTCATGGAGTAGATCTTACAATTTTGTAAGGGAGACAAACAAAAACTTGCATAACTAAAGATGTAATTATAAACTCTGGGAATGTATGATTAGATCAGAGGTGTAGCTCTAATTTCCCGTAGACCAAGGAGGCATAAGATAATTTGAGAGGTGTGGAAGGCTTGCCGGAGCACTGACTTGGAAAACAAGTACAAATTAGGCAGGTAAAGAATTGAGAGTGGCCTGGGATGGAACAAGCATTCTAGGGAAAGGAAGCAACTTTTGGAAAGTCTCTCAAGGAGCAAACATCTTTGTGCTTTTAAGGAACTGGAAGAAGGCCACTGGAGCCAGATCGTAGTTTCCTTACATTCTCAGCATTCTAGAAAGCCTCACGTTCATTGTTTTAGCAACAAGTTTTCTCTGTACCATCCTGTACATTTTCTCAATATCAGAGAACTCTTATTCACCTGGAGGAATCAAAGATTTTTAAAACATTAAAATCTTAATGAAAGAAAGTCAGCTCCAGCTGACGCACTAGAGGGAATTTTTCAGAAGTTCTTAAATTTAAATATTCTTTTGTCAGCTCATCTTTAATTTTAGGGGTTTTAGAAAAAGAGTAATTGTATGCTGATTCTGATCTCAAAATGTCACTGAAAATGATTAGCCAGAAAAGAAAGGGATATTGTATTTAAATATTTTGTACCAGAATAACAGAATAACCCACAATAAAATGAAAAAAAAAGGATCTTATTTTTTTGGATTTTGGGCATTGTCTATGAACGGCTCTATTTATTTAACATTATTTAATGTTTCTAGATATTTAAATAAAAATCTAAGGAGATTCAGGTTTTAACAGCTGTATGTGCAATAAAGTTCATAGTAATTTCACTGATGTGGGGTATTATTGAAATGTTTACTAATTTACAACGTACATATTTACAAATAAGCTTGGCATAATAACAATAGTTTACTGTTACCTGTAAATAAAAAGGATGAGCTCAAATTCTCCTTGTTTGAAATTTGTAATTCGTTGCTAACATTTTGATCAGTTAAATTAAATGAGATAATACATATAAAATACTTAGAAGAGCACTGAGCACATAGTAACATTAATTTTTTATCTTTTCTGCTTTGCCACACATCTTCCCTATGTTTCTCTCAAAATACTTTATACCCATTCACTTACAAGAATGTTAAAACTCTCAAATATGCAAACAAGAAGCTTTTATTTAGTATCAATCATAAATTAGAATTGAGCCTAAAATATAACGGCCCTGAAGTCTCTTTTCTCAGTAAGCAGAGCTCAGCAACAAACAGGACAAAATAGAAATCACTGGATCCTTTATTTCTGAGTAATTCAATTCCCAAAATACTCCAGATATTTCTTTCTTTTCCTTGCTGTTATTTCTAAAAGTGAGCCAATCTTATCGTTATGAACACTTTAGTGATGGAAAAATAAATAGGCAATTTACCTACTCTGGAGCAAAACGTACTCGTCATCTCTCTTCATGCCTATAGAGAGAAGTGCTTTTTCTCAGTGATTTTACCCCTCTTTGCTGCATCTGGGTTCTCAGTGCCTAAGATGGCCATGATTTCTTCACTGGGGCTGGGTGGAGGAGTAGAGGCTGTACACTGAATATAACTGAATTACTTCAGTTCAAAGTTATCATCTTGAGGTCCTGGTTGTACCCACAATCCAGAAAGATCATCACTGACCTTATAGAAAAAACATATTCAGGAAAGTATTCCTAGTAGATACCAGAGAACAAAGTGACAATTTACTTTGATTCCTTCCCTGGAAGTGGGTAAAGATTTAGGAGCTTTACATATAATATAATAATGTTTAAGAGGTAGTGTTTGTAGACAACCTATGGCTAACAACAAAATCATGAAGAAAAGGGTAGAAGGCACCTAGAGCCACATAAGAATCTTTGCTCATAAACTAACATGAAATAGCACATTCGTTGGCTTTTTGAATCAGCTCGTTTTTGAGTCTCCTTTTTCCTTTTGCTGGGGGTGCTGGCAGGACACTCAATCTCATCATTGTTTTGTCCTCCTTTCTCCGAGAAGTACAATGCACCATGGATTTCACAAGACTTGTGTCCAGGTCCTGAGGATGCCTCCTTGTTATCTGTTATCTCGAACAAATCACTGCTAGGCTATGCAGGAATCCTCACTGGTTCTGCAGCTTCTAGGTCATACCTAACGCATGGGAGTCTTTCTTGAGCATGGGGATCCCATGGCTAAAATCCACAGACATGCAATGCAGCAATGCAACAATCTCCTCTTGTGGTCCAGCACCCTCCTCAGGTCTGGCACCCTTTGAGGTCTCATGTCCTCTTGAGGTATTTTTCTAAAGCGGTGCACAGGCCTTAGCTCCTAACGAAGCTCCCAGACATCTCTCTCCCCTCCTGGTCTTCAGAAAGATCTTTTTAGTCTGGGAAAGATCCTCCTTTCTTTATGCGTTCCTCAGATGGACTCATCCTAAGTCAAATTTTTTCTCTCCCTCTAAGAGACATACCTCCACCTCCTCAGTGGGTTTGATTTTGGGGAACAACTGCTAGGGAGGGAGATGTCTTTCAAGTTAACCTTTGCTTCCAATGCTGCTACATTATTTCCATTAGGCAAAAATGCATCGAGCAAGCTAGTACAGCTTAAATGAACGAAGAGAGAGCAGAATGTACAAGAACAAAAGAATACTTCACAATTCTATTTTGAAACAGACACAAAGGAGCAGCAAAGTGAAAGTTTCTATAGTTGCTCTGATGATATTTAACGATAGAAGGAAAATTAAAATGCAGGGTGGAGTTAAAATAGTTAGCGATGTACTTGATATATGATATATATATATGATATATATATATATATATATCATATATATAGGATTTAAAAGTCTCTGACTGAGGAGTTTTTGAAGTAGAATTAACTTTTGAGACCAAATTTTAGCTGTAGCTCCTACCACCTGAACAATGGGCTTGTCCCCCAGACAGCTGACCTCAATTATTTCTGAGATCCTCAAAGAAGCACATCACTTACGCTCACAAAGTAGTCTGTCTGCTTAGTCATCTTTTTTTCCCCATATTTTGATTCACCTAGCCAAAGTCTGCTACCCTTGAAGTTTCTGAAAGAGCCTTACTAATGCCCTATGAAACTGCCAGAGCCTAAACAAAGAGAGATGTCTTTCAGATTCCTCAAGTTAAGCCAGGGCAACACTCCTGTGCCTGGAGACTTATAAAGGCTTTTATAAAAACAGTTATTTCAGCTTCTCTCCTCTGGCCCTTCTCTTTCACAAATACTAACATTTTACCGCCATCTCCACCCCTTCCATCTCACTTTTACAAGAATACACAGTAGTTTGAGCCAGTGAGTTACAAGTTTCAATTCATGTATACACAAATTCCATCTTTCCATTTCAATATTCTCCCGAAACAATAATTAGGTAGGCAGAATAATGGTCCCCGAAGATGTTCACATCCTAATCCCTAAATCTGCCAAGACATTACTTTACATGGCAAAGGGGAATTAAAGTTGCTGGTCAGTTTACCTTAAAATAGGGATATTATTTTGGATTGTCCATTTGGCCCAACAAAGTCATGAGAGTCCTTATAAATAAGTGGAAGAAGGAGGCAGAAGAAGAGAGTCAGAGGGAGATGTGAATAGGGTCAGAGAGATGTACTGGTGCTGAGTTCAAAGATGGAGGAAAGCGGCCACAACCAAGGAATGTGGGTGGCCTCTAGAAGATGGAAAAAGCAGAGAAGTAGATACATCGACAGAGCCTCCTCAAAGAAATGCAGCCTTACCAACACCTTGATTTTAGTCCACTGAGACCCATGTCAGACTTCTAGACTACAGAACTGAATGATAATAAATTTGTATTAAGTCACTAAGTTTGTTAAAGAGAAAAAAACCCAGAAGGCTAATATGATAATCAAATATACAAATAGAAAATCAAGAATGTCCAAAATGTAATTCTTACCTCAACAATGTACAAAGTCATATTATCAATGTAAGTCATATGTATTCAAGTTAATGTTACATCACAGTTTAACTTCTGGCATAATTGCATAATTGAAAAGCCTGCTTGGAGCAGTTTTCCTTGGGAGAAAAATTGGCTGTATCACAGAGGAATTAAAATCTTTAACCTTGGGAACTAGAACACTGCAACTTTCTTACTGTAACTTTATTTTAGTCAATATTTCAAATACCTTAGGGTTTACTCTTAGCTGGGGCACGTGAATAGAGAGAAAAACAGGATAAACATTGCAATAAAGTCCCATAGGGAGTGGGAAGAGATGGAGTATTGTGGTAAACTTCATGTAAGAAGACAGTTTTTAGAGACAAAACTGGGAAAATAAGAACAAGGACAGATGAGGAAGCTTCCGAATGACTTGGACCTTTTCGGGGATGTAGGAGGCATAGGTTGAAAGTGGTGATGGAATTGAAGGGGGAAATCATTGGATTGTAAAGTAATAGACATGTGTCTATGTTCGGGCTCTTCTAACACCATATGATTGATTGCTTTATTATAAATTTCTAAATAGCTTTTTAAAGTGAGATATTTAAGGCAACTTATAAACCAGATAACATCTGCAAATGTCTTGTTTTAAAGCTTCACCATATTTCTCAACCTCCCTTGCTGTTAGATGCATCCATGTGACTGAATTTTGGCCAATGACGTTCAAGCAGGCATGATGGACATCTAGTCCAGACCATAAAAATCTCCTGCTGAACCTCCATGTGCTTGTTCTTTCTCCATCTAACAGTTAAAAAAAGAGGATTCCAAGGGCCCAGGTAGGAGTAGACTGGGCCTCTGATGTATGCGTCTGCCATCCTAAATTGGACTATAATTTGAGTGAGGAATAGACTAGCATCGTGCTAAGCCACTACAATTTGTTTGTTGTGGGTTATATTAATTAGTTTGCCATGATTTGTATAAGTCCTTATCTCTATGGAGCTCAGTTTCTCTATCTACCAAATGATGGTCTATCTCAACTTTAAAATTCCGTTAACTCTATGATACTGTAACTCTTAGGCTCTGGAATACGTCATGGGTATACTCCCTTGGGGAGTGAAAATCTGGGACCAGGGTAGAATATGATGAGACCTGGATGTACAAGTCTCTTTCTTTATTCTGTGTTTTGACCACATAGGTGAAGTATACGTGTGTTCTGATTTTTTTATGGTAGATTGAAAAGAAGGCCATCAGCTGCTAAAAATGCTGGGCTAGGAGTTCTTACCATCTGTGACCAGGTTACTGTTCTGCAGGTTCAAGGTGGGAGGTTTGGGGAAGGAGGGAGAGAGTGAATGGTGGTTTCCAGGAAGGTAGAGAGCAGTTTGAGTGACTGAGTGTCAGGAAGAAGACTGATAGTATTTATATTCAATTAAAGATCCTCAGAGAAGATCATGGCTTTGAGATGCTGAAGTCTATCCACAGGGCAATATATAAAAAGTAGAGATGGAAGTCAATGACAACAAAGAAGCCCGTTAAACTTAGAGGAGAAATATCTGAAGGGTAGATGATAAAGATGTCAGGGAGGATACCAGGGAAGGGGTTAGTGATGAGGATCGTGAGCTTGGAGTGAGACATATCTAAGGAGGCAGAAATTGGGTTATATTTCATACATGAGCATACATTGAAAAAGCATACAGATTCACCCAAGGAAACAATAAAAAGTGAAATGGTATAGTGGAAGGGAAGCTGGTTCATCTCCTTCCCCAACAGTGGGCTGACCCTGGACAAGACGTATCCTACCTGAGTCTCAGATTTCTCATCTTCACAGACAAGGATTTCATTGCCTGGCCTGCCTCAAAGATCTATTGGGGGATCAAATACAATAATGTATGGGAACACATTTGGTAATATATAAAATTTTATTTCAAAGTAATTATTTGAGGCTATAAGTGTTCTGACTCCGGAGTGGCTAAGTAAACCAAAGTACAAGTTGGCAGACAGTGGGAAGGAATCCAGGGATGGAGCATAGAAAATAAACCTTGAGATCTATACGTGTGTTGCAAAGAACAATTATATTATTTTTAAAAGGATCTTTTGATGATCAGTCTGGCGTGGACATGGAATAACACCACAGCAAGGAGTATGAAAGTGGAATAGACTCATTATACTCACAGGTCCTAGAATAGGGAGGCACACCACGCAGGGGCCCATACAGAAGAAGTTCCAAGGGAGTGGGTTCAGCCAAGCAGGCGGGGAGCAGAGGGGAGTGAGGGCCTGTGGGCAACTACTGTCATTTGGGGTCATGATGGAGTCCGCAAGCAAAAGGCATGAAGGGGTTTCATTGCTGCATCTCAATGGCACTAGGTCATAGTCAGGGGAGGGGAAGACCGGGAACTTGTGGCTGGGACCAGCCTTCTCACAGTGGTTGACCTGGTCGCCTCCGTGGGGTGCTCACAGCCCATTTGTGGGGTGTTGAGGCATTAAGAAAACACAAAGTTTTAAAAATTTACAGTACAATGCATCTACTCCAACTGGATTGCCAGCTTTATCAAAGCTGCCATGTCTCATTTCTCAGTGCTGAGTTAGAATATTCCTAATGGGCTGAGGCTGCTCTTCCTTCTTATGTGTGTCTTATTCACTGCTTACTAGAAACTAGCATTTATCCAGCCACTGGTCCCCTATGGCCCAAGGAATAATTGAGGTTTAAAAAAATGAGTAAGTATAGCCTCACAATAAAAGGCACTGGTTCTGTGGCCAGACTGAGTGGGTTCAAATCCTAGCTCCTCCATTTAATAGGTATGTATACTGGGTGAACTTATTTAATTGCTCTGTGCCTTGGCTTATTCATCAGTAAAAGTGGGATAATCCCACATTTTAATTCACATGGCTATTGTAAGTATTCAAAGAGTTAACATAAGTCAAACACTTGGAAGAGTGGTTGGCATATGCAAAATACTTAATAAATATGAACTATCATAATTTTACAGTTGTTTATTATTACAAAGGGAGAGATTCTAGTATAGTGAGGAAAACTGGAATATGGGGGCTAAAGACCTGAATTCTTGCCTGTATTAGTTAGACGAAAGACAGAAATAAAAATCAAGATAGACTAAACAAAATAAAGGAGGAAGTTATTGGCTTATATAACTTTTATATTTCAAGAGTAGGTCTCATTTTGGGGATGGCTAGATGCTACATTTAGGGGTTCAAATGATGACCTGAGAGCTTCTCTCTCCCTTTCTCATCATTACTCTCCTTTAATTGAAATTAATTGTTAGGCAAGACATTTTCTATATGACATGTGGTGACCTTTGGTAGATCTGTGTTTCCAGCTAACCAAGTTCTACAGCTCTGAAAAAAAAGAGATCTTCTTTTCCTTGACAAATCTAGTAGGAATTCCAAAACACACCCTAAACCTCTGAGTGGTATTAGCCACACTAAAATCACATGATCGAAGACAGGGAGTGTGTTTGGGGTGGTTGCCCCAAACAAAATCATGGGATTATTTCCGGAATAGATAACAGATGCTGAGCAGACAAAAATACAGCAGATACTCACTATAGACCCAGCTCTGAAATGTACTAACTATATGATCTTGGACAAGTGACCCAAGCTTTCTGAATTTTAGTTCTTCAACTACATAATGGGGGTTAATACCAGATTTGCCTAATTCATTATGTCAATAAGAGGATTAAGCGAAAGAATATGAGGGCCCTTTGTAAGCAGTTAGCACTATAACAGCGTGAGGAAGCAGTAGTATCTTCTGCTTGACTTCTCTCGGGTTTAAAACATCTGTCACCTCCACTATTTCCTATTTGATTAAATTGATGTGCTTTAAAAAATCTCCTTCTTGAATCCATTCAGGAAAATACTAAGCCAAATAAAAGGCAGCCTCAACTTCTATAGATTCTATTAGTCACATCACCCCAACTCAGCACATAGTCATTTATCATTACTCCTTGTTGATTACACGTCAGCTAGTCCTCAGCTCATCTTATGGGAGCCCTACCAATATGAATTCATTCTAATTAGTGAGACTCTGCATCTCTGTGACAGGGCAGTAGACATTTTACTCAAGAACATTTTTTATCCATAGTGTAACAACTGCATTCTTTCTTTTTGTCTAGTCTGCTGGTTGTACTTAAAATGGCTCTGAAGTTTGCAGTGTACTTTTCTACTCACATTACTCTCTCAGGTAAAAGTGATCTACATTTTTTAAAAAAGATATTCCATTATTTTGTTAGAAATGGAAACGATATGAGCACATGTAGGTCTGAGAACTGTCCTCTGACACATAAAGGATGTACATTACAAGCACCAGCAGCTTCTCCTGACCACTGAGTTTTGTTATTGTTGTAACCATAATTATAGATGACTAGTGCTTTTCGTGAAAGATTGATTCTGCATACGTCACTCACTGAATCCTCATCTAACAACCCTCGCGGGGTAGGTGTTATATTTCCCATTCTACAGAGAAGAAAAACGAGGTTCTGAGAACAGAAGTGTTTGGCACAGCGTTACACAGTTTGGAAGTGGACGTAGCAGAACTCAGACACATTCTAATGGCAGAGATCCACTGCAGCACCGTGCACCCCAGATGAGACAGGCTGGGGAGATAAGAAATGCTGTATACAGAGCAGCCACTTCTGACTGGCATTTTTACTCATGACAGGTTGTTCTGCTCAACAGCTTGAGTATATTGAGGTTTCAGTGGCATGCACAGAAAAGGGCACTCACCATGGTCTGGGAACTAGGAATCAAGTTATGAATCAAGATCGTTTCTGCTCTTATATGGAAATACAACTGATTTTTGTACATTGATCCTATATCCTGCAAACTTGCTAAACCTACTAATTAATTCCAGTATTTTTTTGTAGATTCCATAGAATTTTCCAAGTACATGACCATGCTGTCTGTGAATAAGGATTGTTTGTTTCATCCCTTTCTTTTTTCTTTTTGAGGAAGATTAGCCCTGAGCTAACTGCTGCCAATCCTCCTCTTTTTTCTGAGGAAGACTGGCCCTGAGCCCATCTTCCTTTACTTTGCATGTGGGATGCCTGCCACAGCATGGCTTGCCAAGCGGTGCCATGTCCGCACCAGGATCTGAACTGGCGAACCCAGGGCCGAAAAAGCGGAACGTGTGCACTTAACTGCAGCGCCACCAGGCCAGCCCCAGTTTCTTCCTTTCTAACATAGTTGCTATCTATTTATTTATGTACAGTTGATTCTTCTTATTCACAGTAAATATATTCTACAAAGTCTCTGTGAACATTGAATTAGCAATTACTGAACCATTGCTTCTAGGGGAAATAAAGGGTTGAGTTCCTGTGAGCCTCAGGTTACAATATTTTCATCAATTGATCTGTACACATCCTTGTTTTATATGTGTTTCTGTTTAAATATGCTTTACTTAATATAGATTATTAATTCATGAACATTGAACTCATGGCTAACAGTGCTGTAACTCATGCCTGAAAGAAGCTTATCTGACACACGTTTTCTTTGTAAGGCACATCACCGCCTTCTTGCACGTAGGAAACTAGACAGCACTCTAGCTCTGTGCTTGGGGGTGATTTTAAATAACACAATCACCAACAAAGAGCACAAAAATGACAAAAACGGGGCACTAAATAGACCATGAAAAGGACACTTGTTTGCAGTACGAGAGCTGAAACAAGAAAGCAGAGTGTCACCTTGTTTCACCTTAGGTGGGAACATGCACATCAACCAACTCAAATTTTTTGCTGCTCTGAGTATGTCTGTGAATGACTATGAAAGTGCTGTGAATATTGATCTCAGGATTACACACAAAATTGTTTTCTACTCTGATATTTATTGTTTCGTTTTTTGACTGACTTTGGGTTTCGTTAGCTCTTCTTTTTCTATTTTCTTAAGGAAGGAGCTGAGGTTGTTGATTTGAGAATTTTCTTTTTTCTAATGTAAGTATTTAGTGCTAAACAATTCCCTCAAGTACTGCTCTGATTGGATGCCACAAATTTTGATATGTTGTGTGTTCATTTCCATCCATGTCAAAATACCTTTTAGTTTCTCTTTTTATTTCTTCTTTGACTCATGATTATGTAGAAATATGTTACTTAGTTTGAAAATATTATCCAGACATCTTTCTGTTTTTAATTTCTAATATTCCATTTTTATGAGAGAACTAATTTTGTATTACTTGAATTATTTGTAAATTTATTGATTCTTGTTTTATGGTCCAGAATATGGTCTATTTGGGCAATTTTTCTAAGTTTATTTGAAAAGAATGTGCATTCTACTCTTAATAGGTGAAGTACTCTATAAATGTCAATTGGGTTAGATTTGTTAATAATGTTGTTCATGTTTTCTCTCTCATCTCTGAATTTTGCATATTTTTATCATTTATTGGTTGGGTGCTAAAATTTCCAACTACACAGGTTTTGGTAGCCCCATTTTATAGATGAGGAAACTGAGTCTCAGGGAGTTGCCCAAGGTCACACAGTTAGGAAACTGCAGAGAAGGGACTCAAACTATGATGTTCCTGACTCCAAATCAAGCATTTGTTTAACAATGACACTTGTTTTAGAAAAGACTGATAATTGCCTAAATAAATGAATAAAATTTCCAACTATAATTGTAGATTTGTCTTTTTCTCTTTGCAGTTTTGCCCATTTTTTGCTTCATGTATTTTGAAACACTGCTATTAGGTGCACAAATATGTAGGATTGTTATGTCCATTTGGTGAATTGATCACTTTATCGTTATAAATTGGCACACTTTATCTCTGATAATATTCTTTGCTCTGAAATCTACTTTGTCTAATGCTAATATGGCAATTCCAGATTTTTTTGACTACTGTTAGAATGTTATATATATTTTATATCATCTTACTTTTTACCTTTGTCTCATCTGTTATTTCTAATTACTCCTTCTTACATGGATATCAAATATTCTTAATCTATTCTGCTTGTCTCATCTATTTATTCACTTTTCCTATCTATTTATCTTCTAAGCTATAATCTGGGAAAGTTACTCTAACCTTTTAGCTTGATAATTTGTTCTTAATTTGTGTCCAGACTAATATTTATCTGAATATTTAATTAAATATTTTAATAATTACATCTTTCTTTTCTATTTAATTCCTCTTTCATAAGTGTTCATTCTTGTTGTTTGTCATAGATGAGCTCACTCTTATATTTTTCTGAAGATACTAGGGTTTATTTATTTAAAAGTCCTTTTCAGATAATTCTAGAATCTCTGTTTCTTATTTGCACATTATGTTGTTGAGTTTTTCATCTATGATCCATAGTGTTGGATTTTTTCAGATATTTTGAGATTCTCAATTAATTGCTTTTTTCTTTTTTTAAGAAAAGTTCCCCACTGCTTTAGTGTAGGGTCAGCTCTGCATCCAGGGAGGTAGCTTCTGTTTAGAGCTGTACCTCTAGTTGGCTTCCTTTTTTTAAAAGAATTTTTTTCTCCAAGAAAAAGAAATATGGCAAGCATTACTACATTCCAAAGCAAGACGTGAGCCCGATGAAGTAGGGTTGTAAAGACATGTCCAAAAATTAGTTTTGTGATGCATAGCTCCTCATGCATTTTTAAGGTATAAAAGAGTTAAAGTTGCTGAGGTTATGGCTGTTTGAAATGTAGAAGGAGTATTTCTTCATACTCCAGCATCAATAAAATTAAAAAGGCACAAAGAGCCCTTGTCTCAATCCCCATGGAGGAAAGATTAGTGGTACATTCCTTTCATCTCAAATATTTGGAGAGATTAAACTGTGTCTCTCCATTCAAGAGCTACAGAAAACTTATGTTTGACCCATCCCTTTGGGTATGGGTGTGAGGCTCAGGATAGTTCTGAGGAAAGGCGGCCATTGGCAATAACCTGGCCTCCCAGAGTCATCTAAACTAAACTATGTCTAAGCATTTTCTAGGATAAGATATGAGTCACGTAGAGAGAGAGCTGGTCTGTAGTCATTTAACATGCTGCCCAAGAGGCCTATCTATATGGGAATAATACCTGGGTTCCCAAAACTGTTGGGGGTCACAAATCTCCAGCCAGAGAGTGCAACTCTCATGTCAGGGATCTACTGTGAGACATTTCAGTGACTGGAAGCAGTAGGGGACAGATGTCTTGAAAAAACCCACAAAGACCCTAAAAGGGAAAAAATTCAGTTTTGAATACTTAACATATCCAGAGAAACCAGATTATCCCAATATTATCACATAAGATCCTCATCTGTTTTCCTTCTCCTGGGTCAGACCTCAGAGGAGACAGAAATCTCAGCTAGCGGTGTGGAGATGAAGGATTTGATGGTAGGAGAGAGAACGAGAAGAAGCCAACTGCTTAATCCCGGCTTCCACATGCCAACCTTAAGCGAGCCTGAGTTCAGGGAGAGAGGAAGCTTGAACTTTAACTGTAGTTGTTTTGATTACTACCTGAAAATAGAAATTTCACTTAAAAAAGTGCTATTTTTGGTGACTAACTATGGCAAGATGAAATTTGATTAACTGAGACTGATAAAAAATGTTATAGACATACTTCGTTTCTCATGAGTAAATACTAGCAGTGGAATTGCGGGGCCATATGGGAGGTACATGTTCAACATTTTAGAAACTGCTAAACCGTTTTCCAGTCATTAGAACCACGTTAAATTTCCTCCAGCAGAGTATGAGTGTCTCCGTTTTTCTACGATCTTTTCAATAGTTGGTATGGTCAGTCTTTTTAATTTTAGCCATTCTAATAAATGTGCAGTGATATTTCTTTGTGGTTTTAATTTGAATTTCCTTAATAACTAATAATGTTGAGCATCTTTTCATGTGCTGATCTGCCATCCATACATCATTTTTGGTGAATTGTCTGTTCAAATCTTTTCCTAATTTTTAATTTGATTCTTTTTTATTACTGAGCTTTGATATTTAAAAAAATATATTCTTTATATCAGTCCTTCATCATATATACGATTTGCAATTATTTTCTCCTCATCTTTGGCTTGTTTTTACATTTTCTTAACAGTGTCTTTCAAAGAGCAGAAGTTTTTAATTCCTTCTTTTATGGAATGTGCTTTTAAATTTTGTGTGTAAGAAATCTTTGTCTAACTCAAAGCTACAAAAGATTTGTGCACACAAAGTATTGTACGTGAACGTTCACAGTAGCTTTGTCCGTAAAAGCGAAAAACTGGAAACAAGTGACTGGATTTGCAAATGTGGCATAGCCACACAATGGAATACTACTCAGCAATAAACAAGAATGAACTATTGATCCACACTACGACACAGATGAATCTCAAAATAACTATGCTGAACGAAAGACACAAGACTTAAAAGATTACATGCTGTAAGATTCCGTTTATATAACATTCTAGAAAATTCATACTAATGTATAGCTACAGAAGGAGATTAGTAGTTGCTTGAAGATGGAAGTAGAGGATGGAAAGGGAAGGTGGGAAGAATTAAAATGGGGCATGATGAAACTTTTGAGAGTGATTTACTATGTTGATTGTGATAATGGGCTTGAATGTACATACTTATACCTTTCATACAGCAACTAGCAAATTATACAATTTAGATATATGCAGTTTACTGTATGTCAATTATTCCTTAATAAAGCTATTACGAAAATAATGTGCAATCTGACTGAGATTTCTTCTAGACTCAGAGGAAGAACTTGCCAAGTCTGAATGCACAATTAGGGATAAAAAAATAGAATTGTTTTCTGAATGGATTCCAAGTACTTTGTTTATTCACTGTGTTGGTTACATAATTTTCAAACTGAAAATATAGAGAAGAATCAGCAGAAAAGTAAAAAGAAAAATTATTTTATAGTTTATATATACTCTTCTGGCTTTTAACTCTGATGGTTCTGCCAAGAAGAACTACTGAACCATTTGGATGACATGGTCACACATTGATCAGATAGCAAGGAATCAAATCAAATTAAAGTACAATTGCAAACTTCACAGCCCCAACTAAAACAAATGATATTTCTGTGATCTGATGTGGCAATATGGTCACGAACCTGAAACAATTATGCAGAGTTTCGTAAATAAAGTGGAGAAAGAGCTGAGATATCTCATACAGAGAAGAAAGTAGGGGAATTTCAAAAGAGCCTCTTGAGTGGTAATTCAGGTTCACCATACCTCCCTAGTAACTATGCAATTTAACAGCGCAAATGATATTATAGATCAAAAGAGGTTTTCTTTATTGTTCTGGTGAAAGCTTGACAAGACTACCTCACGGCCATCCAGATTGGCCAACATCAGCAGGTATCCAGTATTCTACAATCACCAGGGTACTAGTTACGGCTCTGTTTATTTTCACGTTAAGCTAGAGTCAACTCTATGTTCTTGTTTGGCAAGAAGCTATATCACACTCTAAGGCTTCCCCATTCTGGAATGATGAAGAACTCAAGGGGCCTATATAATTTAAAGGAAATTCCATATGACTTCTCCTCCCAGCAGGAAAAAGGCCCTTGTGTTCCTTAGTCCACCACTGCCATTGATATCCTTGATTTTAGCTGTCCCCTGATCAGCTAATCTAACACTTCTGGTCTGTCCAGGGCTGGGACTCTGGGATGTAGCAAGGTCTTCATGGATTCCACATCCAAGGAGGAAGACGTCACAAATTACAGTGCTCTCTCTGGATTTTCTGGCTTTAGTCCTCATAACTCCAGCTCTAAGGGTTTGTCCCAGGAGCATCTCCATAGCCCTTTCCTTCAAATCCTCACCCCTCAGAGATGCTGGCCTCAGAGTAGTTCTGGTGTTCACCTGGTGAAACTAGCAGATATTGAAACCTTTTCCAATCCTGGGGTATAAAAGGTGGGCCAGTTTTATGCCAGGGGTTTAGACAATTGTTTTAAATTTCCTGAAACTTTCATATTTATTCTATCATTTTCCCCACAGTCCCCAACTTTTATTTCTTTAACAACAAAGCTGAATGGTCTACCAGGAAAACCCTGTATATTATAAACACATCAAGGCCTGTTACCCTTTCTGGGAGTAAGATCACAGAATACTTTCCCAACCTCTGCCTCTCAACCCCTGCCTCTTTTCTCTAACCCTGCCCCTTTTAGCCTTAGCATTAAAAATATATAATTAGAGAAAGTCAAATACTGTCTGATCTCACTCACAAATAGAAGATAAAAACAACAACAAACAACCACATAGAGACAGAGATTGGATTGGTGGTTACCAGAGGGGAAGTAGGGAGACGAGAGTGAAAGGGGTGATTAGGCTTCTGTGTCTAGCGATGGATTGTAATTAGTCTTTGGGTGGTGAATATGATGTAATTGACACAGAAATCAAAATATGATGATATACACCTCAAATTTATATACTATTATATAAATATATATGTATCAACCAAAAAAAATACATATGACTAAAAAAAGTGTTTGATTTGATGACCAACTAAAGAATACAATAGAAAAGTTAAAAAGTTTATTAAAAAGACACACTACTACATCTAAGTGGTAGAGACAGTGGGACTTTAAATTACACCTCTGCAACCGAAATAAGAGCAATTGTGCTGGCAGAAAGTGCTAAACCTTCCTCTTCTGAGCTGACAAACTCACAATTTTGGGTCAGGGCACATATGTCAAAAGATTTCCTGTCTCTGTGCTTCCTTGAACTTTAGGGCCTTCCACGAACAGTCAACCTAAAGTAGGATTTTTCTACCACAACTGAAGAAAGTCAGTAGAATGAAAATAATGTCTTTTAAATATTGGCTTTCAATTCTGACAAATAAATGTACTTTTTCCTCATTGCTGAAAATTCACAATTTACCTTTGTTTTTAGGCTTCCGTATCTCCAGGAATTAGCTGTCTATGATTGACACCATGCATCTTAGTGTAATAGAATCCCTGAGGTGTCGCCCGTGACAACCTGGTTACTTGCTCTGGGTAAATGGCTTTCCCAGCCTAGCGCACCATCCTGCAGGTCTTCAGGAGCAAACGCCATAAGGACTCTCTGGAGCTACGTTTGAGATCCCCTTACCCACATCCCTTTCTTTCTCTCCCCACATCTGACCATGCTTTCCCTCCTATGTTGTGTGGGTGGTGATGGGGGTAAGAGAGTTTACTATGGATTGGAGGGGAGAAAAAGTAAAAGAGGGAGAGTTTGCAGAGGGGCGAAAAAGATGGAAGTTGCAGCCCTTCTGAATATTGTTTAAGGTAAAATTAGCTGTAGGTAGACACATAGCTTGTCTTGGAATAAGCTCAAATCAGATAGAAACGCAAATTTGCATATTGCTTTGTATTTTCCTCTAATTGTTCACATAGATTTAGAAAGAGGCAATCCAAGCTGAAAAGCAGGAAAGTTAACGCAGACAGTGGTGCATATGGCCTTTGTTGGTTCTTACGTAAAGTACTGAAGTTAGCCAGGAGGAGGAGGGTAGGAGAAAAGTGAAGGGAACTAAGATCTACTGAGTGCCCATATCTTGAAGGAACTTAACATATTTTTAAAGTTATTTTATCCTAACAAAATCCTGTGCAAGAGGTAGTATTATACACATTTTGCGTGTGAGGAAATGGAGACTCAGAGAAGTAATTTTCCCAGGTATGAAGAAGGGAATCTGGGATTTTCACCTGAATGTCTGACTCCAAAACTCATTCTCTTATATGTCTTGTCATTACAAAACATACCTGAAATGGCAATAAAGAGAATTGAAAAAATGAGAGTAGAGAAAGGAAAGAAAAAGAAACTCAGTGGATCTTTAGTCAACCAAAAACATCCTAATGCCTTTCTATTTTCAGTATGAAGAGAAATTAAAAAGTATTTTTTAAGGGCTGCCCCTGTGTCCTAGTGTTTAAGTTCAGACCAGGTTCACAGGCTCAGATCCCAGGTGCAGACCTACACTACTCATTGGCCGTGCTGTGGTGGCGACCCACATATAAAATAGAGGAAGACTGGCACAGATGTTAGCTCAGGGTTAACCTGCCTCAAGTAAGAGAAAGAGGAAGATTGGCAACAGATGTTAGTTCAGGGCTAATCTTCCTTAGCAAAAAAAAAAAAAAAAAAAAGTGTTTTCTAACACTTGTAGCTATTTCTGATAATAAAAAGGCGCCATATAGGCATTCAAGGATTCCTTAAGGGAAGTTTCTATGTCCTGCACTATATTTTATCTTAAATTTTTTGAAATTAAAAAAAGATGTAAAAACATCACATTTTATATAGAATGTGTAAAACTGTCATGCATAAAATGGAATATAAATATTAAAACTTTTTAGACAGAATAAAGCATTCCTTCCCCTAAACCTGGCAGTGTCTGTTGCCCACCATTCTTTCACACTTCAGTATCACATTACAAGCCATGTTTGGTTTCTATCCTTGGGAAAGGGCAGGAATCTTAAGGGAGGCATTCATATTGTCTTCATGCTGAGTTCTTACTGAGCATTTTACTTAAGCTAAATTTACTCATGGAAATGGCAAAGAGTGATTCTTTTCTTTAATTCCCATAAAATATATTTCATTTTGAAATTTCCAGTATAATTATTTACATTTCAAGACTAAAATTTTAAAACAGTTTGGTTAAATTGAAATGTGTCATACCTAAAATATGAGGTTGGGTTCATCTTTTTCTATGGAACTTGGCAACCAGTTGTATAAGAACGGAGTTCAAAGTAAGAGAAAGTTCTTCTTTTTTCCCCTGAAAACTCAATTTGCAGGACTGCTCCAGTAGTAGTATATTTTTTTGAAACATGTCACATGTAAAGGACTTCAATAATTAACTCTTGCAGGGTTTTTTGGTAAAGTCGTGTGTGATAATTAATAAAATCTTAAGAGTATAGTCTGTTTCTAAAGAGCATATAAAATAGAATTGTATAGATTAACGTCAAACCAAAGAAAATGAGTCACATCAAGAACTTAGACCCAAAAGCATAAACGCAGGCAGACGGTTACCCAAGAGATGGAAAGATGGCAAAGCCAAAAAGAGTGGTGAGGCAGTCCAGAAATTAGCCATAGAATGAGGCCTGGACCACCTTCAGAGAGGCGAGAAGGTGTTATTGGAACCCAAGTGCTGTAGACCCATTGCCTCCACACTACTTACTCCAGGAAGCTGAAACACAATAGACCATGGAGGAGATGCAGGGGGAGGAAATACACTGGCTTTTCCCTATCTCCTTGTCTCCTGGAGGCCTTCCGTTGGCTGAACCCTTCTGGATGCCAGCTGTCGGAAGAGTCTGTGAAAGACATCCTGCAGGGATCAGATCCCCTGTGATAGCAGCAGAGGAGGAAGGGGGTGGAATGGATCTGAGAGCAAACTGATTCAGGATCAGCAGATAAGAGGAATGTCACTTACCTATTGACATATGTTAACAAACATAAGCTAGGAAAGAGAAAAGTGAGAGCCAAATGGAGACTATAATATTACTTACAGGTATGAAAAATAAAACAAATACTATCAAAGTAAAGATTTAAATTTTTTTAAAATGATTAAGGGAAAAGGAAACATGATAAAATGGCTTGGATAGTAAAAAGAAAAAGGCAAAAGAGGGGCAAACTTGTATGTATGTTTTGAATTCTTGGAGAGAGAGAATGGGTTTGAATATATATTTTTTGTGACATCTTCTCATTATGGAATTACCAAAGGAAGGTTAGAAGAAGGCTGATTATTCAGAGAAGAGCCCTGAGTCCGACTCCTCTAGACCAGGGGTCTGCAAACTTTTTCTGCAAAGGGTCAGACTGGGTTTTGGGGCCATACAGTGTCTGTGACAACTACTCAACCCTGCCATTGCAGCACAAAGTCAGCTATAGACAAGATATAAATAAATGAGTATGGCTGTATTACAATAAAACTTTATTTTAAAAAATGGTGGATGGCTGGAATTGTTTCAAGCATTGTAGTTTACTGACCCTGGTCCAGAAAAATTTCCCTTATCAAAAATATCATTTCTTCTAATTTTCACTGCTTAACTTAGAGACAGACAAATCTTTCTCATTTTCGGGCTCACACAGTGGACTCTGGTTTCAGACTGCTTTGGTTTGAATTCCAGCTCTGCCGTTTGCCAGCTGTGTGGACTTTGGCAAGTTACTTAATCTCTGAGAGAAATGAGATTCAGGATGACATTGACACGTTCTGGTGGAAATCATGAGACTATGTCTGTAAAGCGGTTACCATAATGCCTGGCGCCACAGAAAGAGCTACAGTTATATGAGCTGGTCCTACCAATTTCAGCTTTCACTGTTTTGTACATATTTCAGTTTATACAGGATATACTTAACCTAATATGTGTATTTAAACACATTTATCAACAAAAAATGAGGTAATGCTTAACATTTATTCTAGCAATTATTCATAAAGCGTAGCAAACCAGTATTTCAGTACCCTTTATCTACAAAGTTATGAATAAAGAAGTACAGCCAAATTACAATCCAGGAAATTGAAGAGTTTACCCTGGTAGTGAGAATTATAGGCATCGTGGGTGTAAAATAGGACAAACAATGTGTTTACTAAATGCCACGTAATTGGTATATATATTAAGTGTGGCAGGTGCTCAGGAGAAAGAATAAGGCAACTCACAAATGGCCAAAAAGCCCATGTATTAACTATGCTAATAAGTTAAATTGACCCCAGTTGTATTTTTTACCTCTCCAGTGATTTCTGCAAGGGAATCAATCATGCCATGATCAACTTCAGTTGAAGAATCGGGTCAAATAAATGAACAGCAGAAATGCACATGAGGCCAAGTGTTCAATTTAGTACATTTTTTGAGCTCTGAAAATGATTGAAAGTTGAAGAAAAAAGAGTTACTGAAGATTTAAAAATATCTAGTTCAAGAACCCCATTTTAGAGGTAAAACTGAGACCCAGCAAGTGCCCAATGACACAAAGCCAGGTAGTGAGAGAGCCAGGATTGGGACCCTAGTCCCTTAACAACAAGATCCTCTAGTTCACATTTCAATTTAGTACTTTCCAGGGCAATATTAAATCTCTCTAGATGCTCCTAAATGTTCAATTTTAATTTTTCAGATAAATTGATTCTATTTTTCCCCACATCTCAAATAGGGGTTTCATCCGTGTCAATTCAGTCAAACTGGTTTGATATCTTCTACTCAGGAGTCTGTGCTTACTCCTTGACAGCTTATAGCAATAGACAGATGCTGATGCTCTCTCCTCCAGACCTGTGTATTGTACGTGATGCTGGGCACTTACGGCATCTCAATGGACATGGCAGAAACATCAACCAGCCGACCTCTAAAAAGGTATTTACACCTCAAAGTAAACGTAATGACACATTCTTAAGTGAAACTACGCATGATTAAACCTATCACACTTAAAAGTGTTATATATGCTCAATCAATGGTACTGCTTAAATAGCATTGTCTCCTCTTTGTTTGATTGAACAAATTCAGCCAGGACCACAGAGATTTTCTGAACTACTTCATTGCAAGGAAAGGTGTTGGAATAAACTCAGTTATGCATTTCTGAATAAAACTAGAGCAATATAATAAACACCCACGTACTCACTCTAGGACACAAAATAACTGCGTTTATAGTGTTCTTATAATTTTTTCAAGACAGTTTGTTTCTGGTGCTAAGAGAAAAAAGTGCACCAGCTGCCTCTTATGGCTGTTGAAAGGATTAATTGTGAAATAAAACCTCTAATACAGTGTATATCCAACACTAGGTATAGAATAATAGTTACTATTTTGTTGCCTTTTGGGTCTTTTGAAATTCTCCTTCTTTTGAAGCCACTAGTGTTGCCCAGATTCTACAAATAAGTGTCTTGGATACAAAGCAAACAATAACCTGTCCCAATTATTACAACAAATTGACTCAAGTCAATATTAGTTTTAGGGATCTCTAAAGGTCCCTAAAAGTTTAGGGATCTGTTTAGAGATTTAACACAGTCTACTGTAAAACTGTAAAAAACTCAGAAAACTTAGAATTGGAAGGAAGTCATTGAACCATCCAACATATCACTCGTTTAGGGAAGTATTTCTCCCTAAAATATCGCTTACAACAGGTATGACTCTTGGGTTTTAAGTGGAATTTCATTCCCATTTCTAGGCAAGCCTCCATGATCCTTATTCCTTTCTTGTCTCTAGAGCTTACTCTGACTAGGAGCCATATTTCAACACATTAAATAAAGAATCATCTAACGCAAACTATGCCACTATAATTCCCATTGAAACTCCATTAAGCGAAGAAAATCTGTCAAGTATAAAATCTGCTGATCCTTAGGGATGACTTGGAGGACGTTTTTCCTTCAACGGCTTCTTGCTTTGCCAAGCCATAATTCACTTATATTTCTGTCAACAGCTTCATCAATGTGTGTGTTTGACTTTCCTGAAAATGACATTATGGCAACTTTCCTTACTATGTAAAGTTATTGCCTTGAAACCTCCATGTGGGAAAATGAAAGCTTTTAGTCAACTCTGCTGTGAAGGGAGACATTGTAGAACTCGGCTCCTGTGTCACAATAAACATGTTAGCTTCTTAAGAAACCTCAGGCATGAACTAGGCAGAGCATACTGAGTGATTTTAATCACTAGAACCAGTAGTAATTCCCCTAAAGTGCTTTTCTTGGATTGCTTTTGTAGCATTAAGGAATTGAACTTAGTAATAAAAGTCTGGTAGATTTTCAGAGTTAACAAAGTAATGAAATTATTGATATAGGAAGAGAATAAAAGAGACTAGATTTGTTCTTATCTATTTTCAACCTTTTAGAATAGTGGGGGAAATATTGAAGTTATGTTTTATGTGTTGTTTTTCTATACAACCCAAAGAAATATACCCTTCTATATCCTTGTACTTCACCAGAGAGTGGGTTTAAGTAAATTAACATGGAACGAAACTTTTGATAGTTATATAAAAAAAACTTTACAAAATATATATGTTTGTATATGTACATATATGTGTGTGTATATAACTATACATGTATATATATATATATTTTGGTATACAAACCAAGAGAATACACACACACACACACACACTCACACACATACACATTTGTGCATTTATCTCAGAGGGGAAAAGCCAGCTACCAGACTGCTGCTGGGACATACTAACAAGAGTCTAGGACTTATATCAACGTTTCATTGCCTGTTTCAGGATTGGGTGAGAGGGAACACTGGTCAAACTGGAATTTGAAAATCTGTGCCCTGACTTTCCTACCCAGATATGGATATCTAGGAATAAGATACTTTATGCTTCTTGCTCCCAGTTTCAGATCATCTTTTTTTTCCCTTTAAAGAATTATTCCTCAAAAGAGCTCAATGCCTGCATTAGAGGACTAGAGGATGGTTGAAACACTCTTTTAACTAAAAGAGAGCAGAGAGTAGTTGAGGAGCAGATGTTGAGGATAGAGACTGCCTGCCTGTCAATGGTTTATAGGAATAGCAGTGAAGCTACGGGACCCCAGGGAGAAATGACACACCTAGGACATCAGAAGCTGCTACTACCAAATTGTACTACAGAAGAGACTATGAGAAAACCCAGATAGGACGTTTTCCTACAGAGGTGGACTCCGTAGTCCTCACTATGTCTACAACGGTGCAATATTTCCACAGATGACAAAGGATGGCTCATCTTTGTGCTACATGGAGTTCCCAAGCCACAGAACCTGAGTCAGGGATTCAGGTGTATGTATTTTATTGAGGAAGAAATGAGGGACCAAGCACAGGGTAGGAAAAGCAGCTTAGGAAGGATGTAGTGCCAGCAGGAAACGAGCATCTGATCCCACAGATAGCCCTGGAGCACGAATTACAGAGGTGGTCTAGCTTTGTAAGAAGGGGCAGTTTTTGTATCCTTGTGTCATTGGCTGCAGGCTGTTCTGGCTGGGGGTGTGGGAGGGAGCAGAGAATAAGAAGGCATAATCTCTCTGGCAAGGTGGCTCCCACCTGCTGAGCAAAATTCTCCTGAGGAGGCTGCAGCTGTAAACTATTAGCAGCCAATGCTCAAAAGGGGACCAGGGCAGCATACTAAAAGCATACACTACAGTTCTCCATTCATGCAGCCTGGTATTTCTAGTGGAGTGAAAGATCATTGTAAGTTCTTTTCCGTTTTAATTCTTCCTACAAAATTATGAAATTCTGTCCAATGGATCAAGAAATTTTCTATCTTGTGTCACACTTTCAAAAGGCCATGGTAATTTTTATTTTAGTATCACAAATTTATCAACTTCTCCCTTCGAGCATTTTTTTTCCTCTCCGTTTTCATCCCAACTGTTTTTCCGTTGCGAAATACCCTTCAAGCCATGGAAGAAATTTAAAACCTTCTCCACCATGTTCCTTTCATTCTGGAGGCCTGCTGGTCTTATATCTGAATAATTGTTTCTTCTCAGTGTGACTGAATTTGAGTGTTGTCCTTCATCATTATTAGTTTTAGAAACTGAAGACCAGAGGATTTTCCAAACAAGTATGAAGCATCTGAATACTTAAAGATTTGTCTTTGGATGAACTAGGGGACTCTGATCATCATCCATTTGGGGTCTAATATTATTATACTATTTGGTGTATATGGCCCTGAATAAAGACAGATTATATTCAACATTATAGTTTTTTCAGAATTTATGGAGGAATGAGCAGTATATCTCTTCCTCTTAGGGATTGGAAGTCCAGACTAATTAAGAACCAATGACCGGAAGTCACTGTTAGTTGCCACTAAATGCTTATCTCCCACAACTTGTTTGCTAAAAGTGCTCTGATTTTATTTGAGTTAATAATATAGCACACCCTAGGTATTAGGTAATATGGGTCTTAATTGGTGTCAACCAACCATGTCAATCATTTTCCCAGTTTCCTTTGTAGCTTGGGATGCCCATGTTACTCCTTTATGAAACTGAGACTGAAGCATAATTCTCCTGGGGAGTGGGCATGGGCAGTTTTTAAAAATATATGTTGTGGCTGCTTCTCCTTTATTCCTGAGTTACAATTGTTATGTCTGAAGGTATGGAAGCCATTAGTGACCGTGGGAGAAAGGCCTAGTGAATCACAAGGGCACTGTTCAGTCTAGCTTGGCAAAATAAATGAACAAGTAAATAAATAAAATAATAAACAAACAAATGTTATTTGAGAGAGGTAAATTCCTAATTGTTTGTCTAGTGCATGTCAGATTTTTCTGTTACATACAACTGAATGCATTCTTAACACGCATTTAACAGTTTAAGACAAGTTGTAGGGGACAGGCAGCCTGTTCCCCTTCTGTGGACCATGGGGTAAAATGCAAACAGAAACGGTCATAGTTTATAGAGATGCTCTATCATTTCACCCAATTTTAATTCTTTGTATATTTTTATAACATTTGACATTTTTCTTGCTTCTTTATTTACTATTTTTATTGTCTGCCTACAGCCCTAGAATGTAAGTCCCTCAGAGCATGGACTTCCTTGGTCTTGCTCACTGTTGGTTCCCTGCTTCACAGAAGAGTGCCTAGCACATAGTAAGTATTATCCTGTGATATCTTGTTGGTTCAACAAATGCATTTCCAGCCTGTGCTGAAACAGAAACTAAGACTCAGAGTATAAGACAGAAATATTTGGCCAAAGTCTTGCGGAATCAGAAATTACACTTCCATAGAGCAGATAAAATGGGGTCAAAGGGGGAGGGTAGAATGAGGGTAGGAAGAGGAATGTAGCAGAAGGAAAAACGGGCTGGAGAAAAAGTTGTGTAAGTGGTGGAATCTGCCCAGTGAGAAGGGGAAGCATTTTCTATTCCCAAACCAGATGGAATGGACTCATGCATGAGCTGTCCTCAATTTTTGTCGCCTGTCTTTACACAATTCCTCATCTTTTTGCTGTTTATCAGACATGGATAATTGTAAAACCTTTGAAGAGAAAGTGGCTGTGGGTAGACTTAGCAAAAACTTTATTTTGCATGAGAACTTGACCTTCAGTTAACTTTCTAGTTCTTTCTCTGAAAGTCTGATAAAGATGAAAAGTCAACTCTGTTACTAGACAACATTGCTTATGGTATAAACATCCTTTATTGGTAAATTTCATTTGGAATTGGAGAAATTATAAATTAACTATAAATACCTGATGGAAAAGCCATGTTTTGGGTTTCTGAATGTAATGACTCTTAATGGTGCTTATCCCTTGCTAGAATTCTGGAAAATATGCCCATGGAATTGATACCAGAGATAAAAAGCCTCTCACACCTGCCCAAAGAGAGTATCATTCGCTTGCACTTGGAGAGACTCTAAATTGCTGTGTGAACTGCTACACACAGCTGTAAGAAATTCCACAAAAGAAAGATACCAGATGCTGCCCTTCACACAACAGCAGTATATCATTTTAGTTATTACGTCTCTAGAATATGCTTTAATATGTGAAAACGCAAATCTCTCTAAAGAAAAATTTAATTAAACTTAATGATCTACTTTATGATGAAACATCTCCTCAAAACACATTTTTCTCCCACAAGCCTCTTTCTCCTCTACGTCTAGGACTCAAGCTGAAGATTCTCCTTCCCCAGACTGACAGAGTCTCTTGCACCTCTTGCCAAGCTACACTGGTGATCTCTCTGCGTCAGCAGAGATGACTTAAAAATTCCCCCAATGCAGTCACTTTCTTATGCCTGATTCAGTTGATGACTCAGAGCTCCGAGTTTTTTCTTATCAATATCTTAGTCTACTTTGACATAACGTTTAGCATACTGTTAGCATTTCTTGTAGTTGGCTGACTCTCCAGTGGTTACTGCCCCATGCAGATGACCTAGACTAATAGCCTGCAGTTTCTCCTATTTCAAGAACTTGGTGGACCATATACTTTGCCGGATATACTTGGCAGGGTCTTTCACACTGCAGTTTGCAATCTACTAATGGGTCATGAAATCAGCTTAGTGCATCACAACCAAGGTTTATTTGTTTATTTTAATAGTATAATGTAATAAAACAAAAAAAATCACATTATATAGCATATAGTAAGGGTAGGTATTTGTTCTGTGAAACCTTATTTCAGTCATGTAATACACACATACTCATTACTATGGACTGAATTGTGTCCCCTCAAAATTCGTATGTTGAAGTCCTAACCCCCAGTACCTTAGAATGTGACTATATTTGGATATAGAGCCTTTAGAGATAATTAAGGGTAAATGAGGTCATCAGGGTGAGTCCCTAATCCAATAGGACTAGTATCCTTATAAGAAGAGGAAGAGACAACAAGGATGCTTGTGCACAGAGGAAAGGCCATGTGATGACACAGTGAGAAGGCGGCCATCTGCAAGCCAAGGAGAGAGGCCTTAGGAGAAACTAAACCTACCCACACCTTGATCTTGGACTTCCAGCCTCCAGAACTGTGAGAAAATCCATTTCTGACCTTTAAGCCACCCACTCTGTTATATTTTATTATGCAGCCCTAGCAAACTAATACATGCACACATATGTGGTATATTAGGCCACGTGTAAAGTGCTTTTCATAAAAGGAAATTGTGTTCAAAGATGTTTAAAAACCCCTAAAACTATGTCTGGGTCAGGTTAGCCACGAAGTTGTATTTAACTCTAAACTTAATGAGGATAATGATTTAATATCTGTCAAATACTGTTTATTATTCCTATCCTTAACTAAGATTGTACTTACAGGATGTACCCATATATTGGCTTTAATGTGTTAGCTTTTTTCATAGATTTTATATCTCATAATACTTTATATCTGAGATGCAAAAAGCGCTGAGAAGTAGGATGGGAGTTGAAGGCATATTCTAGGGCTGGCTTGTGTTTTATATCTTCATCTATTTAAAAATTATCCTTTGTTTAGGAATATAAAGCAATTCATGCTCACTGAGATAGGGCCTTATCAATGTTACCTGCTAAGGAGTTGGTTGTGGGGTTCTGTGAGTGTGTCCTTCAACATATGGGTGAGTATTTCTTGAGACTTGAGTGCCAGTGTTGATAGAGATTCTGGCCCTTCCTGGATACAATGTGGAAAAAAAAAGATTTCTTTATCAGGGGTCTCTTATGTGGAGAGAGATGTGATAAGCAAAGAAAAAGCCTCTCCAAATGTATTTATGAACAAAATCTGGCATTGTTAACAGGCAGGTGAGTATATGTCTATCGGAGATTTCACTTGTATTCTCATATGAGGTCAAGTCATAGGGAGGACGTTTTGCTTCCAGAACTTTAAACAGTTCTGGTCTGACTGGTGGGCTTCATTCTCTACCAGCTGTTTTCTTTAATGAACTTCATATGTAGGATTTTCTCCTGGATGGACCTTGAATCACGTACTTTCTTTTCCAAAGGGGCGACATTTTTCTCCTCTCAAATTCGTGGTCAGTCATTGTCTTAGTCCATTCAGGCTGCTGTAACAGGACACCACAGACTGAGTGGTTTATGAACAATAGAAGTTGATTTCCCAAAGTTCTGGAGGCTGGAAAGGCCAAGGTCAAGGAGCTGGCAGATTCGGTGTCTGGTGAGGATCCACTTCCTGGTTCATAGATGGCCACCTTCTTGCTGTGTCTTCACATGGCAGAAGAGGAGAGGGTGCTCTCCAGGATCTCTTTTTTATAAGAGTATTAATCCCATTCATGAGGGTTCTAATCACCTCCCAGAGGCTCCACCTCCAAATACCATCGCATTGGCGATTGGGTTTCAACATAAGAATTTTGGGGAGACACAAACATTCAGTCTACAGCTGTCAGTTTGTGAAACAGCCTGACTAATCCTCATGCCTATTTTCTCCTGAACAATCTCCAGGTCTGAGTTTTTCAGGCAAATACTTTAAATAGGGAAACAGTGGGTTTTAGGCATGGCTGTTCTACAAACTCACCACTTATCAATGTGTTGAGATATCTGTTAAAGTAATATGATGGTGACTTTTTCTCAGCCTTCAAACTATGGACAGGAATAATGTGAGTTAATCCTCACCAGCTACAAAGTCACTCTTGGTTACTATTGCACACATTTCAACACCACTGTGAGGAACTGGATGGGCAAGGCTCGTCTCCTGACAGATCATAGTATAATATTGAAAATCGAAAATATAAAATTGTAGGTTTCCCAAGTCACAGCTCTTTTTCTTTTGAAATGCTTACATCTTTGGATGATTTGGAGGCATTTCTTCTGATACAGAGAAAAGGAAGAAAAATACTTAAGATATAAGTTTGTTTTAACAAATTAGAAGTAAACGATTGATATTGATAACTAAAAAGCATCAGAAAGAATGACAATATAAACACTATAGAATTATTTACTATTTTGCTATATGTCCTGGTAGCTCCATAAGTGGATCAATGGGTTTTGTCATTTAGAGTTACATTTTTTAATCTATTCAATTTGGCAAGCAACAATGTTTAAAAGCGGAAGTTCTTGTGTTACATTTGAAATGTATGGCCTTAAACTCTAATTGAAGATCTCTGAAACAAACCCATATTCTAGCGCATTGTTGACCAAATTATCTATCACCTCCCAGGATTGTATTCCTTATTTGGGCATTATTATGAAAAATATTTTTAGAAATGCATTCTGGGAAAAACTTTGTTTCCCCTAAGAAAATGAGCGTATTTTCCTTATGGAACGTGAAAACCATGTGTCATATATCTAGATTTATTTTCCTTTTTTCTTTTAATGTTCAGAAACCCAACAACCAATTTCTAGCCCTAATTTTTACTATGTAGATCTTTATGATATATTTCTATGTGTCACATATATAAAATGATATATTTATATATATCGTATATATGATATATTATAGATCATTATATATTTAATATTTTCCTTCTGTTTTGCTTTCCTATTTAATTCATATTTTTCTTTGTCTTGATTTTTAAAAGTATATATTTTATTTACATTTTACTGTTTTACTATATGTAATTTAAGGAGGCACTTAAAATATGTTAATTAAGGTGAAGTATAAATATTAATACTATAACCTATTGCGACTTTATTTGGTAAGTGTTTTTTGAGCCACTCTATGTGCATAGCACAATTCTAGGTGCAAAATACCTACAATAGATAATTCCTGCTTCCAACAACTTACAATTCAGTAGGGGGAAATGGATATGAAAAAGATAAGTAACTATACGATGTGAACCAATATAAAAATTGGTAAGCAGGTAGTACGTTGTATAGGTGATCAGAAGAAAGGTAGATAAATGAAATCTCTAAGATTATCTGGAAGATATGACACTAGATTTGGATCACCTTTCCCGACAATAGCAATAAGTAGTAAACACTTATGCTCTCTTAACTTTTAAGCTCGTTTATATGGTTTTCAGCTTTATCGCATGTGGCTTTCATTTTCAAATTCTGCAAATAACTTTTTGATGTCATTGAATAATAAAAATGTTATTAGATTTTTAAAGTATATGCTAGAGTGTTGTTTCATAATTCCTAGTTATTCACAAACCAATACTATGTTTTCTGTTGTTTGACATACTACTATTATTATTTATTAAATACTGATTTTTAAAATCAATTTATTTTTTACTTAAATTTGTTTAAAAAATAAAACAGGTGGGGAAAACAGTGCAATTGTAAAAAGTAGAAGATAGCTGTTAAAAATACAAAGTTTTTAAAATTAAAATAACTGCAAAATACGTGTTACTGATTTGCTAATAAATTTTACAAAAATTTTCCCCTAAATATATTGCTCAGTGATGGCTCTTTATGTTTAGTTTATAATGAAAAAATATTCAGGCTGATTAGTTTGAGATGAAGATAAGGTTTTAAAGCAAACGATGATTTGTGTGTTAGTTTTGATGGAATCCCAACCCAATGGCACAGGTAATTGGAAAGAACAGAAGATATGTAACTGCCTTCTCTGTTAAGATTTAATGCGGAGAATTATTTCCCAAAGAAAATCATGCAGGTGACTTTTCAAGATAAATTTTTGCTTGATGAAGTCATCTGATGTAACTCTTTTATCTGTTTTATATCTGAATAGGTCAAGTTTTGGAAAATAAATGAGAGTAATGACAATTTTTTTCCTTATTCATGAATTAATGTCATCTTAGAAAATATTAATATGGACCATTTATAATATCTTTCAAATTCCTCTGCATAATGTTCATAATATATTTAGTGAATTATTCAGATGAGATCAACAAACCATTTAGACACCAAAGATCCAATCCAGCTTAATAAAGTAGTGCACTCCATAGCTCAGTTTCTCCACTATTGCATTTACTGGTTCTTGCACACAGAATGCTGATGTAAGCCTCTCTTGCAAGAATAACTGTAAGTTGTTCAAATGGGCAAATATATTTGCACTACATGTACATTAGCAAAGCCAGTGCCAGTTACACAAAGCAACTTAAAGATGATGGTTTTCTCCAGAAAGACTTAATGTTCTGCTTACAGTTCAAACAGCTGGATGAAAATGCCTCTACATAAAAGCCAAAGAGCATCTGCATGAAACAGTAGTTTGCACTGACTGTCTTTCTCTTCATAATGTTAGCCAAAGCTCGGTCTCTGATCCCAATGTCAATCCAAATAACTAGACCAGAGTCTTGGGAGAAAAAGGAAAGCTTTACTTTGCCAGGCAGAGAGAGCAAAGCAAGGGCCAGTGCGCCAAAAGTTGCTTGCTCCCCGTTAAGAAATGGGTAGGGGTTTTAGGTAGGGGAGGGGGGATATGGATTTCTTGGTCAGTGTTTTCTCTTTGGCCTGTGTGTGGGGCTGCTTCCAGAAGAGGAGACAAAGGGTTTCTCAAATGAGTGTCCTTGGCTGTTTATCTCCATGGTGGAAGGTAGACTCTGAAGTCAGGAAGCTGAGGAGTTTGGCCTGGGAAACATCTATTTCTTTATATTCTCTGGACAGTTGTTTCTCTGTAGAAGGACTTCAAGGTCCTGGGATTGGCCACAACTTTATTGGGAGTCCAGTTTGAGGCCATCTGGGCTTTAACAATTTGTAACTTCTATTTGGTTGTAAAGCTCAGGGAGTTAGAGATTAAAGAAACAAACATATACAGATGAGTGTAACTAAAAACCCAGGGAAGTGGGAACATAGGTTTTTAGCTTTAACCCCATACATGCCAGGTTCACTGTAGGGGAACCAATATCAGAGCTGATATTAACTAACAGCCTGTAACAATAAGGCTGAGAAACAAGTCAGGAATTCTGTGCCTCACCCTTAACATGACTGACGATTTTAGTAGATTCATTCAGTCTTGACTTTGGAACCTATACACGTTTGAATCCTGGCTCTATTCCATCTTAGCAGGATAAACTTGGCCAAGTCAACATTTCTGTGCCTGAGTTATCTCATCTATAAAATAGTGGTAATAATAACATCTAACCCAAAGGGTTGTTGGAAGGATTAAATATATTGATAAACATTAAGCTCTTAGAATAATATTTGGCATATAGCAAGCATTGTATAAGTGTTTATGTTGTTGCTTTTATTTGTTCTTAAAATTCCATGTGTTATGGACTGAATTCTGTCCCCACAAAATTCATAGATTGAAGCCCTAACCCCTATTATAACTATATTTGAAGATAGGGCCTTTAGGAAGGTTAAGGTTAAATGAAGTTACAATGATGGGGCCTAGTGCAATAGAACTGGTATCTTTATAAGATGAAAAGGCACCAGATCTCTCTCCCATTCTCTCTCTCTCAATCATTGTGAGCACAGAGAAAAGGCCATATGAGGACACAGTGGGAAGGCGTCTGTCTACAAGCCAGAAAGAGAGCTCTCACCAGAAGCCAAATTTGCTGGCATCTTGATCACTTACTTCCAGGCTCCAGAACTTTGAGAAAATAAATTTCTGTTGTTTAAGCCCCCCGGTCTGTGGTATTTTGTTATGATACATTGTTTGTAGTTAGCAGACTAATACACCATGCCAATACTGAAGGTTTATGCTTCCTTGTGCATGCAACAGTAAGTAGATTTCTTTTAGAAGTGACATTTCAACGTATCAATAAAATAAAATAAAATAAAATACATATGCTGATAGAAAAACATTACTAAGAGTCAGTATGCGTGGTCTATATCACTTGAAAGCTCTATTTTTTGAAATAGCTATGGCAAAACTTAGATTATCAAAAGTGTGAATCACTCGGAGGTAGAATTGACCATGGTGTAAAATTCTAGCAAGGTGGATTTCGCAGGATTTTATAAACATTTGACATATCATTTTAAACATACTTTACTGTTCTAATATATCCATACTTTATTGTGAATTGCATTTTTTATAATGGCTTTATATATCACATTTTTTTCTCTTCAACTATATATTAAAAATTTTAGAGGTAAAAGCATGTTTATTTTTTAATAATGTCTCATATTAGAGTTGTAAAGGGAGTTAGAGATTGCTATGGCAATCAGTGTAATTTATGTTTGAGGCATGTTAGGCCCATTAGGTATACCTAACTCACTCGAGATGGTGGGGCCAGGACGTTTAGAACTTGGTGAGAGCGCTTTCGTCTTTACATTATAATTCTTTTGTATTTCTTACAGAATGATCACAATAATATGCACAAAGTTAGAGTTTAATGAGTTTTGGTCATTCAGAAAGGAACTACTCTTTGAGAACCCACTTTGTGGCACATACAGAGTCAAGAATTGAAAGTACAAGGTAAATTAGCAACAGTGCTGTCTTTTGAACCAGTTTTCACAGTTTAACCTGATCGCAGTTTTAGTGATGTTAGTATCAGGTATTCATAAATAAATCTGACTTTAATTATTCATGTGGGTTTATGTATTTTCATTCTTCTTTTATCCACTGCATCATTTTATTGGGTAGTGAATTGGTGAAAAGAGATCACACTTATATACACGTTCTACAAGTTATTGATTTATTTGTCCAAGCATACAGAGAATTAATAGGAGTGAGTTGGAGGCACTGAACAGTAGATGAGTATTTCTTGACTCAGATGTTCCTGGCACTTTAGCTCACTAATCCTGTATGCATCATCTAGTGAGCCCCACTACATATGTAGGATCTTGCTAGAATTAAGAAAACAACTAGATTTTTCCTATGTCAAAGCCATTGATACTGGAGGTTTACCCAGTGGCATTCTGGAGCTGGCTCATATCAGCTTGTGAGAGAGGATTGATAAATTTTCAGCAAGTTTGTGAGCTGGTAAACACAGCTATTGTTAAGAAATAAATTATACAAGAGCAAGTCCTGATGGCCTAGTGGTTAAAGTTCAGTGTGCTCTGCTTTGGCGACCAGGGTTCATTTCTCAGGCGAGGAACCACATCACTCTTCTGTCAGTAGCCATGCTGTGGTGGCAGCTCACATGGAAGAACTAGAAGCACTGACAACTAGCATATACAACTATGTACTGGGGCTTTGGGGAGGGGAAATAAAAGAGGAAGATTGGCAACAGATATTAGCTCTGGGTGAATCTTTCCCAGTAAAAAAAAAAAAAAACTATATGAAATTACCAAAAATAGTTATATTAAAACCTTTGTTATGTTTATGATACCAGTTATATTAAAAACTTAAAAAAATTAGTTATATTAAATAAATTGTATTCAAAACTCATCGCTTCCTAATTATACTACTACATATTTGTATTATCTATGGTCCTAAGGAAGATTATTTACATCTCTTGTATCTGTGCAGTGTAAATACTATATAATGGTATGCTACTGTATGATAACCTGAAAGTATCTATGGTGAGACAATTTACACCATAGAAATTAGCAAACTCTACACCTCAGGATTTGGTTTATTATTTGTTGATGGTCTTACCTTCAGAAAGGGATTGAGAAAAATGTTAATTAAAGTAGATTAAACTTAAAACTGTGTTGTTTCTGTACTTGTTATGTTATGAATAGCATACAAAAAAATTTGAGAAAACTTCCTTCCAGTATTCAAAAACTATTGTCTGATTTAGAAAAGGTGTCACTTATATATTGATGGATGAGTGAAGTTTCCACATTCATCTCCATTGTTTACTTTTATCTTACTTGTTACAAAACAAAAATATCAACCAACATTCGTGTTAGAACTGCACTTGTTCATCAATTGCAGCCATAAATTGGCTACAGATATAAGAGTTTGGCAAAAATTGACAAAAAATTTATGATATTCCATAGGATATACAAAATTTACAGCAAAGATTAATGTCTATTTTATTGTAATTTGTATATTGTGTGCTACACATCCTGAAAATCAACAAAATTTATAATAAATATATATGTATATGTATACATAGACAAATATACATCCTCTACTGAAAAGATGGTTATTGAACATTTACCAACACATCACCAGTGGGCATACCTAACCATTCCAGAAAACTAATATATATAATATGTTATATATACTATTTGTATATGCTATATTATTTATACTATCATATATGCTATTAATATAAAAATGTGATTAATATCTAATGCTTTTTAAAAAAATAAAATATTTGCTAATTTTAGGCTCTTCTGACTCTTGAATCCAAGCTGGCAATGGTAAGGCCACTCCTCTTCTAGAAGAGAAAGAAGCAGAGCTTATGCTAGGCGTCCTTGAGTAACATTTCTGCCAGCTGGTTGCTGGAATCCCCCAGGTCATATTTTTCCGTGGTCTACTCTTGATTCTGATTTCATATCAATGTATTTCAGGTCTTCTTTTACTTCATTTGATCCGAGAACCAAGACCACAAATCCATTTGCCTTCACTTCCTTCCAAACCTCAGACAACCATAGAAGAATTACTACTCTTTGAAGCCACTGTCAATAATTGAGAATTTCTTAATTTTTGATGACTCATCAATTTTTCCTGGAAGTGGTGTAACTGCAAGTGAACAGAGACATTCATAAATCACAGGATGGTGACTCACAGAAGACAGTCTCCATAACTTTTTTCAAGTGAGAAGAAAAGCCTTCTAGAAAGATATTAATAATTATGTTTGGCTGTTTGCATATTTTAGCATGTTTTCAGTTTTGGATAATTACAAGTCAGCCTTCCTTGCCAAGATGCATAAGGCAGTTAGCTAGATGCAGAAATCTGTACCTGTTATCAAGTAGGGTTCATAGTAAGTTATTTTAAACAGGATTTGTGGAGAAATACTGCAATGAGATGAATTACAAAATTAGTGGCAGTTGCACAGCTATAGAGTGTTAAATTTTTAATTATAGATAAACAAATACTGTGTGGGAATTTTGCCATAAAAAAGTTATTCAATTTAAGTCCAGATTTAATAAAATATTCTACCTTAAAAAATCAATTGTGTACATTAGAAATTACGTAATAAATTTTAATAGTATTTCATGCAATACTAAAAGTGGCCCACTGGATAAACTCCTAACTTTTAATTTAAAAATATGAAGGTGTGAGGTATGGTTTCCAGTGTTGCAGGGATAGTGAAGAGATGCCTCTGTCCTCACAAAGGTGCAAGAGCTCACAAGGCAGTAGAGAAACGAGGCAGAGGCGTGTGAAAGACATCTATTGATACGCGAAAATTATTAGGATAGATAATACTACTACTCGATAATTATTAATGCATGCATGGTATTTAAAATATACTAGGTGTTGTTTTTAGTGTTTTACCTACAAATTCTAACTTAAGCTTCAAAACAAGCTTAGAGTTAGGGTCTATCATTACACCGTTTTTTTAAATGCTAGGAAACATAGTCACAAACAGTACAAATAACTTACATGGGGGAGGTGGTAGAGCTAGGACTTGAACCTGGTTGGTCTGGCCTCAAAGCCTACACTCTTAATTCTAATTCTACATACCACAAGCCAGAAATTCCAGTCACTGCTATTGAAGGGGGAGAGCACTGGTCTTCATGGAATTGTTGGGGCATGAATTAGAGTCGAGGTTGGATAAGATTAAAATAAGGGAGGAAAGATTTATTCATTCAAAATTTATTTATTGAGCCTTATTTATGTCCCAGGTCCTATGGGAGATGATCTAGATGTTGTTCTTACTGAGACTGATCACATGGAACTTAAATTCTACCATTCAAAGGACTTTAGGCACAGAGACAGTGTGAGCATATTTTAAGAACAGGATATGCACAATGAGTCCATTTTAACAGAGATGTGTATAGATAAGGAAAAATTAGAAGCCCTGTGTGTCGATGGAATTTGGTTAATCATAAAAAAGCAATCCCTAAAATGAATATTTTGAACTATCTACTTCTTTGACATTTTACACTGCAGGGCAATGTACCTTAACAAGATTTGGGATGGGCGAGGGTTGTCCCTTTCTTGTAAAATTAGAATGGGGTATTGTGAATGCAAGCATGTTCCCTGTCAGATCAGTTTTTATAAAAATAAATTATGCAAATTGAGAATCTGGAAAATAATTTACTTAAAACCATCTATGCCTGCACAACTTTTGGTAAGTTACACATGTCTTAGTTTGAAGAGTATTGATGCATTGGACCCACTGCTGGAATCTGTGGTTTGGGTGCTTGGTCCCAGGCTTAAAGTCCCTATTGAGGCAGTCTCTGCTCTACCCTAGAACTCTCCTGGGCCACGAGTTGGCTTCGTTCTCAGAGGGCTCTCACCAGGCACTCCAAGCACAGGTTATGAAGACCCTAGCCCCCTAGCACAGACTCACTTCTCTGTCTGCCTCTTGTCGCTACTTCCTGAATTCACTCCCATGTCGTATGGAAGGTGGTGCTGAGTCCAGGCTGGGGCTCTTCCAGTGGCCAACCCATTTCTCCTTTCACTGTGCCCAGGAAAACAGGGCTCTAGTTCTGACTCTCTTGGTATCATCAAACATATCTGCATGTCAAAACAGAGTCTCTTCATGGTATAGCTTGAAATGTGGAGTGAAGGGTAGGAAGAGAAGGACACTGGGGAATGGATCATTTCTATCACCTCTCTTCCACAATTTCTGGGGTAGGAAACAATGTTTTCCCCTTCCTCTGCCTGACCTCTTTCTTTCTTGTAGCTTTGGGCAGCCAGACTCACAGGTTAACTTTCACAGAACTGAACAGGGCCTGGGGCATAGAAGATACTTAACACATATTTGTTGAAGGCTTGAATCAGTGAAAGATGGCCGATCTCATCTGTATGCTTAAGTAATTAGTTGAATGTGATTCCTCATGCTTGGTTATAGAGGCACTATTATAATAGCTCTCAAGACGATTGCTTCCATTTGAAAATTCTACAGTATCAGTCAAAATGTGAAGGGTATTTCAGTAATAATAGGCCCAAACAGTGGTCTCCATCCTACCTCTCATCACTTTGCTGTCTTATGTCCTCATTCAGGAGGATAGTTTTTGCTCACTAGCAAGAATGTTAGGCATATGGAAATGCAAAGAGGCAAGCACATTGATAGATTTTTAAAAGTATCCATTATAATTTATGTATCATTTAACTTATTTAA
The DNA here is from genome assembly GCF_041296265.1 of Equus caballus. Taxonomy (NCBI): domain Eukaryota; kingdom Metazoa; phylum Chordata; class Mammalia; order Perissodactyla; family Equidae; genus Equus; species Equus caballus. The sequence goes on along the minus strand of NC_091686.1, from coordinate 90,751,593 downwards.
AGTGTATTGAAGTTTCATAATTCATTTATCAATTAATTTAATTTCTGCACTATGAAGCAGTTATTTCATGTTTAATTTTGGCATCTCAAGCTAGACATGACAAAACCAGAAATCTTGACCCCTCCATCCTCCATTGTTACTTCCCAGGGTTCCCCGTGTCAGCCAATGCACCTCCGTTCACCCAGTTGTTCTGTCCAAATACACAGAAACCATCCTTGAATCTTCATTCCCTCATTTCTCACAACCAACCCATAATTCAGACCTGTCAGTTCTACCTCAAAATTCACCTTGGATGTCAGTGTTTTTTTAATCACCTCTGACTGCTCCCAGCCTAAATCTAAGTCACCATACCCTCTTAAGCAGCATTATTTTCCGAAGTGGACTCCAAAATAGACACTTTACATCTGGTTGCTCTGTCTATTACCCCCTGCCCTTCATTACATTATTTAGAGTGCTTGTCATTCTCTTAAAATATATCATCTTATGTACCTTTTTTCTGTCTTGTTTCATTATTTTTGTTCCACTGGAATGACAGCTGCCTGAGAGCAGAGACCTTCCCTTTGCTGTTCACTGCTGTATTTCTATTGCCTAGAACGGGGCCTGATGCCAATACAGACTCAAGATGTATTTGTGGAATGAATAAATGATCAAATAAGAGAATTCTGACATTAGGAGAGTGCCTTTAAACTTTTTTGAACAGAGGAATCATGTAATCAAGTAATTTAGTTTTGATAGATTATTCTGGCATTGAATGGATTGGAGATGGGAGGCAAGTTTGGAGAATATTGTAATATTGTGGGTAAGACATGCTGATGGTCTTAGCTATGATAATGGCGTGGAAATGGAAAGAAGGCAGATTTATAGAATGTTTATGAGGGAGAATTAATGTGACTTGAATGATTAGATGTGGCCAAATTAGGTAGAAGGATGAAGTTAGAAAGTCTCCTAGGTTTTAAGCTAAGAGGACCTGGTGGTGCTGATTACTGAGAAAGGAATACAAAACACAAAACATATTGGAGTAGGGGAAACTCAATTATAAACATCATCTTTGAAGTATTTCCAGAATATTCACTTATAGATATTTAGAAATCAGTTAGAAATAGAGACTCTGAATCTAAGGAGAATCGTTATGACTGGAGGTTCAGCTTTGTGAGTCATTTGCTCAGATTTGGATGATGAAGTTAGGTCAACCAAGGAGAGTATTGAGAAGCAAGGAAGAAAGAAGACTAACTCCTAAGGGATATGTGGGGAGTGAGTTGAAGGTGATGAAAAGGGTACCGAATCAGTGTTTTCTCCTAACGACATTTCAAACTATTCCTTTTCATGTGCTCATTATTCCATTCAAATTAAACCTTTCTGAATATGCTCTGTATTTTCTCACTGACACTCTCCTGTTTACAGTATTTCCTCTTCCAGAAATGCCTTTTCTTCATTTCCATTCAATTAAATGGTGTCGGTTCTTTAATGCCTCTTGTACGTATTTCCTTTAGCCTTTGAGCTTAAATAGATTCTTCTATTTAATAGGATAGATTCTATTCTATTTAAAAGTCTAATAGACTGTGCATTCTTTGGGAGAAAAAGGAAGTCTTCTTCAACATTATTCTCTGAAGATAGCAAGCTTTCAATGAATATTTGATGAGTACGTCTGTGGTAGACTGCATTAATATCCCTAATTCTTCACTGCTCCCTGTATCTGGGCCCTTTCCCATGCAGCTTTGCAGTCCTTTCCCACTTGGACGCTGGCCACATCCATGTGATTTCCTTCGGTCAAGATTAGGCAGAAGCAATGGTATGCCTAGTCGTCAAGGGACCTCGCGTGTTTCTGCTTTCTCTGGTGCTTCTACCATCCTGCTTAGACGGATATGCCTGGGCTTGAGTGCTAATCCCCGGAAAAAGATGTGGAGAAACTTTAAATCATTTCAGCCAGTCCAACATAGATCAGCTGAACCTGCAAAAGCAAGAGAAACAAACATTTTTTGTTGCATGTCATTGAAGTGTCATGATTGTTTCCAACGATTTTATGGCAATGATTTTATGGTAATAACTAACACAATTTCAAAGAGTTTTTATTTTTTATTAAAGGAAGAAAATAGAGTCTCTGTAATTTAAGAAAAAAATGAGAGTTACCCAATGACAAAGGATAGAGTCATCAATAACACTATGCGAACAGACCTTTTTAACTAGCTTGCTACAACTAACATGTTCAAATGAGTGTTGCCCTTCAGAGCCCTCTTATTGTGAAACTATTCATTTATTTTAATAATGTTGCTATGAGTTAAGAAGTTCTCTTTGCAAATTACTTTCAGAGCCAGTTTATGAGTCAGTAAAGAAAATTTATGTTATTTACTTCATACCCACATCTCGTGAACACAGAAAATAATGGTATTTTTTAAAGATCATTAACACACTTATAGTATAATAATTGGAAGCTGAGCCAGACAACTTTAACCCCCTCAGCTTGATTAAACTTTAGACAGGTTTCTTCCTCACTATAGGCCCCTGACATCCTTTCTCTCAGACATTTACTTTAGAAACCTTGCAATTGTAAATTCTTTTTTTGCCCCTTAGTGAGGTAAATTTCTCAGCCTCTTGCCAGCTGTACAGCCCAGACATGTCTTTCTCAAGGAACTGAGAGCCATCTCTTTGAAATATAATCATCAAGAAAGATAGCACCCTGTCTCCCAGTGTCTGTGGGAGGAGAGGGGCCTAACTTAGATAAGCGTCCATTAGCAAACACATTGGCCCAATCCCATTGACCAACGTCCTATCTTCAGTCCTTCAGTACTCTTCCACGAGCTCACTCCAGCGCTCCAAAACCCTCCCACCTTTCGTTCCAGTGCAGCTGAGTTCCATCTCTCTCCCCTTTGCAACAGGCTGGAGTAAAGTCTTCCCTGCTTGTTAAACGCCTGGTGTAATTTTTCTTCTTTGACAATGCAAAATAATCTAAACTAATTTTCTAAAAAGCAAATCAAATCCAGTATGTATACCTTTTTAAAATTATTATTATGATTACTGTAACCAAACGCAATATGAAGAGTAAAGTGATTTCATGCATTCCTACCCGAGAACCTCTTCAAAGTAATTTTACTTTGCTCTCATTTCTTTTCTTTTTTTTTTTTTTGAGGAAGATCAGCCCTAAGCTAACATCTGCTGCCCATCAGTTAGATTAAGGCTGTATAATGGAAATACTGAAATGCCGTGTTACGGAGGATGACTTCATACTGTAAATACCACTGAGGAATTAAACATTTTTGAGCAGTGAATGATGAAAACAGTTTTCCCCCAGGCAGTTTTGTTTGTGGTCAAATATTTTAAAAGTTTTTCAAAATTTGAATTGAGAATTTAGACAACAAACAAAATGTAGACTAATATGGGTTAATTTTACCCATGAAAAATTTACAGACGTAAATATGCCGTTACACGCATGATCTAAAGTCAATTCAGTACTGGAAACTGCATGAGATTTGCTTTATACTGACTGGAATTCATCTCTCTTAACTTCTTTTTCTTTTTCTTTCTCTTTTTTTTGAGGAAGAGTAGCCCTGAGCTAATATCTGCTGCCAATCCTTCTCTTTTTTGCTGAGGAAGACTGGCCCTGAGCTAACAGCTGTGCCCATCTTCCTCTACTTTATATGTGGGACGCCTACCACGGCATGGCGTGCCAAGTGGTGCCATGTCTGCACCTGGGATCTGAACCAGCGAACCCCAGGCTGTCAAAGCAGAACATGTGAACTTAACTGCTGTGCCACTGGGCCGGCCCCTGCTCTCATTTTGAGGGTTTTATGTTTAGTCATTTCTTCACACACTGAATTGGCACTTTCAGACTTGAAGGCACATACTTCTTCAGGGAATTAGCTTTCTTCTCCATTCAGTTCATCCTCTTCAATTTTGCTAATGAGCTAACATTCTCTCTCCATAGAGGCTTATGTGAAAAAGTGAAATTTTCTTCACTGCAACTCTGACATAAAGGGTATTTTGCATTCCTTTTTAGCAGGTTGTCACACAATATTCAGTAGTGAAATATTTGGGGTAGACAATTATGGTCCCTTAATGGAATCTCTTTGAAAGATGCCATAATCAATCATCGTCAATAACAACCAAAACAACAGTGATGAAAATTATCTTTGCTAACCAGTGGAACTTTTGAGATTTTTGGAGGAAATTTGCAGATTCCCAACGTTCTTTCTAGTGATTATATTAATTTTGGTTAATCTTTTGGAGCTAGCTTTGAGGATCGTTAGATCTAGATTCGATCATTAGATCATCTAGAATCATTTCTAGAACCATCTCGAGAGAACAAAGGTTTTTCTGGGTATAAATTAATCGGAACTGAGGAGAGAAATAAAATAGAAATTAAAGAAAATTTGCCTTTACAGGATCGAAAGATATTCGAGTATGGAGATATTAAGATTTTTAGATTAAAGACAGAGAAAAAAGAGCCCCACTTTATAAAGATAAGAAATAGAGGAAGATGAAGAGAAGAATTTTCAATATCTAATGAGTCTTAAATATCTGTTTGTTGACTGCAGATACAAGGCCTTCCGCATTGGTCACTAGGCTGTACCTGGTACGTTGATTTTACTTTTGGATCATAAGTTGCATAAACTTGTCCTTGCAATCACAAATCTATGCAAAGAGGACAGCACAGTAAACTGCTCGACGTAGCCTGAAGCTGGTGTTAAAGTCCTTTTGTACGTTGCAATGAGCTAAGGTTTAGCTACTCTATTAGGGCATCATAAACGAAGAAAAAATGTTGGATGAAGTGGTCCAGGAGTTCGAGAGAAGTCAGGGATTGGGGAAAAGTGTGGCAAAATGCCAAACAGTAAAATTATAACGAAATTATCTTGAAAGAAAACAGTTCAACAATTTGCTAGGTTTTCTGCGGCAGCGCCAGCAGGTGGCGATAGTGTGCTTCTAATAGACGGTGGCAGAAGCTGTACAAGTTGGAGTTTGGTGGGTTATGCAGATATCCCGCTCTCCCTTGTAACGTTTTCAGGGGAGAAGAAATGTGCTGTCCGATGAAAATCTGACACATACCTCTTTTAGTATATAAAGAGTAAACCTACGCGTATACAGATAGTTTATATTTGTAATTACCAACGTAATCAGGAATTATCCCTACATAACAATAAAAAGATGTATTTGAAATTACTCAACATAAGTTTTAAAAAAAATTTCCAGCCCTCAGTTTCCCTAAATTTTCCTTTGAGTTTGGGGCTGGCCCCGTGGCCGAGTGGTTAAGTTCACGCGCTCCGCTGCAGGCGGCCCAGTGTTTCGTTGGTTCGAATCCTGGGCGCGGACATGGCACTGCTCATCAGACCACGCTGAGGCAGCGTCCCACATGCCACAACTAGAAGGACCCACAACGAAATATACAACTATGTACCGGGGGGCTTTGGGGAGAAAAAGGAGAAAAATAAAATCTTTAAAAAAAAGAAAAAATTTTCCTTTGAGTTCTAGACTAATCCTTCTGCCAAGGGCCACAATAGTTTGTAGGTGAATAATTCAGAAAATTGACAGTGTGCTTCTCAAACGTCAACATAATGCAAGTCACTTAAGGATCTTGTAAAATGTGGATTTTAATTCAGTATAGCGGGCTGGGGGCGCTGAGATTCTGCATCCCCACAACATCCTCCTTGGCAGTGTTGATGCTGCAGGTCGTCATAGTCTACTTTGCAGGGCAAGGCTAGTGAGGGATTCATCTCTCACCTGTGTCCAGCCCTGGTAACCTTTAACGAGCTATGTGACCTCAGTGAGCTCATTTCATCACTTTGATTCTCTAACGATGAAACAAACTGAAAAAGAAAGTAATAGCTCTTATGTTTTTTGTTTATAACAACTGTCTTTGGATCCTGTAAAATTCTGAATCATCTACGAAAGAAAACACTCAGCCATTTTTTGTATGTATTCTGACAATAAGTTGAGTATACTGACTTGAAAATTCTGGAAAATGCTGGACACATAAAAATAAAATTATTGGCTAAATGTGAAAAGCTTATTTAATTCAGGTTTTAGCTTTCTGGATTGGCTTTTAACCCAAAGAGATTATTAGAATATGGAGTGAGTGCTGTGAAAGTTACCTAAAATGAAAGCGTGGATGGCAAATCTGAAAACTGAGTGGAAATACTTCACTGAAAGAAAGAATGAGAGAACAGTTCCAAATAGTTTCATTATGTGATTACGATTTTAAAATAGCAAGCCAAGAATGAATGAGAAAAAAAATTATTAGCCATTTAATTATGTGATTGTAATGATATAATATCCCAAAGGGGATATTGAGATCAGTAAAGGCAACTCACCTGGTGCCTATGAAGGTCGGCAAGGTGGAGCTAGTCTGGGCTGACAAAGGCCCAGCTCCTCAGATCAAGTCCTCCCACGAGGTTGATATCTGGTTTCTTTCTTTCTTTCTTTCTTTCTTTGCTGAGGAAGATTGGCTCTGAGATAACATCTGTTGCCAATCTTCCTCTTTTTGCTTGAGGAAGATTGTCACTGAGCTAAAATCTATGCTGATCTTCCTCTATCTTGCACGTGAGATGCCACCACGGCATGGCTTGATGGGTGGTGTGTAGGTCCGTGCCAAGGATCTGAACCCACAAGCCCTGGGCTGCTGAAGTAGGGTGTGTCAACGTGACCACTATGCCACCGGGCCAACCCCAGATGCCTGGTCTCTTGTTTGACCTGAGTAAAATTTTCCCAACACACACTGCTTGTCCATATGTGTCTCCACAATAGGACACCAACTAACAGCAGTTTTATTTGATTGGACGTTTGTTCCCTTTGTAATTAATGCTTGAATGTTCAGCAACAAATTAGTTTCACTTAATGGCTTCTCAGAGTGGCAGGCAAAATGAAGCAAGATGCGTACATAGGCTTATATTCAGAAGTGTTATATTCAATCATTCAGTCATTCAAAGTGCTTTCTCTTTGCTTAGTGATAACTTTGGAATCTCATTGCCTAAGGTCTTACTCCAACTCTGAAGTTACTAAACTTGTTACTCAACTTGTCCAAGGCTCGGTTTCCTCATCTATGCAATGCGAGCATGAAGAGAACATAACTTTATAGGGTTGTTGAGAACATTAAATGAGACATAACTCATGGAAACACAGTTCTGTTACATAAGTCATCAAAGCATGTTGGCTGCTATTATTGCATTTGTCATTATTGTTATCAGCAGTTATTATTGCTGGGCTGCAGGAATGGACCCAGCTCCTTTCTGAATTCTTAGATTGTGGCTAAATTGGGGCCACATCAAAAGCCAGAATTCCACTTTCAACTATGAACTATTAATGCAGTTTCACTGTTTAGCCTTGTCTTAAAATAACATTTTCCTGTTGCTATCATTTGAATTTTTGGCAAAAATTTCATCCTTGCTTAACATGGAGTCGTGTTAACTGATTAATTCCTCTAACTCCTTAGGTAATTCTGTAAATATTTTAAATATTTTGGATAATTGTTATTACTAATAACTTCTGTGTTTTTTCTCACAAAAGCATTAACCATCTCTTGCATTTTTCACATTGAGTTTAACAAAACATGACAAGCTGAATTTTTCTAAAGACGAATTCTCCTAAAGGTAAATGTAAGCATTCAAGTGCGTTTGGTGAGTTTGATACAGTATTTGCCTTGGTAGAACCACCTTCTTTAAGAGTCACAGAGTTCTGTAAGGTAGGTAGGTAGACGCTGTCATCTGATTTGCTCAGATGAGGAGTTAGATTTAAAATATTAGTTCAGTTCTTTTCAGACACTCACAATTTATGTGCGGCAGAGAGAGATTCCAAGTCCAGGCCTCATTACTCCACATCAAGGACTCTTTTCAAAACCACCATGTTTGAACTTAACTACGAGGTCTGGGAATGTGCTGCAAGAGGATATTGAGTGCAACTCTATGAGTAGGTGTATTTGTCTGCTCCACAAAGTAATTGCAAGTGGTGAGAATCATAAATATGAGAAGTTCTATCAATGGGAGCACAGACTGTTGGTACAGATGGTGAATTGGAGGTGGAGACAGAGTGGTCAGAGGAGGACTTCAATTTCCTTACTGTACAGATTAGAAAACGGGCACTGACAGATGAGAGAACCGGCTAAGATCACTGAGGTCGGTGGTGGACAGCCCAGCCCCAGGACCTTTATCTCCCCACCTCAAGGTCCAGTCTTTTTTACTTGATGTCTCTTGCAAATTAGTATTTTCAGACAGTCTAGTAGGTTTTAAAGTTCAATGACTATTTTCTCAGATACGTATAGCATTATAAACGTGTCTTAAAAAAATAAAAAAGAAATCTGTTCCCCAAGAAAAAGGCATTAAGAGTAAGTAAAATATTTAGGAATGTTATACTAAAGTGAATTATTGTTGTGTATTAGTGTGTATATTTGTAGCACTATATACAACTAGATATAGAGATAGAAAAATAAGTAGATGTTAACCATATCAAATTGAATCCTCATACTCAGGACCTATTATTAAAGTTCTGCTTGGCATCACGGATGATCTCAAGGTAGCAGTCACTGATTGTGCCCAAGATACCGAAGATATGACCTTCAGGGAAAAGTAGCCCTGGAAAACGGGGTCCAGAATAATACGGGATTTTTCAAAGACTATATTTTTTATTGACATGACCAATAGAATGTACTGGCCCACATATAGGACTGTGAGTAAAAATCTTATCTCTAACACTCCTAGAAACTACTAGCTGTAGCACAGTAGTCAGCCATTAAAGGCTAGTTATCTAAAATGAGAATTATTGAGGGAGTGAAACCAATTCCACAGTTAGAGTATAAAATGGAGCACCTTCATGGAGGATTCAGTCACATTTGGTTCTGGGTGGTGGAATGTTGGTGTGGAAAGAGCAGAACAGAGAATTAGACACATCAGGTCACCCAGCTGTCAAGCTTAGGGCTGGTCCATGAACTTGACTCTCAAATTTAGGGTTGATAAATATGAAGTTTTGGTCCAACTCTGTGATCCCATAGACCTCTCTAATTCATGGGCTTGAAGCAAACAATGGAGTACATTCAAAATGGAAGGCTATCATGGCTGATTTCTTGGAACCTCTGAGGACTAAATGTTCATGGGCAGGTGGTTGCTCTTCCTTGTGAAGTTGCCTTGGGAGATATGGCAGAGTCTGCAGGGAGGGGTCCTTTACTGATGTTAAGGAGGGCCTCCTTTACTGATGTTATAGTGTTAAGCTAGTCATTGCCAAACTTTCAACCTCAAGAACTCCTTTTTTATTGATTTTCTTCTATGGAGTCTAAATTTTTATTTTTTATTTTTTTTGCTTTATTTACTTATTAAGTGTAAATAATTAGCTGTCACATTGTTATTATTCATATGCATAAAATCACTAAGTAGATACTCTGATTAGCCTAAGATAAATAGTGGTACCACACTGAGTTGCCATAATTTTAGTCAAAGCAAAACTAAACTAAAACAAAACTCACTGTTTTGATTAACCTGTGGACTCTAATTTGAAACTAGCTTGAGTATTTTTTGAAATGTTGAATTGAGCACCTCATTGTTAATTAGAACTTCTCTGGGTGGAAATCCCTGGGTTAAGTTTTGTGAGTTTGTCTGCCTTTCTTCCTTTCTTTCCCTTCTAGGCTTTAAAAGTAGGCATGGAAATAGTTAATAAATATATATTTGCTTAATAAATGTTACATATCATTTCACTGTAGCAGTCAGAGTTCCAGCAAAGACCGGAATTCCGCTGAGATTGGTCAGGGAAAGAAATTTTCACAAAGGGACATCTTACAGATGGGCATGGTTAATGGATCAGAAAGGGATATTAAGGCATCCAGAGAACAGTAATAGTAGGAAGTCATCATTGCTCCTAAGTGTGAAGATACAAGAGGAAGAAATAGTAACATGAAGCTCTGTAAAATCTGGAAACTTAAAGGAACTTGGCAGGAACTGTAATTCTGGGATACTAAGGGATACTGAGACTTCAGGAAAAATGAAAGCGGGGAAGGAGCGAAGAAAAGATTCCTGACCTCCCTCTCCTCCAGCCCTCCAACCCCACTTCCTCTGGTGGGTTTTACATACCCCAACTTAAATGTTATAACATTCTGCAAAAAGCTTGTTTGGTTTTTGCAAACTTTAACTCAGTATATAGAAATGGCATGGTAAAACATTACTAAACATATCCAAAAATTTTGTTCCTGACTTGGTCATGGGTAATGAAATCAACTCAATTCTGAGGGCTGTGCCATGATGAAGCACTTTTGGTGTTGCCATTAGAATCAGTCGAGAAACGTTCTCCTGCATTAGCAATTTCAGTTAATCAGATCAAATATTCTGTCTCCTAGAACAGCAAGATTTACCTCTACGACTTTGTTCTCAGAGGAAAATGGCAGAAGGATTCTCAAAAATATTCCCACAAGGATATCAGCTCTGGACTTGTATGTTCTTCTCCCTGTAGATATGAAAGACGCAATTATATGTAAGTAATCAAAGGTCATACATTCTAAAATCCATCCAGTGTGCTCCATAAGAACTGTGAGACTATTTTCATAATCCTCAACTCAATGACCAGCTTCACTTCTGTCTAACCATAGAACAAATCAATGATTTTTTTTCACTTTGCTGTCAAGGTTGGGGGCTGGGTGGGGGCTGGAATCTTTAAAAGATTCCAATAGGGCCGGTTTAGGAGAAGGATGTAGTGAAAAAGACCCAAGGACATGAATGATTTTTTGGTTAAATTATACTTTTTTTCATCTTCATGTGTTCTCCAAATATGTTCATAAAAACATGTAAAAACCAGAACTTCATGGGCTCACTGTTTGAACATAGCTTTGATGGATTCTCTACTGGAGCTCTCCACTAAAATGGGGAAATGTTTTTACTACATTTATGTTTAGTCATTGCTAAACTTCACCAATTACCTACCTTCTTACCTAGCTCTACTCTAACCTGAAGGATGTGATTATAACTGTTCATAATTATTGAACACTTTCTTGAGTATATGGTTTGTTTTTAAGCTTAAAAAAACAAAATGGCTTTAAGAGGCAAAATGACAAACTTTATTAATTAATTATTTACCTTATCAATTACTAATTCTATGACGTTACTTAATCTCTATGGGTCTCAGTGTCCTCATATGTAAATGGGGATAAAATAATTATCTCTTTTGTGGAAATTAAGTGAGCAGTGTGAGTAAATTGCCCAGCACAGTGATTTGCACATAGTGGGTGCCTAATTAATGTTAGCTCCTATTGTTTCTTTTTTCTTGTTCACAATGTTCTAGCCAATAGCTCTTTAATCTAAAAAGCAATACTGTAGTGCACATGACTATAGGAAGCGCTCAAGTATAATCATTGGTAAGAGCTTGAAACTCGAAGATATTCAGCAGGAGGTCATCCTAGACTGACAAGAGAAGTAGGTAACCAGAAGACCATAGTGCCCAGATCATCAGGAAAGAGAAAGGTCCTTCCTAATGTGTCTAATAACAAAGCACTAGAACTAGAAATGAGAGAGAGTATAATTTGTCCTGGAGACATCCTGATATGGGTGGATGGAGCGAGATGTTCTGAAGTGGGAAGATTCAAGAGGTACAAAACTGGAAACTCCCTTACCTTCACATATTTGATCAAAGGCTTATACATATTCTTGTCTACATTAATTCCAACTCCCTGACCTTCGCAAAGTTATTTTGTGGTATGCAAGAATATTGACTTACAAATGTGCTGTTATTGCAGGTGGAGATCAGCCGAAGGCCTTTAATGAAGGATTCTCTGTTGTGAAGGAGATGCTGAGTTCTCATTATATCTCTAGAAAAATAGTGAATGTTCATCATTTTATGCATTTATTCAACAAAGATTATTGAAGAGATAGTAAATGCTAGGCGCAGCATCAGGTTTTGGAGATGCAGACATTTAGAATAGCATAAGGTCTCTTTCCTCAAAGATCTCATAATCTAGTAGTGAAGCCAGACTAGTACAACAAAAATTATGATAATTTACTGCCTAATATCACCTACATAATTCTGCACATGTACATAATAACTAAAGTTTATTGAGTATTTACTTTTTGTTAGGTATTCGTAATTGCTAAGGCTTACAACTGTTGTCCCCATTTTCCAGGTGGGGAAAATGAGGCAAAGAGAAGCTAAGTGATTTACCCAAGATCAAAGAGGCCAAGTCCAGATTTAAATCTTTCATGTTGTTTGACTCTAACTGTGATGAATTTTTCTGAGATGATGGAAATTAGACACTGCAGGAGGGAGAACTTGTGATTTGAACTTTGAAAGATTATTTGAGGGTTTCCGGTGGATAAGAAGTATAAGTACGATACAGTAGAAGGGAAGGATTTTCATAAGAATGTGAGACAGCATAGGGTGTTTCTGAACTATTAGCAGGTTAGTATTGCTGGATTTGTGTTCAGAAGGGAGATTGGCAAAAGATGAGTCTGTGGAGGTAGTCAGGGGACAGGAGACTAAAAAGCCCTCTGTTCTGTGCTAATTGTCTTACTCTGAGGCCATTCAGAGACTGACAAAGGGCTTATTTCCTGCAGTGGCAAAAACATGTTGTATTTTGCCTAAATATTGCTTTGTTTTTTTGGCAGTGTAGACTCTGGACTAGTCAGTGAAGACTAAAAGGCCACTAGGAGGCTATCATTGCAGTTCAGGAATAAGATGACAGGGACTTGAACTAGATAAGGTCAGCTGGAGAGGAGAAGGTGTATCCTAAATGCTGAGTAGGTAGATTCCACCACATGTAGCGAATGGCTGGGTGTGGGGAAAGTGGGGTCCATGCAGAGAGGGGTGATCCAGAAGAGGAAGGAATTTCTAGTGACTTAAATTTCTGATTTGGGAGACAAGTTGCCTTGAACCAAAAATTGGGGATATGTAAGGAAGAAAAGCAAACCTATTTGGGGAGGAGAAGAAATAAAGATAAGAGGATGAGAAAGGGAATGAGACTTTAGTTTTGAATATGTCTGTAAGGTCTTCATCAGATATACGGATGCAACATGCAGTCATATATTTAAGCTAAAATTCAGGAGAGTTTTGTGTGGAGTCATATTTGGCAATTGCCAAATAACTCTACACAGAGACTTGAAAATTCTCTGAGATGAAAGAATGACTACAATATGTTGAGTTTGTCCTATGTGCCAAACCTGATATTAAACATTTTATGTGCCTATTCATGTTTCGTCTTCACGATAAATCTATGGAGTAGGTATTCCAGACTTAGGAAAACTTCTCTGGTTCAGTTATAGATAAAATTTAAATGTTTAAGAGTGGATGTGCTTGACTACAGAGAGAGAACAGGGTGAAAGGAAAAGAGATAAATAAAGAAACTTTGGAAAACACTAAAGACCTAGGGTTAAGCAAAAAAGATAGAGATGGAGTGATGAGAGAGAAAAAAAATCATGAGAGTAGGTATTATGGAGGCAAAGGGTTAGAGGGCGTCAGTTAATAACGTCAAATACTACCAAAAAGTCGAGTAATAGAAGCACTATGGAGGCTATTTGCATTTGGCAGTTAACAGATGAGTGGAGACTTTGCTGACATGGTTGGGGCAGACATCATGCTGTAGGAGACTGAGTGAACAAAAGTAGAGGCAGCATGCTCAACTGTTTAAAAAGTCTGCTTGAGAAAATGAGAATGAGAATGAGAAGAGACCATGGGGTTATAAGGTCAATGGAGAGTTTTCCAAGTACGAGGAGTGAACCTGTTTATAGAGAGGAGCCAGTGGGAGAAGAGTAACTGATAACTGGTGAAGAAATGTCAGAGGGGAGACAAAAAGGCAGAAGATTGCAGGGATTCACTGTGAGGAAGCCATGAAAAGGTCAGTGATCTAAAATTAAAAGGTGGGATTTTGCCTGAGGGTAGAATGTAGTGGTTTTGAAGTGTACTGGGAATCAAAAGATTCTAACACTGCTTTCCAAATCTGTGCCGTGAAATGAGTGAGAGAAAGTGGACTGTTTTAGAGACAGTTCCAAATAAGTGGGGTCTTAGGGGCAAGATGAGTTTCTTTGGGGGCAAGAAAGTGATTGGAGCATCTGTGAAGACCTAAGGCTGTGGAGACCATGAGTTTCTAAAGGAGTTGGGATCCCAGAGGGAACGGTATGAGGGGGATGGGGTGAAGAATTTATGAGGGGATGATAATGACTGTGCCATGCTGCACCGTCTTATAGAGCTGAGATAAATCAGTGAGCGGAAGTAACAACTCGGATCTCATCCTTAAACAAGCTTATAGAGTATTTTGTGTTGATATAAACCAAGGGACTATCTGGCCCCAGGCTCTCCAAGTACAGGTTATGTGACTGCAGCCTTGGAAGGGAGCTACAGCCAGGGATGGAGCTTAATTTTCTAGCTCCCATCCTCCCTTGCTCTCTGTTTTCCAACTTTCCTTCTTTCTCACACTTTCCTTTTCTCTTACTCTCTCTCCCTGCTTCCCTCCCTCTTTTCCTTCTTTCCATCTTCATTATTCCTTATTTACTTCATTTATTTCTCACTGTGTTAATGAAAATTTTTGAAGCTCTTGACATCATTAAAAACTTTCCTCTATTGCTCTATTTGAACAATACATTGAATAATATGTTTTCTATTGAAATTATATTGGACATATTTTCTCCAGGGTAAAGGAGAACATGGTTTCAAATCTTATGTTGCTTTGAATCTTTTTAAATGATGGACTTGACTCAGGCCACGTCTCTGAGCAGAGAATGAAAACAAGAGATAGTACGTGTTGAGCTTGGACTCACAACGTTTCACAGTGACCTTGACTTTTGTACTGAGTACTGAAAAAACCTTACTTAAACGAAAGAATACTAAGAGGAAAACATGCAGGACAACGGCATTCAGGACATCTTGGTGACTTGGTCGCAGCTGTAATATGTGCCGTGATTTCATTTAACCTTTTCTTCCACTACAAAGACTTTAAAATGAATGTATTATCAATTCATTTCCACTCTGATTCCTGCTCCCTACCTCACCCCTACCCCCATTCCACAAAGAGCTTTGTGATCTCTGGCTGAGTACGCCACCCAGTAAAATAATAGCATATATGGAATCAAGATCCGTTATTGTTTTGTTTGCAAAATCAGCAGTACTCTAGTTGATATGATCCAGCTATCTCATTCTCCACAGACTTTTCAAGAAGAAACATCAATTTACTTTCTGGCTGAACTGACAATTTCTTCTTTTATTTTGTCCCTTGATTTGATTAGTTTTATGAAGTTGCCTGGTTCACCCGTCAGCCAAGACTCTGTTTATAAAACAAGAATTGGCTATACACTTATTAAACTAATTTATTTAGGGTCCAAAGTAACTTCTTTGAGAGAGAGATATTCTTGTTAAATAGCAGTTTTCAAAACCTCTTCTAAAACACAGAGACCCCCTTAGGGAAAAACATCTCTAGAATAGAATTTTTATCTCTCTGTGTTCTGTTATAAAAATGAAAAAGAAGTTCATATAGCGTGTGTTGCATAACAAATGAGGCTTATGTAACCCAAATGTTCTCTGGTCTGACCAGCTTATGACTACCACACATCATCATAAGTTACTGTAAATATCCAAATTACCAAGGCATCATCCCTATGTGCTTAAATGACAGAAATTAGCATCTCTCAACATGTCCTCTAGCTATTTCTAAGAGCTCCACAGATAGCTGTCACATGAATGCTCAGAAACATCTCCCACATTATTCTGCTTCAGCCCCCAGACATGCTGCCACAATGCTGGCTCTGCTGCTGAGGGCTGTTGTGGTATCACCCCTCTCTGGGCACAGCTATTCTTCCCTGATGACTGCCCTTGTCACTACCATTCTAACCTTAAGGAAGGGACCCAGATCTCCCTTTTTTGCTACAAATCAGAAACCTAGGGGAAATGGATTTGTAATTCTACACAGAAACGCAAAGTCCACGTTCCAACTTTCAATTTGACTTCACTGAGTGTTCAGAATAATAGAAATGATGTAAAATTTACAATGTATATTACTGTATGTTGATATGCTGAGAGATTATCAGCATATTCTTTTTCCTAAGGAAACCTTACTCAGAGTATTTGCTGATATCTGATTTTCTCCTTTGGCACTCCCATAAACTTTAAATTAAATATATTATGATCCTCGAAGTCTCAGTTATGCATTCTCTCTCCATATAGCTATGAGGACCATTGAAAGTCCAGATTAAGTCATGCTGTGCCAAACTCAGACTCCATGGTTGGCAGAGGCTCTCCTGCAGTGCAAAGTGAAGGAAAGACTTCTACTTCGCCATGACACCTTCCCCATTTCTATGCTTCCTTTACCTGAAGCAACTCTTTAAATAGACAATATCTAATTCTGCAATTCTGCGACAACACGTACTCATATGTAGGCATGGAGAATTCAAACCATATGTAATGAAGAAGCATTATTGCATAAGGGAAATCATCAACAGATAATCAGATCTGGCTTCCCATTACAGAGCGTTACACAGTTGGAATGAAAATGTCTCAAGTATTTCCATTTCTGAAAAGAGCCTTTGCTTGGTGTTTAAACAGACCAATTCAAGATTTTTCCCAGAAAAAATAATCTTCTGAGGATGCAGTAAATAATTCACAGGTTTCACATTTCCAGTTCATTCTCAGGTAGGACACTCTATACTTATTTTTGAAATTTTATCAAACTTTACTAACGTTATTGCATATTTTATAAAGTCTGACAATGTAAGGGAGAAATCATATTTTCCCTCTGAGATGCCATTGCATTGCATTTTCTTAAAACGTAAAATTACACACATAATATATTTTCAATATAAATTTAATCAAAAACAGATAAGCAAAAATTAATTTAAAATGTACTGTTAGCGTATTACAATTATTCAGTGTTTACAAATTAGAGTATATCCTTCTAAATATTTAAAATAATCTAACATAACAAAACAAATATTACTCTATTTTTATGTACATAGATATATCATTCGAGGTCAATGTACCTTTTTCTCTGCTTTTGATTCAAGAAGGAGGGATTTTCTCTAAGTGCCTACTGCTTCTCCTTTACTTACTACATCTCCAAAATACCATATGCAAGGTCTAAAATTTTCAGTCGCGTTAAATGTGATGTCATGTTGTCAAGAGGTTGGTGAATGACCAGGGTGGGCTGGCTGGAGTTCTGAAGATCTGACTTCACGTTTCAAATCCATATAAATCCTAACTACATTTGACACCACCTGTTGATTGTCGTTGATCCAAGTTAAATATCCATGTGGATCATTCTGGGTCTTAAGTTTGGCAGAAACGTTTAGAACAGAGGCAGCAATTCCAAAAATCTCCTGGCTTGTTGTTGCCAATTTTAACAATCTGATACAGGCAGATTTGGTCAGAAGAATGAATACTGATGAAACAGGATGCACCCTCCACTTTCCAGCTTCTTGAGACGGGGCTGGCTACCATTTCACTGCCACGCCGTACCGTTTCCTCTACAACTTCCTTTCCTCTTCTGAAGTTCAAGAGTTTTATCCATTCCTACTTGATAGCTAGGAGTCTGCAATCAGAAGAACAGCCAATTACTATATGTGTTATACATGAATTCGCGTCACTATAGGCCGTGTTATTGCAGTATTTACTGCATCTGATTAGTAAATTTGAGAAGAATAACCAATGTTCTTATTCAGTGCTATCCTTCTTTCTCCTGGGGCCAATTTACCTGAAGAGAACATGGATCTTGCTATACCACATGTGCAGCATATAGGACTGTCCCAGTTTAGATTGTTATACATAGATGAGTATGTCTTTCAGATATCAGACTCAGTATTTGCAAACCTACTCGGAAAATAGCCTTAAAGTCACATCCATTAATCTGGCTTCTCCAATCAAGGAAAAGGATAATTTGATTTCCCAATTTTCTCACTAACAGGTAAGTTTTATTTCTCAATTTATTCAGAACCTGGGCCTGGAAGAAGCCTAATATAGTTATTTATTGGGTTATCCCTCAGGATATTATGTATAATATATAAGTTAATGTATACATTGTGTTGGATGTGTCCATTTGCCCATCTAGACCTACTCCTCATCCTTCTCCATGTTAATCATCACTTGAGCACTAATAAACATGGGTTGCATCAAGAGGGTCTGCCATCTCTAGGCTTCTAGTTGAAGTCTGCCAATAAGGACTGCCAACAAGAGACTAGAGAATGGCAACAGAATAGAGTCAGGGGATTTATTCCAAACAGCTTCTTTGATGTGGTCTCCAACAGTCTGTGTCCCTTGATTGGAAGTCAGTGCTCCTCTCAAGGCATTAAACTCTACATGACTCTCTGTTCTTCTTGTTTCCAGGACCCTTTCCTTGTCTTATTGAGTCTAAGGTTGGTAAGAGCTTGGTTGCTAATGAGAATTATTCCACTATGTCTTGTGATTGTCCCACATCCACATCTTGGCAAGTGTTCCCTTTGTTAATAAACCCCTGTTGGATTATTGTGTACTGCCTAAACCATATTTCCTCTTGGGACACACACACACACACACACACAGTATAAACCATTCATTCGTCCGTTCATGTATTTACTCAAGAAACGCTTTCTGAGTATCTTCTATTTGTTCGGCACTAGAGGTGCAGAAAGGAGTGTAATTTCTGCCTTTGGGGAGCTCACAGTCTAAGGATAAGAGAAAACAGAGAAGTAATCACAGTACAAGAAGAAAGTGCTCTAATAATTGACAAAAGTGGTGCGGGAACATAGGAAAGTGGTTCTGACCTGCCTGGAAATGTTGCCAAATGCTTTAAAAAGGAGCCACTACTTCAGATGAGTCTTGAGGGATGGATAGTTTTCCCTTTGGAGAAGAAGATGAAGGCTGAATAAATAACCCTTAAAAGAATATACTATAATTGAAAAAGGCTAACAAAATTAAATTCGTAAGAGCCATAGCATTCTTATCAGGGAGTGGAATGGGACCAGAATTAAGTTGGAACTGGAGATATATTTGAAGATCCTTAGGCCTATGATAAGTTTCAGTTTTGTTCTGTTGGCAATAGAAAACCATCACAAATATTTAAACAGGAAGGATGTGGTAAGCTTTGCTTTTTAGATCTCTAGAATTGCATAGTGATATCCAATTCTGGGCTGGATTTGGGAGTCTAGTGTTAAGAAATTAAGGAGACTTATTGTAGTGGCCCAGGGGTGAGATGAGAAATGCCTTAACAAAAGCAAAGTGGACTGGCTATACGTGGCTTGATTGTGCTTAACATGTCATCGGGTAAGTCTTCGAAGCAATCTCTTTAGGATTCTTTTCCTTGAGATCAACATCATTTGTCTGTCATTTTTGCACTAGTTAAAAATATACTCAGAGAGTTAGATTGCATTTTTAAAAAATAAATGTTGAAAGTACAGTATTAGTTTACAAAGAATTAAAATAACAATACAACCATTAGGTAACTATTAAAGACCAAGACTGGTTCATTTTTTTCATTCAAGTAAAAGTCACACTCATTTTACATACAAGTGAACTATTTATTTCAAACTAAGGGCAATTTTTATGTGATATGCTTAGATATACTATTTTACTATTCTCACTGAATTCTCCACTTTTTGTACTTTTACTCTAGTTCATTATACGGTTTACATTCAATACCTAATTTGAGCATCACCAAAGACAACTGTTACCCAGAGCATTATGTCTTGAAAATAATTCATGCAGAGCTGAATATCATTGATAAATGAGAGTTACTTATCAGCATTTACCATATAGTGAAATATGAAATTGACTGGTGTAATTTTTCAAAAGCAATTACTTGCTTAAGTTGAGGATAAAAGATTAAATATAAAATATTTCTAAAGCAAACTAAAGTAAATTAAACATTACACATTTAAAAGTTTAAACATGATACTTTCAAACTAACATTACTGTGCAGCATGGTGATGAATGTCATTGTGTTTCTTCTGGATAAACAGAAGAAGTTTAGTATTACAGTGACAGCTACAGGTCTTAAATAATTACTTTGAAACAGTAGATGATAAGGGATGTCAATTTTTCAGTATTTCTTTGCTGCCCGGAAAAGCAAGCAGGGTAGCATGCCATTCAAGGTCTATTTAAACTATATCAATATAACTAGAAAATGTCAAAAAATCAGAGAATATGAGTTTTCTCCTCTGAAATCATAGATTTTTCAACCAAAATAAAGTCGTTTTCATCATGACAAACCAATTGAATAGTTAAACATAACTTGCCATGAAGTGATTGCTTTGATTTATCATGCTCTTTAACTTGAATTATAACTTTTATTGATTTGACTGACAACCAGATTTTACACAACTATAAGGAAACATCTTCTTCTGCCTCATATTTGCAGGAATTGAAGAGATTTCAGTACACTTCAAAAAATATTTGTGAACATCATTATGTGCTATACATTGTGTTATGTACTACTGCCGTATGAAGTAAGTGAAAGGAACAGAAATATAACCACAATCACTAGACTACATAGTGTGCTAGTATCATAACACCCAACATAGAAGCACTAAAGAGAAGTGCATAACTGTCAGACAAGGAGTAATATCTATTTTTGTATAAGTAGGTAATTCCTATATAAACATAATTTTGAAAGGCATCCTGAGCAGAATGAAGAGAAAGTGTAAAGGTACATGCAAATCACAAGTGAATTGGTATCTTGGGGTGTGGAACATGGAGGTCATGAAAATAGAGAGGCAGTCAAACACTAGCTCATAAAGATTCTTGTTTGCTATGTTTGGACTATATTGTATAAGTAACAGGAAGCCAATGACTCTTTTCGACATAGGAGTAGCTCAGCCAGTTTTGTTTTAGAAATATTTGCCCTGAAGGCAGTTTAGAGAATGGATTTTAACAGTGATAAGTACTCCAGGAGACCAGTTAGGAAGTAGGGTAACATCTCAACATGTAGGCTGAGTTGGTTGGCTGGGTTTGGAGATGAGAAAATGGATAGCTTGAAAGGGACAACTAGATTCCATGCTTGAGTCACTGAGTGGATGATCGTGTCAGACTCTGAGATAGGGAACACAGGAAGTTTTCTTGAGAACAAATAATGAGTTATTTTTGGACACAGTTGAATATAAAATTTACTTGGCAGAGCATTTGATACATATTTTCCAGACATCAGCATACAGATTGATGTTACAACCTTTAGAGCTAGGTCAGATTTATTTGGAGATAATATTTGGAGTGTGAAGAAGATTGCAATCGTTGAGAATTCTTACATTGAAGGAGTGGGAAGAGAAAGAGCACAAAATTGAAGAAACTAAGGAAGAATAATCAGGAAAAAGGAATGAAAATCAAGAAAAGAAGGGTATCATGAAAAGAGAGGAAATATTTTAATAAAAAAGGAGTAGGAGTTGTCGTGATGCCACAAAGTGTTCAGCTATGATGGGAGGTTAAAAGTATAAAAGGATTTAGTGACAAGCAAATCAGTGGTGCCCTTGGCAAGAGCAACTTCAACAAAGATGTAGAGGCAGAAATCACATTACCAATTGTGGGAGACTGAATGTGATACTGAAAAGGATGAGAGAGAGAGATAAGGCCCTATCTAAAGGCATATAGGCTCTAAGCAAGTGCTTGAGTCTTAAAGAAAAGAACTCGTAAGAATAGCAATAAAGTGTCCAGTATTGTATTAACTAGGCAAGATATTTCTTAAATTTCTGCTTTTGAACATTTTGTCTTATACAGTAAAAGTAAAGAAAAGTGTTATTGGAAATGTTCTTATAAAACACTAGTTTAGAGGTGGTACCCTGAAAAAGTTAAGATATAAAACTCTGGAGTCATATTACCTCAGTTCAAATTATGCTCTGCCCCTTCCTACTTGCTTGACTCCTGTCAGTAAATAAATCTCCTATGCCTCAGTTTTCTCATCTGTATCTCTAATCCGTAATATAAATGGGTTTATGTGGAGTCAATTAACTAATATATATATGTAATATATTTAGAAACATATAAACACTTAATAAATGTTACCTTTATTCTCTCTCTAGTAAAATATGTCAAAATATCTTGTATATTACCTTTAATATAGTAAAATATTCCATGTTTTTATCAAAATCTTATTGTTTTCATTATACAAATGTTTCACTTCCTTGGTTAAATTTATTTCTAAGTATTTCATTTCTTTTGATGCTATAGTGAATGGGATAGTTTTCTTTATGTCTTTTTCAGATGTTTCATTATTATTGTATAGAAATGTCACTGATTTCTGTTTGTTGATTTTATATTTTGCAGCTTTACTAAATTTGTTGAAACTTCTAACAGTTTTTTGGTTGAATGGTTAGGATTTTCTGTATATAAGATTATATCCTTTTTAAATAACAAGAATTTTACTTCTTCCTTTCTGATTTGGATGATTTTTTTATTAATGTTATGATAGATTACAACCTTGTGAGATTTCAATTGTACATTATTGTTAGTCACGTTGTGGGTACACCTCTTCCCCCTTTGTGCCCTCCCCCCACCCCCCCCTTTTCCCTGGTAACCACCGATCAGATCTCCTTGTCAATATGTTAACTTCCACCTATGAGTGGAGTCATATAGAGTTCGTCTTTCTCTGACTGGCTTATTTCGCTTAACATAATACCCTCGAGGTCCATCCATGTTGCTGCGAATGGGCCAATTTTGTCTTTTTTTATGGCTGAGTAGTATTCCATTGTGTATATATACCATATCTTCTTTATCCAGTCATCAGTTTCTGGGCATCTAGGTTGGTTCCACGTCTTGGCTATTGTAAATAATGCTGCGATGAACATAGGGGTGCAAGGGACTCTTGGGATTTCTGATTTCAGGTTCTTCGGATAGATACCCAGTAATGGGATGGCTGGGTCATGGGGTATTTCTATTTTTAACTTTTTGAGAAATCTCCATACTGTTTTCCATAGTGGCTGTACCAGTTTGCATTCCCACCAACAGTGTATGAGGGTTCCTTTTTCTCCACAACCTCTCCAACATTTGTTGCTCTTGGTTTTGGATGTTTTTGCCAATCTAACGGGTGTAAGGTGATATCTTAGTGTAGTTTTGATTTGCATTTCCCTGATGATTAGCGATGATGAACATCTTTTCATGTGTCTATTGGCCATATTTATATCTTCTTTTGAGAAATGTCTGTTCATGTCCTCTGCCCATTTTTTGATCGGGTTGTTTGTTTTTTTGTTGTTAAGCCGTGTGAGTTCTTTGTATATTATGGAGATTAACCCTTTGTCAGATAAGTGGCTTGTAAATATTCTTTCCCAATTAGTGAGCTGTTTTTTTGTTTCAATCCTGTTTTCCCTTGCCTTGAAGAAGCTCTTTAGTCTGATGAAGTCCCATTTGTTTATTCTTTCTATTGTTTCCCTCAACTGAGGAGTTACAGTGTCCGAAAAGATTCTTTTGAAACTGATGTCAAAGAGTGTACTGCCTATATTCTCTTCTAGAAGACTTATTGTTTCAGGCCTAATCTTTAGGTCTTTGATCCATTTTGAGTTTATTTTGGTGTGTGGTGAAAAAGAATGGTCAATTTTCAATCTTTTGCATGTGGCTGTCCAGTTTTCCCAGCACCATTTGTTGAAGAGACTTTCTTTTCTCCATTGTAGGCCCTCTGCTCCTTTGTCGAAGATTAACTGTCCATAGATGTGTGGTTTTATCTCTGGGCTTTCAATTCTGTTCCATTGATCTGTGGACCTGTTTTTGTACCAGTACCATGCTGTTTTGATCACTGTAGCTTTGTAGTATGTTTTGAAATCGGGGATTGTGATTCCTCTGGCTTTGTTTTTCTTGCTCAGGATTGCTTTAGCAATTCTCAGTCTTTTGTTGCCCCATATGAATTTTAGGATTCTTTGTTCAATTTCTGTGAAGAATGTTCTTGGGATTCTGATTGGGATAGCATTGAATCTGTAGATTGCTTTAGGTAGTATGGACATTTTAACTATGTTTATTCTTCCAATCCATGTGCATGGAATGTCTTTCCATCTCTTTATGTCGTTGTCAATTTCTTTCAAGAAAGTCTTGTAGTTTTCATTGTATAGATCCTTCACTTCCTTGGTTAAGTTTATCCCAAGGTATTTTATTCTTTTCGTTGCGATTGTGAATGGGATTGAGTTCTTGAGTTCTTTTTCTGTTAGTTCATTGTTAGTGTATAGAAATGCTACTGATTTATGTATGTTGATTTTATACCCTGCTACTTTGCTGTAGTTGTTGATTATTTCTAACAGTTTTTCTATGGATTCTTTGGGGTTTTCTATATATAAGATCATGTCGTCTGCAAACAGCGAGAGTTTTACTTCTTCATTACCTATTTGGGTTCCTTTTATTTCTTTTTCCTGCCGAATTGCTCTGGCCAAAACCTCCAGTACTATGTTGAATAGGAGTGGTGAAAGTGGGCACCCTTGTCTTGTTACTGTCCTCAGAGGGATGGCTTTCAGTTTTTTCCATTGAGTATGATGTTGGCTGTGGGTTTGTCATATGTGGCCTTTATTGTGTTGAGGCACTTTCCTTCTATACCCATTTTATTGAGGGTTTTTATCACAAATGGGTGTGGGATCTTGTCGAATGCTTTCTCTGCATCTATTGAGATGATCATGTGGTTTTTGTTTTTCATTTTGTTGATGTAGTGTATCACGTTGATTGACTCGCGGATGTTGAATCATCCCTGCATCCCTGGTATAAATCCCACTTGATCATGGTGTATAATCTTTTTGATGTATTGCTGTATTCGGTCTGCCAGAGTTTTGTTGAGGATTTTTGCATCTATGTTCATCAGTGATATCGGCCTGTAGTTCTCCTTCTTTGTGTTGTCTTTGTCAGGTTTGGGGATCAGAGTGACGTTGGCTTCATAGAATGTGTTAGGGAGTGCTCCATCTTCCTCAATTTTCTGGAATAGTTTGAGAAGGATAGGTATTAAGTCTTCTTTGAATGTTTGGTAGAATTCTCCAGAGAAGCTGTCTGGTCCTAGACTCTTATTTTTGGGGAGGTTTTTGATTACCATTTCTATTTCTTTACTTGTGATTGGTCTATTCAGATTCTCTATTTCTTCCTGATTCAGTTTGGGGAGGTTGTAGGAGTCTAGGAAGTTGTCCATTTCTTCCAGGTTGTTCAATTTGTTGGCATATAGTTTTTCATAGTATTCTCTTATGATCCCTTGTATTTCATTGGTATCTGTTGTGCTTTCTCCTCTGATTTGGATGATTTTTATTTCTTTGTCTCTCCTAATTGTTCTAGCTAGGACTTCCAGTACTATGTTGAATAAGAGTGGTGGAATTCACCAGTGAAGCCAACTGATCCTGAGCTTTTTTGTGTTGGGAGGTTTTTGAGTGTTGATTCAATCTTCTTACTCATTATTGGTCTATTCAGATTTTCTATTTCTTCCTGATTCACTCTGGGTAGTTGTATGTTTCTAGGAATTTAATCATTTCTTTTAGGTTATCCAGTTTGTTAGCATATAATTTTTCACAGTGGTGTCTTATGATCCTATATATTTCTGTAGTATCAGTTGTAATGTACCCTCTTTCATTTCTAATTTTATTTACTTGAGTCTTCTCTTTTTTTTCTTAGTCTAGCTAAATGTTTGCTAACTCTGTTTATCTTTTCAAAAAATAGCTCTTGATTTCATTATCTTTTATTTTATTTTTCTGGTCTCTATTTCATTTATTTCCACTCTGATCTTTGTTATTTCCTTCCTTCTGCTAACTTTGGACTTAGTCTTTCTTTTTCTAGCTCCTTAAGGTGTAAAGTTAGGTTGTTTATTTGAGATATTTCTATTTTTGTAATATATGCATTTGTTGCTGTAACATTCCCTATTAGAACTGCTTTTCTAGCATTCCATAAGTTTTGGTATGTTGTGGCCAATAGGTATATGAAAAAATACTCAACATCACTAATCATCAGGGAAATGCAAACCGAAACTACAGTGAGATATCACCTCTCACCTGTTAGAATGGCTATCTTCAAGAAGACAAGAGATAACAAATGTTGGTGAGGATGTAGAGAAAAGGGAACCCTTGTACACTGTTGGTGGGAATGTAAATTGATTCAGTCACTATGGAAAACAGTATGGAGTTTCCTCAAAAAATTAAAAATAGAACTATTCTATAATCCAGCAATTCTGCTTCTGGATATATATATATATACAAAGGAAATGAAAACAAGATATCAAATAGATATCTGCATTCCCATGTTTATTGCAGCATTATATATAATGCAGCATTATTCATTATATATATAATGGAGTATTATTCAACCATAAGAAAGAAAAAAATCCTGCCATTTGTGGCAACATGGATGGACCTTGAGGGCATTATACTTAGTGAGATAAGTCAGACAGATATAGACAAACTGTATGATATCACTTATATGTGGAATCTAAAAAAGCCAACCTCACAAAAACAGAGAGTAGAATGATGGTTACCAGGGGCTGAGGGGTAAAGGAAATGGGGGAAAGTTATTTAAGTTGCAAACTTGCAACCAGTAGATAAATAAGTCCTGGAGATCTAATGCACAGCATAGTAATTATAGTCAACAATATTGTATTATAAACTTCAAAGTGCTAAAAGGCTAGATCCTAATTGTTTTTACCACACACACACACAAATGATAATTACGTGACATGATAGAGGTGTTAGCTAAAACTATGGTGGTAATCATATTGCAGTATATAAATTTATCAAATCAACACATTGTATACCTAAACTGACACAATGTTACATGTTGATTATATCTCAATAAAAAATATTGCATGTATTTTGTATTCTAAATTAAAAATGTTCAAATTTTATTTGAGGAAGTTAAACGATTATTGTTACATTATCTTAGATGATTTTTCAGCTCAATAACTGGGACAAAAATGTTATCTTATTTATGGAAATTTTATTGTGTCTTCTGGGGAGAAAGAAGCCAGCCCAATGCCGTTTTCAGCTGGAGCCCTCAGTTCTGCTTTTCTTATCTAGGATCCTAGTCATAAATATTTTTAGAGTGGAAGAAGTTATGAAGCATTAAAAAAGGATATTTATTCTTTAAAGCTTCATATTTTGAGGGAGTTAACATTAACTATTTCTAATTGTAACAATAATTTTAGTAACCTATTATGCATCTGAGCGCTCACTAATTATTCCATTAATATTGTGATTTTTGAGTCTTTTAAAAATAGATGGGAAGCTTTAAAATTAGCAGAAAGAAGCCACACAGAATATATAAATTCGCAATGAAAGGAGTGCTTTCCTAGTTTCTTTGTGAAATGATTCTTAATAGGTTTCACAACATGGTTCATAATAGGGCAAATGATATGTTATAGATAATTTATAAAAAGGAAAACACATCTAAAACTTGAACCTAAAGAAAATGTTAAAAATCACTGGTGATGAAAGAAATGGAAATTAAATCAGCAATGATGTGACATATTCTATCTATTATACTGGAAAAATTTACCCAATTCATAAACATAAGTGAGAATGAAATAAAACCCTTATTCTCTTAATACTGTTGGAATTACACATTAATCTCACCTTTTGACTTTTTGAGGCTCTTTAAAATGTGTGAAGTGTCTTAAAAGCATTCACACTTTTTGACACAGTAATCTATGACCTATTTTTAAAAAAATTTAAATGTGAAAAAAATTAATATGCACCAAAATGTGATTGTATTGTTATTTATAATAATGAAACATTGGAAACACTCTGAATGTCCAATAGTAGGAAAAGGATTCAAGAAATTATGCTGCGTTAATGTTGCATGGCCGTTAAAATATGTTCACAAATAGTTTTTTACATAATAGAAAAATGCTTATTATAATCACAACAGGGACAAGATTTACTAACACGATAGGATATCTCACTTAGCATTTTACTACTCCGTCTTGGAACAGAAGAGACTTTGCAAGCACGGTTCTCAAATACTTTTCTTTCTTTCTTTTGGTTTTGTGTATATGTGATTCATAATCCCAATATAATAATATCTGAGTCATGTAAAAAGAGAACTTAGCTAGGGTGACTAATTTGATCCACATAAACAAGTGACAGTTTGTAGGATAACAGAAAGCAATGGGGGCTGGAGACTTGCAAGAGAGTTTTAGGGTTAATATGAGAGAGGTCCAAGAGCAGCAGATTTAGGGAGTGGCAGTCAGGTCTTCCAAGAAACTTGGTTGGACTGTTCTTCAAGACGTGAAAGAAAGATTAGATTTCCTTTATTATTACAATTTGGTGGCTGGAATTGGCTTCTGTAAGTGAGATTTCATGTAGGTCCCAGATTGGTGTGGTTTCTGACTTTAAGATATACAACAATATATTTTAATTGGCAAAATTCTCAATTACCAATCAGTGGAAGAAGTTGGAAGAGGAGAAGGAAGAAGAAGTGAAGGAAGAGAACAGGAAGAAGGAAGGAAAGCAAGAGGGAAAGAACAAAGGAAGAAAAAAAGAAAAAAGAAAATGTACATATAGAATCATTATATTTTGATAATTATACAATAAGAGACTATTTAGAGTAGTCTACCAAATTCCTAAGAGCTACAATTTTAATAGTGTTTGCCTGTTGGGACATTTGGTTTTTTTCTTCTTAAAATTTTTAGTACTTTTTTTGTATTTTCTATAAGTAGAACATATTTTATTGAACTTGGGAAAACTTTTATTAAAAATATCTTATGTGAGGGGCTGGCCCCGTGACCGAGTGGTTAAGTTCGCGCGCTCCGCTGCAGGCGGCCCAGTGTTTCGTTGGTTCGAATCCTGGGCGCGGACATGGCACTGCTCATCAGACCACGCTGAGGCAGCGTCCCACATGCCACAACTAGAAGGACCCACAACGAAGAATATACAGCTATGTACCAGGGGGCTTTGGGGAGAAAAAGAAAAAAAATAAAATCTTTAAAAAAAAAAAAAATCTTATGTGATATATTTTCTCTACTTCCTATGTTGAATGCATGTTTTAAACAGAATTTATTGTTAAAGTAGTTTTCAGTAAGGCAATTTATGTTCACTCAAAAGAGGCATCTCATCAAAGTCAATTTCATAGTACCATTTGTAAGAAACATATTGGTTTTATACAGGGGGTATGCCTTTTCAAATGCCTTTACTTTCCTTATTATATGACACAGCAGAAGTCTATCTAGTGTTTCATACAGTCTAAGATGATTTCATGCTATTGATACTCTCAACTTCTCACTGTAAGATCTTATAATACTTCTGTGCTCAATTTTATCGTGAATCATTTCCTGTTTCAACAACTCTGCTGTATAGTGTGATGATATCATGGGCTAAATGCTCAAGAGGTCAAACTCCATACCTCATTAGAGGCCAAGATTTGAGTGATTTCTTATGTTGGAAACAAGAATGTAGAATGAACTTGTCCCTTGAAAAATGTGGTGAAAAAATAAAATCAATATTTATTTAGCATCTACTATTTGTTAAGTATTGTCTGAGGTAGTTAATATTTGTTGCACGTAATCCTCTCAAAAGTAGATTTTGATAAGGAGGCAGAGCTTCGAGAAGGTTAAAGAACTTAAAGATGGTCCCACAATCAGTGATGGGGCTGGTATAGCTGATAAAGAATTCCTACTTTTTTACTCCTATCACACTGCAGTGCTTCCATCATTAACTAAGCCATATAAATGAAAAAAAGGCATTTAGAAAAACCAAACGGAGAAGACTAAAAAAGCAAGCAGATTTTTTGTTGTTGTTGTTAAATCAAATGGGCATGAAGTCCCAGCTTTAGCTGTGAATATATATCTGTACATATACACTTTGCCCCCTGGGAGTTCAACTCTAATCCTTGATTTAATTCATTCTACTGCTCCCACTTCACCCCATCTTCACTTTTTTTCCCCTAAAGACTCATAAAAATTCACAAAAATGGAATTGTGCTAGACCCTCCTCATAGTTTTTCCAGATATGTTCAATTCCGTCTGAATCACATATGGAACACAGTGTAAACTCTCCAGCTGGAAACTCTATTTCACACATCTTAGAAACTAGAAGCTAATTATTGAGTTCCATGAGAGTATTCCAAAATAAGTTATAAAAGATACCAATATCTTTATTCATTCTGGTTCATTTGGGTTATAACAACTAGTTTATGTTCAATTTCATTTGGGTATAATTTTAGTGGAAAGAACCCAGTTTGCTAATAAATTAAATTATTCTTCCTTTACCTTTGAAAGAATGATGAAGAAGACAACAAAGCGACATTTTTTCATTGGTTTATTTTTAAAGGAAGCATTTTCCAAAGATGTCCTGGTGTCAACATTCTTTCAGCAAATTTGATTTTCCAGTTCATTCTATTCTACAATAATGAATATTTGAAAGGGGACTATGATTACTGAACCAAAGAATAGTTATTTTTCACTTATTTTATTGAACTCTAATACCATTTTCCAACATTTTCAATAAGAATTAAACAGATTTTCTACTGAAAACACAATCAGGAAATAGTCTTCATAAAACACCCATTTCCAAGGCCTCTTATTGCATAAGTCTTTGGTGGAATTTTCTTACCTATCCTTTTTCCTTGTTTCTGTGTGGTGACAGCTCTGTGGTGATCAACCCTTTAAATTTTCACTAAACT
The DNA here is from genome assembly GCF_041296265.1 of Equus caballus. Classification (NCBI taxonomy): domain Eukaryota; kingdom Metazoa; phylum Chordata; class Mammalia; order Perissodactyla; family Equidae; genus Equus; species Equus caballus. Next base: position 90,721,152 of record NC_091686.1, on the reverse strand, counting down.
GTCATAAAGACACAGCTTAAGATTCTTTTTAAGGATGTTAAATTATTTTTAACATGTACAAACATTTCACTTATGATTAAGTAGGCAACTAATTTTAAAATATTCTGCAGATTTATGTTAAAAGTTGTTTGTTGACACATCTGGCATAAAATTTTCCTTCACACTCAGAGGATATGACAAAATGTGACAGACAGTATACAAACAAATGGTTCTATAGGGCTCCTAAGAACAGTAGGCAAAAGAGAAAACATTAAGGAAAGAATTTTAGCTTGAAAATTCTAGCATAAAGGATGCATAACCCCAAGAGAAAGAGGAATAGAAACAGATTTTAACTTTGTTATTAGAGTATAGAACTGTTCATATATTTTATTATTCTAAGATTTCAAGAACTCAAAGAGTCCCCCCCAAATGATCTCTAAATGATGTATGATGTTGTGGTTTAATGATATTTTAGAGAAAGAGCAAAAAAAATCACTAAGAGGATGAGATTAGTTTGTATACTCTTTACATTCAAAGAATATGTGAGTTCATATTCCTAAAAAATAGATTTATGTTCTTTTAGAATGAGCTTTATAAAGAGGCCAGATTTTTAGGCGGCAGAATGACATTGATGCTACTATACTGTGTGAGGATGGACTAATGGACTCTGAACTGTTCAGGTCTGTTTCATAACTCCTTATTATACTTTAATCACAAAAAAAAGATTGGCGTAAACTGTCCCACTATGACTTTGTGAATATTGACTTGATGTCTCCAGGTGATGCTATTTTCATTTTGAAATGTTTTTATTCTGACATTATTTTTCTACAATGAGGAATAGGGAATGCAAGGATTACACAGATGTGAACAGGTATTGTAGTGATGGCATTATTGAGCCCCATTTTTCACCCCACCTTGAACCTACCTCCTTCATTATGGACGGTTGCAGTGTCTTTACAGTGTGGGTGGTGTAGCCGCCCCTGACTCAGGAAGGGTTAATAATCACTGGAAAAGCCTTGCCAACAAACTGTGACCCGGAGGTGAGAAGGCCGGTTAGCCAATGACGGGTAAGACCTCCAGGAGGAGGCAACCTAAGCCAGGCACCGGTCACGCGGGGGCACAGATGGAGACACGATCTCCGGAGCAGGAGGGGCAGTTGCCTAGGAGGCCTTGCATGCTCCGAGATAAAATATACGAGCATGGCAATAACATGATAATATCAAAACAGAACCGAGGGAGGGCTCCTTGAGAAATCACAAAGAATTCTTGGCATTCGCTAATTACATTGTCCAGAACACCTGTGTATGTTTAACAGATGTAAGCTATGTATGTATTGAAACGCTGGTTATAGTAAACTCAGAGTGGCCATCAGCCCTCTCTGCATCTATCCTGATGTGTACATTGGATTGCGACACCGACAGGTGGTGTTTATTTCTCTGCTTTTTGATTTTGTGTTTGGGTGTACGATTTCTTTTGGCCAATAAAATGAGGTGGAAGTGATAGTGTGCTAGTTCTAAGCCTAGGCATCAAGGGATCTTTTATGATTCTATTTGCTCTATTTCACTTTTGCTATCATCACTAGAAGAACATGCCTTTTCAAATTCACTGGTTCCTAGAGGAAGATGAAATACAAGTGGAATAGAGCCACCATCAGGTGAGCCAGGCCAAGATCAGCAATCTCCTAGTTGGCCATAAACCCATGAATGAGTCCAGCTGAGACCAATAAAATAACCCATCTCAACCTAGTTTAGGTCATCCAAATCCTGTGATGGTATTCAGAATTATGAGCTAAATAAATGCTTATATGTTAAACCTGCTGATATATTATGTGTTATACAGCATTATGGTGGCCATAGATAGCTGTTAGAAGTATGCTTTCTTCAAGAAGTTTACAATGAGTTGAGAATGGACATGAGTGATGGCGATCACCTTGGAGGCTGTTGCGGTGTTCATGTATCCAGAAACCTGAATGAGTTCTTAGAAATTAGAACAGCGAGTAAAGAAGAGATAAGAAATATATTTCAAGTAAAGTATGGACAAAACTACAGTTGTGCATCACTTAACGATGGGGACATGTCCTGATACATGCATTGTTAGGTGATTTCATAGTTGTGCAAACATCATAGAGTGTATTTACACAACCTAGATGGTATAGCCAACAACATGCCTCATGCCTAGGTACATGGTACTAATCTTATGGAATCACCATTGTATATGCAATCTGTCATTGACCAAAACATCATTATTTGGCACATGTCTGTAGAAGACTGACTACAAAAAGAGAAAAGAAAGATTAATTTAAACACGATTATATAACTTCTAGAATTTCACTATCTAATAGCATAGTCACTAGCCACATATGGTAAGTTAAATAACAAACAATTAAAATTAAGTGAAATAAAAAATGAGCTCCTTAATCTCACTAGCTGCATTTCAAGTATTCAATAGCCACATGTTCTTAGGGGCTGCCATATTGGATAGTCCAGATCAAAAAACATCTTGGTCTTTGCAGAAAGCGCCATTAGACAATGCTAAGACAGCAGGGTCTAGATGACCAAAGGCTTTCTCAGCCCAAGTTTCTTTATCTGCATTATGAACATAATAATTATTGCCATAAATATCTCCCAATATAGTAGTGAGTATTCAACTTAATGCATGAAAGCACTTTGGGAACTGAAAAATGCTTTGTAAGTGTAAGATATTGTTGTTGTTGTTTAGTGGAATGGTCATTACACCTTTAACTATAAAAAGAAATCCCTGTATCACAATGTCTCTAGGAAGTGGCTTCATTGAGATATTAAATGCCCTGGATAATTGCTCTGACTTTTAGGAAGCAAATTATTACAGCATACAAATATTAAAAAGTAAATTTTTGGTAAATGAAAGTTCAGATTATTGCTGTTTTACTGTATTCTAGTGGATCTAAGGGATGAGAGATCTTATATATTGATACTGGGAACATATCTGATATTTTCTAAAGGTAAACATGATTTTTTATAATTATCCACAACAAAAGTTACTTCAAATAAAATGACAAATTGTGGTTTAATAATCTGCATATTTTTATGAAATTCTTTCATTATTTTGGGGACCATATATATTATTTTTATTTATTTTAACTAGATATAGATAAGTAAACTCCTTATCTCAAATTATTAAATGTCTTATTCTTGATATTTTCACAAATTCGGTTACTTTACACCATGTTGACAAGTATTGCAAAAACTAGGAGCAAATTTCAAATAATTTAGCTCAGGAAATGACGCTTCCTGATGTTTCAGGAAAAAGTTGTTAACTTAGGGGGAAGAAAGGAGAGATAGAGGCACATTCTTTTGACACCTATGTGTCAAGAAATGTGTTATTCATTTAGCTTTCTATGGCTCATTTAATTCTCACAAATTTTTGACTTTGACATTATTATTGTATCCATATTAGAGTTTGGAAAAGTAAACGTTTTGGTGTGAATAAGCAGAACAACTTTTGATAGAAGAAAGAATCAATAAAACAATGCCCCAATCATGGAATAATGAGAGGTATAGAAAAGATAGCGATCATAGAATAATAGGTCAGAGAATAGAGATCAGGACTGACTACATAATATGTGGGGCCAAGTGTAAAATTTAAATGTACAACATATGGATAAACTATTAAAAATGTCAAACCAGTGAGAGCAGAACATTAAACCAAATGTGGGACCCTTGTAAGGGTAGGGCGCTGCATGACTGCACAGGTCACGTGACCATAAAGCCTGCCCTGATAGACACGCTTCAAACACTGGGTGAGGAGCTGGATGGTATAATATTCTTCCTGATCTTGCTGGAATCTTATAAATATTGAAGCTGAAAGGAATCTTAGAACACACATCATCTAATTTAAGTGTTTACATGGAGTCCTAAGTAGTGCATCTAGGATCTAGCAGGTACTTTACTAATCAGGGCAATGCCAACATGGGAAATGGGGTCTCCGGGGTCCCAGCTCAGTATTCTTTCTACTATATCAGACTGCCTTTATAAAGGAGGAAAAAAAATTCCTTACGTTTAGACCTTTAAGCAGAGATCATGATGGGGGCGGGGGGACAAGGCAGACTGGCTGAATTAGGTGTGCACAAGTGATCTGCTCACCCTAAACATAGTTCTACAATCATTAAAGTAAACACTTAAAAGTCAGAATATTTTATATTAAAAACATGTATTTCCATTTTCTTTTGAAAGATCAGGCTATACTGGACTTATCCTCCTTCCACACGCGTGGGGTGACAGCCTGAGAACAGGAAGCTCTCGAATCCCCTTGACCCCTTGCCAACCAGAGGATAAGTGCTCTCCAGTGTGTCCATCTTCATCCTCCCCATTTCTTTTATATATCAAACCTGTTTTCTCCTTTATATTATCTGCCTAGTCTCTGTATCAATTAGAGATTTTGATCTCTGCCTTAAAGATTAAATCTTCAGTGGTCCCTAATCTGAGATGGTATCACTTCTTCAGAAACAGAAAGTGAAGACTTACACATGAGCATAGGACTGGAAAATGAAATGTTGCTCCCGATAGAATGGTTATAGGTATCTAAGTAGATACAGGTATGTTAAGGTAATTTTGCAATGTTTTGATTATTATTAGCTTTTGTTAGTGCCATCAATCAATTCAGTCTCCTAGCATCCCTGCGTACATCAGAGCAGAACCCTGCAGTGTTTTTGCACAATCCTCTCCTCTTCCAGCGCTGTATCAGACAATGCTCTGCTACTATTCATAGGGTTTTCATGGCCAATTTTTTTGAAAGTGGATGGCCAGGCCTTTCTTCCTAGTCTGTCTTAGTCTGGACGCTCCACTGAAAGCTGTCTCCATGGGTGACCCTGCTGGTATTTGAAATACTGGTGGTATAGCTTTCAGCATCACAGCAACATGCAGCCACCACAGTAGGACAATCAACAGATGAGTGGTGGGGTTCCCTGACTGGGAAACGCACCCAGACCACTGTGATAAGAGCACTGAATCTTAACCACTAGACAACCATAGCTGACTTTGATTATTATACTTTTATAAAATCAGGATGCTACCTCTCCCTACCATTTAAATCGGAGTATGTATTGTGGCCTTGATATTTTTATGTGTAAAATGACTCATCTGGTTTTCTTTTAGTGGGGATAACTTGAACAGCTATTCTCTGGATAATGACTGTAGGCCTAGGCCTTAATAATTTAAAAATTCTTGGAAGTCCTCTTCGCCTCTCTCTCTATACCTATTCTCCGTTGAAAATGAAAACATGGAGATACCTAACTGAATGCTGAGCAGATTCTTGTTTAGACTGATGCACAAGTCCCTAAGGTCTGTCTCTAACACTGTCCTGCAAGCTATACACGTTTAGCAGAGGCAGACCCCGACTCCCTGCTGTAATCAATCCTCTAGAGAAATTTAATTTTTAATTAAGTGAAGCAGAGTGTTTATTTTTGTTCTAGAGCTGATTAATCAAAACTTTGTTATTTGTGTTGCAAAAAGGGGGATAAATTAACTATACCTTTAATTAGACAGGAGGGAATTTATTTTCACTGTCTTACTTCTATCCAAAGCAAAAGCAGATGCCTCGAAACCAAGATATAGAATGCTTGAAATATTCCATAGCAAGGGGGTCAAGGGTCAGGCCTTCTGATAATTAACATATTAACTGATAAGTTCTGGACTGTGTGTTCACTGAGTTCCTTAACTTATAATTTTTTTTTCTCTAATTCCTCCTATTGAACTTTTGGGATGAAAACCAAGTCAAATGCTTTCATCACTATATTAATCAGATAGGGCTGGCATAACAAAATAGCACAGACTGGTGGCTTAAACAAGAGAAATTTATTTTCTCATGGTTCTGAAGGTTACTAGTGCATGATCGAGGTCTGGTGGGTTAGGTTTCTGGTGGGGCCTCGTCCCGGCTTGTAGATGGCTGCTTTCTGGCTGTGTCCTCACATGGTAGCGAGAGAGCGAGAGCAAGTTTTCTAGTGTCTCTTCTTATAAGGACACTAGTCCTATAGGATCAGGGCCTTACCTTTATTGATTTCATTTAACCTTAATTACCTCCTAAAGGCCCTATCTCCAAATACGTTACCTTGGAGGTTAGATCCTCTACATATGAATTTTGTTGGGACACAATTCAGTCCACAGCACTCACGTAAGGCCACCTATTCCCACTCACCTATTATCTTTATCTTAAGTAGAGACTTTGAGGCCAATGGGAACTTAGGAGATGAATATCCTTTGTTCTTGTCAGAACAAAAAATTAAATTATAGGAGTGGAGACCCAGGGCTTCTTCTCTCCTGGCCCAGATATCACAGCTTTCTGTCATCTATTCTTCCTTATATATGCCTTCTTTCAGCTTTTCCTACCCCAGGAAGCAGAACTGTCAGAACCCCAATAAATATGTCTTATCTGATAATATAGGGAAGCCCTGAGCACTGAGCAATAAACTAAACACGTGACCACCACTTGGTCCTTCTGAATTTAAATCCTGAATGTGAAGCTTGAAACCAAAGGTAATCTTAAATATAAACGCCATTTTCCACGATAACTTTCAAAAACACCTTTTCTGTGCCACAAAATGTATCTTTTCAAGAAGATGTTTTAGAAATGAAAGTTTTTAAAAGAAGGAGACAGGCACAGAGAGGGGTATACACAGACATGCACAGACCCCAATGTACTAGGTGTGCACACATGATCTCTTTGAATCCTTAGGAAGCCCCCTATACTAAGTTCTTTTTAACCAGTCTATGTTGGCCGAGAAAACTGAGATTCATACAGAAGTGATTTCCTGAAATTTACCAACTTTATATGTCAGCAAAGATAGGATTCAAATCCAGCTTTGTGGGATGCCGTGCTGGAGGAGGACTTGTAAGAGGACCCGAGGTCATTGATTATTGCTTTACCATGCTTTCATATAAAAGCTAACTTCACAGTGCCAAGAATAAGAAAATACAGACCTGTCTGAATAAATACGACTCCTTCTCTGTGTGAACGGATATTCCCCCTTGCCTCTGCTGCCTCAAAGCTCGTAGCCAAATGAGAATTCCAATCCAGTAAGTTGATCGTTCTATTGAACTTGCATTTATAATTTCATTTCTGACATTCTATTTCTACTTATATTATTCTGCTTAAGAATATCTACTTTTGAAGTAATCTACTAAAATTCCCTCAGAAGAGAGTGAAGATATTAAGTACAAACTGCCAATATGCTGCCTTAATTATTTCAGGAAAAAACTTGTTTTATGCAACTCAAAAAATCTATGTTAGATATAGAAGATGTGTTTATAGCAAAAAGAGCCAAAGTTACTCTTAAATTATACTTTTATTTGGCAAAATTTTAAAAAGTTATACATTTTTTTCTTTTGTGTATCAATTTTAGAAAAGTGTGTTTCAAACTTTTGGAAAAATCATGTATAGATACTTTCATTTATGGCATATTTCATTTGTTCAACAAATATTTATTGAGTGCTATACTTTGGGCTAAATGTGGGGGATAAATGTTGATTAAGTTCTCATGGAGTTTACAGTGCAGTAAGAATGATAAACATTAATCAAATAACCACACAAACGTAAAATTTAACTAATAAATGCTAAAAAGGACAGAAACAAATGTTATGGCGTCTATGATAGAGGTATTTGACCAAGTCAAAAAGGTCAGAAAAGGCTTTAGTTGGTGTCCAAAAAGTCAGTAGAGTTAATGAGGCAAAGAAGAGAGGGAAGTGTACCATGGGAAGAAGAACGATCATCGTAAAGGCTGTCTTTCTGGAGGGCATGTGGCATCTTGACCCTCAGAGGAACTTGAAGTCATGGGAGGCAAGTGACATGATCATATTTAGGTTTTGAAAAGATCATTCTGGCTACAGTATAAGGAATGAACTGGCCACTGTTAGGAGTTTTTTTACAGTAGTGCAGCTGAAAGGTAAAGGTAGATAATGGTAGCTAGAGATTCTTGCATACGCCAAAGTCACCTAAGATACGGCTTTCATGGATTGGCTCATGAGAAAAAGCTCAGAAAGACGCAAACGTTTTAGAGGTCAGAAATTTGTTATATGATTTTTAAACATTTTTTCAGTGTTTCAATTCTTGGAATAGTTTCAGATTTGCAAAATACCAGAGAATTTCCATATACTCTTCCCCTATGTTCTTCCCATAGATTTCCCACACGTTCTCATTTTACTTAACTACAATATAATTTTCAAACCCAAGAAATTAATATTGATGTAATACTGTTAACTAATCTGCATATCTTATTCAGATCTGGTCAATTGTCTCACTAATCTCCTTTATCTGACCCAGACATCCAAACCAGAGCCACACGTTGCATTTAGTTGCTATGTCACCTTAGTGTTCTTTAATCTGCTACAGTTTCTCAATTTTCTTTGTCTTTCATGACCTTGACACTTTTAAAAAGTATTGGACAGTTATTTCATAGAATGGCCGTCAATTTGAGATTGTCTGATGTTTCCTGTTTATTAAATTCAAGTTATATAATTTTGGCAAAAATACACAGAAGTGCTTTTGTGCACTTTTTGGAGTATTATTTCAGGAGGCATATGGCATCAATTTTCCCAGTGCTGGTGCTGTTAACTTTGATTACTCGGGTAAGGTGACACCTGCCAGCTTTTTCCATTGTAGAGTTACTGCCACTCTTCTTCTGTTTGTAATTAATAAGTATCTTGAAGGGATATACTTGGAGTCTATGTAAATATTGTGTCTCGTCATAGTTTTACCCACTAACTTTAGCATCTGTTGGTGAGTCTTGCCTAAACAATTATTAATGTGGCATTTGTTAAATGGTGAATTTTCTATTTTCATCATTTATTAATTGGAATTTTATGATAAGAAAGAGCTTTCCTTTTTTCCTCATTTATTTATATCACTATAAACTCATATATACTTGATTTTTTTCTGTGGGTCATAATCTATTGCTATCATCATTTTATTTTGTTCTTCAAATTGTCCCAGATTTCGCCACTGCAAGCCCCTTCAAGTTGACGTCTATGTCCTCTTGATATGTCCCTATCATTAAAAAAAATTGTTTCCTTATTCCTGGTATCACAAGATTGTCCAGGATTATCTTATACTTTCCCTGTCTTAGTCTGGTAATGCCATTTATCCAAGGAGTGAGGCCAAAGAATTTCTATATATTGATCCTCAAAAGGGCCTCTTATAGGCCAGCCCCATGGATTAGTGGTTAAGTTCCGTGTGTTCCGCCTTGGCAGCCCAGGTTTATGGGTTCGGATCCCAGGTGTGGCCCTACACCACTCACCAACCATGTTGTGGTGGTGACCCATATGTAAAGTAGAGGAAGACTGGCACAGATGTTAGCTCAGGGTTAATTATCCTCAAGAAAAAAATGAGGAAGATTGGTAACAGATGTTAGCTCAGGGCTAATTTTCCTCATCAAAAAAACAAAAAAAGCCCCCAAACAAAAGGGGATCTCGATATCAGATAAAGTTAAACTCCCACACTAGTCATACACTGACCTAAACATAGGAGTCATTCTTATTAAGTAAACCACCCAAGATTAGTTACAGAAAGCTAAACTCTTAAGAAAGTCAAAGAAATTTTATAACCAATGTATAAAATAATTCCTGTGATACAGGACTAGTTAAAATTCAATCAATTCAGTTCAGGCAATAGGGGTGAGCTGGGGAGCTAGACAGAATGCATGAGAGGGTAGCTCATTCCTAAAGCCCAATCCCCCAGACTCAAATATCTATGTGTCTAGAGAGATTCCTTAATGCTATTTTCCCACACATTAACCCCAGCCGGGAAGTCTCTGCCAAGACTGTTGGGTCTATTCTTCTCCTGGGAGTTTCAGGTCTGAGAATTAGCTGCAAAGTGTTATATAGCAGGAGAATGAAAGCAGTCAGTCCATAAAAACCCAACTCTCTAAACTAGGTTTGAGGGCTGTAGAGTTTGGGGAGTGATCATTGGCCATACCGTTGCACTGGCCTTTGCAGCATTTGAACAAATTTAGCATACATTAGAAGACCCCTGTGATGCAACTTCTCTCTGGGACTTGGCATCCAGTTAAGCATGCGGGCCAGTGCGGACTAGGAGAAAATTGCTGAAATATGTAGCAGCAAGAGCAAGAGGAAAATAGGGCCACAGAGCTTCAGGACATAACAGATAGAAACATGTATAGACACACACATACATATGCATGCATATCAATTATTTTTCAACAAATGTGAGTCAGGAGAGAGTTAAAAAGGAAAGCGATGGTCAAACTGAACTAGCTGTCTTCTAAAGTAGAAAGACGGCATTTGGTGATGACTTTTTTCTATAGAAAATGGTTTTCTTACCTGCTTTAAGACATGATTCATTTGTAGAGAGTATAATAAAAGAGTCAGAAAGAGCTGTGATGTAGCACATGGCTAGCTCCAGCTTTCTTTAGATGCCATAAGCTTACCTCCTATTCTTGACACAATAGTGTGCAGATTTAAGAAAACTAAACAAAATTGTTAATGTATTTTGTATCTCCTACACAAAAGAGCTGATCCTTTAGTTTTCAGGGGCAATGTATGAGAGACTTTGTTCAGGTAATGACATATCAATCTTACTTTAAGACACAACTATAATTCTTTGTCTGCTCAATATATTGCTTCAGATCTTAGAGACATTCAACTAAATCAACAGTAGCAGGTGTATTTTTTAAAATAGAGAAAAATAATTACAACCATGTTTGAACCATTTTCAGAAGAGGACAAGATCTGCCATTGAAAATGATATGTAAATGATAAAAGGACTATTTATATACATAATGAGTTATTATGAGATGATGGTACAAGTCATTTGAGTTTGTCTTAGAAAATATTCATTTAAATATATTTGGTTTATTTTATTAGTTATATACAAGTCTCTGTTACATTCAAGTCTCTATTATTCATGTGCAGGTTATAAAACCTGGTCTATCTTATATCTAATGTTTTCTTTCAATGCCGACCATATTATTCTGCTAATGAACGACTGGAGAATAAAAAGTACCTTAAAAAATAATCCCAAGTAAAAGATAATAAGGAACAAAAACTATAGGAGTTATACATAAAACTGATATAAAAAGACTATAGTAGGCCTCTTCTGTTTTGAATGATTCTCACCTTTGCATTTGATTACTAATGCTTTGCTGGAGACCATAAACCACAATATTGTGAGATGAATATAGCTCGTGATATTATGCTAGGTTTTCCTAACATTTTGCCCTTTAAAGATATTACTATTGGCACCAAACCTGTGAGGTGACATCAGTAATACTTGAGTGATGGGATGAAAGAGGGAATACTTAATTTGTTGGAAGTAGGAAATATATAGAGATGCAAAGGTAGATTGAAATTTAAAAATCATAAGAAATCCATTCTATCTCTTCCTTTCTTGTTTTTCTTTCCCCATTTTTCTCTCTTATACAAAATATGACCTGAATTTAGTAAAAATAATATTAATAATTCACTTAGAATGCTAGTCAAGGAAGAAGTTATATCAACTTCTCACTTGAGGACTTTTGAATGACAGATGTAGTTCAATTGTCTGAGCACCTAAATTGATTCTGTAACATAATTGCTGCAAGGTCACAAATGAGGAAAATGATTTATGTCTCTCTGTGCAATTTTTCTAGTCCATGTCCATCACTTCGACGGACGGAAACATCTGAAAAGTTGGCATCTGTAGACCAAGCATTAAATAGATGTTGGCTCTTTTCTGTTGTATATGACTTAAATACCTTTGGTAGGCATATTTTGTGTTATACCTCTTCTTTCTAATAAAGTAGGGAGAACCAACTTTCCTGAACACTCATATTACTGGGAAAATAGAGATATTGATAAATGCATAATCATAAATCAAAATGACTGAAAATTTCCAGTCATACTCCACTACAAACATGAATATTTATGTCTTGAGTTAATAAATATTCTCTCTATAAATTAGTAAGTTGGCATCTGATTTAAAAATCAGTATTCTTTAATTTTGTTGGCATGAGTCTGTCCTCTGGTGAGCTAGCTAAATCAGATTTGCAGATCTACAAAATACAGAATCAGTTTGGAATAGCTTCCTTTGGTGACATATGGAAGAAACGTGTGGATAATACTTTTATACATCACTCAAGAAAAGCTAATACAAATATAAAGTACCAGGAAGCCAGGATATTCAGACAATGAAATAAAACTAGAAGACAGCAAGAAAATGTAGATCCTTGTAATTCAGAAGTGAGTCCAGATGCTTACTCCTCAATTGCTACAATATATCCTTGAGAAATTCTCAAGAGATTACTACTTGATGAAAACAGATTGTCTCAAGTGCTGCTTATTGGCACAGAACAACTTTGTGGTTTCAGAACATTAAGAGCTTCAAAAAACCTCAATGCTATTTAACAGACACAGAAAAAATGAATTTGTGAATGCACATGAGATACCTTTTGGGGACTTCCAGAACTAAGTCATGACATAGATAGTTGAGGGTTAGATTTCAGACAAATGTAGAGACCTATGGGCATAAGGTTATCGTTGGCTAATAATTTTAGGCTGGACAGACTACAGCCATTCAACAAATAGCACTGTTCTGTCTATGTGAATCTTCTCTGAACATTTCTCCTCCTGTAACTTCCAGTGGAAGAAGGGCCTTTGCCACATCATCTGTTGTAAGAAATAAATGCAACATCTCGTGTGACCATTCTGGCATCTGACATTGCTCAGTAAATACTAGCCTTTCCTCTTAATATTGTCCTTGCTCCAATTTGATGCATTTGTACACAGTGAGGATTATGCTTTTGGGGTTGTGTCTTTCCCATCACTTTGGAAAGGAAACACCGTAAAATAAACTAGAATCAAAGACACAACAAGGCAAATCAAGGGACAATCTGTGATGTCTGACAATATATGACAATGTGTGGCATCTCTGTCCCTGGAATGCCTTTTTGGCCGTGTGCTCTGTCTCTTGGCAACTTTCCAAGGAGAGTTATGAAGAAACTCTGTCTTAGAGATGTCTTTACTCTTGATGGCTCTTTTCACCCGGGAAAGTACATGAGTGAGAATCATCTCCTTTCCTCTGTGTAGCTATTTCCCTATCAGATGTGGAAAAAAAGCCTCTAGCTAGACTTGATGAAACTACGATTCAGAGTAGCCTTGTTGCTATGATGAGTTATAATGTGAAGTGGGCACCAATAGAATTATTTATATATATTTTTTAGCTAGCAGAGATGTTTATTGAAGAACGTTCATAATCTGGCGATGGTGTGGAAAAGTAAGAAAAGCACCAGACTCATTGATCATAGACCTGGCTGGAATCCCTGACCTCGTGTTTTCCACGTAGCTATGTGACATTGCTTTGTGATCTTCGCTTGACGATATTTGGAAGATCAGTAAACCTCAGTGAGCCATCATTCTTTTATCTGTAAAATGGAAATAGCAACCACTTTCCTGATGTGGGGAATAAATCTGGTATCTCCTGTGACCATGCTGGTATATAACATTGCTCAGTAAATAGTAGCCATTTGTTGTTAGAGTGAGTGATCTCTGGCTGCAAACTCAGAAAATGCATAGCAAGTAGTCGGACATCTCAAACTGAGTTTATTCTTTGTTATGAAAAAAGGAAAGCACAGACTTCTCCCCAGTGTAAAAGATTTACATGCTTCTATACCATGTGCCATTCAGAAACAGAATAAGAGATTGGAGGTATTAATACATATTGTGTGAGGTAGTTCTATGATATGACATCACAAACCTTTTACATGCATTATGTATTAATGCCTTCAAAGCTTAAAGGTGATGTATTATTTGTCCTTAAATATTGCCCAAAGTTGGGTTTTTGAAAGGAGTGTTTACAATCCAATTCCTAGTGATAGAAAAATGAATGCATGCAGAAACTCTGCAACAAATTTATCTGTTCCATAAGTAATTATTTGTGGATTTATACTGTGATTTAGGAAAATATGCATATGGTTGTGGTTTACCTAGAAAGAGCATGCAGCAAAATATTTTGTAGTTGTATTTTTCAAACTATCATAAATCGTTGGAGAACATGATTATTAGTCATATACTAACAATTTTCGGAATATTAGCATCCAAATGAAAGTGTTCAGGTCTTATTCAAATATTCCAATTTTAAGACCAAAACCTTTATATGAAAATTCATCTTTTGTACCAACCATTTATTCCACATGAATATTTATTGAGTGCCTGAACTCTTTACAATGCAGAGAAAATGAGTTTCTAAGCTCACAGTTTTGGTTTATGTAGATTCCAAATTGTCTCACCACTGAAACAGTCATAATAGAGGGTAGCTAGACAGGGATGATGTTTAACGGACAACATGTGTTGAGGTCCTGCATCATGTGGCCCTGTCCGGCTTTCTAGCCTTATCTCGTGCCACTTTTGCCCTTGTCCTCTATGATCCAGATACAGCGTCTCTTCAATATAGCCCTATTGTATCTCTACCTAGATCTGAGTATAACCTTATTCTCATTCTTTACACAGTAACTTGGGGAAATAACATCCCCAAGGCCTTTGTATATTCTCCTAATGCATCTGTCCTATTATGTCTACCTTTCTGTATTTATGGAAATCTCCATATCATGAGTTTCACCCGCCCAACATAAACTTCATGGTTCAAAACCTCAGGCTCCCCCTTTCATTAGGATGCAGATAGATAACCAGGACCCACCAATCAGACATGCTCTCAATAAGCTCCCACAAGCTCTGAATGGTGCTTTCTTTTTTGCTGTCACTGAAGAAAACAGAGGTGTCTGGGTCTTAGTGACAACAGTGGAAGCGGTGGTAGTTTTCCAGTGGTTAGAAAGTTGAGTTTCTCATACCAAAATGACATTGATGGGCAGGAGAAATGATTTACCCTGGTCCTGACTGCTCAGTAGAAACATTAGCAGCTGTTTCTCATCAGGCTAGCTCTGTTGTGTGCTTTTGGGTTTTGTCCTGAAATGCTTTGTCTCAGAGCCTGGTTCTCCATTCTTCCCAACAATATTGTAAGCTACCTGATATACTTTCAATATTTTCTGGTAATCAGCTAAAGTCAGCTTCTGTTGCTTGCAACTAAGAATTCTGTCTGTTAAACATCCCCCAATGCAGCCCTAGCTAAAAGAGTCTCGTGTAGCTGTTTTCTTTTCACAATGCTGTTTGGTTTCGTTCTTAGCACTTAACACAATTTCTAATTACTTTATTCATTGAGTTGATTTTTACGTCTCTCCATGGGACTGTAAGCCTCTTCGGGGCAGAGCTGTATCTTCTTGTGTCCCACTGTCTCCACAGCATCAAGTATAGTACTTGACACTTGATAATCACTCAAGAAATGTTTTTGAAGCGATATATGAAGGATATGAAATATTTCATTTTTCTCAGGTTGTATTGTTTGCTCCATGAATGAATCAATGAATTAAGAACCTTATCTCTTTCTGCCTTAGTCTGATTTCCCAAGTTTAAACAGAGCCTGAGGCAAAAGGCTTGTGGTTTTTACCTGACCAGGAGGTGAAATCCCAGGGAGCAGAATTGAGGGACAAGGAGAGTTAGAAGGTCTGGAGAGAGAACCAATGTGAGGATGTGCTATTGAGCTGACTGCTGCTACGTGAGTTTGACTGTTTCATATCGTTGGACCATTTAATGAGAAGCCATATACTTCTGTCTCAGAACAGTCCACTGGGAGTGTGAAAGGGCAAAGAATTTATTCACTAACTCCTAACTTTCCCTTGACAAAGGTGTACCTTATGGAATGTTGAATTCTCCTCCCTTCTGGGTTCATCTATACATGTTCAGAAGCATCCTCAGCCCTCAACAGGGGAGCAGCAGACAGGACACAAGGAGCACACAGCTCTGGCAAGAAGAAAGGTGTGGTCAGGTTATGCCTGCTGGAAGGGGACCACAGCTCACACAGAGCTCCTGGCTGTAGTGACAGCTCAAATGAGGAAAAGTAAAAGATGGGAGGAGCTTCTCAAGAGGTTCTTCTACTTAAGAAGAGGTTCACCTTCTACTTAAACTCTACCTTGCGGAAATAGTTGGATTGAAACCTTGCTTTGAGCATATGTGAAGGACATTTATTACGTTTTCTTAGATTTTTTTTGTGAGAATGATTCCCCATCCAAATGGTCACGGATATGGCTTCTGACAATTTGCACAACAGACCTAGACAGGGGTCACTTTTGATTAGTTCAGGAGTGAGCAGCAGAGCTTTCAATCTGGCGCAATTAGAGTCTCATTTTGGTGATTTGGAATTGGGAGTGGAGAGAGGATTCAGTCTGTTCCGAAGTGCTACATCTGTAACATTTAAAGACAAAAGCTCACAAATAAAGTATTAAATTTAATTAAGCATTTAGTATTAAATTAAGTATTTAATTTAACTAAATAGAATCCTAGGCAAGTGCATTTTGTTCTGCAATGTTAAAATAACAGCTTAGTGAGAGCACCTGTGACTATATAAATGGGAAGCACAAACAGTGAGAGCAACAATAAACGTATTAGTATTCCGTTAATAGCCTGCGCCTTTCTTCCCTGGAGACTTAAGCCTTCAGAGCTTAAATGGTTTTCACATTCTCTTCCTTATATCCTCCTAGTAATTTATCTTTAGAGTTGCTCTCCTTCTCAATGTTCCTCTGTTCAGCATCATTCATACTCTCCACAGTACATTTTTGAGGACCCTGGATAAGGCTGACCGAATGCCTTGCTCTGGTACATTCTCTTGCTGGTATCTGCCTGTATGCTCTCTCTTTTTGGATGAGGAAGACAGATGGAGTGTAAGGAGGGGCACATGTAAAAGGTATGGAGGGGTGACATTTCTCCCAGTTCACAGGTTTTCCTTTTGTCACAAAATGTATCTTAAACTGTGCTTGTTAAATACAATTTGTGGGTAGAGATACTTTTGTTCTGCAATTCTGAAATTGTAGGCAGCTTAGCGGGAGTGCTTGTGATTACATAAGCTCAAAAATAAAGTGTAAGCAACAATCAACATACTTGCATTCCATTATGTTAATATTCTTTCAGTTTTTCTTTTAAAGAATTTTGATTGCATGCCTAATCTTAACAGCTAAGTCTGCAGACAATGTAAACTGTTAGAAATGATAGTATTTTTCTGCATCACTTTCTTGCTTGCTCTAGGAATGTGCTAAAGCATGCACACTGGGGTCAGAATTACATAATCTTATTTCCTCCACTTTAAATTTTTCCATTACATTTTCAAAATGCATTTACTAAGCCTGAATTCAAATATTAAAATATTTTTCAGAAAATATAGTTCAACACCCTTGACATTTTCCCAAAGAATTCTCTAAGTGCTTGCAAAAGATCCCTTCTCAGGTGAGATGCAAAAATATATAATCATGATAGTAATAATTATACCTACTGCTCCCAAAGTATATTACCAGTTACTAGGGCAATGCTAGTCTGAATAAGGATATACATGAAAGAAAACAATGCTGGTTTTTTTTTCAGACAGGTATGACAATTAGACAATATGACTTGCAGATTTCAAGCGTGGCTTTGGGTTTAGACAAACCGAAATTTAGATCCTGCTTTTGCAATTAACATACTTAACTTAGTAACGTTGTGACCTCAAACTCTGTTTTCTCATCTTTAAAATGGGTAGGTACCAACCCGTGCATAATGGTTGCACAGAGTAAATGAGATAATGGGGGGCTTAGCATATGCTAAGTACTCAACAGAAGGCTGCCACGGAAAAGCACTACAGCTTAGTAATTAAGATCCAGGGTTTTGGATTTCAACAGACCTGCCACCTACTACTCATGTGATCTTGGGCAAGTCAATTGACTCTCTGAGCTTTGGTTCCTCAACTGTGAAACGATGGCTGTGATATGTATTTCACAGGGTTCTTTCTTGAGTAAAAATGATATGATGTATGAAAAGCACTTAGCACAGTGCCTCACATGTCAAGTATTTAATAAATGCTAGCTCTAAGAGGCTCGGCATCATCAGAAAAGGTGCCACTAGTTATATTGAGGCTTCTTGAAAAGTTTATTAGGGTACTATTCAGATCTTACAATTCAATTTTATTATAAATGTAACTCAGAGGCATTTTTCAGTCTACATCACCAGACATAATGATAAAATATACTTTTAAAAATACCAGTCATATTTTAATAACTGACATATTAGGTAAGAGTATCTATAAGAGTTTACATTTTTTTCCATTGGACTATTTACATGTAGATGTTATGATATAACTTCCTTTTTGAGAAGTATTTTTTAGAAGAAAAAAGGCAAAAGCAAAAATCATAGCATTTCTTTTATAAATTGTTTATTTTAAATCACATGCATAGTCATAATTAGGAGTATTCTTCCTTTTTGGTTATCTCATTTTTCACATATCTGCCTGATGTTCAGTTTATTATTTCTGCAAAAGGCAAACCAATGTTTACTGTACTTTGAATAACAAAAGAGAAATCTTAAAAAAAACTGACATAAATATAGAAATGGTAATATATTTTGGAAAGTGCAATATCTAGTCTTACTCTCTTTTGGAATTTAACGTATTTCAATATTTTATCTGTGTGACTTATTTTGGCAACTTTTTTCCTATGCAGTGGAAGCAACTTTCTGGAAGAAAAAACACTGATTGAGTGATTATAGGCCCTATTCGTAGGCATGTCTACTTTTTCACTGCTTCTGGGACCTAGAGTAACGTATGTTCATTCTTAACCACAAAAGAACTGTTTTCACACTAGGGCAGAAAATGTGGAGTTTGTCTAAAATATGTCTCCTTCTCGAGTGACCTTATTCAGGCTATGATATTACTTTTCTTTAGAATCTGCAATTTCAAATGCTTAAGCAGCAGTGTGAACCTAATACTAAGAAATACTAAGCCTATGAGCTCCTGTTCTTGGTAAAATGACCCTTTAATATCAAAGATGTGTGCTTTAATCTTTCTAGTCCTAGAACCTAGCACAGATTAGGAGTTTAGGAAATGAGTAAAGAACACCTGCGTTTGTAAATTGAGGGAAATTTGTAATAATTAATGAATATTTGTCCTATAGGATGAGCTCATTCTTTTATTGTTTTTATAAATATTTTCATTAAAGTTATGAAATTTTCTATTAAGCAGTTTGTTTTATGTAAGAAAAGTGTGTGTGTGTGTATTTGTCTTGTGTGCATTTTATTGAGGACTTATTATGCCCCAGGAACTCTGATAAATTCCTTCTGCACATTTTCTCCTTTGTTTTCACAGTAACCCTCTGAGATAAGTGCTATTCTTCTTTCTATTTCATAGATAAAGCAGCTACGGCACAGAAAGATTAAGTAACTCAACCAGTCACACAGGAAGAATTAATGTTTTAATTCAGTTAGCCCAACTTCAGAACTTCTGCTCATAACAACGATGCTAGGATCTTCAGAAATATGTTTTCTGTAATAGCACTCGTTCTGGTCAGTGAGCAGTATGCCTCGTTGACTGTCGGGTAAGTGGTCTCTGCTCTTCAGTTTTCCCTTAGACATTCAAACTATGCTTAAATCACCTTCATAAGAGTAAAATAAAACAAAATAATAAGATAAAATAAAAATTTATTAAACAACTAAACCTGAAAGCCTCAAATTACTACAGCAAGGGTGATGTTTGATAGAGCTGCATAGAGAGTATCCTGGAATCACAATCATAGCTGTTGCGTTAGGGAAGCTTTCCCTGGGAGCTTCTGATTGCTGGAAGTTGTTTTCAAACTGGAAGGCACTTTTTTCCTAACAAAATTTGAGGGATATAAAGCACATTTTTTTCCCAGCATGGAGAAGTTCTGCCAGATGTTGCACTGAACAGGGAGAAAAAGAGAGGGAGACAAATGGGTAGTTAGAATTTAGCTGGCAGTTATGACAGACTCGCCTTAGAGCAAATGTTGGCTATTTCAACATTGCAAAAAGCTGTGCAAATAAGAACAACTTTAGAGACTTAGAAATATGGTCGACGAAGTTTGAACTTTAGCGCAATTAAGAGACTGGTACTTTTTTAACTAGAATTACATTCTTTGACAGGAAAATGCCCGCTGTTGTCCTGGTGGCATGGGAGAAAGTAAGCACGGGTTACAGAGAAGATCAGCTTCAACAGAATGGATGACAACAGAATATAAAGCAGAGAGAACTGAGGCAGATAGTGTCACTAATGCCTTAATGAGGAGGGATGGATGATAAGGTCAGATCACTTTTTTCTTATGATGAGAAAGAGAAAAGCAGCCCCTGACATCATCAGCTGAGGCTTCGTGTGCTCCTGTTGAATGTAAACAATTTATAGAACATCAGTATCAGACTCTATGATCATGATGGACAGAAACGAAAACAAGACCACTCGATAGTCACGTCTGAACATGTGAAAAACATGAACGTTGTCCACACCACAAAAATGACCAAAACTGGCTAAGATGAGTGACTGCTGCCTCTTTGCCAATTATACCTTTGGCCTCAATCTAGTCTTCTCTCCTTCTAGATAAGACTTATTAAGATACCAATCACAGAATTATCCACACTTCCTGACAGCAGCCAATCCAGAGCAACACCCAACTTCCTTAAAGTCTCTCCCCAATTCTTAAAAGTCCAAATCCCAGGATGAGTCTGTTCTAACACCCTCCACTGCTCCACAGTTCCCCTGGCAAGCATTCTGCCTTGCTGCAATGTGCAATTAAACCCAACTTAGTCAACCACAAGTGTATTCCTGGTGGTCTTTGCCTGAAGGGCATTAGCAATAGCTTGCTGTGTAGATAATTATGCTGAAGTTAATTTTATGAACGCATAATTCTATGGCAAGTAACATAAACTCACTTGAGCTAACTTAAGCAAAATTGAGATGAAAAATGTTGGAATGCATAAGGAGCTCAATTCATAAAAACTGAAATGTAGATGGGCCTGAAGAGACAACGGAAAAGAGAACTTTGAAGTCATCAGAAACATAGGAAGTATTCTCTCTTTATTTTTTTCCCTCTCTCTCCTATTTCTCATTGAGTATTTATTTTACTTCACCTCACTCTTGCCTTTTTCCTGCAGAATAGCTTTCTCTGGAAGAATATGGACTCCCTCAGCTGCTAAAAGTACATGTTACACTTCACTCACACACAGAGGCTGATTCCAGGGTATGCGTGGTACATAGTCACATATGGATACTTAACAGCTATCTTTCAGTTTCCAGTCTCTGTTGCAAGTGGAAAGAGTAGAACTGACTCAGCTTGGATCACATATCTTATGGTTGAATCAGCTTAAAAACATAACTCAACTCTGAATCCTAATAATGACCACTCACGAACTAGGAGGATACAGTAAAAAGTGTTTATTACATGTCATTTTTATTCCATAAGGTGGTTTTAGTCTCAATTAATTATTTTGTTGTCTTTATGATGCCTAAGCAATAAACCAAATAAATGCATACTTTTAGAAATTAATTTGAGAGTTGAGATAATAGTAAATGATAAGCATCGCCAATGTTCTAGTGACTCCAACGAGCAGCACCTTTTACGGTTTTCTAGACTGACGTAACTTTCCCTCAGTATGTACTGTACGTTACATGTCCACAAAAGCACCCATCAGTTTACAGTAAAACAATAGTAAGACAATATTTAAATCATTATTATGACCAAGTCAAACAATAGTTTTTTTCCAATAAGTATTAGGGCTAGTGATGATTAACTGTCTCTGTAATTCCTAATCCTTGCCCAAGATTCTCGTGCTTACCATGTGACTGACTTTCAGATATAGCTGATTCACAAAAACTACAATATTATGAAAACTCCACCAACTCAGAAAATTATAAATAGATGATGTCTATAAAAAGCAAGAGATTTTTATTGGATAAAAATTAAACGCTTAAAAATTAAGTGACTTTAGGCTGTTCAACAATGTCCTCAATCCCTGAATGCTAGGTTTCATGAGGTCCACATGTCGTACGCAAACTCATAAGTTTATGAAAATTGTTTAGTTACTGTTTTGTACTGAAAAAGTGTGTGTGTGCTATTTTAATCAAGCATTTCATGATTTTGACCCTTTAGATACAGCCTTGTTAATATTATAGGAAGTTGTTCACATGCCTTACATCGGTAAATACTATTTTGATTGAATCTTCAACTTTTCAGAGAGAGATTTTGATATGCTTACATATTTAACTATGTTGGTAATTGTTTTCTATCTCTTGCAAAAATGATGTCATCTCTGTAATATTTGTACTCATGTTAAAATAGGTTAACACTCCTCAGAAGTGTTTCCCAAAATATTCCACTAAACACGGTCCCACCAATATGCAATATACTCTAGGAGAGATGTTTCTTTGCAACAAAATGCTTAGGGAATTCTATATGCTGTTTCTTTCTGTTTAATAGTCACAATGCATTAAAAATGGATTGAAATCCTGTGGCAAAGAGATTGGTTCAAATTTGTTTAACTTGTTATTTCAAAAACTCCTATATCTATAGAACTCTTTGTGAAATATCTTTTCTTAGAAAATATTTGAAAAATGCTGTTACAAGGAAAAATCAGTTTATTACTTGATTTTTCTTCTAATAATCACAGAATTCCCTTTATGAGGGTGAGTAATATCTACACTCAAATTTGAACGAGAAAATTAAGGTGATTAGTGAGATAATGTGTGGAACAAGATTTATTGACTTTTAGTCCCATTTTAAGTGGACATATCTAATTGGAATTTTTTTTTCTAACACTAAAGTCCTAGAGGCTTTTTCTCTTTTAACTCAGGAAAAACTCAATTCAATAGCATTTATTGATTACTCACTTTGGGGAAAGCATAGGTCTAAGTACTACTAGAGATGAAAAGATAATCAGACATTAATTTTTGTCAAGCAGAATTTCACCATCTAGCAGAAAATCACACACACACATGCACCACACTAATTACTCTAGGATAAATTCTGAAAAATGCCAGAATGAGAAATTGACAAAATAATTAGAAGTTAGAAAACAGAGAGAAAGGAGATACAGACTTTCTGGAAAGGGATACAAGAAAGCTTGACAGATTTGAGATTTGAACTGGATTTAGAAGGATGGGGATATAACTTAAGAGGCCAGATCATGGACAGACATTTTGAATAGAAGAGCTTCTATGTGGTTAGAGAAACAGGCAATATTGTTTGTCTTTCCAAGAGTTGTGATTCCAGCTGGCACAATGTTCAAGAGATGTGATATGATACATGATAAGATTGGAAAAATAATTACTGAAATATTGTAGGGATCAACAATTCTAGGCAAAAGAATTTGGCTGTGGCCTTTATACAGCAAGCAGTTGGACATTGAATAACCAATTGAATATTTAGATCAGAGATTATCTTTTTGAGTCAAAAATTATTTTATGAAGATAATTCAGGTGGTAAGAGGTAGGATAAATTGAAGGAGATATAGCCTAGAGACAGAGAGCCCCATTTAGAGGCTATTTCAATAACTCAGAAAAGAATTGAAGGCCTGACTTATAGTAGTGAGAACATGGAAGTGGCACTCATAGAGGAGACTTTTCAGAGACAGAACAGTATAAATGGCTGAGGGGCAGTGTGGAAGAGTGAAAGGGTTTGAGGACACTCTGAGATGCATATGAAATCCCGGATCATCAGTAGCATCAGCAGTGGATCTGGTGTTCTAGGCAGGTGAAACTTTTTCCCTTACTTCTAAATCTGTGCTGTCTGATGACAAAACCACTTTCACACAGATAGGAGGAATCAAATTCACTCCTAGGTCCTCAAGAATCTGTATTTATCTTGGAAACTCTCAAGTTTTGAGTCTACATGACT
Source organism: Equus caballus (assembly GCF_041296265.1). Lineage (NCBI taxonomy): Eukaryota > Metazoa > Chordata > Mammalia > Perissodactyla > Equidae > Equus > Equus caballus. The sequence continues at coordinate 90,697,469 of NC_091686.1, read as the reverse complement.
GAAGGATGAGAATGCTAACAACTAAAACAGGCAGGAGAAGCAAGAGTGAAGAGGAAGAGACTGCTATTGATGTTTGACTAAGGTCCTACTGTGAAATTACACCAGGGCCAAGAGAACCAAAAGGTGTAAGACTTATCCCTTAACATTTAAATTTCTGCAGTCTAGGGAGATAGGAAATCATCTAAAGAATTAATAATCAAGGCATCACAGGTTCAGTGCAAAATGAGTGTCTTAGAAAATAAATTCTCCAAAAGTTCAGAGAAAATATCAAAGAGAACTAGACTGTTAAAAAATCTTTTAATGAGATGCAAATTAGTCTTCTATAGAAGGGCAGAACTTAGCTAAGCAAAGAAGAGTGGGGAGGACATTCTAGGCGAGGAAAACAGTGTGAGTATAGACAATGATGCCCTATGAATATCTAAGTTCATTTATTTATCTACCTATCCACTCACTGAATAAGTTTTGAGTGCCTACTAATGCCAGGAAAAATTTATAAGAGAATATTCAGAAACAATAAATTCAGACAAACTTGATTGTGATGATAATGTACATCCAACTAACACCTGCTGGATGCTGTGGGAGGTGCTTTCCCTAACTTCATTGATTTAATCTTCATAACATTTCTTTAAATAAAAGGAACTTGTAGTTCAGAGAGATTGAGGAACTTGCTCAAGATTACATGCAGTGTCTTCTCAGGAAAGAAAACCACTTCAATCACCCGTTCTGACTCTAAGAAGTTCTCCTGCATGTGCTTCATATAGTAACTTTTGATGTATGAACCCATCATTTTTAAATTTGGAGATTAAGAGCAGAGCAAGATTGTGAAGGATCCTGAAGTTCATTAAGGGACTTGTTTTAGTCTGAAACAGATGGGGGTCATACTAGTTCTACAGTAATCAGCCCCAAATAGGGCCATAAAGGAATTTCAGGGGCTCTATGCATTTTTGCCTGTGTAGGTCCCTTTCTCCATTAGAAAAATATTTGAAATTGTGTTTTATAACTGTATTGGTATAAAGATGAATATATGTGGTGTTAAGACCTAAAAAGGTCAATATTATGTGTTGCCTTGGACAGCTGGTAGAACCCAGAGGGCCTTGAATGGCTTAACATAAGTTCTTCTCCCTACTCTGCTCCCACAGATAAGGTCTGCTAGCCAAACAATCCTCTTTATCAAAGGGACCAGGCACAGTTCCTGCTTATCCCTGAATAGTGGATTTCAGGTCCCAGCAAGCCTACGGAATTATTCAAACCAGCCAATCACATCTTCCTATGGGAACCAGGGAGCACTTTATTCTCTTGTTACTACAAGGCTGGCCTCTTATAGCCCCTGCTTGTTCACTCTGTTCTGTGTGCAGCCGCTTTGTGGCCCTGCATGATGCAGTGTGCTCCTCTCCTAGGCTTGGAATGTATGTGAGTAACACACCTCTGTCATTCTCATCTGTCCGGTGTCAGGTGTCCTGTTTTTGTCTGTGGCCATAATCTTAGGTCAGGAGTCCCTCCTTTACCAATAGAATGAGTAAGAGGCAATCAAAACAACATGTTGATATTATATATATATAACCATTTTCTTTGACCTAGTTCATTTTCTAAATTCTGATTTTTAAAACAATAAAACATTTTCATAGGCCCCAAAAAGTGTCGCGGGCCCTGGACATTGTACCTACTCTGCCTAATGTAGAAGTCGGCCCTGGTCCCATATCAAACTCTATTATGGTAGAATTTTCTACTGTACCTTTAAAAAATTCAATATAAATTCTTTTCATCTGACATTTTTCCTAAAAATGATGGAAATAGAAATACCTACTATAATTTTTATAAAGAAAAATTTCCTTCTAAATTAAACTATTTTTTTCTTCTTCATTATAACTAATATAACTAGACTTACAATCACCCTTAAAAAGTCATTACCAGATGCTTTAAGATGATTTGCTTACATAGAACCTGAATGCTGAGGGAGGAAGGACACACATAATATGCTTTAAACCATTTTATGAGTTATAACACATCACAAGAGTGCAATATGTCATTCTTATCTAGGTCAGTGATTTTTGAACTATGCTTAAAAAGTCATAGGTGTTCCTCCAGAGTGTCCCAGGGGCTGTTGGAAAGGCAGGTGTGGAGGGCAGGTTTCGGGGGGTGGGGTGAAGAGGATTCTGCCACACGCTCTGCCCCTTCATCTTCTCTTGCTCCCGGGTAACCCGAGCAGCTCTGCTTGTCCTTATTGACCAATCACAAAAGATTTTTTCAGAAGCAAGGATCCTGCTGCACAAAATGTTGTAAAATCACTAACCTTATTTATCTCCCACTTTCTGCATCTAACAGGTGTTTTATACATCGAGAAACTAAATAATTAAGCCCAAGTTGAATTCAATAAAACAAATCAATGTGCAAAAGAATCAGTTAATAACAGTATGGTAATAATGATATACTGTTAAGGCAAAGGATGATGAGGTAGAAATACTATTTTTTGTTTTCCCTGTTTGAAGGTAAACACATGGATTTTGAGAATCCTCTGGACAACTTTTTGAATTTTAAATTTTGTAGCCCATTATTTACATCAAGCACACACAGGCATATATTCGACAATACCTGTCAGCAATGTGTTCCAGGGTTATCATCCCTTGTTAACAATAAATACTTTCTAGCAGTTAGTCTAATGCCCCTATGCTCTCTCTTCAATCCCTTTTCTCTTATCTTGATCTAAATAGAGATAGAAGACAACTGGTTATTATCTTGCCCATAACAGCCTTTCTTATTTTGAAGCAATAATTCCCCTTATAATTGTCTCTTCTAAAAACTAAATCCCAGTTTCTCCGGCTTTTCCACATAGCTATTATTTTCCATTCTTTAAGTATCCTTTTCATTTCTCTGAACCATCTTCATGGTCTCTATGTGCTCTTTAAGAAGTGGATTGATAAAGCCCCTACCAGAGACAGTGAGATATATATATATATATTTGGTTTTTTTTTGAGGAAGATTAGTCCTGAGCTAACATCTGCCGCCAATCCTCTTCTTTTTGCGGAGGGAGACTGGCCCTAAGCTAACATCTGTGCCCATCTTCCTCTACTTTATATGTGGGATGCCTACCACAGCGTGGCTTGTCAAGCAATGCCATGTCCGTACCTGGGATCCGAACCAGCAAACCACAGGCTGCTGAAGCAGAACGTGTGAACCTAACCACTGTATCACCGAGCTGGCCCTGAGACAGCGATATTTTTTAAGGAAAAGTTCACTAAGCAAAGCAATGTTTTCCTTGTTCTAATCATCAAGAATAGTTTGTTTTATATTTTCTAAAGACTAATACCATGAATATCTTGCTTATCAAAAACTTTCTAAATGTTGGAATTCTATCCTAAATAAAGATATTCACCAAAACTCCTTCAATAATTATATATTATAATCAAAATGTACAAAATTAATAAAAGGCAACTACAACAAAATGCTTAGAGCCAACGTGGAATAAAAGATCAGAGCAGAGCCGACAAAACTAAGCTCACCTGTTTCTAGATGCACTGTTCATGGAATTGATATTCCCAGGGCTGTACATAATGTGGTATGGTTTGTGGCTTAAAATGACTCATGGCAACATGTGTAACTTCTGCTACCTGATATCGGTGCTTCAAAAGGTTGTGAGCTGCTTTTTTTTTTTTTTTTTAATTCAAATTAAGTTTCCAGTGCACTTGTGAGAGTTTTCTTTATTAGTGATTCCTGACTCTGACCTTGCTGGACCTTATGATGTCTGCAAATACCAGAAAGACTCTTGTAAATTCTAAATGCAAACTGGCTTTCTTCAGGCCACACTAACTGAGGGTCACAGAATAGTTGCAGAAAAAAATTCTTTTGTTTTCCCTTTCCTCAAATTGCATGAACTGCACTGTATCCTTCTTAAATATACCTCCAAATTGTTTTATAATTTCATAAGGCTTGCTTTCAGTACAATCCATAATAAAACTCTGTTCTATCTAGTGATATTTGACATCTTCTTTCTCCACTCTTTCCATTTCCGGAGGCGATTGTTGCTCGAGGTAGCTCACGCTTCCACTGACAATGCAGTATGGACGCTCGAGGTTGTGTGTGCTAATCCAGCTATGAATCCACTGCAAATTTACCCATACTGACTCCAGAAACTGCCAAAGTTGCCATTGTCTGTAGTAGCTGGTATCAATGAAACCAAACTAGCTATTTCTACCTTTTTCTGTCCCTATGCAGTCGATGTCCATTTGGCAGTTTGGGAGATTAGTCCTTTTCAGTTTTACTCACTCCTTTCTTGTGGACTCCTTTTGCTAGGGCTCAGGAGAGCACCTGTGGAAGCTGGCCAACAGATAATCTGATTGGAGACATATTTGACTGTATTAAGGACAAAACGTTATTATATATCTTGACAACTTTCTCCTGCCTGAGTTCAACGCCAGCAGCAGAGTGAGCTAAGTATACAAATAGAGCCCAGGTGGTGCAATTCCTCCAGGCTTTCCTGCACATTTCTCAATCCTAGGATGAACAGATTAAGTTCAAGTTGGAATTCTCACTATAGTCTCCCAATGAAATACCTTTAATGCTATTAGCCACTGCAGATGTCTACTATAATTCCAAAGAATCCTTTCTTAAGTGACATTGTAATACTTTCATACTTTCTCTGTAATACTTTCTGTAATACTTTCTCACTTGCATATCTTCCTCATTTGTGTTTTCTTCCAAATCAGCTATTTACAGGAAAGTCCTTGGTTTCCACGCGGAATTGTTGCTTAAAATTCCCTGTATCAAAGGAGCCTCATGAGTCAGGCTTGGCATTTAGGCATTTATTCTGCCTTTTCGATGGGAACTAAGTGTACTAACTTTGCCATTCCTACAAATGCAGTGATCTTCGAACGCTGTGTCTCTTCCCACTGGCATGCTGCAGTAGATGCTGTCAGCCTCATGTCTTACTCCCTGGGACCACCTGAGTTCACCTGCAGCTATGGTTCACAATTCCAGGCCCCATGAGAGCTACCACCTGAAATGCACTGAGACCTCGCTCCACTACATGCATTTACTACCCTGAAGTGAGGGGGAAGGTGGGAATTAATGCCCTTCAATTCTCAACCAATGGGGAGTTGACGTTGGCAAATATGGTAAAAAAAAAAAAATGTCCCAGCCTCCATGTTCTGTGGTGGGACAGTTCTGAGGCACATTTCACTTGGCTTCTTGGAGATTCACTAGTAGGATTGAGCACTGGTTTTCCAAAGCAATCAATCCATTCATTAATGGACTTTTTATTGGCTTTACTCACCTGTCTCATTTGCATTTTCTTCCAAATAAACTATCTACAGGCAAGTCCTTGTCTTAAGACCTGCTTTTGCAGGAACAGAAACTAACATGTTCTCTCCAAACATTGTGTACTTTATTTTACTTTATTATTTTATCCCTGTCAATTTGACACTAACAACACACTAAAACAAAATCACTTTTATTTCCCTTTAATTTGAAGAATATATACATGTCTCTATCATTTATCAATTCAGCATTTTGCCCCTGATGGCTCACCAAAGGATATCATAAAATGAATGACAATTCTAGAATTTTTTGCTGAGGAAGATTAGCCCTGAACTAATATTTGAGCCAATCTTCCTCCACTTTTTTGTATGTGGGCTGCTGCCACAGCATCTCTGATGAGTCGTGTAGGTCCACACCTGAGATCCAACCCACAAGCCTGGGCTGCTGAAGCAGAGCACACTGAGCCTAACCACTACACCATGGGGCCAGTCCCTAGAATTTTTTAATTGTTATATTTATATAGTATCTATCTATCATTGATCGATCTATCTATCTGTCTCCTATCTACCCAATCCATTCACCATACTAATTATTTTTAGTATTTTCTTAACATACATTCTATGCCAAGTTTTACTTTTGGTATTAAGAGTACTGAGGGGCTGGCCTGGTGGCGCAGCAGTTAAATTCACACATTCCACTTCAACGGCCCGGGGTTTGCCGGTTCAGATCCCAGGTGCATACCTATGGCATGGCTTGTCAAGCCATGCTGTGGCAGGCGTCCCACATATAAAGTAGAGGAAGATGGGCACGGATATTAGCTCAAGGCCAGTCTTCCTCAGCAAAAATGTGGAGGATTGGTGGCAGATGTTAGCTCAGGGCTAATCTTCCTCAAAGAAAAAAAGAGTACTGAAATGACAGTGATGTTTCCTGCCCTCACAGATTTTATAGGCTAATAGGTGAGATGAACATTTCATGACTACTTACACAAATAGTTACTCATAATTGTAAGAAAAACTTCAAAGCAACAGTACAGATCACAGTGAAAGCAAAATATCAAGGCAGCTAAACACTTCTTGGGTGGCGGCAAGTGGTGGTTAGGAAAGTTTCTCCCAGGAGTCATGCTTAAGTTACTTTCTGAAGCAAGAACAGCCTGAGCAGAGGGCACTGTGAGTCACAAACTCTGTCTTACTCTGTTAAGATCTTAGATGGTACCTGAACTAGATGAAATGTAGTGATCTCCTCTATTTCACTTAAAAATAATTTTAGATGAACTAATTGAACCATGGTGCAGAGACAGCTGCAATTACATTAATTTTAATTACTTATAGTACATTTAGATCGCACAATATGAAACTGAGTTGCTCCTCGCTGTAATATTTCTTTGTGTGGCGTTCCATGATGGGTTTCTATTTCTCTGTGCAAATGTTAAAGTTCTTGCTTATTTCAAGCGTAATTCCATTTTCATTTGTTTTTAAAGCAAATAAATTGAGTTAAAGTTATTTTCCCTTTCTTGAGATTTCATTTGCTCATTAAAGTGAAACCACTGCATAAAAGTGTCCAAAACGATACTGTGCTGTGTCTGAATAAGATGGGTCCTAAGGAGGGCCACTTTCCTGGAAAAAACAAAGATTAAAAAGAGAGCAGAAAAGTTGTAATAACTACCTGTATGGTAGATGTTTGAAGAACATTTTTCCCTACAAAGATATATTAATAACTAGTGAAAAGTTTAAATAAGGATTATCTTAAGTCCTAAATCTTTTTTTTCTTTTTCCCTCTTTTTTTTCCATTTACCTTTAAGGAATTTACAGTCAAGAGAAAAGAAACAAAATCCAAATGATATCTTTTGAGTGAGGACACGACCATATATTTGAAGAAATAATTCTTGACTGTTGATTGTATTCACAAATCTTTCACCTAACTCTTCACTGATAACTTTCTCCCTGACCAAAGACCAGGCTTCAAATTCCCTATAATGTTACTTTTCTCCTGAAAGAGTTTCTCCTGTTCACTTACCCCAACCTGTTTGCTTTTACTTACTTCACACCGGGTGCCCTTTGCCCATCTTCTTCAGGCCTGATAATTCACACTCTGCTCTTCCTTTCCTTTCTTCCTCTGGGAATTTCAAATCTGTCTCCCTTTTCCTTATTCCTATAGTGGGCCACTCTTTCTCTTTCCAGAAATATATTTTGCTCAGAAAGCTTATGTCAGAGCCCTAGCTACCTGCTTACCTAAAAGGAAATTTTCGATATTCTTGCCTTAGAATAAAAATGTACCCAAAGTGCCAGGCAAGTCTTTGTCTATGCTGTGAGAAAGGCAAAGCCATAATAAATGGTACAAGATAAAAATAATAAGATGAAAGAGCACAGAAAGTTTCCTCAAGCGTGCTTCTGTAATCAAGGTCCTCAAAGGGGTCCTCACTCACCTATTTATACTCGCACAAAAGCTAATGAAGCTTGAAATTTCCTAGAGGTCCGCTGGAGTGGAATAAACACTTCTATACAGAATTTCCAAACAACCATTGAATCTTTTGGTTTAACAGTGTGACAATCAGTTCTAATTCTTTTTAGATGGTCTTCAAATGCTATTCACACATAGTTTTTGTTTTTGAGTCAAGTGAAAGAAATGGCTCTGTAACAGCCTAGCTTTCCTCTTTTTCTCCTTTGATTTTATTTGATCTTGAATAGTTTTTCCCCAGGTAGCTATTGGCTTTGCATGCATTGGAAATTATGTTAAAATTTAGGCCAGGAATGACTGCTCATTTTAAGATTCAAAGACTTTTAAAAATAATTTTAGTATTTGCTTAAAACATATCTAAGACTGATAATGCAGATTAGCTGTCATTATTTTAAAAAAATTATAATGGGTCCTGTAATAATCAATTAAATAACAAAAATTATGGTAATTGTTCAACAATATAAGGAAATACCATAGTCTTTATTTAATATCTGACAATAGATAAGAATGTCAAATTTTGATGTGATGTTTAGATAGTTGAGCATATTGACCAGCAGATAGAAATATAGATCTTCAAAAACAAGTGAAGATCAAGAGAATAAGACAAGCACAGACTGGGAGAAACATGTTTGCAAAAAACATATCTCGTACAGGATTGTTATCCAAAGTAAACAAAGGACTCTTAAAACTCAACAATAAGAAAACAAATGACCCAATTAAAAAATGAGCAAAGGATTTTAACAGACACCTTATCAAAGAATATATACATATGGCAAATAAGCATATGAAAAGATGCTCAATGTCATATATCATTAGGGAATTGCAAATTAAAACAACAATGAGATACCACTACTCAGCTATTAGAATGACCAAAATCCAAAACACCGACAACACCAAATTCAAGATGAGCAGCAGTAGGACTCTCATTCACTGCTGATGGGAAAGCAAGATGGGACCACCACTTTGGAAGATAGTTTGGCAGTTTGTTACAAAAGTAAACACACTTTTACCATATGATCCAGCAATCGTGCTCCTTGGTGTTTACCCAAATGAGTTGAAAACTTATGTTTACACTAACTCTTGCACACAGATGTTTATAGCAGCTTTTTTCATAATTGCCCAAACTAGAAAGCAACCAAGACGTTCTTCAGCAGATGAATGGATAAACTGTGGTACATCTAGACAGTGAAATATTATTCAGTGCTAAAAAGAAATGAGCTATGAAACCATGAAAAGACGTGGAGGGAACTTAAATGCATGTTGCTAAGTGAAAGATGCCAACGTGAAAAGGCTACATATTTTATGATTCCAATTATATGACATTCTGGAAAAGGCAAATCTATGGAGACAGTAAAAAGATCAGTGGTGGCTAGGGATTAGGCAGAAAGGAGGGATGAGTAGGTAGATCACGGAGGATTTTTAGGACAGTGAAACTAGTCTGTGTGACCTTATAAGGGGTCCTTATATGTCCTTATATATTTGTCCAAGCCCATAGAATGTACACTACCAAGAGTGAACCCTAATGTGAACTCTGGACTTCAGGTAATAATCATGTGCGAACATAGGTTCATCGGTTAAAACAAATGTACCACTCTTGGGGGGGATGTTGATGGTGGGGAAGGCTGTGCTTGTGTGGGGCATGGCATATAGGAAATCTGTGCCCTTTCTGCTTAATTTTGCTGTGAATCTAAAGCTTCTCTAAAAAATAAAGTCTATCAAAAAAAATATGGAGCTTCAGAAATAGTAAAAATAATGGTACAAATAAAAGATACTACTTTACAAAGATACTATTTTTAAGCTCTCCAAAAGATAATTAACTGTTTAAAGCAAACATGGCAGCGTTTTACTGTAAGATTTATAATACATATAAAAGTAAAATGTATAGCAGATAATAGCCCAAAAGAGGAAGGAATTGGAAGTACGGACTCTCATAACTCCCTCCCATTCTCTTGCAGACAATATTATCCACAAGTCACTGATCCACAAGCCACAATCCATGGATGGTCCATAAGCAGAATTGGTCCTGCGACTGTGTTTGATTGGTCTGCTTGGTGTTGATTCGCATAGCATTTTAAAAATTGAATTGGTGGCCAATATTTAAAAATCTGGCTATTTTGCATAAATTCCTGACTCGATTTTTCTTGCAAAAGATCTAGCCTGCATTTCTGCATGGCAACTGTCAGCTCGAGCTGAGTAACCACTGCTTCCAGGGCTCTCCAGTTTTCCTTTACCTCCCATCTCCTACTTTGTTCCTGACGCTGAGAGTTAGTTTCCATTCATCATTATATTCCAATACTGCTTTGCTTGTTTCCTTGACTCGTCTGATGCCAGCAGTCATTTGATTTGTGATCACTGGTCTAAATGCTTAAGGAAAAAGAGAAAGAATTTAATAACTCTTCAAGAAATGTATACCCCCCTTGAGTCAAAGATCATACAATAATTGTTGCTATCCTTGGACAAAAGTCTAGCAGATACAGTCAAATCACCTCCAGTCATTTTTTTTTTCCAGTTTAGATTTCTTTTTCCTTCTTTTAGTCACAACACCTTTATTTCCTTTGGGGAACTCTGCCCATCCCGCTTGCTTTGCCCATGTGCTTGTTTTCCTGGTGCATCTATTAATCAAATTATCCGCCCCCTGGGCCAATCAGACTGGTAATTTGAAGCCTGAGAGAAGTGAAACAAGGATGGGGGATCATTCATTCTGGTTCTACAGCCCTAAAGAAACTGGCTGTTCTCACTCTCTCCCTGTTTTTTCTGAGAGCAAAGAGTTTAGCTCCTATTTTTTTTTAATCTGTAAACTATACCAGACTGTTCTAATAAAATGTGATTTTCTTTAAATTATTCAGAGTTTATGAATATTGCTTGCAATAAAAAGAACCCTCTAAGATAGGGCTGGAAGAAATGTTAGACAAGGTGCCGCTTTCTATCCCAAACTCTGTCTGCGATAGTGTGTGGGGTAGGGATAGATGGTTGGGCACAGATCTCTGCTACCTTCAAACACCTTATATCTCCAGAATTAAGGATTCTTTTGCCCATCATCTTGAGTATTTTCCAATTTCTATTTTTGTTTACATCTTTTTCCCTCTCTCTCTTTCCTTATGCCTTTTGTATTATTCAAATTTTCTTTATTCTCATTTTTCCCTTCTACTGATTTGGCTGTTATCCATGCCCCTATTTTTTAACTTACTTTAGCATTGTAATATGACGTGTGATTGAAACAGTTTGAAGTTTATGTTTATAGATGATCAGTATCTTTCCTCTTCTGTAGAACAATACAAAGACCTTAGAATGCTTAGTTCTGGGTACTATCTTCCAGCTTATAGGCTGCAGTCGTTCAGCGATTCAGTTCTCCCTGGTATTTGTATTCCCCATATTGGACGTTACTGTTATTATTCTACATAATCATTATCGTTTATATATTGTCTTCCTTACAATGCTTTCTGCCATTTACTTCTTTTTTCTAGGTTCATGTTTCTTCTTTCCAAAATTTAAAGCCTTTATTACTTCGTAAAAAGAAGGTAAAACGACAAGCTGTTAGTGGTAAACTCGGCCTTTGCTTATCCAAATTTATTTCATCCTCACTCCTGAACGATATTTCAGCTGTGTAGAGAATAATACCTTACAGCTCTATTCTCTCAACTCTGTACTGATACTGTTCCACTGAAAAAAGTCTACTGTTTTATTATTATCTGTTTGTAATAATCTGAATTCTTGCTTTTAAAATCTTTTCCGTAATCTTAAATTCTATGGTTACACTGCAATGTGTATAGGTGTTGATTTATTTTTATTTATATCTTCTTTGAGAATCTAGAATAATAAAAATGTGTCTTTCATCAATTCTTGGAATTTTTCAGGTATTATTTCTAAGAATATTGTCTTTTCCCCGTTCTCTCTATTCTCATCCTCTGTAACACCTATTAGATTTATCTTAGACTCTTAATTCCTTTTTCATATTTTCTCTTATTTTACTTTTGGGGGGCAGATGCTGAATAATCCCTTCAAGATCATTAATTATTTCATTGGCTGTGGCTAAGCTAATATTTAATTCATCCAATGAAGCTTCTCTTGTATCTTTCAGTAATTATATTTTTCATTTTTAGATATTCTATTTGGTACTTTTTCTTACCTACTTGTTCTTTTTTCAGTGTAACTTAATCTTTACTATATTTTTTTATTTGTGTCTCTCATCATTTTGCCCTACTTATTTTATCGTCTATATCTAGTAGTTGTTACATCTAATGTTTTTGCCCTTTTTCCTGCTGACTTTCATGTCGTCAGAGGTTTTATCCATGGGAGTCTTGTGAATCTTGTATTGAGAGATAATTTATCAATAGAAGATTTAAATTTGTTTTCACTGGAAACGCTAGGGGTATCATTAGCCCAAGAACACTTTATTTTAATTTCTACTCTCTCAGAAAACATAAGTGGTTGAAACTGAACTCCAATAACTTGAGATCTTTGGCCCAGGATTATAGCTTTTTACAGGAAACTAATCTTTCCACCCAGAGCCCTGGTATCTGGACACACAGTTCATAATTTCCTCCTTGTGCTGGTGCAGGTATTTTTAAAGCTGATCCTTTCAATGAGGACGTAGTCTTCTGAATGTCCTGATTTTGTGGGCAATATCAGTTCCAAGTTTTCATTTTGCACAGGTTGTCACCTGTCTGCCTGTGAGACTCTAGGTTATTGAGAGCAAAAATTTCCCCAAGGCTCCTGAGTCAAGTTCTTGTGCTTACCACTCTGCTTTTCAATGACCTCTTTGCATTAGGAAGCTGGGGATTTCATTTAAATTTTGCTAGTACAGCTCTGAATTTAAAAGTACATGTTATATTTTACCCAGCATTTCTATTCACAGGTGGAGAAGAGTTTTCAGGGTATCTAACATCTAATATTATAGGAAATGGAAGTTTCCATACTCAAAAGAGGCTTGCATTTATTCCCTCAGTTATTCCAAAAGCTTTTACTGTCTACAAGTTGACAGGCAACGTTACTTCACATTATTTTTTAATATAGTGGGGCATAAATCAATAGAAAAATAATAAATGAGTGAGGTGACAGTGCCCAATGCTATTGCTAAAACATCTTTGTCTTTTATTTTATTACAATGTGTTTCATCTTTCCAATACACTCAGAAAATAGCACTTCTAGTATGTGCATTTTTTTTCCATTTAATAGCCCAACAATACTTATTTCACTCTGACCACATTTCATTTCAAACTGACTTTTACTTTCTGACCTTTCATTTAAATGTGAATAAATAAATGTTTATACAAACAACACATTCCACATGTAGCGTATCTTTTAATAGCCGATTTCAATTCAAGTGGCAAAAACCACAGGGGATCACGCTGTTTTCTATCTGCCTATGAGTAGAGTCATATACTCTGATTTGTGCTCTTCTGTGATCTTACCTGTTCTGAGGTGACTTCAAATAAAGGAAGTGATTGGAGCCATGAACTCTAGAAAGGCAATATGAGGATGAAGCAAAGGCTTTCGCCCTCCTCATCTCTATTAGTCTTTTCTGACCCCACCTTTCCAGGCCCTCCATAAACATATGATCTGAATAAAAATAAGATACTTGTTATGGAATTGCAGATACTTGTTATGGAATCAAGATGAGTCCTCTGGAGCAGTGCTTCTCCATCTTTAACGGGAAAGTGAATTCCCTGAAGAATCTTGTTAAAATGCAGATTATGATTCAATAGATCTGGGGTGAAGCATGAGATTTTGCATTTCTACCAAACTATCAGTTGTTGCTGCTGCTCCTCCTTATCAGCCAGACCTTTGAGTTGCAAGACATAGACACTTTCCAACTAGATTATCTAGCCTTAAATCCTTCCAAGTAGACAGTTTGAAGTTGCAATGAAAACAGAAGCAGAGGGGGCTGGCCCAGCGACACAGCAGTTAAGTGTGCACATTCGCTTCAGCGGCCCGGGGTTTGCCTGTTCAGATCCTGGGTGCCGACATGGCACCACTTGGCATGCCATGCTGTGGGAGGCGTCCCACATGTAAAGTAGAGGAAAATGGGCACGGATGTTAGCTCAGGGCCAGTCTTCCTCAGCAAAAAGAGGAGGATTGGCAGCAGATATTAGCTCAGGGATAATCTTCCTCAAAAAAAAAAAAAAAAAAAAGCCGAACTGTACATTGTATGCTGGACACATCTACATGACAATAATAGAAGAGGAGAATTATAATTTAGTCAATAATTACCACAAATAAGTATTTGCTGTTTTTATAAGAAAATCAGCAATGTATAAAAATTGAAGATTATTCTTGTCTTCAATAAATGTTCTTTCTACTAAAAAATTGTATTGCTTTTGTTTAATTACAAATCTAATTTATTATTTATGCAAAAATTTAAACAATGTAGATATCTATATAATAAAAGTGAAAGTTTCTCTGATCCACCTAATTCTATTCCTAGAAGTAACCACTGTTAAGTTTGTTTGTTGTGTACCCTCCAAAATATTTTTGTTCCCCATGTAAACACAAATGCATACACTTGACTTTTGTTGGTTTATAAAAACAAGATTTTACTTTGTGTCTTGTTATGCAACTTGCTTTTTTAGCTTAATATTTTGTGATCGTCTTCCATTTCAGTCCATGTAGACCTTCCATATATTTAGTGGTTGCATGGACATGCTGTTCCATAATATGTAACTATTTTTTAAAACTGAAAGACATTTAGGCTAATTCCAATGTTTGTCTTTAATTGAATATTCTATAAACTAAGAAAAATTATTGACCAAACAATTATAACCCAATAAAAATGATCTGGATGGATTGTGTCCACCTCTCCCATTTGTTACAACTTCCCTTTGTGCTATGTAGACCAAGTACAGAGGAGTTCTGAGTCCTGGTCCTTTACCAACAGGACCTCCTTCTAAGCCCCTGATAACCTCCAGACTTTCCACTTATGTTTCTATAGGGAGAAAATGGTATTGCTAAAGATTTTGAGCCTGATTGTTAACAAGAATACTCCTAAAAAGCAGGTATGGGAAGAATAAGTGAGCTGGAGGGGTTGAAATTGAGTATGGTATCAAAAGCATGCTCTCTGTGCATAGCCCAGTCATGTATTTTAAAACTACACTAAAATCAACATGTTCAAATATCTTTCTCTGTTCTGAATAAATAGCTTATGGTTTGCAGAAAAGAGATTATATGTTTATTCTTGTTTATAAGAAAACATTTTAGAGATACAAATTAAATATAAGCCTTAAGAGTTATGAGACTTTCTAACTCATTAAATAAACATAACTAGTTTCCATATATTTAAAGGCACCAGTCTACGGTGCCTTAAGTCTAGACTCTAAAGAGAGAAAAATCATTTCCTCTAATGTATATTTCATAAACAAAACTGTCTACACAGAATCACTAATAGAAATTGCTTGGCCTACCACATATTCTCTGACCTAAAAGAAGATCATTAAAGAGTGTTCCTGCAATATTTTGAGAGGAAAGTCAGCTGTTTTTACTTTTCCTTTCTTGACAGACTACTGTTGGTGATAGGTGTGAGAAAAAAATCTATTTCCTACTGTGTTCTCCCCAGTGGTCACTGTGAAATTTTTTTACTGACCCTGAAACAATAAGCCCACTTCCAAAGCAGCAGACAACTTCATTTACTACAGCAGGAAGAAGACAAAAGTTTTCTGAAATGCATTATCTCCAGTCTCTTCTCTCACCGTTAAAATGTGTCTGTAGCTTTACCAACCATCTTTCCCTCCAGTTTACGGGAAGATGTATCCATGTCTCTTTCCAGAAACAAGCTCTACCTCTGTCCTCAGTTTTATGGTATAATTTTACTGTTTCTTTATATAATTTTTTCCTCATTGGTTTAGGCTCCAAGAAGATAAGAATACTATTTTTCTTATATTTGCATTTCCTTAGCACCTGTCTCTTTATCTTTCATATCAGTCCTGATTTCGAAGATATCTAGAGTCAAATTTGATGTACAATAGTAATGGTGTCATATCAGGAGTTTTGCGTATCTCTCCTAAATATTTTTGGTTTCAGAAGGGTTCTTAAATTTTTTCTCACTATTTTGTTTAATAGCTCTTTAAATCTTCTTGTAGATAGTTATGATATAAACATTGATAAAATGAATGACTAATAAATATTGAAGACATCAGAAATCGTATTGGGTTACATTTTGTGAAGTAAAAACAAATAGATGAAGTGCTGCTGTTTTGAACACAGCACACTTTTATTAGACTGAAGTTTAGACTCAAATTCAATTCTACTTTCCCTTTTCATTACTTTTTATTTTCTTTAGTGTTTAAAATTTACAAAATGTGTTTACTTACATTATATTTGGTCTTTCCAACAGTTGTGTGGTTATCCAGGTTTCTAATGTTATACTTCTTTTACAAGAAGGAGCACTTCTACTGCACTGTCTTAGATTATTCCTAAGGAACTGAAAAATTAGTCTAAAATGTCAAGAAGACTGTATCATATCTCACCTTTCCCTCCAGCTCTTGCAACAAAAATAGCACCACACAGGATTTGTGAGTATAATTGATATGGTCATCTCACGGATAAAAGTATCATTGGGAGAGAAACCTGGACTCACTGGCTGGGGCATGGCAAGCTTTGGCGTTGCTGTCCCCAAACCTCCAAAGCCTCTGGGCAAGCCTCTGGTGCCCAAGCTGAAACGTGGCAGAAATCTCTGAGAGGGAGCAAAGGTTCCCAACCCTGACCCAGGGGTGGGGCAAAAGGTAAGATTATGGGTCTGATTATGATGAGATGTCACCAACGAAGAGAAAAAATAATATTTAAATAGATCAGAAGTAAATGGACTACCATAATTACCTATACTTCTGGTTTAAATAAATGTAAAAATTTCTTTTGTTCAGTATCTGCTTTAGATGAAGAAAATTGCCAGAGAGAGCCTTTATGGAGAAGGAGAAACCTACATGAGCATTCAACAGGCGGAAGCTCCAGATATTTATGTTTTTAGCGAAGCACACAGCCATTGCCCCTTTCAAAAAAAAAAACTTACCCTCTTTCCAGTGAAATCCTTAGTGAAAGTATGGTGCCAAATACCTTGTCAGTTTCTGCAGCAGTTGGAATGAGGACCTGAAACAGTAGGTTCGATCCTTAGGGGTTCATCAGCCTCAAGCTAAACTTTTTTAAAGAAAGGAAACAGGACAGGAAAAGGAGAGTAAAGATTCATTTAGTAAAACACTTAAAAGATTGTGGGAGGGGCTGGCCACGTGGCTGAGTGGTTAAGTTTGCACGCTCTGCTTCGGTGGCCCAGGATTTCGCTGGTTTGGATCCTGGGCGCGGACATGGCGCTGCTCATCAGGCCATCCTGAGGCAGCATCCCACATGCCACAACCAGAAGCACTCATAACTAGAATATACTACTATGTACTGGGGAGCTTTGAGGAGAAGAAGAAGATTGGCAACATTTGTTGGCTCAGGCGTCAATCTTTTAAAAAAAGAGTGTTGGAGGTGAAAGTGGGGAAAATCGCAGCTGAGGGGCATGCAGTAGAGAGCCAGGGGAGTAAGTAGCAGCAGAGCACATGCAGAGCCATACTGTTGCTGAGATAAAGCCAAGTGCTAACAACAGAATCCAGGAGAGAAGACAACGCTGAAATGGAGACAAGGGAGGCACACTTGAGGAAACTGCCCAAAGACAAGAGAAAGGTGGAGAAAGAAGACTTGCTTTTGTGGATAAGAAAGAGAGGGGCAGGAAGTCACCAGCTGGCATGAATGAAAGTAAGGAGACTAGTCACTGAGGTAGGACAATACATATCTGAGGATTGATTTACACTATAAAATGTGCTTGTTAAAACATTATCACAATATTATTCACAATATCAATTGGCACTCTCATAAATCCCATAAATCCACTGATTTTTTTGTTACACTATGTCAAATTGACTATGAAGAAGGAGGAGGGTACAAAATCAACATCCAAAGATCAGTTGCGTTTCTATACACCACCAACGAAGTAACAGAAAGATAAATTAAGAATACAATTCCATTTACAATTGAAACAAAAAGAATAAAATATCTAGGAATAAACTTAACCAAAGAGGTGAAATATCTGTACATAAAAACCTATGAACAGTTGTTGAAAGAAGTTGAAGAAGACACAAAGGAATGGAAAGATATTCCATGTTCTTGTACTGGAAGAATTAACATAGTTAAGATGTCCATCCATCATAAAGCAATCTGCAGATTCAGTGCAATCTCTATCACAGTTCCAACATTTTTCACAGAAATAGAACAACAAATCCTAAAATTTATATGGAACAACTAAAGACCCCAAATAGACAAAGGAATCCTGAGAAGAAAGAACAAAGCTGGAGGCATCACATTCCCTGATTTCAAAATATACTGCAAAGCTATAGTAAACAGAATGGCATGATACTGGCACAAAAACAGACATAGAGATCAATGGAACAGAATCAAGAGCCCAAAATAAACCCGCACATCTACGGACGGCTAATTTTCAAAAGGGAGCCCAGAATACACAATGGAGAAAGGAAACTCTCCAATAAATATTGTTGGGAAAACTGGACGGTCACATGCAATAGAATGAAAGTGGAGCATTATCTTACACCATACACAAAAATTAACTCAAAATGGATTAAAGACTTGAATATAACACATGAAACTTCTAGAAGGAAACATTGGAAGTACACTCTTTGACATCAGTCTTAGTAGCACATTTTCCAGTAACCATGTTAGACCAGGCAAGAGAAACAATAGAAAAATAAACGAATGGGACTACATCGAACTAAAAAGCATCTACACATCAAAGGAAACTATCAACAAAACAAAAAGACAACCTAACAATTGGGAGAAGATGTTTTCAAATCATATATCAGATAAGGGGTTAATATCCAAAATACACAAAGAAATCACACATCTCGACAACAGAAAACTAACAACCGAATTAAAACATGGGTAAAAAATCTGAACAGACATTTCTCCAAAGAAGATATACAGATGGCCAAAAGGCACATGAAAAGGTGTTCAACAGCATTAACTATCAGGAAAATGCAAATCAAAACTGCAATCAGATATCATTTCACTCCCATCAGACTGGCTATAATTAGCAAGACAGGAAACAATAAGTGTTGGAGAGGATGTGGAGAGAAGGGAATCCTCACACACTGCTGGTGGGAGTGCAAACTGGTGCAGCCACTATGGAAAACAGTATGACGATTGCTCAAAAAATTTAGAATAGAATTACCATAGGATCCAGCTATTCCACTGTTGGGTATTTATCCAAGGAGCATGAAAAAACAAATGCCTAAAGATACATGCACCTCTATGTTCATTGCAGCATTATTCACAATAGCTAAGACTTGGAGGCAACCTAGGTGCCCATCAAGGGATGAATTGATAAAGAAGATGTGGTATATATACACAATGGAACACTACCCACCATAAGAAAAATGATGAAATCTGGCCATTTGTGACAATATGGATGGACCTCGAGGGTATTATGCTATGTGAAATAAGTCAGAGGGAGAAAGTCAAATACCATATGGTCTCACTCATAAACAGAAGATAAAAACAACAACAATCACATAGCAACAGAGATTGGACTGGTGCTTACCAGAGGGAAAAGGGGGAGGTAGGAAGGAGAAAAGGGTGATTAGGCACAGTGGTGTGGTGATGGATTGTAATTAGTCTTTGGGTGGTGAACATGATGTAATCTACACAGAAATCAAAATATATTACAATGTCCACCTGAAATTTATACAATGTTATAAACCAATGTTACCACAATAAAAGAAAAAGATAATAAAAATAAATAAATAAAAAGAAGGAGGAGGGTTTTAGATTTTGGTAGATGATAGTTGCTGCTAACAAGGCATTTTTTGAGATAAGTGAAGGAGGACGGGGAAAAGCGTCCTTTACGCTCTTAGTAATTTTGGAGAGACTAAGTCAAAGAGCTAAGGAATGGAAATCTTGGGACCTCTTATTCTAGTATTTTTTGTTCTTTTTTTCTTAAAGTGAATAAGCCTAGAATTTTGAGGGAAAAAAGTGGGAATTTTTTTTATCTTTCTTTTTTTCGGATGTACATCATAATATATTTCTAATTCTGTGTAGATTACATCATGTTCACCACCCAAAAATTAATTATAGACCATCCCCTCACATGTGAGCCTAATCACCTCTTTTGCCCTCCTCCCTCCCCCCTTCCCCTATGGTAACCACCAATCTAATCTCCATTGCTATGTGTTTGTTTGTCGTTGTTTTTATCTTCTACTTATGAGTGAGATATACGGTATTTGACTTTCTCCCTCTGACTTGTTTCACTCAGCATAATACCCTCAAGGTCCATCCATGTTGTCACAAATGGCTGGATTTCATCATTTCTTGTGGCTGAGTAGTTTTCCATCATGTATAAATACCACGTCTTCTTTATCCATTTGTCCCTTGATGGGCACCTAGGTTGCTTCCAAGTCTTGGCTATTGTGTATAATGCTGCAGTGAACATAGGGGTGCAAGTATCTTTATGCCTTTGTGTTTTCAATTCCTCTGGATAAACACCCAGCAGTGGGATAGCTGGATCATATGGTAGATGTATTCTTAATTTTCTGAGGAAACTCCATAGTGTTATCCATAGTGGCTGCACCAGTTTGCACTCCCACCAGCAGTGAACAAGGGTTCCCTTCTCTCCACATCCTCTCCAACATTTGTTGTTTCCTGTCTTGTTAATTATAGCATGAAACTTCTAGAAGAAAACATAGGCAGAATGCTCTTTGATATTGGTCTTAGTAGCATATTTTCAAGTACCATGTCTGACCAGGCAAGGGAAACAAAAGAAAAAATGAACAAATGGGACTACATCAAACTAAAAAGTTTCTGCACAGCAAAGGAAACCATCAACAAAATGAAAAGACAACCTAAGAACTGGGAGAAGATATTTGCAAACCATATATCAGATAAGGGTTTAATATCCAAAATGTACAAAGAACTCATACAGCTCAACAGCAAAATACCCAACAAACCAATTAAAAAATGGGCAAAGGATCTGAACAGAGATTTCTCCAAAGAAGATACAGGGATGGCCAAAAAGTGGGAATTTTTGAGAGGAGAGTTTCAGTAATGGGAATTCATGTTCAAGTACCATCCTCTCTAGAATTCAAGTCTACCAGAACTGTATGTAAACTTATGCAAAACATAGGTCATGAAACATGAATCCAAGCTTGCTATTCTCCCTAATTCATTTTTGTGTATCAGTATCAATTAAAGGCACATCATTGCAGTGAAATATTGAGATTGGTGGCTTATGATGAGTTTTGTCATTCAGTAGAATTTTAAAATAATAGTGCAGGGGTAGCCTGGGTGAATGCTGAGAACTTTGATTTTGCCTAGAAAACATTAAAAACAAAACAAAACCAAAAAGAAAAAGTACTATTACCTACTGACCTCATCATTTCCAAAAGAAAGGCTATTTTAACAGACCCTAAAATCAATCAATCAATCAATCAATCAATGGAGAAAGGAATTGATTAAAAAACAAAAGAAAACAAATTGAGTAAATTTAACTCTGAAAAATTCATTTCTTTGCCCCTTGTTTCTCCTTTTTTTCACAGGTTAGTGAAAACTTTAAAATGGACTGGGCTGAGCCCACTGGGAGGCGTTTGGGAACTCCTCGTTTAGTTTAGTGTGGTGGGTCTGGAAGGGGCGCTGAGATCATCAGTGAGTCTCCTAATTTGACAACTGAATAAGCAGTCCCCCAGGTCTTCAGCAATTTGAGAGAGTCCACAAACTAAGGTAGCAATAAAGGTCAATCTTGTGTCCAGGCCTCTTAATTTCCATTCCCAATCCAGTTCTCTTTGCCACATTTTTACAATACCATCTCTGATGACACTAGATTTGACTAAGCCTGGTTATTTTCCTTGTTCATTAAAGGAGTTGTCACAGTTTGGGTTCTCTGGAAGCAGAAGCTGAGGTAGGGTTTGAGATACAAGATACTTTGTAGGGATCAATGCCTCTAAAAATGGGTGAAGAAGCAGGATTGGACAAAGGAAGAAGTTGTACAGTAACAAGGTCTGAAGCCTCAGCTAACTCACTGGGAATATCTGGAGCATCTAAATTCCGTCAGGGTTGTTCTTTTCTCTTTCCAAATGGCTCAAGCTTTGGACCCCTGCTTTGTGAAATTATTGGATGTGAGCTGTCCTGGGAGGGTGTGATTTTCCCTGAGGTGGGTTTCTGCAGCTGAAGTAGACCCAGACGGAGCTGAGAGCTGGAGGCTGTCTGATGAGCACATTCCCCGTAGCTGGACACTGAGTCCTTCATTAAAGGAGAAGTTGGCTAGCGTCTCTCTGTCTGCCACTAGTGACTTGTGATTAGTATTTAAATGGTTGGAGTAAAACTCTCAGATTAGTTACTGGATTGTTTTAATCAATTTTGCTAGCCTACTGAAATAACTCACATCTAATCCTTTTACTTCAAGGTTTTTTATTTCATAATTATTTCACCTCCTCTTCCTTTATTTCTGGATAATGATTTTGATTCTATATTTTACCTTTAGAGATACAAACATAAACAACACATATAAATCTAATAGTTAATTGACCATATAGAAATCATCAATCAGCACTTAAATGAATAAATGAAGAAAGATTTGCTTTCATAAATATTTCATTATGTTATAAACTGAAAAATAGAGTGTTGTTGGAAATTTTCCTGAGTGGCAAAGTGATGCAGGGTTTATTATGTTTGTTAAAGTTTTTGAGGCATTATCTTGTGATTGGCTTAAAAAAATGGAGTCATTTTGTCAAAAAGTGTATGTCCTCAATCTGCAAATACTGCATTGGAAATGAAGTGTGAGATAATTTCTTCTTATATTCAATTTAACTAGTATATAAACTATAAAAAACATATTTGAAATGTAAACCTATACGCCTATTCAGTTTATTGGATAATGATCATTTTTAGAATGATTTGATGAAGTAAATGAAGTAGACAAATGATTCCATAAAGAAGAGAAAATATCAATAGATCATTAAAAATCTGTAAGGATATCACAACAATGAACTTTCTATCCTGTAGCTCTTTGATGTCAAACATAATGGAAGGTGAGTTTAATCATTTATTTTTGATTCACTAATATTTTATATAGTAAATTTACATGGTAAATTCTAGTATGCAAAAAGATTTGATTGCTTTGTAAAAAGAAGTTTTGAATAAAATTTACAACTAATCATGATTCAAGACACTCTTATTTTATCATGTGTAAAATAAGGACTGAAAATTTCTTACCTTTCAAAATGTTATGAAGTTATAGATCAGGGTCTTCCAGTCTCTTAAAATTAATTATAAATATTTATACATTTAATTTTATCTACATAAGATAGAGTTATGTCCATTTTATCTCAGAGTGTAATTTTATTGAAGAATTAATTTTGCCAAACAAAAATCAACAGTAAGGTGGTTTTTCAGGACACTTTTTAGTCTGTTAGTTAGACAAAAGCAAGCACTAACTACAGTAGGCCGCTGCACCAGAAGAACTGGTTACACTGAGGAGATATTTCAGGTTGAAATATTTGAAAAGTATTTTCACATAACAAAAGAAAACCTTCT
This sequence comes from Equus caballus, assembly GCF_041296265.1. Classification (NCBI taxonomy): domain Eukaryota; kingdom Metazoa; phylum Chordata; class Mammalia; order Perissodactyla; family Equidae; genus Equus; species Equus caballus. The sequence goes on along the minus strand of NC_091686.1, from coordinate 90,674,207 downwards.
CATATCCATAATGCCACTCCCCTTGGATGACTTTGCTGGTTCAACTCCCGTAGCTGGGGCAGGATTGATTCTTCATTTCCAGATGACAAAGTGCACACTGTGTAATGGAAAGTTGCTAAAAATTGCTGACATTCGGACCTGTTGTGGTGTTTATGATGGTAGTCCAGGTAGTCCAGAATGGACAAGATTAAGAGTGTATTATAACTGCAGATTACATTGTCTTCTTTTTTTTGGATGAGATACTCTTGTCAAGAATGGAGTGGTATGGGTAAAAGTAAGGAATTGATAGCAGTTGTGCAAGTTAAGAGATCTTCACCTAAAATATTTAAATGTTGTATAAAGATACCTGGATTCATTTCTGATCACATACCATTTTGCAAGATTGGATTACTGGGTAAAACTGAAATTTTGATTGCCCTAATTTGATGTTGAATTTTTAAGAGGAGGGTAGAATATTAAAGTCCTGTAATCTGGGGAAGAATAGACTTCTGTTTTAGAACATTCACTCAAACAGTGGTCTAGAGGATAGGCAAAGTCAGACTGAATCCAGAGAACCCAGTTAGGAACTTCTGCGGTAATCAAATAAGAAAGAGGAAAAAGAAAAAGCCATTGGTTATGGATTTGGAGAAGAGGACATTAATGTGAGAAACGCTAAGGAGGGACATCTACAAAATACCTGGATTGTTCAAAGTGTCAAAGTCATGAAATTCAAGGAAAAACTGAGGGTTGTCCCAGACTGAAGGTGGCTAAACAGACATGACAAATAAATGTAACACGTGATCCTAAATAAGCTACTTTTTCTCTAAAGGACCTTGGGGCAATTGGTGAAACTTGAAAGGATCTGAGGACTAGATGGTAGCAATGTATCAATATTAATTTCCTGATTTCTATGGTTGTATTATAGTTGTGTAGAAGAATATCCTTTTGTAGGAAGTGCACACTGAAGTATTAGGAATCTTGGGGAATTAGGTCAGCAACTTAATGTCAAATAATTCAGAAAAAAATTGTACTATACTTAAAATTTTCTTTAAGTTTGAATCATTTAAAATTATTTGTTTTTATAATGGTAACGTAAAATCATATATTAGTTTGATGCAACATATTGTAAAAACAATGTTCCGACTTAAATTAAGAAGCTTATGGTGCAGAAATGCACTTGGAACTAGCCGTAGTACAAACATAATTCATAATTATGTTTTTGCAAAGGCTCTGATAGTCAACCAAATGAAGTTTAAGCTGGGGCGGTTGAAATTTACATGTATTTTCATATTTACAGAATTAGAGTCCTTGAATGACCCTGTGGGTTAGTCTGAGTCTTGGACTCCATCTGAAATTGCACCCTTTCTTGGCTTTTTCCTCTTTTTTTTTCCCTCCTTCCCCTACTCCATAACTGGTTTCTCTGGAGCGAACTTCCGAATAAGGCACTTCCGCCTCAATCCTCAGCTCAGGCACTGCTCTGGGGAGACTCAACCTAAAATAGAAGGCAGTTAGATCTGGGATCAATTTGCAACCTCGAGTACAGCGGGGACTTGGGATAGAATTCTCAGTGTTCTAACTCCGTTTACCTCTCTGTCTCACAAGAATACTCTAAAGATGGGCGGTTAGTGTTGGTAGTTGCCTTACAAAGTGAGGGAGAGGACTGCTGCTTAATAGCCACTGTTTTCTTTCCTCGAGAGGGTAGCCATTCTTCTGCTTCATCTAAGACCCAATGGCATTACAGGAAAAAACAAACAAACAACTAGGGAATGTTAGTGGGGAAAACATCCATTCCCTTGGCTGGTGTTTCCTTCTGTGAGGGAAAGGTCTCCATAAGAACAACTTTTGGTTGTCTGGAAACCATCACTCAGTCATCCCCAGGGGAGGGGGAGAGACTAAACCTCAATAGTGACTTTTGAAGGAGATATTAAGGGTAACTTCCTCTTTTGTTCTTGGGAACAAGCTGTTTGTAGGGAGCATGTCTTCTTCTCTGATTCTCTCATCCATAAATTCTAAAGGGAACCCTGCAAAACCTGCAGCCACCTTCATCTCAAGCCCTCGTTTTCTTTTTGGTTCACTGCTGTTAAGACTATCATCACTCAAAGCCATTCATTCCAAGGACCATATTGTTTCTTTTGCTCCCTTCTTTTAATCAACTTCTTGTCCACTTTGTCTGACATCAGTATGGCGGGACATCACTCACATCTTGCCTAATCCCCATATCTTGGTGAATGCCTTCTCTCTCTTGGTCTGCCAGTACAATAACCTCTCTTGTTTTTTATTTATTTAATTTTATTTTTTTGAGGAAGATTAGCCCTGAGCTAACATCTGCCTCCAACCCTCTTCTTTTTTTGCTGAGGAAGACTGGCCCTGAGCTAACATCCGTGCCCATCTTCCTCCACTTTATATTTGGGACACCTACCACAGCATGGCTTGCAAAGCGGTGCCATGTCCGCACCTGGGATCCAAACCAGCCAACCCTGGGCCGCCAAAGTGGAACGTGCAAACTTAACTGCTGCACCACCGGCCCAGCTCCTGTTTTTTATTTATTTACTCGACAAACACTGAGTACATTCTCAACAGTCCCTCCTTTAATAGTCAGTTGAAGTCAAATGCTTTTTATAATAGTTTGAAATCAATTAACTTTTTTTTCTCATTTTGTGAGTATATTTGTAACTCCAAATTGATATTGACTAGTGGGAAACATAAAAGTAAAATATAAAAGTAAAAGAACAGCCATACCAAATGAAATCAGGTGATATCCTTAGAGGGGAAAAGTTTTATCTAATGATCTGGTACTAACATGAAATATGAAGCTCCGTCGTGTAACCGTGATTCATGATTTTAATTCTGATTTTAAAATCTTTTCAGATAATAAACTCTTGAAGGTCAGCAGTGATATCTCCATGGTTCCTTCTAGAGAGAATCTAACATCACAAATGAGGGCACAATAGCATTCAGTAATGCAGTGTATAGAGAATGACTACAGTCTACATTCTCTTAACACATACTTCCTTTACTGGAGGAAATTCTCTGCTTAGGCCAGAGGAAGCAGTGATTTGGCTGAAGATCTTGCAAGGTTGAGGGCTGGAGCCTGATATGCTTAAGAGGAAGCATACTTGGCTTCTGTCCCTTACATAATCTTAGTCACTTTAAACTCTTTTTAGACTGAGGACTTTAAATCTTATTAATTCCTTCCTTCCTTCTTTCTTTATGAATAAGAGACTGGTCTAGATGTGGTGGAGATACAGAGGAAGGCTCTTATTTCTTTTTTGTTTTTCTGGTTAACTCCTACTTTCCTTTCAGAATTTTGTTCAGTTATCAACTCTCTGGGAAGTCTTCCTGATCTCCCTAATCGGGGCTGGGGTGTCCATAGTGCTTCAGTCGTGTCGTGTTAACTCTGTCGTGGCATTCATCTTACTCTAGTTTACTGTGAGTTTATTACACTGTCTCTCACCCCGGAGTTTAAGTGCCTTGAGGATAAGGATCCTGGCATTATCATTTCCGTCAGTTGTACCAACAAATATTTATCAAACATCTAATATTTACTAGAGTTTGGGTTATCTATTGGCTGTGTAAAACCACCCAAAAGTTGTTGGCTTAAACTGATAATCATTCTATTTACTCACCAGTCTGTAAGCTGGGCTGGGGTTGGCTGTTGGGGTCACTTGTGTAAAATTTAGTGGGTGGGTCAGCTGGAGACTGGACCTAGCTGAAATGCTGAGAGGGCTTAGGGTCTCTTTCTCATCTTTCCAGGAAACTCTCCCTTAGAGTCACTGGGCTTCTCACATGGCAGCTCAGGGATCCCAAGAGTACAAAACTGAATCTGCCAGGCCTTCTTAAAACAAAGGGATGGAATGGGTGCAGTGTCACTTCCATCACCTTTGAATGAATAAAGAGAAGGCTTGCCAAGATTCAGGCAGAGGGGACTAAGGAAGATCATGAATACCGATTAAAAGCTCCATGATCTGTTGTGTGACTTGATCATGTGACTTTCTCTCTCTGAGCCTTCTTGTCTTTATCTGTAAAATTGGGATTTTTTTTATAGTATTTACTGTGAGACTTAAGTGTTGTGAGGTTGATGTGAGACTTAAATGAGATATTACATATAAATCAGTAACATTTTATACATCTATATGAGACATTAGATAAAAAATGAGATATTTAAAAAATCTTAAACAGCGTCTAGATATAGTAAATCCTCAGCAGTTATCATTATTTTACATAGGTCTCTGCTCCATAAAACGTGATATGAAAACTAAAAAGATGTTGGGCCCAGGAAAGCCCTATACATTACTCAAATTATATATATATATATATATATATATATATATAATATGTATATATTTATATGTGCTTATTTACACCAGAAAATAATTTGAAATTATCAACATTTTTTTTGCAGTTGGGAAGAAATACTTAGACAGAGGAGGATGAAGTGATACTGAAGATCAAAGCCAAGTATAAATCTTAAAATAAAACTGAAACATAAATTGATTTGAATTATATAGGGCACAAAATCAGTGTAAAAAGCTATAATTAAGTTTTCCAACAGATATAAAGCATGCTCAGGGCAACGTGAGAGATCTTGTAATGGTCTCTTTTGTTATGAAAGGGCACCAAATGTAAAATCAGATGTCATGGTGCTCTCATTGCTGGGAGGACGGTATCCAATTATCCTCATCCATTACTAGGAGGCTGCAGTAAAGCGTTACGCAGTGACTGCTCAGTAAAACATGACGCAGTGGCTGCTTGCAAACTCCGAAGTGATAGTCCTGTCAGAGAGTCATATCTTACTTACCCTTCCAGCAAGCGCTGAAATATTGAAAGAGATCAGGAGGCGCTAAATCTTTTCAGAAGACTTGAATTAAGCGATGTTGTATTGGAAGGGAAACAATAGGCCCATCAGATACCAGGAACATTTTTTGAGTTACAATGTCTTTTAAAACATGCTACCTACCCTTCCTCATTTTCATGGAATCTGTCTTTTCATAGCTTCTTTGGAATCTTTTCTCTAATGTAGATATTCAGATCTTTCCAAGTTTTTGAAGCCAATCTGCAAGGAAGCAAAGTGGAAATCAGTGTAAAAGTAACCTTTTTTAAGTTATGGTTGAGGACTTAAAGTTAAAACATACGCTCAGGTCTGGAAGCATATGGCCCAATGCTTATTCTTAGGTTACTGGGTTTACACCCTGAATCTCCTCCTCTGTGGTTTTCTGATCCAGGATTTCATAAATTCACTGCCTGACCTCAACTTCCCATTTCCTCAGTTAGCAGAATCTAAGTTTTTCCTAGGCACGTTTTGTTTTAGGCTAGTTGCTCCTCCTAAGCAAATGTACCACTTTAGTAAGTGATACAATGCACCTAGTATTTTTTACCCAAGTACATCTGGCTAACAGTCACTGGTCACCCTTTGAGACATGAGGTGTTTCCTTTATGGTTCAATCTTTTAGTGCCTGATGTGTTACAGACATTGTCTACAATGATGGTCACAATTCTTTGTTCTGAATTCCCTGCTATCCTGTCCCATCAGCTGACTATCTGTGTCAATTTTTAGAACAAATCCATAGAATACTGGTGTCCCTTGCATACTGCTTTTTTTGTGCATGTGAGGAAGATTGGTCCTGAGCTAACAGCTGTTGCCAGTCTTCCTCTTTTTGCTTGAGGAAGACTGGCCCTGAGCTAACATCTGTGCCCATCTTCCTCTATTTTACATGTGGGATGCCTCCACAATGTGTAGGTCCACACCTAGGATCCAAATCAGTGAACCCCAGGGCTGCTGAAGAGGGACGCGTGAGCTTAACCACTACGCCACCAGGCCAGCCCCTTGAGTACTGCTCTTATACTATCTGGATGCCCCATTTTGGAAACAAGACAATTCCCCTTGGTAGCTCTTTCTCTCATCTGTAAAATTGTCTTCATTTCACATCGTGATCTAGTATGGTCAAGTACCAAATAGATCTTATACCTTAGTTCCTCAATTCAAGACATGTGTGATCTCTGTTTTCATATTTAGTGTGCTACTTATTCTGTTGAGTGAAGAGCCATTGTGATAAATCAACAGCTTTGTTTTTGTTTGTCTTTTGATTAAAATATCCCTGTAGATTTCAGCGAGAGGAAATGCCGCGTTTATTGACTAGTTGAACTGAGCAGGATATGTTCTGTGTGAAATATTTGAGTCTTCATAGCAAATTCTTTTTAAAAATGGGATTAGTCAATGAAGCTAATCAGAGCAAAAGAAAACAAGTATGGATAATAGAAACCCAGAGATAATCCACACACTCTGCCTTTGGTAAATGGAATCTGTTTTTTTTTTCTGAGCACTGACCATATCAGAGTGACCAATGTATAATCAAGTAGGCTGATGGAATTTGTTCATCTTATCTTCCCCGTTATTTGATAAAAGGAATAATGAATCGAAAAATCACCAGCAGAAGGGAGGAAGAAAAGAAATGTTCCTAGACAAGTAGGAGTTGACCATTTTCTTGTTTCTACCAGTATCATCCTGAGGCAGTTGACAAAGAGGATAGTAATCTCATTACCCAGACTGGCTCACTAGAAGTGGCTGAGGAATCTGCCCTTTAGCTTGAGGTACAGAAACGTCTTCAGCTGTTGTAACAGGAAAGCCAGACATGATCCTCTAATCCAATGTGTCACCCAGGTGAGTCCTGCCTGTAGACTGATGTCATCTGTGGACTGATGATCTACAAGACAGATCCCTGATCAGATGTGACAGACTGTGTTTCTTGAAAAGGTCAAAGTGGTATTTCCAGTCACATACCTCTTCCAGAACCTGGCCGCTATCCATCAAGACACAGAGTCTATTTTATCCCCCTTTCAGTCTGGGCAGGCTGATGACTAATCTGACCGACAGGGTGCAGTGGAAGTGGTGCTATGTGTCCTATGATACAGCATCAGTCTGGCTCTCTGTCGGTGACATTCACCCTTGGGATGTAGCCCTCACATTGTGAGGGAGCCCAGGAAACACAAAGATGTTCAGCCAACAGCCCCAGATAATGTCTCCTCCTCCCGCCAGCATCCTGTTTTTGAAACTTTGTAATACAATTCCAGCCTCCATTGAGACTGAAGCAGTCTTCAGACATCCCAGAGTAGAGACAACCCATTCCTGCTGTGTTCTGTCCGAATCCCTGACTCATAAAATCTGTGAGCATAATAAATGGTTGTTTTATGCACTGAGTTTTGGGATAAATTTTTTGCAGCCTTAATAACTGGAACCACAGGTATCAGCTGGCTGCTTCTTAAAGTAGCCTCATTAGTCTCAGCATATGTCCCTCTATTATATGTAATGCGAATGTAGAAATGAAACAAACAAAACCAAACCATAATCTCTCTTCTCTCCTCCAACTGTAAAGCCAGATAGACTTTCAAAAGTTCAGTTAAGGCTTCCATGTTTTGTGTCACAACTGGAAAGTTCTTACCCATTCTGAAATTGATAGTTAGTTTTATAAAGCCCCCAAATTTCTGCAAGGCAAATTCAAAAGATCAATTATTAACTGAAGGTAAAAATATATGCAACTCATTTCACATAAGCTTAATTTCCTTGACTTATAGTGTTCCTACAAATTGATAAGAAACAGCAACAACACAATAGAAAAATCGACAACAAATGTGTCCAGAAAACTCATAGAAAGGAAATAGAACGATTCTTAAATATGAAAAGAGACCTAGTCTCACTTATAACAAAAGAAATGAAATTAAAGAAACTAAACTGAGATACTGGGATTTTTTTTTCCCAAGTCAGATTAGCCAAGATCAAAAGTTTGGTAACATGTTGGTAAGTGTGAGGAAATAGACATTCTTATACTTTGCAGGGCAGTCCAGATGAGAAGAATTTCACATACACATGCACACATACATATATGATGTATGTATAAAAGTATTCACTGTAGCATTGTTTGTAAAGGCAAAAGATTGAGGACAAGCAAAATATTCTTCAATCAGGGTTTGGTTATATAAATTATGGTATATCCCTACAGTGGAATGGTATGTATCCAGATTTAAAAGCAAATGAGGAAGTTCTTTATGTACTGATCAAATGACACACAAAATATCAGAATTAAGTGAAAAAGCAAACTGCAAAACCTTGTTTTGGGTTTTATAATACCTGTGTAAAATTTTTAAAAAATCCTCTCTATGTGCATATACATATATACATACATGCATACGTACTTATTTATATCCTCATGGATTATCCCTGGAGGGATATACAACAACGGCTTACATTGGTTGCCTCTGGAGAGGGGAACTGAATAACTGGGAGAAAAGGTGAAAAAGAAAATATTCACCGTTTACCTTTCTGTATCTTTTGTAATATAGGAGTACATAATCCATTTTAAAATAAATAAAATATCTAAAAAACAATAATTTGGATCCAATTACATTACAATAAATTTCTTTATGTATTTGTATCTTTCACCAGTCTAGAAGCATCTAAGATTTACTCCTTTTATATCTCAGTGCCTGCCAATATCAGGGCTTAGCACAGAGCAGGCATTCACGCATTCATGGAAGGAATGCACGGTGGCTTCTGGTAAGCAGGATGACATAGCCACAATCTGCTGTCTTACAGGGATGTGGGGACTTGAAGGTGAAATTCCACATGGCAGCCTTTGAGAAGGCTTTTGGAAAGATCTGCTATTTAAACAGGTCCTCCATGCAAAGAAAGAAAAGATACATAGGATATGGGATGGGGTAGGAGGACATTACAGGCACAAGCGTAAAGGATGTCTTCTGGAAAATTTGGGTAGACTGACGTGACCGAAGCAGGCTTGCTAAAAGGAGAGAGAGTATGCAGTTGAGAGAAAAGGTTAAGGATGATCTCTGTTTTGTGAGCCTGAAGAGGGAACACCAGTTGTTTATCTAGTTAGTGCAAAGGCCCTAGCAGTCAAAACAAAGCTTGCTGCATTTTAAATGATTGATGACTAATTGAATCAGGTGGTTGCTTGCCACCATAATTCTTTATCACTTCACTAACCAAGCCGCCGTATGTGGTTTGCATGACAGATACTAGCTGCTTGGAATAGGGAAATGTAATTCAAAGAAACAATTTTTTAATGCTATAGTACAGATTTAAAAGCCATTCTGTCAGCCTCTGAAGTTGAAAAAAAGATATATGCCTCTGATGTTTCTAAATAGATGAAATGTTTATATTTACATTTTCAAAACCCAGCTCTTTCTATACACACAAATTAGATTTATAGTATTCATAGCTGATGCTTATATAGTGAAGACAATCCCCTACCTTGCAATTGTCACCCTAAAGTTCATTTGTGAGTTTGCTATTTTCCCAAAGAAATAATGTTGTAAATGATACTCAGATTATCAGGTCAGTTCGCAAAGTTAATTTAAGCGTCATGTTCCTGAAGTTTTATATGGAGACTGTTCCTTTAAGTCTATATCACTATTATGCACCACTCTCTGTGTGTGCTGAGAAAAGACATTGTAATAACAGCAACTTATTTCCTCCTGTATTGCAATAGAGAGAGAGAGAAAAGGACCAGCTTCTCAGCACGAGCAAGTTCTTAATCTTCTGTTGTTTCTACCTCTCTACTTGCACTGTGATCTTTCTACTCTAGGGACATCATTATCCAGGTGTTCGCAGATGAATAACAAAGGACACTGCACCTGGGCTTTGACACCAGAAAGTCTTGTGTACAAATCTAACCTTTGTCACAGATGGGCTATGTCTCTGGATAAGTTAGTCAACTTCTTTCTACCTCACGTGCTTCATCTGTAAAATGGGGATGAATCTGCCTCTTTTCCTGGTCTTTACGAGTATGAAATGCCATAAGATACAGTAAAGGATAATGTTAAGATGTGGGTGCCCTAGCCATGCTGCTTGGGTTCAGATATTTGATCTATCTGTTTCTGCATGGTTGACCTTGGGCTAGTAAGCGGGTGGATCCCAAACTGTGCTGCATATTAGAATCACCTGGGAAGATTAAAAAATTCCTGCTGCATTACCCACCCCCCTATCAGTTAAATAAAAGGTTCTTGGGTTAAGACTCAGATATCAGTATTTTTAACCCCACTTCCCCCAGGTGATTCCAATGTGCAGCCAAATTTTGGCTTCTGTTCATCATCTGCACAATGGGGGAACTTACAGTTTCTACCTCTCAGTGGAGTTAGGAAATTGAAAGAAGTCATCCAGGTAAAACATTTAGCAGAGGGCACTTGTTAAGCACCGGATATAGTTTTACTCTTATTGTACAAAGTAACTTTGATAGTGAAATTGTTCAACACATTTGTGCTTTTTAGAAAATGGAATGATTGTCTACTGTTCCAGTTCTCTCTTGCACGTTGTTTGTATTTTCTATGTCCTGGATCATCTGTTACAATATTCCTGTATAATAATATTGTAGTATGTAGGAAAAGAATGAACACCTGGGCTCCAAAACTGGATCTGTTTCTAAAAGGAGTTGTGATGTTGGGCAAAGTATTAAATCTGTCTGCCAGTTCTTCCTGTATGTCTCATAGAATCTAGCTCACTAAACACATGAAAGGAAAGAAAGGCATTGCCAGGCTCAGGGACCCAGGATGAATATATATCCAGGACCTTGTGTCCCTCCTGCCTTTCCAGGCAATGATTGCTGTTGTTCTCTGGAGGAAGTTTAAGGAGAAGACAGGAAAATGTATTTTTGTCATAGCGACTCAAACTGACTAAGACAGAGATTGGTGCTGAGAAATGGGGTGCTGCTATTACATACACCTAAAAATGTGGAAGCAGATTTAGAACTGGGTAATGGGTAGAGAATGGAAGAGTTTTGAGGCGTGTGCTGGAAGTCAAAACTGTTGTGAAGGATCTTATAAGGACAATTCTGGTGAGTCAGAAAGGAAAGAGGAGAGCTGTAGAGAAAGCTTCTGTCTTCTTAAAGAATACCTAAGTAATCACTAACAGAACGTTGATAGAAATATGGATGCTGACGTCTCAGTCAGAAATAAGGATCATGCTATTGGAAACTGGAAGAAAGGTGATCTTTCTTATAAGGTGACAAGAACTTGACTGAATTGTGCTCATGTCCTAGTGTTCTGTGGAAACTAGAACTTGCAAGCAATGAAACTAGATTATTTAGCCAAGGAGATTTCTAACCAAAGTTTTGAGGAAGTGGCTTGGTTCTTACCAACTGCTTATAGAGAAATGAATTGAAGAAGGAATTGTTCAGCAAAAAGGAACCAGAATTTAAGGATTTGGAAAATTCTCAGCCTATTCATATTGCAAAAAATGAGAAATCCTGTTTGGAAGAGAACACTAATGGTATGGCCAAGAGACCATTTGATAAGGAAATTAGAATGGATATAAGTCATGAATCTAATCAGCCATGTCATAGAAGCCAGGAGCTATTCTTCAAGACAGGGGAAGAATGACTCCAAAGGTGATTCAGAGATCATTGGGGCCAACTCCTCAGTTTCGAAAGGTGCAGCGGGGGGATGGGGTGGGGACCCACCATCTTGTTTTCAACAGTCCAGATGGTCTTTGTCCAAAGATGTGGGAGAAAGTCTTTCCAGAGCCCTGGGGGTGTGACCTCTGCCTAGCAGAGCTGTGTGGACAGGACCACTGCCCCAGCGGGGTAAATGTTGGGACCATTGACTCAGCGGGCCTGGAGGGCAGAGCACGGAGCCAAAAGGATTATTCTTGAACTTTAAGATCTCACGGAGTTTGCCTTCTAGGTTTTGGACTTGCTTGGGACCCATCACTCCTTCTTATTTCCTATTTTTTCCTTGCAGAATGGAAATGTCTATCCTATGTCTGTCTTGTCATTACATTTTGGAGAAATACAAGTGTTTGTTTTCACTGGTTCACAGCTGGAGAGGGATTTTGCCTCAGAGTGAATTGTCCTTCCAGTCTCACTCATATCTGATTTAGATGAGATTTTGGACTTTAGACTTGGTGCTGGGATGAGTTAAGAATTTTGGAGTTGTTGGGATGGAATGAATATATTTTGCATGTGATAAGGACATGAGTTTTGGGGTGCCAGAGTTGGGATGCTCTGGCCCCCAAATTCATATGTTGAAATTGTAACACCCAAGGGGATGATATTAGGAGGCAGGGCTTAGGTCATGATAGTGTAGCTGTCAAGAAAGGGCTTAGAGGGGCCAGCCCGGTGGCGCAGCAGTTAAGTTTGCATGCTTTGCTTCAGCAGCCAGGGGATTGCTGGTTCGGATGCCGGGTGCAGACCTATGCACCACTTATTGAGCCACGGTGTGGCAAGCGTCCCACATATGAAGTAGAGGAAGATGGGCACGGATGTTAGCTCAGGGCCAGTCTTCCTCAGCAAAAAGAGGATGATTGGTAGCAGATATTAGCTCAGGGCTAATCTTCCTCACAAAACAAACAAAAAAACAACAACAACAAAAAAGAAAGGGCTTAGAGCCCTTATGAGACGAGACATGAGAACTTGCTTTCTCTCTCTCTCTCATCCATGTGAGGACACAGGGAGAAAATGACAGGCCTTCACCAGACACTGAATCTGCTGGCACTTTGATCTATAAATTTTCAACCTTCAGAACAGTGACAAATACATTTCTGTTGTTTATGAGCCACCCAGTTTTACGGTACTTTGTTGTAGCTGCCGGAGCTGACTAAGACAATCTTTAACCTCTTTCCTAATTATCCTTAATCAGACACCTCCCCTGCTTTTTCATATCTACTCTACTATAATATATCTCTACTAATGAGAAATCACTGAGATGGCCTGCCTAAGAGCATTTTGCCTTATGGCAAACTTGAAATAAAACTTTGACATGTATTCATAAACCATTTGTCTGAGAAGTTGCTTTAACATATTCCTTATCACTCTGTAACCAGGTGGTTCGACCAGCGGCCAACTTTTCCAGTTTCTCAAGACTGACAGCAGAGTCAGAGATGCAGTGTGGTTATTGGGCCAGCCTCTCATCAGCATTTAATCTAGGAGAGGTTTAATGGGGTTTTCCACGTCATGTGCTTTCCAGTTAATTAACTTTGTTGAAGCCCTGATTTATTAGACAGACATTACTGAGAATTAAATGTTTTCTTCTCAGGCTTTGGCGGCAGGAGAAGTACTGAGACTTCTGCCACAAAAGCCCTCAGTTATTAATAATTACAAAAGTCACAATCATCCCTTTGTGAATATTTCCCCTGACACGTTCATTTAGAATCTCAGCACAAGCAAAAGGTGAGGAAATTAACAGTGCAGACTGAGCGAGAACAGGAAGGCAGAAGCTCAAAGGTGTTGACTGGGCGGCAGACATTCTGGAAAACTAATTGTTTTGCCTCCTCACCCCGTTATTATTTCCTTCCCTCCTCATTCAACAAATATTTGTTTAAGAAATACGATATGCTTGGCAATGGGCTAGGCACTGTAACGCAGCAATAGCTAAAGTGGATCTGGTTCTTGTCTTCATGTAGCATTCTGCCTGGGGGGGAAGATACACTTAATAAGTAATTATAATTACAGAAGGAGCATATAATTGAAGCAGCTCAACCTACACTGGGGATTCAGCTCAGGTCTGCCTAAGAAAGTGATTCGCAAGCAGAGACATGATGATTGAGCGGGAGATAAGTGGGTAACATATAAGGAGTGAAGCATTCTGGCCATACAAAAGGCTCAGACAGGCAGCCCTCAAATGTCACAGTCCAGAGGTGGGAAAGGAAATTATAGAGCTGTAGAGCAGCAAAGAAGCACCTATCTTTCTTATTTTTGATCTCAAAAAGATGTGGTCACCCAGCTATAGATTCTCTGCACATGACCTGCTTTGAAACTCTGAGCTAAAGAGTAGGTGTCTGATAGCCCACCGATAATTTTATTCCTTTTGATCAAGAAGCTGTTTCCTGAAACAGTATTAAAATACATTGCCTTTGGACAGAAATATCCCAGGCTATAATTTGCTACACTGGAAAGAGAAAATTATGTTTAAAACTGCAGATGCAAGGGTTGAAAAAGAGGGATAGCTCAGGAGGCACCGAATGAATGGCTGCATCCAAGGGTTACACTGTATGGGACTTGGTGAAGTAAGAATGACTAAAATTTCTGTTTGTTCTTATTTTGAGAAATGTTTGAAGATATAGGAAATACATAGAATATTGAAATAAATGTCACCTACCACCATTCAGAATTGATAATCATCAATATATTGTCATATGTGACTTTTTAAAAATTAAAGAAATTAGATATTACAAAGTGGGAGCTGGATATGAACTTTGTTTCTAAGAAAGTACAGCAAGCTAAGGATCAAAGAGTTAAGGCTGAGCAAATTAAGTTGGAAAGTGGAGTTTCTGGCCCTGGGAAGACCAAATGTCAATGTGAGGTAAAGAAGCAAAGGGGAATGCTTACAGAAGGTGAAGTGGATACTAATGAGCTGGCTTGGGGGTCAGAAACTCAAACGCTTTCGGAAGCCAGAAAGGTTAAGTAGGTAAGTGAAGCTGGCCTAATGTAAGTTGATATGGAGGGTGCGAGTGATGGAAAACCTCAGATTACATGGCCCTCCTAGAGGAGAAGAAGGAGGAAGAGGAGGAAGAGAAAGAGCAGGCTGATGAGAAAGAAGAGCAAAATAGGCTGATGCAGAGTTTGGTCCTTGATGTCCTCTTTGAAATCTCTGATCAAGACAGAATGGAACAGAGAGAGAGAAGGTGGGAGCAAGAGAAGCTGCCAGGAAGGGTACTACTGACATTTATGGTCCATTCGTAGCAAGGCTGAGTCCCTTTTTAGCCTTCTCTGAACTTAAAGTCTAGAAACTGTGAGAAAAACCTGTGCTGTCGTCAGGCAGTGGTATCTTGGTGGGTGTGATTCTTCTAGATTACTCACCAGCCCTACTTCAGTAGGCTGAGAAGTGGGCCTTCCAGGAATGGGCCAACAGCACCAATAAACCTTGAAAGTCAAGAAAGAGGTTCAGAGTCCAGAGTAACCAAAAAAAGGGAAAGTTGAACAGTTTCTCATTGATAGGATTCAGGACAACCCACAGCATCCGTCTACTGGGTACCTGGGAAGTGCACCAGGAGACAGGAAGAGGAGACAGAGGAAGGAGAGAAGAGAGAGTGAGCTAATACAAAGGTGAAAAGGATCCCAAGGAAAAGTTCTTCTCTTTAATGTCACCTAAAATATGGGACTTCACCAAAAAGATCATCGACATTTTGTCAAAATGCCTTGGCTGGTATTCCAGGCTCTGTTGCTACCTAGATGTGTGTTCTTGGGCTAGTTGTTTAAACTCTCTGAGCCTCAGTTTTATTATGTTTAAAATGGCATAATAAGCATCTCATGGATTTACTGTGAAAATTCATTATGATAATGTATGTGAAACAGCTCTGTAAACTCTAAACTGCTATAAAACGATACAGCATCCCTATATTGTACCATGTATAAACATCATCTCAGCATATATATTCTTGGGGACTGAGCACATAACCTGCCCAGAGAGAGAAAAGAAACTGATTTTTGTTAGCATTTCCTGGTCGACCACTTTCTAGGCATATAAACAGCAAACACTTTCAATGTTGTCTTTCCAAGGGCATCTTTCATAACCATAGCAAAAAAATATGTGTGCAATCACCATAAAGCCATACATTCAGATCCTCTGTGGTTTACAATTTGAAAATTGCATGTTAGGGATTAATGAGGACTCTGCTAGGGGCCTGTGTTGATCATAAATTTTTCTTCAACATTTGCAATTAAATTAATTCCCAGAAGAACTCAAATATTTAGTATAAAAAATTACCCATGCTGTTAGAATAGCATTCGAACTGAAGTATGGCAGTTGTAATTTTTTTCCCCCTAAAATTAAATTGTCTGCCTGTTCCATCATCTGGGTGCTTCTGCATTATGCTTCACTTTAATCATAATCATTTGTGCCAGCCGAAAATATCTTTTTCTTCGCCTGTCAGGGAGCCTAAATTTCTACAATTAAGGATTGATTCCTCAGGAATCTTCAGTTAGAATGTAAATTTTTTTGCAAATGAAGGAGAGCAATATATCAGAGTGTTATAAATTGTTAAAACATTGGTATGAATTTGTTCATCATCACATTAAATTATTTGGCAATTGACTATGAATAATAGGGTCAATAGCTGGATCATATTGCCCTCTTGTCCATCCTACTCCCTAAATATCTTTCAAATCTCCCTGAAGTTTTCCATTCTCATTGCTCATATGTTCTTTCTCCTGAACACTATCCCTCTAACTAGGCTCCTAGTCTGGAGTCCAGTGTTTTCAAACTTCGGCATGGTTAAGAATTATCTTGAGGTGTTTGTTAAAATGTGCAGAATCTCAGATTCCACCTCCAGAAATTCTGATTCCTTGAGTATGGGGCTGGGGGCTGGGAATTTGCACGGTAACAAGGTTCCCAGGTGATTCTGATGCTGGTGGTTCATGGATCATATCCTGAGAAACACTTTCCTTGATTACCTTATCTAAAGTAGCATGAAAGGACTTTCACAATCTCACTCCAAAATACCTCATAGCATCATTTAGGACTATGATTCCCAATATACTCTCTTCTTTGGCTGTATTATTCTTCAAAAGGTCCCAGTTTTTATTCCACATGTCCATGTTTCTACTCATGCTATTTTCTTGCCTGTAATGCCCTTCCTCCTTTTTTGCTTCCTCCAAACCCCTGCTTGAATTCCTATTCTTCTAAATTTTACACAAAATCTACTTTCTCTGTGAAGTCTGCCCTATTTTTTTTAGGGAGAAAGAGAGTTATTTGTTCATTTGTTCCTCCCACCTCACTCTTTCCATGCCATTATTAAGGCATTTTCTATATTATTCTGTGTCTCTCATCTTTGTATCCCAAGGGTTTAGGACAGTGTTTCTCATGTGATAAATATTTAATAAATGATCCTTAAAGGTGAATTTATAAAATGTACTTTTTTCCAGAATGGAGAATAATGCTAGGAAAACTCAGATAACTGGAGTTCTCAGATATCAACCCTCATCACAAGTTTTAGCTCTAGTGGATGCAGAAAGAGAGAGGAAAGGAGAGGGCCCTAGAGTGCCCCAAGGCTGCTGGACAAATATTTTTCTTTTTCCCTGTTTAGTCCAGTGCCTGAAGTTTTCAACATTAAATATTTTTTTCTAACTGGTTGTAAAGATGTTTCATCAATAAGTGCAATAATGGGGGTTTTGTTCTTTTATTTGACTAGTTAAGGGCTAAGAAAGATAAACTTTGAGGGGAGAAGGGAAGGTTGTCCCTCAGGATTTATTAGGGCACTGAAATGGCATATCCAGTGCAATCTATGTGCTATGGTGAGAGGACTAGGTCTTAACAGTGTCAGCAGATCTCCAGTAGAGACTTTATCATGTAACATGCATTATAGTCCATTCATCCATCCACTTATTAATAGTTTCCATTCTTTATCTGCTTGTCTATCAGGCTAAGAGAGTAATCAACAAAAGAAGGTGAAAAATATATCAGAACACAGATACACTCAAGAAGTAGAGGCACTGAGTACCTCTGATGGTGGAGTACAAAGAGTTTGTGTAACAAAGTTTTACAACTAAGTTTCTACCGAGACAGGATATACGTTAAATGTGAGATTTCATAGTGAGGTCCCAGATCACCAAGGGTATTATATACAAGAGAAATGGGGAGAAACTTGCTCCACATCTCCTGATCTCAACACCTACTTTTAGAATACACAATTGTTCAGAGAGTGGAGAATAAAAGTTTTATCAACCAGTTTCCCTGGAGAGAGTTTTCACATCCTGTTATTCTCTTTCTTTCCTTGAAGCCTCGTGAAGAGGGTTTCCTTGGACCACTTAGGAACAATAAAGTGTATTCCCTATATCAGGGGAGCAAAAATGGTTGATGCCTGATTCATGCTTGAGGAAGGTAAAAATGACCCAAGGCAGCAGAACCAAGATTATTGCCCACTTCATATATCAGAACACAGATACACTCAAGAAGTAGAGGCACTACTTTGTTAGGGTAAAGTGAGAGAGCTTTTGGGGGCTAATTCTCACTTGAGAGATCTTCTGCTTACCTGCAAGTGGATCTCACGAGTAATGTCTCTGTGGGGTAAAACTTCTGGGAACTCAGTTTGAGGAGAGATGACTACTGTCATCTAGAGAAAAACATGCATTTCTCATATCAATGGAGGCTCCCAATGCGTGGGAATTTCCCAGGATCCCACAAAGATGCCCAGGAGAAGGTGACTCCTAAACACCTGTTATCTAGAGCACTCTAATCCAGACAATAATGGCATCCCTTTCTGGAAATGTGCCTTTTCTCCAATATTTAACATGAAAGGAGAGAAATTTATGTAAGGAAGCTACAGAGAAAACGAATGGGTAATGATGGATAAAAGAAAAACTGACTACATAGCCATTCCTAGACTAGAAGTTTTTGTTTGCTGAAGATCCCAGGCTGGAGGAGATGAGAAGATTTACTGCTACATTAAATGTGGGGCTTGAAGGCTGATTAGGATTACAAACGCTAATTACAAACGGAGTCTGTGATTGTGAATTAAAGGGGACCGTGAGCCTGTAAGGAATCCCAGTGTGTAGGTCAACTGGAAGCTGTCATCTCAGTAAAAGGGAGCGTCATTGAGTAAAATTTAGAGTGGCAGTATGAGATCGAGTGAGTACATACATTAATAGATAAGTAAAGAAACAAAAAAACAAGTAGATGCCTTATGATTCGATTCTGTCATGGGTCTTTCTTGTGAAACATCAACATATACGAGCAGTTAGATGCTCAGATGTCTGTCCATGGAGAGTATTCCTCCTCATTCTGACTGAGATGGGAATTTTACTCTCTGAAGAGTAAAACCTGATTGTTTCCGGGTTCCAGGTCCCAAGCAGAGTAGAAAGCAGGAGTGAGTTGCCATAGCGAACCCAGCAGGATAATGTGAAAGTCTGAAAACTGAATGGCAAGGACCTTCTCCCCTTTCTCCACTTAGTTCAGAGAATCTGGCATCAGTCCAGGGATGACATTGGGAGATTTCTCTCTGGAGAAAATGAGCAGGACAAGAGAAAAGACCAAGGTACAGATAATAGTACTGTGGCACGATTCTTAACGAAGCCCAGCACTTCGTGCTCTCGTCTCCCTCTCCATGCACACAGAACTTCCAGTGAGCTTTTTCATGCTGTGCTCTTAAATAAGCAGAGAAATCCAAGGATCATCCAAGAAAGTCTCTATTGTAAAAGACAGAGACTAAAGTGAATTAGGAGGACATAAAGACAATGCAGGGAAAAACAGAGAAAAGTGAAAGAAAAAAACATAGTAACTACCATCATAAAAATGAAAGAAGATATCGTAAAGCTGAAACCAGAAAAGGAGATTATAAGAAAGAATCAGGGAACAAAAGAAATATCTTGGAAGTTTAAAAGTCATTAGGATTTTAGAAATGAGAATTTAATAGAGGGCTTAGTAAATAAAGTTGAGAAAATCACCCTGGAAGAAAAACAAAAAAAGGAAAAGGAAAAGAACAGAGAAAGGAGTTCCAAAAGCAAAGTAAGAGAAGTTCCAGAAGGAAGGAAGAGATGAAATGAAAGGGAGAAAACTATCAGAGAACTAGTTCAGGAAAATTTCTCAAGACTGAAGATACGAAAATTCAAACTGCAAAGGTCCACTGATTGCCGAGCAAGGTGGGAACCAAACACATCAAATAATATAACTGGAAAATTGTAGAGCATGTTGCAGAAAGAGAAAAATTTTAAAGCTCTCCAAAAGAAAAAAATAGATATTAAACTTTTTTTCCCCCCTCAGGAAGCAATGGGAGTGTATATTCCTGTAAAATAGAGGAGAAAACTAAGACAGGGAAAGAAATAGGAGAGAGGTGGGAGAATTCCCAGGATGGTAGTGAGCAGACGCCCCAGCAGTCACCCTCAACACGCGGCCCGTCTCTCCCCACTCTGGCAACAGAATCTTGACTGAAATAGTCAAAAATGTCTACTTAGTCCTACGATGTATCTAAAAATATCTAGAGGATAAGTTTTCATTGGAATTTTACAAAAATTCTCCAAAAGATCACAAATTTTATTCTACTCAATGAGAACTCTATGGTTCACTATGTAATTAAACATAATTGTATACAAATGTGAAAACATAATGTATTCTTAGTCAAGAATAGGTTTTCCTTTCCCGTGATACTTTATTTTTTCATGTTCTTTCTGTTCTGAGAACCGTATAGATGATCTCTTTGGTAATCAATTCTGCCATGGTATTCTCTGCTTCCTTAGGGCGGTGAGTTACTTACATTCTGCTCTCTCAGATGTTAAGTTCAATTACCTTATAGGGGACCTCAGTTTACAATGACTCTCCTATTAAATTAAAAAAAAGAGAGAGACAGGGATATCCTGGAACTTTCTATATTTATTGCCCACCTCCCACATCCTATAGTGGCATTGGCCCCATTTTGTATCTGCTTTTCTCTAGGATACCCTTACTTTAACCTATGGCATGGCTGAGCCATTACTTCTTTCTCCTTAGGCTTCCCTAAGGCTTAATACCTGGAGGAAGGTAAGGTTGTGCCACCTACAAATATTCATATTCTATAATGCGTTTTTCTGTTAAATTATAGAAACAAAACATAAAATTTGTTTAGTAGCTAGTATCTATATAAAGTTTTCCATTCAGTAGTTAATAAGCACTTACCAAGGTATCTAACACTGTTATAAAAACTGTTATAAAAACTGTCTATATATGATAGATTTAAAAAGATGTGAAAGATAGTTCTTGACCTCAGTGAATTCCTTTGGGAGACCAAACATACAAACATGAAACAGAATATAAGATATTGTTTGATTAAGTATCTAAATGTGTGGTACAGACCCTGGATGCTTTCGGAAGCGACAGACAAATGTCTGTTTCTACAAAAGAATAATGGCTGTGCCCCTATTACAAAATGATATTGATTCTAGCTGGCAATAAAGCTCACAGATTGGGAGTCAGCCAGCAGTTGAACTCATGCAGAGAACCATATGTCAAAACTAGACCTTTTGTGAATAATGCAGTCTGTCCGCAGTAAAGCTTTTGTCACAGACAAATATTTTAAAGATAATCCCATCCCAGGGTTCAAAAGTCATCTTAATTCTTAGTGGATATGAGCAAAAGAGTAGACAAAAATGAATTTCGAGTGTCCAACAATATTGCTTCAGCAATCTGCCATACAAAATATGGTTGGAAACTCCAAGTTTCCAAGAAATAAACTAAGATGACAAATCTTTCTATATAATGGGATTGCTTCATTTTTTTTTTTTTCAGAATTGTGTGTCCTCGTGTGAAGAATGATCCTTAGAATAATAAGGTGATCTTGTTTTTCTTCAGGGGCCCCTGCTAAATGTCAGCGTATGCCTAGGGTATAAAATATAAAGAAGAGGATGAATTTATTCTCTGAGATGGAAAAATTCATTATAAAAGACTTGCGGCTTTAAAAATATACCTGAAAGATATTTGAATAGCTTTAACCTTTAACAGCCATTAAGACTTTTGTCTGCCTTCAGTAGAAATATTGTAGATTTTCATTCATGTTAAAGATAAACGTAGACATTTAACTAACACTGCCTAAAACTAACTTTGGTTTCAGCACTCCACTTGAACAAGGTAAATTGTACAACTATTGAGTTTTCTAAATTCTCCAAAGCAGACTTTAGAGTATTCTTATTACAAACTCATGCATCTCACCCATGACAAATAGGTTATATTAGATGCTTCTGGCTCTTGTTGGGCTGCCTAATGACTCTTCTTACCTACTGTCTTTAGCCTGCTGCTCCCTGAACTAGGAAGAAGGGTAAGAGAAAAATGTCTAATATCAGGAAATACTTAACAAATACCAAGTTGCATAGAAGTAGCAAGTCCCAATTTTCCTTCTGTTTCTTTCCACAGAGATTTCTTGAAACACTTCTTAAAGTGGAAGTAAAAATCTCAATTTTTTTCTTACACTATTTTTGTGAGACCCAAATATGAACCATAAGAATCTGGCATTTTTGAAGTCAAATTTCAGCCCAGCCTACAAAGTGACTTGAATATGGTTTAAATACCATTCACCTTAAGCATGTGGACCAGCTGGTATAAATTCAGATGACCTCAGAGACCTTCTTGGAGGCAGTATAACAATCAGATTCAAAAAGTGTTTTAAGACAGCAACACCATATCCTCACTTTCCATTTCACATCTTTGATTTTCATATATTTAAAATCAATCTTGTTTCAAAAATTCCCAATGACATATTTAATTATTTAAAAGAACGTGAAGATGTAGGCTATAACATGGAAGTAGATTCTGGGAAACAATGACTAAAATGTAAAGAAGTTAATTCTCTTTTGAATTTCTTTGGTTTGTAGTTAAGACCACATTCCAATATCTTTATGGGAATAGGATCAAGTGCAATTCTGAAAGGGAGGGTACTTGAATATAAATGAATTGCTTGGGAGCCCTGTTTGATTTTTCTTGATCTGCACAATCAATGCAACAACATCATCCAACTCAAGAGTGTTTCCTACTGTGCAGAGCTCGTGTGAGGCACTCTCAAAGCATATGGGCAAGAGGTGCAATGTCCAGAGTGGAGCAGTGACCCAGATAGCTACAGGCTTCTGAGAGCTCAAAACAAATCTATCAGCAGATACGGGGCTCATGGAAATGGTTTAAAAAACACTTTGAGAAAGTCACAAGCTGTTCGCTGAAAAAGCCCTAAGCACAGTTTGATTTCTGCCAGCATTTATGGAAAGTGACAAATGAGAGTCTTAAATGGAGAAGTGCCTGAATACATGCTGTTCAGTTAGAAAAAAATGGATTCTTTATATAAAATAGTTAGATAGAACTTTTTCACTCGTCCCATTGCACAGCTTTGTAAATTTTGCTTCCTATCTAAAGAAGCTGCCTTTAATAATGACAGCAAATGAAGAGATGTGATGTTTTCCACCTTACATTCTACACTGATGAGCCTGTTTAAGAGGGAAGAGGAAGAGCTTCATTTTCAATGTGCAACTGAGAGTTATTAATATGTAAATCAAATGTTTAGGGTAAGATTGATGGATTAAAGTCATGTTGGGATGTTTCCATGTACATCTTATGACGCTTCTTAATGAGTCTATAAAATATCAGTCCTTATAATTTCCCGTATAGTCAAACCTGTCACATAATTACTTATTTCTGAAAAATGCCTCTCCTAGAACCCTCCAACTTCTTGCTCACTCCGAAATGTTTTTACTCTGAAGAGTTCTTTCCTGGGGGCTTCCCTCTAATTTTCTGCTTTGAAAAGTCTTCCCTATTTTGGTTTACTTACCTCAGTTTTGCTGGAGACTGTCCTCTAGAAACTTCCTAAGAAAATGCATATGGGCAGTACTTTTTTAGACACTTTGAAAATTTGAAAATGCCGTAAATTTACCCACAAATTTGATTAATGATCTAGGTTTGTATAAAACTTTAGATGGATGGGGCCGGCCCCGTGGCCAAGTGGTTAAGTTTGCACGCTCCTCTTTGCCAGCCCAGAGTTTCACCAGTTCGGATCCTGGGTGCAGACATGGCACCGCTCATCAGGCCATGCTGAGGCAGCGTCCCACATACCACAGCTAGAAGGACCCACAACTAAAAAAATATACAACTATATACTGGGGAGATTTGGGGAGAAAAAAAAAAAGAAGATTGGCAGCAGTTGTTAGCTCAGGTGCCAATCTTTAAAAGAGAAAAAAAAAAAAACTTCAGATGGAAAATTATTTTCCTTCACTATTGAAGGAAACATTGCTCCTTTGTTCTCCTGCTTCAGAAGTTGCTTTTGAGAAGTTTCACGCAATTCTGGTATGTGATCTGTTTATTTTTTCTCGAAAATTTTAAGAGATTTTCTTTATCCTTAGTGTTCTGAAATTTCCTGATCATGTGCCTCAGTGGGAAACTTTTCCCTTCATGGGGTTGCATTCTGGAAAGTCATGTCCATCTAGATTGGAGAAATGGCCTTAATTTCTTCCCCACCAGTATTCTCTCTTCTCTCTTTCTGAAACGGAGTTATTGAACCTCCTAAATTGCACCTCTAATTATCTGATCTTTTCTCTTCTATTTTATATGTAAATAAACGTCAAAAAAGAAATTGCTAGCTTTTCCCAACCTTTTCTGTCTATTCTATTGAAATTCCTGTTTTTGATATCTTTTTTTTATTTCTAGGAGATATTTTTGTTCTTTGAATATTCTTTGTTTTTTAATGTGATTTTGCTCTTTTTTTCAAGAATATGATATACTTCCTTACCTCTCCCATATTATATGTAAATTATATGTATATACGTTTAACGTTCCATTTTAACCTACTGCCAGGAGCCCTGTTACCAACACCTATACAGCCGTCTGACAGGGTCCGGGCGAGAAGGGCTGAGGGGCACAGGGACGCGCCTCGGTGAAGAATGGCCGGCCGACACCCCTGATATTTTCTGAAATGTATGCATGCTTTCTATCAAGGTTATGACTATACTTGTTTCTGCTTTATATAGTTTAACTTAGCTTTTCAGCCCGATGCCTTACTAGTAAAATGATATTTTCTCTGGGCAGTGTGCTCAAGGGACAAATAGTCCTACCCCCAGAAAGACAAAGGAATGCTTTCACCCGCTAAGGGGCACGGGAATGTAAAGATTTTTAACTGCCCGCTGAGAACGCACGGAGCATATGGCCTTGCTGGTCGGAGCTTTCCCACCAACCTGTCTTTGGCCCTGAAACGCTTCCAGAGAGGAGGAAGCCTGTGTGTGACCTTCCTGGTCAGCAGCTTTCCCACCAGCCCATGTCTCTGTGGAAAGAGATGGTCCAGGTGCTTGTCCTTGATGGTGTCTGTTTCCATGGAGGATGGTGGATTCTGGAGCCAGGAGGCCGGAGAATGGGCAGGGAATGAGTGTTTTGGTTTTGTGTAGAGATAATAAATAATAGTTAATTGTGGAAAAGATGATCATTAACCTTATGCTCTATAGAATGGAATGCTAATAAAAATTCTTGTGCTCGCTTTGTACTTCCTTATCTCTCTGAGAATATTTGTAGAGCTATTTCTGTACTAATCCTGAAAAATATAAAAAGGACACTTGAGCACAGTAAAGACAGACTTGATTGCACCGACTCAAGTCTCACGTCTCTTCCTTCACGGCGCCGACTCCATCTCTCCCTCAGGAACCTGGACTCAGCTGGAACAGGACTCCGGCAACCTACATTATTTCTACTCTGAGTTAATGTTGTTTTAGTTTTTATCTGTCATGCTTTATCTTTCATGCTCAAAAGTATGGTGATCATATTTAAGAGTGGGGCACGAAAAACTTGATTGCATAGAGGTAGCTTGTATATTAGTGATTTCACAGTCATGTCATGAACTGAATTTTTCTCCCCTGTTGGTATTTATAGAACTCTCTTCTGAAATGGTTCAGTTTCCCAGAAAAGCGTCTTTCAGTCTCCTGCCTAATAAACAAAAGCCTGGCTACTGGTGCTCTGAGCCGACTCAGACAAGGGAGACACTACCTTAGATCCCTACACTTACTAAGGCAGCGTATGCTTATTTCCCCAACCGCCTCAGACAACCACATCCTCTGTTCCCAAGGCAAGGGCCTGTCTGTTTCAGCTTCTCCATAGACATACTTCCTGCTCCTCCCAGTGTAAGAGAGAATAGGCACCGACTCCACAAGTGAGAGGCAGATGAGGCCTATGTGAAGATCTGGTTGCTGTGAAAGACTTTCACACAATTCTCCTGTTTCAGCTGCTCATCTCTTCTCAGCCTTTAAATATAACTTGTGCCCGCAATTGCTAAGCCTTTCTGGAGTTTGGCCAGGAAAATTGAATTGTCCCTTTTTCTTTTTGCTTAGCTTTGACCTCGTCTCTGCTAAGTCACTTACTCTTCCTCTATTATCTTCTTCTATAGTTTTATATTGTGTTTCAGGGTTACCAATGTCGCCTTATTTCACCAAAAGACAGATTTGACCTTTCTTTCTTCTTTCCTGCGGTGGTTTTTGGGAGGCGAAGGGAGCAGGATAGTTTCATTCTGCACTCTTCTGGTTAAGTAGCAGGAAAAAAAAGGAGCATTTTTTACTTTCTGTTTTGTTTTTATTCTTTATCCACAATGACCCCATAAGATCGCTCATATTTTTCTGTGACGGATGTAAGGAAGCTCGGAGACCAATTTGCAGTTCTCTTCCAGCTGAACATGTGTCACGCCTTGGTCTGTTCATCGAAATCTTAGTTTCAATATATTTCACTACCATTTTCCCTTTATTAAGATTGTGTAGGGGTGTGTGTATATATATACACACACTTATTTTATTTTGAATTATATCTATTTCTGTAACTAAACTAAACAACTATTTTCTGGCAGAAAGGAAATACATGAATAAATGGAGGAAAAGGAGAAGGAGGAAAGAAAGAACAAAAGGGAGAGAATATGCATTGAAAAACACGGAATTTAAGAGGAAAGAGAAAATTTCAGCATTCTTATCTATAAATTAGAAATAATAAAGTTACTTCCTAGAGTTATTTTAACTTGAAAATACTGAGACACATAAAGATCTGGAACATTGTAGGCGCTTAATAAAAGTAAGTTCCTCCCCTCTCCCACCCCAGACACACACTTTTCCTCTTCACTTAATACTGTTACCTCCCAATTAAAAGTTAATTGCAATAGATAGGATTAATAATAACAATAAGAATGGCCACTGCTGTCTTATAGAGCCTTACCATGCACCAGAAATTGTACTGAGCTCTTCATGTAAATTATTTCTAGGACTAAAGAATATAACAAGTGAAAGTGTTTAGCACAGTAACTGACACATAAAAATTGCTCCAAAATGTTTTTATTTCAATTATTTATTGATTTTGTTTTATAATGTCGTTTATCTTTCTCTGGGCCTTTTCTGCCTTTTATTCGTGGTTTGATAGGATTCCAAGCAGGCACCTGACTCCAGATGTTTCCGAGCATTCATGTCGCTATTTTCTTCATGTTTTTACATTCAACAGGGCCTTTCGCTTGTGTTCTTCTTCTCACTAGATTTCATGGGCCCTGGGTGACCTGACCAGACTCCTGGCCTCATGCTGACCACTGCTCCCAGGGAAGACAAATCATGTTTTCAGGTCGCTGCAAGTTAGCTGGAACCCGTGCATTTTAATCAGGGATTTTAGCTTAGTATTGACAGCACTGCATCTTTCTCTCCTTATTTGCCTTTCAAAGATTGTATGTGCTAGTTTTCCACTCAGCAGGTGTACAGTTGACCATTTAATTTAACAAAATTGTTTGCTACGTGATATCATTTTCTGCATTTCAGTTATATTCATTGTGCTAATTTTAGTCCTTTATTTAGGGCCTTTTGTTAAGGATTTTCAATGTCACAGGGTCTCTGGTTGCCTGATGTTGACTGTTCAGGGTCTGCTGATAGAACTTTTCCAATCATGTTAAGATACATATTAATTTTATTTTGTCTTTTCAAACACAACCAATCAAGAGCCCAAAGTGGACAGTAATTGCCCATTTTTTCCACTTCTAAAATTAGAGCTTGCCTCTGTTTTTTTTTTTAATACTTATTGATATCTATCATAATCTTCCAAATGATAATATGCTCTGAAAAGCTGACATTTTTCTTGGTAATAATCATACCTAATTTTTCTAAATTCTGAATTCCAAAAGTCTGTGCACAAAATGAAGTAATAATTACATTGAATGGAACTGAAAACAATGAGAGGCCCCATGGGTTCATTTTTCTTTGATAGGTCTATTTTATTTCAATACTGAGTTGCTCATGGGAAGATGAATGAAACTGACAATGTAAATGATGAGAAAGTTAATAACTGGATTCTAAATGTTCGTCTCTGCCCATTGATGTCAATAGACGGAACTATTAGCACTTGAGAAAACTAAATAAATAGCTTCTTAATTTGTGGCTATAAAAGAAAAGGAGACTATAATGGGGTCAGAACCTATAGGAATGATTAAGAGAATATTTATGGCAGAATATTCTTATGAAGTAAAAACTTTTATGGATAGTTTTAAAAAGTGAAAAAATGACATTGAAATTTGTGAGATTGTTTAACTGTTTTCACTGTATTATGGGGTCAATCTTCTATGATTTATTTCTGGATTTGAATTTAGGTAGCCCTAGCTTCTTATAATTTTGAAATTTAAATTATGTTTAATATACGTATATATGTATACATATAAAGTTTATATAAACTTAATTCAAAAGCAATTGTGCAACTATAACATTTTTAATATTACTGAATTCTGACTACAGTTTAATTTTACTAACTTATGATTCTGTTTTGCTTCTTTCTTCTTGGGATATACTCTCTCTACAAAGTCTATTTCTTCTTATGATTTCAAATAGAATATTCCTCATGGTGTTTTCTTTTCCATATTTATATTGTTACTATTGTGATTATTATAATTTAGTATGATTCATTGAGTTTGGGTATATCCTAAAAACTTCTAGCAAATTAAAAACTTACCACTTTGGGGGCTGGCCCCGTGGCTGAGTGGTTAAGTTTGCAGGCTTCGCTTCAGGCGACCCAGTGTTTCGTTGGTACGAATCCTGGGCGCGGACATGGCACTGCTCATCCAACCACGCTGAGGCAGCGTCCCACATGCCACAACTAGAAGGACCCACAACGAAGAATATACAACTATGTAGCGGGGGACTTTGGGGAGAAAAAGGAAAAAAATAAAATCTTAAAAAAAAACCACTTTGTTTTACAAAATCAAATTCATGATAACTTTTAAAATGCATCTATTATCATTGACCTTTTAGTTATGCATTGGCTGTTTCTTGGTGAATGAGTATATTTGTTAAAAATAGAATAAAGAAAGAAATCCATAGCTGAGAATTCTCTGATTGTGTGCCCAAACTATTGAACTGTCACCCTGTTGTGGATACTGAAAGACCAACTTGTCTGTCATTTGGCTTCTGGAGAGCAGAGGCAGCTTTGGGGAGCTCTGAGCTTGGTCTTACCACATGGGGGAACTCGGTTGAAAGGGAAACTTTGAATTGCTTCTGTTTAGTCCAAACTTCTATCTAGTATGCAAATTGATACTTTTGTGCCAGACTCTTCTTAACTCATGAGAAGCTGTCTTTTCTGAACTTTTGATACCCCTGAGCCAATTAAGGCAAGAATTTGTTGTGTGACAGCATCACCAGTGAAGGCGGCTTTGGGTAGGGAGTGAGTGGGGGTGGGGGTGTGTGTGTGTCTATAGAACTAATATCCATAAATGGATAGTTCTAAGACTAAAATTAATTTGGTTGAGTCTATAATGAACTATTTTGTAGACAGAACCAAAGTTGATTCAAAATGGAAAATGGCCCTATTGAACTAGCGTAGAAAATGTGACTATAATTGCACAGAAAGCAAAATGTACACATGCCCACGTACACCATTTTCTGGTATACAGAAACCTAAGTATTGTCAAAATTTCCCATTTGTAAATATGTTTCTAACAGAGTATTAAACCACATCTTTAATATTTTGACAGGATTGTTAACATTTGATAAAATGAATCTCACAGATTAGCATCCTGATTTACAACTCCCTAGACTCTTGCAGCTTTTAGAAGAGCATCTTGAGCTAAATGAGATGAAATAAATGGAGCACTGGTTAAAAGAAAATCTCTTCTCATTCAGAAATAAGGATGGAATGCATGACAATGAAAAGACACTCTAAGTCAGAAAATTAAAAAAAAATTAAATCAGAAGAACATCGAAGTGAATCATTCCAAGGACAATATGGTTATAGATAAAATCTTATAGCGGTAATCAGGAATTCTGGATTCAATTCCTTGTTCTACTGCTGGAGTTGTACCTACCATTCCTCTAATCATTTCATCATTCAGTACACTCTAGTTGAACACTGTAGGGGAGGAAGACATTTCCTCTTCCCAAATGTGGGTTCGTCTGGCCGGAGAATGAATTGAATTCACATGAGACAGAATAGCAAGAGAAAATTAAACAAAGCTTTATGAGGAACCATGGCCTGGGGCCTTTCTTCCCGAAGGAAGAAAGGGCACCGAAGAAGTGGGGTGCACAGAGTATATACCCCCAAACAGGGTGTTTCACATATGATTGAAATGTCCCTTTTACAGGAGTCACGAGACTGGTCTGTCAGCACAGCGATTGATGGAAACGACAGATAGGTCTGCTGTCTCAGTGAACGCCACGGGGTGGCAGGTGTGTTCCCTCAGGCTGGGGGGTCACAGATGAGCGCTACAATCGGTTCCCAGCCTAAAGAAAGATGCTTAATCTTTAAGGAGATACCAACGTTGGGAGGGGGAGGGAAGTCAGTTAAAGGAGGTTACCAGAGAAGCACAATAAAATGCAGATTTTAAGTCCTTGCCTTTAGTATTGATTAAGAGTTTCTAGAGAGAAGGTCATCTCCCTTCTTCTTTGTGGTACAGAGAGGGAGGCACCTTTTACAGATAGAGATTTACCTTACAAATGTAAACATGTCCTAACAAAGGGCAAGTTCCATTCCTCAGAGCCTCCTTCCCTGTCCCAGCTTATCAAAAGCAATCAGCCTCAAATAATCCTGATGCCAAAGAGACATATCTTGGGGTGGCCAATTTCAGGTCCCTACAACACCGTCTACAGGAAGTGGTAATATAACAGTGGATAAGATGATGAACTCTGGAGCCAAGCTGTATCTGATTCTGGCTCTACCTTCCATTGCTATGTGACCTTGTGAAAATCACTTAACTCCTGCATGGCTTAAGATTCTTATCTGTAAAATGACGACAGTGAAGGTATTGTATACATTTGTTTAATTATTTATTTATTTATTTTTGGGGGGAGCAGGATTGGCCCTGAACTAACATCTGTGCCAGTCTTCCTTTATTTTGTACGTGGGATGCTGCAACAGCGTGGCTTGATGAGCAGTGTGTAGGTCCGTGCCCAGGATGATAATATGCTCTCAACCCAGGAACCTTGGGCTGCTAAAGTGGAGGTCAGAACCCAACCACTATGCCACTGGGCTGGCCCCATTGTTTGCTTATTAAATTAGTTGATACGTGTAAAGAACAGTGCTTGGCACACATTAGATACTAAATGTATCCTTGATCTTTTTAACATAGAACAAATTGAATAAATGTTTATTTATGAGTCAAAGTAGGAACGATAAGACATGTACACATGTAAAATATAAATACTCGTGTATTAAGTAGAATGCACATATGTATTGTTTTTGTCAGTGCATCATCAATTATACTTTATCTAAACACCACCACGGTTTTAACACAATCCATGCGGTCCAAGTAACTTTTAGTCTTTTGCCTAGCCTATGTTCCAGTTCCTACGGTGGGTGCTGCTCCAGGTCTGATCAATAAGTGTATCCTATTCCATTAGCCATAGAATTTTGCTCAGGATGGACAAGTGAAATAATGTGTATCTACTGAGATAAAATACTGAAATTTTTGATGGTATATTTGACTGCAGAAGCTCTAGGTCTGTAGGTATGCCTAGTTTTAATTATAATGTAACCCCAGAGGTGCCAGGAACCACAACAGAGAAATAGTTTGCATGAACATGAGGTAAAGCAGAGGAAAATAGTGCCAAGAGATGGAGAAGAGAGTGAGAGAGAAAGAAAGTCCTCAAGACATCAGTTGAGTTCCCAGATGCAGCTGTGCTTGCAGCAAACATGCGTCTGAGATTTTAACCTGCATGAGTCAACATGTTCTCATATTTCTTAAACAAGTGTGAGTCAGGTGTCTTCCGTTTGCTGACGAGAGTACTTTTAAATACATAGAAGTTAATATTTATCATAAGAGACATGCCAATAGCATAGTATTAATATTCTAACATTAAAAGATTGCTTCATCAAGGGCATTGATCCTGAATAATATTAAAGCTTTAAAATCTCTAGGCTTTTAAAATTTCATTATATATAAAGTCTTTACATATGGCAAAAAAAGACTCTCTCCTTGGCTGATAAATGCCTGTCTTCTCCTTCTGTCTTCATATGGCTTTTCCTCTGTGTGCTGTGGGGAATCAGAACAGGCCACCCCAAAATGTGTCTGTTTGGCTTGATTAGTTTTCAGAACAAAAGACTCTGAAAGAAACTTTGACCTTCCTCCTAACTGCCTAAAAGAATTTACGGTAGAAAGCCTGTTCCAGGAAGGAACTAATACCATAAGACAACTGCGGT
Source organism: Equus caballus (assembly GCF_041296265.1). Classification (NCBI taxonomy): domain Eukaryota; kingdom Metazoa; phylum Chordata; class Mammalia; order Perissodactyla; family Equidae; genus Equus; species Equus caballus. Next base: position 90,642,176 of record NC_091686.1, on the reverse strand, counting down.
GTAATGTAAAATGGGTCCTATTGTCTACAGAGGGCCCAGCAAACTCTGTTTAACAAACATTTACTTTCTATCTCCATGTAAATTGCCTTCCTCCCCTTTGAAACCCTAAACCACTACCCCAACATCCTCCTTTGTCTTTAGCTGAAGATAGGATTTAAGGTGGCAACCTCAGTGGTTCTGGGCTAAGTTACTCAGCTTTCCTGGGTTTCTCCCATATATACATGTTATTAAACTTTGTTTGATTTTCTCCTGTTATTCTGTCTCATGTCTCTTTAATTCTTAGACCAGTGAGAAGGACCTAGAGGGTAGAGGAATTGTCTTCCTCCCCTACAGTGCACATATGTCTGTGTCCAAATTTCCAGTCATCTTGGATTAGAGCCCATCCTAAAGACCTCATTTTAATTTAACAATCTCTTTAAAGACCTTATCTCCAAATACAGTTAATTCTGAGGTACTGGATTAGGGCTTCAACATAGGGAGTTTGGAGGGACACAACAACAACACCAAGAAAATGTACAAAATGATATTTTACTTTGGATTGAATCCTAATTCTAGGTTGAGCAGAGTGGAAATGATGTCATTTTAGTGGTTTGTCCTTTCTCTATTCACCTCACCCTCAGCTGTGAGGTATTCATCCCATCCCAGACGGCCCTGTATTGACACTTTGTTCAGGTCTGTCCCACATCCTAGCTTTTCATTTTTCCACTCTGCTTTGGCAATTCCTTAACCCTTTATAGTCTCCTCCCCTTTACTGCATCTCCTTCCCTCCTCCATCTCCCTGCAAGGAGCTGCCTTACCTTTCCTTCTGTCCCTCTCGAGAATGGTTTATCATTCATTTCCATTTAGTCTTACTTTCAGAAAGCCCTATTTTGAGATGGAGTAGGGGAGAAGAGAGCAAGCATTGAATCAGCGAATGTAGAGAGGAAGAGAAAATTTGTTCATGGATGTCTGGCCCTAGAATGTGCTAATTACAAGAAAATCAGTAGATCCACTGTCTTTAATATAGCCCCTGCAAATAATTAAAGAAAAAGTTTATGCCTTTTGTCTGTTTTCCCTTGCATTTCAAAAGCCACCTTACCTTATCCTAGCAGGGTCTGAAGAAGGGCAAGAGAAGAGAATCCTTCTTATCAAAAGCAAATGAAATAAATTTGGGGTTTTCAAGTAGTGACTGGCATTGGGGAAAACAAATATCATTTCCTGGATAAGAAATATCATTGGCCCATTTGTGATGGCATTTCTCTCTGGTGACTGATGACGATTCTCTCTAGTGGCATGTCCCCTCATGTGGTATTTTAAGCTGCTGGCTTGAGCTCCACAGGAAGGAGCACCAGTAATTGGCAGGACTCACTAGCATTGAAGAAAATTACACAAGCAGTTGCCAGTTACTCAGTAAGAGTGTACTTATGGGTAATAGATAACACAAAAATTCAGACCACAAAAGGTTAAATACTCTTGCTTTGAAAGTGCTTTGCTAATGATAGTTAATGGCTTATGATATTAACATACAAAGGTGTACTGGCTCTATTCTAATAAAAACATACAAAAACACGTATTACAAGGAAGTTACAGTTGAGGATCTCATTGTTTTTTAGAGCTATTTACTATCATATTTACTTGCCAACTCTTATGATATGCCATGTACACTGTCACTACTTGGAAAAATGTGTGCCGTTAGTTACCACGATAAGGTTGTACACAGCTCAGTGAATAATCATAACCATGACAGAACCTTAGAACCTTATTCAAACTGGAGGACAGTTGAGTCAGAATGTAAAATTGGTAGACAGTGGGCAGCATGTTTCCTTAAGAATTCTAGAGATTAATGAGGGTATTAATACATTTCAGTACTGAACAAATTCATAAATGGAATTTTGTACACATGTAATTATTTTTAAAAGTTTTAAAAATTTTCTGTTGGGTTTCAGATCCCTTTTACGTTATTATCTTTCATTTTTCCCACTGAGGGAGTAACAATAATGGTGATATTAACAATAATAATAATTGCTCACTGCCATTGATTGTTTACTATGTGTTTGGCGCTATGCTAAGCCCTTTACATGGATTACCTTACTTCATGTTCACAACAACCCTAAAGATTAAGTGCTTCGATTATCCTCATTGTCTGGATAAAGAAACTGCACTGAGGTATATTGCAGTGAAATAATTGGCCCAAGGTCATACAGGTGAAAACTTGCAAAGCTTAGTTTCTTATCCAGGCATTCTGACTCCAGAGCTGGCACTCTTAATACTTAACTGAAAATTGTTGGGTCAGTTGAAAAAACCAGCCTCTACAACGTTAAGCTTGACTTACGCAGCTAGCAGTAAACAGGTGCTGGAGGAGAACCTTTGACTTTCCCACAGTCTATCAAATCTAGATTTGCTCAGAGTGGAAATTAGCTCGCACTCCTTAGTAAGTAGGACATGGCCCCAGTTAATAACTAGTTTCTTTCAATATGCTGGAGGGTTTGAAGTACCTGGACTCCATTCAAACCATTAATAGCCTCCAACTATAATAAACCCTGGCAAGCTATGATTAACCTATTCATTACAGTTTCATCTATAGGATAAAGCAGCAACTGCAGGAAAGCCATTAAGTGCAGTAATACGTTATGCCAACAGGAAAGATTCAGCAACCTTCAGAATAAGGTTATTATTTCTCAAGTAGTCATTTTTTTTTCTCCTGCAGATCGCTTGAAGCCCTATATGCTATCAGTGATTCAGCAGGTATTTCTTCCGCCTGTGAGAAGGTGAGTGGAAGAGGCTGTGGCTTCCCTTTCTTTCTGCCAGCACATCCATTTTTAATAAGAATTCTTTCTGGAATTAATGTGCCAGTGTTTTGGTAGACGGAGAGATGTATGTCTTGGCATCTGTTGGTTCTAAAGTAGGAAACTACAAGACCAATTCTTCTTCAGGAAAATAAGCAATATACGTGTGTGTGAGTGCTTTGTATCCATTTACTTATCTCTGTGGGAAAACGACATCTATACAAACACTTATTTTGAAGAATTATTTTCCATCTCTTTAAAATACCTTCAAATTCAATATAAAGAGAGAGAGGATGAGTAAGTGAGCATACAAATGAATGAATGGTAGTTTTTCCCTAATAGAATATTTAGACCTGAAATAATAAAATAGTGAAAAAAAAATTGTGGACTAAAAGTCAAGAAATTATGGTTTCACTGGCAACTTTACTTGGATTCTTTCTCTTGCTTTCTCTCTTGATAAGTTTTAAAGTGTTTTTCTTCCTTTTGTTTACAATTGCTCTCTGCTTTTCAATGGTGCAATGGACTGTGTCTCCCCAAATTCACATGGTGAAATTCTAAATTCCAGTGTGATAGTAATTGGAGGTGGGGCCTCTGGGAGGTGATTAGGTCATGAGGGTGGAGTCCTCATGAATGGGATCAGTGACCTTATAAAAGAGACCCCAAAGAGCTCTGTTGTGTCTTCTGTCATGTGAGAACACAGCAAGAGCCAGGAGGGGGGCCCTCACCAGATACTGAATCCACTGGCTCCTTGCTCCTGGACTTCTCAGATTCTAGAACTGTGAAAAAGAAATGCTTGTTGTTTATAAGCCACCCTGTCTATGGTATTCTGTTATAGCAGCCCGAAGAGACTAAGACAAATGGAAACAAGGGAGAATACAAGAAAACACGATTCCGTTTATCTCTGAACCCAACCCCACATCCAACGCTTTGTCTTCTGAAGTGTGTGGCGTTGCCATGTGACCCATGGTGCCTTAGGGATTCACTTTCAGGCAACTGTAAATAGCTTATTTCCTATTTTCCTGAATTTGTCATTTGGTTTTAGTATTTCAACACTGGGGTAATGCTAGCGAAGTTACCCAAAGAGATCAAACTATCTTGTTTAACTGTCCATATCTGGACTAACACTTTTGGATAAAGCCAAACAGCAAAAATCAGATTTTGTGTTCATTTGAAACATACGATATTCCATATTACACCAAGTTGTTCAGAAGTATAAATTCTGAATAACTTTTTGTTTATTTGTTTAAGCAGTCCATTGTTAAAAAGTTCTTTATAAAATCTATATTCTTCAGTTTAGCAATCCTGTGGATGTGTACAGATGATCCTGGGATTGTCAGACCTGTGGATATTGCTGGCCCTTTGTTTTGAACTTTTCAAGACAAATGCCACTTCTTGGAGTTCATATGGTCTTCATTTCAGCTACTGAGGAGTGACAACAGGGAATAACAGTGCTGTGTACCTTTCTAGTAGAAAGACGTGTGTGGAGGTCTGAACTAAGTGTCTATGATTTATTGTGAAGACCGGGAACTCCCCAGAAGCTCAAGTCACTATATTTCTTTTCATAGCATAAGAAAGCTTTGCCTGCACATTTTTTCCCCTAGCTCATGGATTCACAGATAACCCATTTTTCACATGGGTCCACAGACACATGAACTTGAAGCCTAAGCAGTAGCAAGGGCGTATGTGACAATGACACACAAACTACATAAAAGTCAACAGAAACTGGGTGAGGAAAACTTTCTCATATTCAAGAAGTGTCCTCAATAAAATACCTCCCCATGAATCTTAGCGTTGACCCGGAAAGCTGGTTTTCTGATTTCTCCTTTCTTGCAAGATAGCTGATTTGCTTCTGTGATGCAGAAAAGGTCTGCCTTTGGCTTATAGCTCAAGGCCGTTTCCATAGTGCCTGAATGCACTTGTGCTGCTATCTAGGCACTCAAGGGTTCATAAAAAAATTATGTGCAACAAAGCACCAGAGTGAAGAGGTGAAAAGAAATCAGACAACTTTTTAAGAAACAACTCATCATTCACAGTGGCATCTAACCAGATATTAATTGTCCTGTGAGAAAGAACAAAGCTGTTCCTAAGTCAAAATATTCAGAGTCATACTGGGTTACAACCTTATGCATTATTTATCTAAGTGATGTCAAGAAATGAAATAATGGTTTGCAGGATTCCACCAGCACATACAGCCTAGTGGTTCTGACTCATTCCTCTGACTCATACTGTTCCCTTTGGCTAAATTAAGCAGAGTGGCAGGATATTGACCATTGAAACAATTTTATGAGGTTAACTTTCCAATTAGTGCCAGGTGAAATTTTTGATTTTTGAAATGAGTCTCTGGTGATCTAACCAATGAACCACTCTGCCTTAATGAACTCACCACAAATATATTTGAAAAGAATTCCACAAAATAATTTGCAACACTGAATGATAAGTCACTATAGAAACTTTTGGCTTAATATTTATGTTTGAAGTTTAAAGATACAACTAAATGCGATTGTTTCTGCAGTAGCACATGCAAGCTAAATAGGTTTTAGCACCAGATTTGATACATTAATAAAAGGTTTATGATGGAATTATTGTCAATATTTTTCTAGAGATAAAGAAAGTGAGTCCCTTAAGGGAAGACAAATATTTTCTTATTTTTCGATCTTTTTCAGTTGAACTATGCTTGTAATTGCTTAATTATACCAATGTGGCTTCTGCATTAAGATAGAGACCAGTGCTGTACATGCTTACAATGGTGTAATTGTCCTCATTTTAAAGATCCAACATTTTATTATATGATGTTGTAAGTATATATTACATGCAGAAGAACTGAGACAGAACGGCAGCCTTGATTTTAAAACAAAATTTAAGGTATAATGAAGAGAAAAATGAAAAAGAATGCCAACTATCTAAGCATCCTCAAGCTGCTGTTACTTGAAATGATCCTAATGATACTGAAAATAATTCTATTTCATCAGAGTGCAAAGATGCACTCTGCTATCATTCTACTTCATAACCTTTCCAGTTGAATTAAAATAAGTGGGCTAAACCTTTATCCAGAAGGAGGAAAGCTCACAAATTTGACTGCTTTTTCATTTTAAAGCAAGATGTGTTGCTAACACCTTGACATATATTCTTCCTGTTCTCAGTTTGCATATATGGAAAAATAATAAAATTTTAGGCCATTTAGTTATTATATTCATTCAGCGTATATATACTGTGTCCTAGGCATTACTCCAACACTTGTGATATTTCAGGTAAAATAGACAAAAATCTCTGCCTGACGGAGGTTTCATTCTTTTGCTCTATCTTAAATCAGACCAGGATGGAGAATCAAGACAAGGTGAATTTCTACCCATCACCAAACAGCATTAGATGAACAAAAGGACACTTGAGAGTCATTGCAGTCTGTTTTGGGGCAAATCATGGGAATTTAATATCATACACATGCACATACATGCACATAACACACAGATGTACCTGTGTAAAGATATATGTATGAGTACATTTATTACTTTATATATGTATGTCTATATGCCTATTTATCTATTTTAGGCTTACAGTAGCCTTTCAATCATTATATAAACCCTTGAAAGAAATTTTTACATTAATAAAAAGTACTATGCAGAGTAAAAAGTATTATCAGGATATTGACACCCTATTGACATGTTTCTCTGGCTAGTTAATATTTATTTAAAAGATACAATATATTTTGAAAGATTATCTGAAAAAATTCAGTATCATCTCTGTTCCTGGGGTCTGATAAGATGTGATACAATCTTACTGATTGACTTACTATTCAAAACATGTTTTCTCAACAATTGTTTTATGCTCTTTGCCTACCAGAGCAAATGTTGTGAAACACTACTCATTTTTCCTAGATAATTATAAATCCAGAAATAGAAAATATAGGATATTAAAACTGAATCATTGTTTTAGAATTATGAATACGACCATTATACGCTGAGGGTAATTAAGCCCTGGGAACGTGTTGGTAGTTATCCTTGGCTGCAGAAGCTGTTTGTAATTTTTCTTTGCAAAGCTCATATAATCTCTTTTTATACCCAGGAAGTAAAAGTTTCATGGAATTAGGTGAGTAGGGAGATCCTCAGCAAAAACCTATTTTTAGGTACAGAAATTTGCCACGATCTAGCCTTCCACGTATTTATTATATCAAGTACCTGTGGAGGATGCACAGACTCCTTATGAAAAATCTTCTAAGTGGGTAAAATTAATCGATAACCTGGATTATAGGATTAATGCTAACATTGGGTCCGGTTATAAATCCCTGAATGGTGTGTGTCTGGATCATGGAAAGGGATTTGAGATGGAGGGAATAATGAATTAATGAGAAGGCTTGTTTCACAATAGTGAGATCATAGATTTTAATGAGAGACTATACTGGTTTCTAATCCCAACTCTATGCTTTACTATCTGTGTGACCTTGAGCAAGTCATTTAATTCCTCTGAGCCCTGTTTCCTCCTTAATAAAATGTGGATGATAATCCTAGCCATGCAGAGTCATTGCGAAGACTCATTTAGAATTTAGTACAGTGTTGTTCAGTGCCTGAGATGGCTATTATTTCATGTGAAGTCAAGTTTTGTTGGTAACTATAATCTTCCCTTTCTAAAGGAAACAGAGAGGGTTCAGGGGCAATGAGGAATTTCTGGTGCTAATGGTGGAAATGCTGATGAGCCACTTGTCAGGACAGCTAAGGAATGGTGGTATTTTCTTTAATCTAAACTATCTTTAGGATTGGTGGCATGAGGTCCTCACCCTCAGGAAACAGAACTTGGATTGAGGTTAGACCCATCCTCATCTTTTAGAACAGCAGCATCCTTCTAACCCAATTAACCTGGAAAATGGTGGAGTCAGTCTCAGATTCAAAACCCAATTTCTTGATTTCTAAAGTCACTAAGAAATCTGAGATAACACTCTATATTAGTTTTCTATTGTCATGTAACAAATCACCACAAGTTTAGTGGCTTAAAACAATATACATTTAATAGCTCATGGTTTTCCATGGGTTAGGAGTCTAGGTACCACTTAGCTGATTCTTCTGCTCTGGGTCTCATGAGGCTGAAGTCAAGGTGTCAGCTGGGTTTGCAGGCTCATGTAAAGCTTGAGTCCTCTTCAGGATTGTGTGGTTGTTGGCAGAAATCAGTTCCTTGTGATTGTATGACTGAGTTCCTCAGATCCTAGAGTCTGCCTCTTCCTCAGGAAGCTGACAACATGCTTGTTTGCTTCTCCCTGGAAGCTGGCAGGAGAATCTCTGATACTTTACCTTCGCCTTCTTTAAAGGTCTCACCTGATTAAGTGAGACACACCCAGGATAATCTCCCTGTGATTGACTTAAAGTCAACTGATTAGAAACCTTAATTATATTTTCAAAATCCTTTTAGCTTTGTTATATAACTAGAGTTGCCTGATAAAATAGAAGACACTCAGTTAAATTTGAATTTTGGATACACAACAAAGTGTGGTTTTCTTTTTTCTGAACACATTCTGTCCTTCCAAACCTTCAGTCCACATCTTCTTAATAAACATGCTGCTTACCTTCTAGACAACCTCCAATCCCTTAACTTCTCCCTACTTTTCCAGTCCATGGATCAAAAACTGTCAGGACCAAATCTATGTGTTTTGTTTGGAAGATTCTTCCTTCCTTCCTTTCTTTCCCTTTCTTTCTTTCTTTTTCTTTTTCTTTTTCTTTCTTCCTACCTTCCTTCCTTCCTTCCTTCCTTCCTTCCTTCCTTCCTTCCTTCCTCTCTTCCTTCCTTCCTTCCTTCTTTCCTTCTTGCTTGCTTTCTCCCTTCTTTCGTTCCTTCCTCCCTACCTCCTTTCTTTCTTTCCTCATTTAGCCAGGGGCTACTCCCTCTAGTTTCCGTTGGCCCTGCTTGCTATTGTTCTATATTCGTTCCTAATTGCTTATTTATTTCATCTCTCTGACCCAAAAGGCATTTGAGGTGTTTCCATTCATTGGTCATGTCTTGCTGTCACTTGTCTCCCTATACAGATAGGACAACTCAATTAGCTATGTTGATATCAACAGTCCTCCAAACCTGGAGCCCCTTCTTTCTTTGATTTTCTCAACTCCTGGTCTATAATTAATTCCAAGACAAAGACATGGTCTTATTTATGTTTTTTTCCCAGTATGTAATACTTGATGCATAATTGGATTTAATGAGTGATTATGGAAGAAATAAATGCCAAGTTGTTTCAAATACTTATATGAAAATGCATTATTCTTTACGTTTGTGTGTTTGACTTAGAGTATCGATGGCAGTATCCAGATGAATATATGTGTTGCTCTCCACGACTTGACAGATCAAGAGAGATCCTGGTTAGTGAATATCTATGTGTAATAATATCTTGTTAATTAATTTTAAATAATAGCAATAATTAGTAACACTTTTTGCTAACTTTTCATGAGCGAGGCTGTGCTCAAAGTGAGAGATTGGAAACTATAGCACAGGTACCAGATCCAGCCCATCAGCTGTTTTTTTTTAATATCCCATGAGATAGGAATGGTTTTCAAATTATTGAAAAAAATCAAAAGAAGAATAATATTTTGTGACACATAGTCAAATTTCAGTTGGATTAAATAAATAGTTTGAATTTCATCAATAAAATATTTGTGTTTTTTCCCCTCTCTCTTTCTATAACTGTTTACATAATATCGTTGTTTGCCTCTTGGCCCACAAACCCTAAAATATTTACTATCGAGCCTTTTAGAGGAAAAGTTTGCTGACTCCTACTGTACATGCTGGACATTCTAAAAGCAAAGTCAAGGGTCGGCCCCGTGGTGTAGTGGTTCAGTTCTGTATGTTCCACTTCGGCAGCCCAGGTTTGCTGGTTTGGATCCCTGGTGCAACCTGCACTGCTCACTAGCCATGCTGTGGAAGTGACCCACATACAAAGTGGGAAGAAGACTGGAACAGATGTTATCTCAGGGCTAATCTTCCTCAAGCAAAAAAAGGAGGAAGATTGGCAACAGATGTTAGCTCAGGGCTAATCTTTCTCAGCAAAAAGAAACCCCCCAAAACCAAAAATCAAAACATAAAAAGCAAAAATAAATAAATAAAAGAGCAAATTTGGTGGCCCATGCTGATACAGTTAAGTGGCTGGACTGGAATTTTAACGCAGGTTGAGTGATTCAAAATTCTTTCTTTTAACTTTAGGACTCACTTGAAGTGACAGGTTTTTATTGTCCTTATACATGATGTTAGCTTAAATAAAGAGGTAAATTGAGGCAAGCTCAAAATTGTCAAAAAAATGAGTTTATTTGGGAATAGCAAAGGAATTGCAATTCGGGACACATAAATTGCAGCAAGCAAGAGGCAAGTCTGTGGAGGGTTCGGGGTAGGCTGTATTTAGGGGCAGGGAATGTAAAGAGGAGAGAGTTCAGTTAGAGTCTGTTAAAATCAATAGCAAACAGACACCAGCTTTGAAAATTCCCTGAGCAGACCAGATCAATCCAGTCATACAAACAAAATTCAATTCAGTTTATTTTGTGAGACCAACCCAACCTGGGTCATTTTTTGTTCATGCCTCTGGAAGCCGCAAGCAAAACTTTCCAAGGATGATATGAGGCAACCCTTGACTAACTCCCTGTCATTTAAGAAAATTTCAGTATGATCAGTTTTCCTGTAAGTCAGGCATTTACAGGAAGTCCGTCTCTCAATCCTTAAGTTTTGTTTTCCTGAGGGCACATGCATGACATTTTCCATTTTATATCCTCCGGTTCCATTTTAGATTGAAGTTCTTTCAATGATCATGCATACTCCAGTAAGAAAACACTGTCTCTAGTGTCCCCATGTATCTATAGAAACTTTCTCCAAAGTAGTGGTTGCCACTTTCAGGTGGCCTCTGTCTTTTGAATGAATGCCAGATCTCCTGCTACACCCTTGCCAGCTCCTGTCCTGGGCTCATGCTTGCGGCTCGGGGGTAGCTAGAAGGAAAAGTGCTGAGCTGAGGATTGGCACAGCTGCTTTTGCAGCTTCAGATCCTTAATGCTGCAGTTTCACACGAGTGTCTCAGCACTTCTTAATTGTCAGCGATAAAGTTCTGCAGCTGTCTCTGTCAAATTTGTCTACATTCTCACAAATTCCTGGGGAGGCTGATTGGTGTGGCACCAAGACCCATTTTTTACTCACCCTAACTCTATTTCTTTTTAGCTCAAGGCAGGCAAAGTGCTCTTATTCTTCTTGGGTTCCAGGAGCTTCTGCTCTTCTTCAAGGACGCCATCTTGGAGTTTGGGATTGATCATGACACCTCTCTCTTTGTGTTTAGCTATAGAAATGGAAGCTTATTGAGAGCTAGATTTAAAGACCCCAAACCTCTTCCACAGAGCCTGGAATATTTCCAGATTAGTCACAGTGGCTAATGACTTCATAAGAATTACTCAAAATATATGTGTAGACTGAACATATGCAATGGGCCCGGCTTTTAACTAGGGCTTGTGATAATGATGGGTTAATATCTACTCCACTCAGTAGATGATCTTTAATGAATGAGTGTACATATGAATTAATGAAATATTAAACTCTGAGAAAGTCAATTTTATTACCAAAGATTTCCAATTTTCAGTTACTTAAACGACTGTATTCTTTCACAAATATTGATTGAACTTTTGGGATCTCTAGAGAAAGTGGATTTGAAACTTTATGTGTAAACAACATATATATACTTTCAAATAGTTATTGATATATATAACAAATAAGTTCATAGGTAACATGAATACCATGATTCATGTCATGTTCCCACAAATATTACTATAGTGTAATAGTATTTGTTAAGACTGAATACTCAGGTTTCAATCTCGAGTATTTTTCACTAAAAATCAGTTGTGTCTATTTTCTTCTAAGAAGAGGCATCTTTGTATTACTCCTTCCCCGGGGAGAGGTGATTCAGGAAGAATGTTGTTTAAGGCGTGATGCTCCTTGAGACAAGCTGCCTGCTCAGAGTCAAAAGTACCCCCTCCTCCCACAGCTACTTCCTCCAATGGTTCAGGATGATGTCAGAATGCCTTCCCCAAGAGTCCCTCACAAAACTATTGGGTTGCATAGAATGTCTGTGGCAATGGTGTATTTCTACAGGACAATCCTTTCCTACAGATTTCAGTTTAGTTACAGATTTATAGATTAAAATCTCAATTTGATACAGGAAATGTTGTTAGCATACTTAATATTTTTTAAAGACATGCATCTCAGTGACCTTTTCTTGCTTTCATTTATTTGGTAATTTCCTCTCCTTAGACTCAGTTTGGCCTGGGTGCAGTTTTCTGGTTATAGCATTCTTTGTTGCTCTTGTATTCACATTCCCTTATCGTGTTCTTTCTACTGTCTCTAGCGCTGCTTTTCCTGACACTTCCCTCACTCCCCAGCTCTGTTTTTAAACACTCCTCAAAACCTGTAATAGCTATTGTAACTTTGAGAAATAAGATCTCATTCTATTTTAATTTTAATTTTTAAATCACCAGATAGGTTAAACTTTTTTTTTTTTACTAATTTTGGCCCCTATATTTTGGAACTATTAATATTTGTGTACTTCACATGTGTCTCTCACAGTATGATGCATATTTCGTACATTAAATTTAACGCTTTAAACTTTGTTGTAAGGGAGGTACTATTATCAACTCCATTTTACATATAATAGAACTAAGCAGAGATTGTGTTAAAGCAATTTCTATATGACCCTAAAGTCTTTGTTCTCAACTATCATGCTATACTACTCAGATACTCCTCTAGCGATGTTGCATAAAAGCTATTTCAAACCCCCAGGATTTTCAATTTTCCTCGAGAGAGGTTGTGTCCTCTCTCATGGGCTCACCTGGTTTGGATTTCAAATTCTTCTTACCAATGTTGTTTTATATTCCTGAAAGAGGATGAAGAAATAAAATAAGAACCAAAGAGCTTTGTTTTTTCTCTCCATTTTATATCTCTAGGTGATTCCTGGTTGCCTATGATTCCAAGAAGCAAGACTATCCCATACTTGTGTCTGCTTATATTAGATGGGATGAAGAACTTTGAGACTCATTATTTTCCTGACACTGTTACTCCTTCCACTCTTTTGTTTCTGACTCTGTTATTGCTTTCACATAATTTTCCTTTTTTAGCACTTCTACTAATGAAGTAGCACCTACAGACTCATTTTTTGGGTGTACCATGCAAGTCTAAAAGCTTAAGCATGATAGTCAGCTGGTGCATTGAGGGTAGTGCGGCCTGATGAACAGAGTTCTTTTGTCTTTCACCAGTTTATGGAGGTATGATTGACAAAAAGCTGCACATATTTAATGTATACAACTTGATGAGTTTGGTGATAAGCATGCGTCCATGAAAACGTGACCACAATCTGTGCCACAAACATAGCTATTACCTTATAAAGTTTCCTCCCATTCTCTTTATTATCATTGTTTGTAATAAGAACACTTACCATAAGATCTACCCTCTTAGCAAATTGTTAAGTTTACAATAGAGCACTGAACAGAGCTCTCGACTGAGAATCACAAAAGCCAGCTGCTGGTTTCCTTGCCGAAAGCTCCAATATTAAGAACTTACTTTTATTGAGTGCTTACCATCTGCCAGGCACTATTTTAAACTCTTTGTGTATATTTCGTTATTCAATACTCAAGACAATTTAAGAAAGATGATATTATCCTTGCTAAATTATAAATTAAGAACTTGAGACCCAGAGAGGGAAAGTGACTTGCTCAGATTTACACAGGTAGCAAATGTTGAACAAATCTCTACCTTCATTGGTAAAATTGGTGGATTTCAGTAAATGATTTCTGAAGGCCCTTCAATTTCTAAAATGCATTGATGTCTTCCCCTAGCAACCTTACTTTAATACTAGGAAAATCACCTGTTTCATCTTTATTCATTTATGAATGCATTTTTTTGTTCTGACTCTTTCTCTTCTGAGGCTATTTATGACTAAATTGTGTAATTTTATCCTTGTAGCTGCCTAATTTTATAAACGGAAGGCTGAAGTCAGTGAGTCCTTAAGTAAAATTAACATTTTAATTTGCTTTCTGCAGCTCCCAGCACCAAGTCTAGCAGCTGGGTCCATAGTAGGTTCTCATGAAATGTTGACTTTTGAATAATAGATATTTTTATGTTTATATGTATATTATTTGTATCTTGTTTTGCCTACTGGATTATAAATTCAGTGGACTTTATGCTGACATTTGAGTTGGGAATAGGGCAATAATTAGATCTAATTTGCCAAAAGTTAATTTTGAACTACCAAACTGCAGCTCATTTTTCACCTTGAATCTAAGCTCCAGAAAGAAACACCACGCCGTGCTCTCTCTGTATTTCAGCATTTTGTGTACCCAGAGCATTTGGGAGTCTTGCTGCCTTTATTCGTTTTTGCAGATGGAGACATTAATCTCTTCTGAGCACATGACCAGGTAACTTTCCACACTCTGAATATTTTACAATTTGTCTTAAGTTTTAGGGGGAATCAGGGCATGGCCAAAAGATTGAAGGGAAGAGTTTAGAGTGCTACTCATCATATTCTTTATATTCCACTAATTAATACAGATAAGCAAACTATTTACAATTCCAATTTTAAAGGTAGGAGTAAGGAGAATTAACATGAATCATAAGAGTTCATTTTCCTTAGAAAAAGAGTTATCTTTCCCATAAATTATTAATATTCTGTGGTGTTTTCATGTATAATTTCATCTTCCCATTTTCTCATCCCCCTTCCGGCTGTCACTCACTGTCAGTAAAAATTGTCAATTTTAAAGTTATGCTTGTTCAGCATTTTTTCTTCCTGCTGTTTGGGTTTTATGAGCTGAAATGTTTTAAAGTAAAATTCACATCTGATTTTATTAAGCCCTCATTTCTCACAAAGCCTGTTTACCTGTTTCTTATTTTCACAGATTAGAGTATTAATGTATAGGCACAGAACTTCAGAGCACCATTTCCCATTGTATTTTTAAATGTGGCATTTTTTTCAGGTAGCAAATTATTTCAAATGAATAGACAGAGCCACACTAAGTCTTTGTTCCTCATATTTTAGGTGATAGATTATAATGCCTATTCTTAAGTCTTCACTGGATCTGACCAAATCAATCCATTAAGATATGAGGATATTAACTATTTTTCTTTCTTTCTTTTTTTTTTTTTGTGAGGAAGATTGGCCCTGAGCTAACATCTGTGCCAATCTTCCTCTATATTATGTGGGATGGTGCCACAGCATGGTTTGATGAGCTGTGTTAAATCTGCGCCTGGAATCTGAACCTACAAACCCCTGGTCACCAAAGTGGAGTGTGTGAACTTAACCGCTACACCACCAGGCCAGCCTCTATTTTTCTTTTTCTTATTACATGTTGATATTAATTTCACTAAGGACTGGTAGCTAACTCTGCCACTTCATCTTAGAGGAGTCATTCTTGAAATCCAGAGGTTATCAAAAAGATAACTAATGAGAGATAGAGCATCAATTTTTTTCGGCTATTTACTCCAAAGCAGTGAAATATGAAGGCGTTAAAAAAATAATGCTGGTTATTAATTAGGAAAGAGAAATAAAAGGAAGGAAGGAATAAAGAAAGGAAGGAGGGAGAGAAGGAAGGAATAAAGAAAGGAAGGAGGGAGGAAAGGAAGGAAAGTAAGAAGGAAGGGAGGAAAAAATAATAGTGGAAGGTAAAACCTCCTAGGAATAGTTCCTGGAAGAGTAACTGCCTTTTCCTCTTGACCAGTTTGGAGCAGTGTGAACACTGGCTGTAAACAACCCCACGGCAGGCTCTGGCACAATGCTCGTAACATGATGGTTTGGATTTTTCATCTCTTACACGTAGATAAGCGCAAAGGGAAACGGATAAGTTGATGACATTATTATGGTTATCTGGCCTAGAGATATTCTGTTTTTGCTGGTAATATGATACTTTTTCTTTTTGCATTTCTGTGTGTTTCTACTTATATCTTCAATAGGATTCTTGATGAATCAATATGCAAATGTTAATACCAAAAATATAGAGAATGATCTGCACCCCCACATATAACCAAATACACACACACACACAAACACACACACTGCACCCGTTGGTTTTGTAATTGAACTACAGAAATTATTATTATTATTATTATTTTTTTTTTGAGGAAGATTAGCCCTGAGCTAACTGCTGCCAATCCTCCTCTTTTTGCTGAGGAAGACTGGCCCTGAGCTAACATCTGTGCCCATCTTCCTCTATTTTCTATGTGGGACTCCTACCACAGCACGGCCTGTCAAGCGGTGCCATGTCCACACCTGGGATCCAAACTGGCAAACCCCAGGCCGCTGAAGCAGAACTTGTGCACTTAACCACTGCGCCACTGGGCCAGCCACGAATTACAGAAATTGTTAAGGGACCTTAGAGGTTAGCTTGTGTAGACTTCTCACTCTATAAACTTAAAAAAAGATATCAAAGAAGTTAGATGATTTGCACAAGGTTATGGATAATCACGATCAGCTCTGTATGGAAATGTATGCCAGATAGGATACCAGAATGAGATGTATGGATTTTTTTTGATTCATAAAAAATCAACAAATATTTCCAATTATTTCCAATTGTAAGGGTTCTTATGGGGAAAGGAAAATTAAAGGATTAAAAGAGAGCAAGAGTGAAGCACATAGAGGAAAACGCTTAAGTTTATTTTGGCAGCTTCTTGGCCAATAATTTTATATGCATTTCATTCAGTATTTACGATAACTCTAATGGTAGTTATTATTCTCAATTAATAAATAACGATTGTTTGGAGGGATTAAAAGTCTTACCAAACTAATAAAACAAGGTTTAAATTCAGGTCTGTCTCAGTTGATTGTCCATTTTATTTATTTAATAAAATCTTTAGAATTTAAAACAAACGGTAATACCTTAAATTGGTATATAGCTTTTGTATTTTCCCATAATTCTTTATTACCCAGCAGTCATTTATTTGAAACATATTTTTTGAGAATTTACTACTGGTAGCCTCTCTATTCTGTGCAGAGGGTACATAAAGACCTCCTGTTCCTGGGAGCACACCATATGGTACTGTTATTCAGGGAAGTATGGCAATATGTCATAAAAGACGTGTAAGAGGCACAATAATTCAAAGGTGGGAAGAACCACTCTTTATTCTTAAGTCATCAGAGATTGTCATGGAAGAGATGGCCTTTCCTTTATTTCCTGACTGTGACTGATTGGGGGAATGATGGTCCATGAGAGGGGATGACATGGGTCAACGATCAGGGGTTTAGAAGCAAAGAGCATACTTAAGGAGCTTTGAGGAGGACAGTCCGACCAAAGTGATCCTACTGTGAAAGAATGTACTACAAAACAATTCTGGATACATAAGTTGACACCACCATATTCTAGAGGTCTTGGTAAGAATTTTCAGTCTTATTCAGTAGGCTATGCAAAGTCACAGAGAGTTGTTAAGAAATTGTAATATCACATGATCAGAGTTGGTTTGAAACCTTTCTCTAACCCTTACCAGTTGAGAAATACTCACCAATTACTCAATGTTTATGAGCCTTGGTTTCCTCATCTGTAAAATGTGGAATAAAATGCCTTATATTAGTCACCTCTTGCCACAATAATGCTATGTAACAAATCTCTCCGAACTTGCTAGCTTACATTCACAAGCATTTGTTCTCATGCTCACAATATGTAGATGGATTGTGTATCATCTGATCTAGCATGGACCTCAGTGGAGCAACTCTGCTTTAGGTTGCTGGTTGGATTCAGGTCCATTCCTTGTGTTTATTCTGGAGCCTAGCTTAAAGAGTGACAGCTGTTAGCAATGGGTCAGAATCTCTGGGAAGCAGGTTCTGAGATGGATATATATGTGCAAGAAGTATATTGGGAAGGCGCTAGAGATCAATATCTGTGGTATTAAGATAGAAAGAAGATTGGACAGGAGGAAGAGTAAAACTCAATGATGCCACAACAAAAGCCTCAGTTAATTTTGCTGGATGCTCAGAAGCTAAGATCATGCACAGAACAGTACCACTTGCGTGGATATTGATATCAATTCAGATCCTGTGTCCAATAAGTCCTTAAAATGTCTGGGTATTATTCTGCTTTTCCAAATGTAGAGTTACCAATATAAATCCCTTTTATGAAAGGAATGGGGGAATTATTACAATATTCTTTTGCTATGTGGTTGCAGTGTCCTTCTTCTCTGGGGCCTGGGAAGGTCAGTATCTGAGTATTAGGTCCAAGGTCTGGCCCAGGTCTGGAACCGGGCAAAAAGATTATGACATCCTTTGCGGTGCAACTGCTCCCTGACTCCTAAGCTTCCCTCCTTGGTTGCTTCTGATTGTACAGATTGAGAAGTACCAATAATGGCTCCCCATTTATTTCATTCTAATGAAAACTTTGTTCTACGAACTATCTCCATAATTCTCAGTAGGTCAGGTCCCCTTGATGACATTTACCATCTTGCTACTCATTTTGAAAACTGAACTCATCTTACTTCTCACAAGTCAGCACTGCCACCTGCCCTATATTGTTTGGAGATCCTTTTATATCCTTTGTGGGCCACTTTTGTAAGCTCATATGATTCATAGGAATCTGATCTTTCAAGATTTTTATGTGAAATAACCCAGATGTCCCTATCCCATGTGTCAGGGTCCCATTCTTTCCCAATTATCACCTTGACTTTGGCATAAGAGACCTACCTCAGTTGGAATTCTAGTTTTCTCTAGTGCTTTCCCACTCTTAGCACTAATTCTTGTGTCTCATCAACACTTTCTGACAATCCACTGCAGGAGATAACAATCTTGTTGGCTTTCACACTTAGTTTTTAATAGCCCATTAATAACTATCAGTTTTTTAATTATATTCTCTCCAGAGCATGAAATCAAGTTTCGTGATAACCACTGAATTCCACTTTCCTTAGAGTTACTATTTCCCTCAATATTCCTCACACACCTGATACATTGTGGGTGCTAATATATTCCCTTCCACTGTTGTACTACACCAGTTTATCACCAAAGAAAGTTTTAACAATTTTCCTGCTACCATGTTCCAAGGGCACTCCATGCTCTACCTACCACCATTTATGAGGCACTCAGCTCCAAAATCCCCTTTTAGTTTCATTGGACCACTCCCAGTACCAGCTGTCACAGATTGGGTTCTGTAGGAGGCATTGTCTGGGATAGGGACTAGATGGCAGAAAGCAAGATTGGGCAGAAAGAGAAATAGAGCTGTGATGTAGCCCCAACAAAGACCTCCAATGATCTCATGGGAAGCTCTGGAGCTCGGGAGCTGGAAGGGCCCATGTTGGGGTGATGGAACTGGGCCTTTTCATCCCTATATTGATCAGGCAGTGAATATGCACAGCCCCAGGAAGGAAGCATGACCTTGGTCCAGATAGTTTTCTGCAGCTGAGGAAATCCTTAAAGAGGGCAGTAAACCCAGAGCCTAGGGGGCAATGATACTTCTGATGATATTTCTGATGAAATATCTGACAATGTATCATAGCACCTACCACAATCTTTGTGTCGAATTCTTTAATTCTAGTTCAGAAATCACCCCACAGATCTCTGACTTCTTTAATCACAACTCGACTAAGATAGTTCTAGTAAGGTCATGAATGCCCTCCTTGTGGCTGTTTTGGCAAAAAACACTGTGTCTGAATTGTGCCCTTGGTCTGAGCCACCCTGAGGCTCTTCCATCTCCTAGGTAGCAGATAGTGTGAGAGGAAGAAAAAAGCCTGGCTCCATGTAGAGAAGGGAATGTGTCTTTAATGTAGGTAATTCCCTCATAGCACATTATGCATAATTTTGTCTTAGACTTGCCACATTTTGGCACATTCTTTTGTATCTGCGCCTATTTCCTACTAAAGAGTAAAATTCTTGACTTACTCATATTTGTATTCCCATCAACTATTACAGTTGCTAATACATATTATGCTAATTTTCTCCTCCCTTCCCTCTCATGGTAATGGTGGACTAGAAAGAGAACCTCAAGATATAACCCCAATGAAGATGCTATCACAGTAGTTCAAGCAACAAAATTTAAGGCTGAACTAGGACATGACAGAGAGGATAGGAAAAGCAATAGATAAGAAAGATAAAACAGAATTGACTTGACAGGATTTTATGATGGGTTTTCTATGACAGTTTAGGGAAAGGTAGTGGGAACAATAATTATGCCATTAAGGATACAGAGGACACAGGAAGTCTGATTTGGGAGTGAGGGAAAATGATGAATTCACTTTTGGCCATCTAACTTGAAGGTACTTGAAGGCAAAAAATTGGAAACACCTAGAAATCTATTGGCAACGTGAGACTGGGCATTGGAAGGTGGAGAGAACAACACTGGAAACATAAATCCAGAGATGATAGAGATAATGCTTATAACAGAAACCATCGGAATGAGTTGTCTAAAAGAGCCTGTAGACAATACAGAGGAAAAATCCATGAACTGAACTTTGGGTGACACCTGCATTTGAGGACTTAGGAAAAAGAGGACACCAAGAAGGAAAGCATGAAGAGATGAGAGTAGAGCAAATGCAATGCAGTATCGCAGATGCGTTTAACAAAGAGCACTTCAGGAAGCATGAAGCAGTAGGGGTAGCAGTGTCACAGGGACGTCAAAGAGAATGAGGAAGGTGAATAAGGGAACAATGAACTCAGCAGTTATTTGTCATAATTCCATTAACAAATATTTTTGAGCGTCTAGTTTGTTCCAGACCTTGTGATAGGCATCTGTCGATACAGCAAAGAAGAAGGTTGCTACTGTCTTAGTTTCCATGGAAATGAAAGCATCATTGAGAAGGCAGTTTCATCAAAGTGCTAGGAGCTAAAGAGACATAATTATTCTCACAGCCAGCTCTTTAGACTAGATAGGTTAGATGTCTTTCCCAACTCTGTAATCTAAGTTCTACTACTTCCTATCCCTTTATGGATGATGTCAGGAAGTATTTGCTTGTTTTACAAATGAAGAAATAAGCTTGAAGAAATTAAGGGTTTGGCAAAATCATAAAGTGAGGTAGTGACAAAGCTAGGAAAAGGTTCTGATTTTGTCTTTTCTGTTGTGTTTTCACTATGCAAGTCCAAATATTTATTGGATTTTGAAGTAATTGTTTAGAACTTAGAGTTTTAATGCTTCTTATCAGGTTATCATCAGCATTAAAAGCCCAGGGTTTTAATCCACGCATGCAGACACTACTTGTCTTCTGCTTGCCAGTAACTTGCTGGGTGCTAGGAAAGAAAAGACTTCGTTCCAGGCTCTACACTGGAAGAGCTCTCAGCCTGAGGAATATAAGGATACAAGGAATTCCAGAAAAGCGTATTTCCAAGAAAAATAAAATGTACTATACAGGGGATCCAAATAACACAAGCAAAAGAAGATAATTTTAATGTGACCTATTTCTAAGAGGCATTGTTTCTCAATGAGTACATCCTGAATATAACTAATTATGTATGACTGGCTCGGAGTCATCTTTACCCACATCACTCAGTGCACATGGTTGTGATGCGCTGTCTGAGGGCTTACGAGGCAATCGAAGTAGAGAAGTTGCCTGTACCTTCTATAAATAACTCCAATCTGTTGACTCTTCAGTGGTGTTTTTTCTTTTCCAATGTTGTTTATTCATTGTCTTCTTTTATTTTATAAAGTAAGAAATAAACACAAAGAAATGAAATGACACTAAAATCATCAAGTGCCTTAGTGACGATGCTAGGGTTAAATTGCAGTTCTATTTTTTTTCTGCTTTGCTTTCATTACATGAGGCTGGTTATTTATGTCATTTCTTGCTACTGGACTGCTGCAGAGAATCTCTTCAATTTAGTAAGGATGCTCATCTACTCACCAGGTCAGTGTAATGTTTGAGGATTTCACTGATTTGGTTTATTGGTAACGGTCATAAAGAGTTAGCGAGCATTTAAAGGCAGTCCAGCAGAGGAACTCACAGCCCAAGTTAGTTTCATTAATGTCAAATTCCCAGGAAAGGTAATTCTTAGTTAGTGGCTGAAGCTGTCAGCAGCCAGGAGGTGGCACTAGGGGCAATGAATGTTGTCAATTAAGCAAAAGAAACATAAGCCATTCCCACAAATCCAGTTTACCTTGCCAGAGCATTACAGACTTCAGACCAACCAGGGTCTGTTCCATAAGGAGCAGCACCACCTTCTCTGGACAGATGACGGGAAAAAAATGAGAATGTGAAGTACTGAACCTATGGCACCCAAGCTTCCAGCCTCTCTCTTGCTTCAATCACTGACTTTTAGTAACGACCCTTGCCAGACTTGTTTGGTTGTTGCAGGAATAAGCATGCCATTTCTAGAGTAACATTTTCTATCTGACCACTTTATTCCTGGCAATGCATGATAACTTACATTATCTTGTGAGTGATAATAATTCACATGACACCTCATATTATTCAGGGTTTTTCTATGAGAGACTGCCACCACTTCATCCACTGAAATCCTGGTAATTGTTGCTCTTAAAACACCTCTATCATCATAATCAGACTGAACTTTTCTGTAAAGATTACTTTGCCCCCAAATTTATATAGAGAGTGAGCCACAGTAAGTCTTTTAAGAAATATTCTATTGATGAATTGCTTGCTTCATATGTTATAGCATGGAGAATTTGTAAAAGCGACACAAGTATCTGGAAACCCATAGTGAGAACCGAGGCGTTACTGCTTTAGCCCAGGGTTTTCTTGTGGAAAATCGGTTTCAGGAGAGCAGAGAGGGAGAGGTTTCCATCACTAGAATGAGGGCACAGCTTAGAAGATGACTTGATCCTCTTTGGAGGGAGTAGACTAAATAAGTACAAGTAGAAACAGAACAGGGGCCGAGAGGATTAATGACATAGATTGTACCACGCTTCTGTGAATAGCTGATAATTGTATTAAATACAATTACAATGATGCTAAGAAACCCTACTTTTGAGCTATTGAATTAAACAGAGGCAGGGATGTTCTCCAAAGCTTTCTACACGCCACGTACACAATAATTAGACACCATTAAACACTGCCTTGTTTTTTTTTCCCTTAATCTCTAATGCAACCATTTTTCAACGTTATAGAGGGAAATTTCATTTTGACTTTGTAGATGTGGTAGCACAATTACTCACTGATTAATCTGACAAAACAAATCTCTTTCAGGTTTCAAATTAAGAAATTCTTCAAACTTTTGGAATTTTAGGATTCATTTAGTTGGGAGATTTGCAATTGGGTAGAAGACATTATTGGGTTTTTGATTTTTTTATTTACTTCTGTTTTAGATATATTAACACCAGAAATCTCTGAATAAGACATTCCACAAGTATTTATTAAGCGCCAACTCTGTGTCTGAGACTATTCTAGATGCTGGGGATTTAGCCATCAACAAAACAGAAATTCCTGCCTTTGTGGAGCTTACATTTTGGTAGAATCTCTTGTTTGCATTGTCCTTTGGAGATTTAAAGAGCTTTTCTTTTCTATTCCTTTTCATCCATTATAATCCCCCTAAAGGATGGTTGGGCTAGGCATTATTAGAAACACTTTTTTACAAATGAAGAGAACAAAGCTTAGTTAAGTGATTTCCCCCAAATCATACAGGTAGCAGAAAACACAGTATTTCTCTCTAATCCTAATTAATCCCAAATAATAAACTGATTCTGAATAATACAAACTTTTTTCTTTCTGCCTTAAAGTCACAGTATGCAATGCTTTTATTTGTATGTTAAAAATAGAATGTGAGGCTTGGAAGCAGATATCTACTGAACAATTCTACCCATATAACCTAAGTATGGGCTGTAGCTCGGAGATGATCACCCCTGAAACAATAAATGCTGAACTACTGCCCTTGAATATAAGACAGGAATTCTTGTCCATTAATAACCAGGATTTATTCTACTAATAAACATAATTAAGTGGCTTGATCTAGCCACCTCAAACTCCAAATGTGTCCGTCGGAATGTAGTAGATTGTGGTGGACTGAGTATCAACTGGCTCTGAAATGTGTGAGTGCAAAGATGAGTTATAGTTTTCCCATGACCTTAGGGATTTAACTAAGAATGCTTCTATAACTGTTAATTGCAACAACACAATTTATGATTGTTTACTAATGGAAACTTTATGAGATCAGAGACTTCATATGTCTATGATTGTATCCTTGGTGCCTAAAAGAGCACCTGGAACAAAATAATTGCTTAGTAATTATTTATTAAATAAACATTGGATGTAAGAAAGGCTATAATAGAGGTATGTACAAGGGTTATTCAGCTGGTCTCAGGATTGTTTGGAAATTCAGCTAACAGGGGAAACACTTTGATCTGAGGCTATAAGAATTATTAGGAGTTCACCAGGTATATGAGAATGGGGGCTGGGGGGAGAGAAGATAGAATTTACAAAAACGGTACATATGAAATAGCATTTCATGGTGTTAAAAGCACCTGATCTGCTTTCTTTCTGAAGTACATTCTTTAAAAAGTTCGAGTGGGGGCTGGCCCCGTGGCCGAGTGGTTAAGTTCGCCCGCTCCGCTGCAGGCGGCCCAGTGTTTCATTGGTACGAATCCTGGGCGCGGACATGGCACTGCTCATCCAACCACGCTGAGGCAGCGTCCCACATGCCACAACTAGAAGGACCCACAACGAAGAATATACAACTATGTACCAGGGGGCTTTGGGGAGAAAAAGGAAAAAATAAAAATCTATTAAAAAAAAAAAGTTCATGAGTGAAGTCTGTTGGTAGTAAATTCTCTTCGTTTCTATTGCTATGTTAAAAAACACCTTTATTTCAACTTCATTTTTGAAGGACAATCTTGCCATATGTAAAATTCCAAAATAACAATTATTTTCCCTAAATATTTGGATGATATTATTTTATTATCTTTGGGCTTTCATTTCTATTATTGAGAAGTCATTGTCAGGATAAATTGAAATCCTTTTTAGGTAATATATCTTTTCTTTCTGAAAAATCCCAAATATGTTTTCCAGCTTGGTAATATTCTCTTTAGCTGAATTCCTAATATATGGCTGATAACATTTCTATTTCAGAACTTCATCTTCTTTTACTTTTATTCTGTGTTTTTCCTCTATATATTCATTTCTGATTCCTTGTGGAGAGATCTTCCAGTTCTCTAATTTATTCTTTGAATCTTTTTGGCTATTCATCACACATATTGAATTCTTTATTCCAAAGAATATATTTTATCAGATTTAACGTTTTCACTTAGTTCTTCTTTAAAACTGTTTATTCTTGCTTCATGTCACCAATAGTCTCTCTTACTTCTTTGAAGTTATTTGTTACACTTGCTCTAACTTCTTGATTTGTCCATTCAATTAATTTTTCTTCTTCTAATATAGTTATTTAATTCCTTTTTAGGGCTGAACTCCTCAGATAACTGTTACTTTTATTGTAGGGTCATTTTCCAATGAGGATATTGGGTAAATTTCAGTCTTGCTCTTCCTTCGAGTCTTCAGAATATTCTCTTTCCTTTATTCTAGTCTTCAAGTGAGACAATCAAACCACACTTGGATTTTGTCAGTGAATGGGATATGAGGATTGCCACTGAGTCCACATTCTTCACTGGAAACTGGTTGACTCCCCTTCTCAGATGATAGATGAATGCTATAGGATGGTGGGAGTAGAAATCCTTAAGAGACATAATATGTGAAAAATACATACTGGTATATATTTCCTAACCATACATTTATCAGACAGAATTGAAATGTGCCCCAGTGTAGGACACAAAATAGATTCTGGGCCTAGCCTCAAGATTACATTTTGAATTACATCTGTGTTACCTGACCATATAGATTATTCTTCAAAATCAAAAGCTGCTCTCTGGAAATATCAGGTACTATTGAAAATTAGATCAGCATGTTTTTGAGTAGATAACATTGTTTGAAATGCTCCTTTATAAAATAGCAGATTGGAACAATCAATTTTTATAGGGTCTTACCTTGCTCTCCAGATTACACAAATAAAAATGATGGCAATATACATTGTATTATGACACAGAATTGAATATATTGAAGTAAAAATATTTTTGGTTGGCACATCACAGCTATAAAATGTGGTTCATAGTGGAGATTCTGAAAACTGATTGTCTGGGTCCAAACCTTGGCATCCTCTCTCATTAGCTACGAGATAATACACAAGTTAGGTAACTTCTTTGAGCTTCAATTTTCTCACATGTAAAATAGAGATAGAGTTTTTATGATTATAAAGCAAGATAATGCATATAAAGTGCTCAGAACAGTGCCTGACTCCAGTAAATGCTCAACTCATGTAAGTTGCTAGTGGTATGGCCACATAGACATTCAGTCATCTGTTTTTCTTCTGTTAATTGATGAGCACATAAAAGAACTTTTAGAAGATTTGGAAATTACATAATCACAGAGCTTTAGCACTTAAAAGGAATATATGTTTTATCAGATCCTATATAGTATTTTGTATACGTGGGAACTAAAACATGGTAAAGTGAAGTATTTTACCCAAGATTACATAAACACCAGCTCTTATCCTAGAACCTCTGTCTTTCCACCAGATTTTCATTCAATGCACTCTCTGCTGAGATGCTGGTAACCACAAGAATTTGATAGAAGAAGGTGACAATATTTCAAACAATTAGATGTGGACATTTTCTAAACGTAAGTGTGGCAGCATATTTATTTGAGACATAAGCCAGCATGTTCTTTTCTTCTCCATTTTGACCCTCCATTCAGGCTTTTATCTAAAAATGACTTCATTAAATTTTCTACATCCATCAGAATGAGGCCTAAATGTACATAAAATAGAATGAGTTAAAAAATTAAATCGCAGCTTTGTGTATACCTGATCCTGTGCCTATGCAAATACAAGAAATAATGCTTATAAAGAACAGAGTCTGATGGAGAAAGATTTATTTTTAGCAAGGAAAAAATTATCATAAGCAAAATAAGATTTCAGAATGCCTGAAGCTTAGAAGTGCTAAATTAAAATGTTTGGAATGACTGGACTATAACAGAAAGAAGGATGGATTGATTAGTGGATGAATACTTAGTTTTCAGAACCTCATGTAAGATGCATTAACTAAATGGACGTGAATTTAGTTTAAGTTTTGAGGTGTGACCTCTCTCGATCCTTTGAGAAAGCCATGGCTCCTACTCATGTTTCATTCAGAAACATCCCACCAGTTTTCCCCAGCGTTGGAGTTCTGCATTATTCATGACAGTGCTCTTTCTGTTATGCAGAAGAAATAGGCCATTTTAGATGTCAAGTTTCCCAGTCTAGCACTCCCCCCATCTATAACATGGTGGGGCTCACTAAAGTGGAAAAATATTAGAAAAATAAATCCTTTCATACTGGATGGTATTTAGGTAGTTGGCCCAGGAAAGACGATGCATGGGTTTTCCAAATGCTACTGTTTTCTCAGGGATGGAAATGAAACGGATGTTTTCCCACCACCACCTACTGCTGCTTTGATAATATTCTCTGGCGCACCAGATGGTGGAAAACAAAGTTACTCTGTCATAGCTCTTTTGGTTGAACAGTTATTTACGAGCCAATGGGATCCATTTATCCACCTTTATTACAGCTTTTCATCCTTACAGACAGTAAATCCAAATAACATGATCCTAGTAAGTCGATAAAATTTACACAACTGATGAGCTGGAGTGTGTGAGAGTATTTATTGGTCTTACTGTTCACCCAGCAGTTTATTACTTTCTTCAAAAAGCAGAGGAATATAGAAACCTTATTACAAGGAAAATCATGTCTTGTGCCTTAACAATTGCACTTGCATAAAGAGCAGGGGCTACCTGCTGAAGGAAATCAGACTCAACATGTTAAATCACCCATATGAGGCACCATTTTCTGGTTGCTTTCTCCCAACTTTTTTTTGATATGTTATTACAATGACATTTACCAATAATGTGTTGATTTAAACTTGTATGTCTGTTTTTGACAGTCCATAGTAGGGATAATAATAGTAATAATAATAATGTGTATGTGTGTTTATTGACAAGCATTTTTCTGCAGACTTTTGCTATTCCCAGTTATTCATCAGCTTATCTTTAAATTATGCTGCTCTTTGCCAACCTTTGAACAGCAGCCATTAAGAGAATTATTCTTCAAACTTGACTTACCTTAAATTCTTAGTAACCCAGCAAGCCTTGAGGGAACCTGTACTCATTTACATCTTTGCTGGACAAACGGACTCATAGAATGTTTTCATTTTCAGTCTCAACCTGGAAGCTCACAGTGAAAATGTGAAGCTGAAATGTTTATTTTAAATTTCTCTTCCTTTTTTGTCCCACACTCATTTAAAGCTAAGTGTAATTTGAGTCATGGGAAATTTTACACCAAAAGTTTAAACAAGTGTGTTTTCTGTTTTAATGTCAGGATGATGACTTATCTTGGCCTCACGCTTTAGAACAGTGCTTCTCAAACATCAACGTATACATGAATGACAGATCACTTTAAAATGCAGAGTCCATTCCATCAAGTCTCTAGTGGGGTCTGAGGTTCTAACCACGATCAGATGCTGCCCGTCTTAGGTGGCTCATGAGTAGCAAGATTTTAGAATTTACAGTGCACTATCATATAATTCAACTCATTGGGCACTTGCAAACTTTTATGATGGAGAAATCTACAACTATTATGATTTGCCTACACGAATGAATAAAAACTCAGGTCAGGACTCTGATCCAGATTTGCTGACACAATACTAAAAATTCTTCCCACCATGAACAATGTTGCTATAAATTAGTGGCTCTCAATTCCCATTGGTTATCAGATCCAACTAGGAGATGCTGATTCACTGTGTCTGGGGTGAGTCTGGGCATAAGTATTTTTAAAAAGACTGGAAGGTTATTCTGATGTTCAAACAGATTAAGAACGATTGTTAAGGATGGAGGCTGGAAATAAGATATACATTTGTCCAAGTCTAACCATGGATTAGGCCAGCATTTCTCAAACTTAACAGTATCAGCATCTGTTGGAGGGCTTGTGAAAACACAGATTGCAGGGTTCTATCCCTAAGAGTTTCTGATTCAACAAGTCCGGAGGGGAGGGCCCAGGAATTGCATTTCTAACAAGCTCCCGGTTGCTGCTGATGTTGCTAGTGCAGGACCACACTTTGAGAACCACTGGATTAGGCTGAAGCTCTGATGACTCACACAGACTTTTAAAAGTTAATGAATCTACCTCTACATTTGATTCTTATACTTCCTTAATACCCAGCCAACATGATTTATTCAGGCTGCATACTGTAGACTTTCTAATGAATCATTTCCCAACAAAAGTAACATGACAAGAAGGATACTATATAAAGAAAATGTTTGCGGCAGGGTAAGTGTCTTTGCCATTGCAACAGGACTAGATTTCATACGGGAAATTTCAAGGCACTACACTTTTTTCTCTCCATATATTTAAGAAATTAAATCCATGCACCAGAAGAGAGAAAAAGAAAATTACACGCCTCGGAATTACTTCCTCTCTCAAATACTTGATTCAATCATTTAAATGAGTTCAACAGTGCCTTCATTATTATCTACAAGTAGTTAATCTCATTCTAGAGACCCTGATTGTGAAATTTCAAATCACTCAAATTCACAGGGAGCAGTAGAATTTCTGGTACTCTTTTTCACTCAGATTGCAAATGAAAACTATTATCATACGTTGGACAAATATAAATGCTCTTGTTAATTCCTTTTTTCCCCTAAGAAAAGTACTTAAAATACAAATGACACAGGAGGAATCTTATTTTTCTAAGAAATTTTGGTTCTTGGTCTTTTGTTCTAGGTGCAATATAGGCTACCTCACCACAAAAACAGTAACTGTCTTCTATAGTAACATGAATGTGGTCACAGAAACAAGGAATAACATTGATGTTAATCACTAAAATGGACATTCAGCCCAAACTTCCTCTCTCTGAAATGAGAACACATGTTTTGGTGTCACCCTCATTAGAATTAAACCCAGGCTCAGCCCTTTACTAGCTATTTGAGATTGGACAATTTGTGTAACCTTTCACAGCAATGGAATTAATTATATCTACTCATTAGGACTGCAGTGCACATCAATAAAATGTCATCAATAAAGCACCAAATATATTACCTAGCACAAATAGACTTTCATAAGTGGTAGTATTCCTCCTCATAAAAGGTCATCAAACTTCAGCTTGAACATATTTATTGTGGAGTTACTCATTCTCTTGTTGTTCCCTTCCATTTTAGGGTAGTTAACAAATTGAAAAAGTTACTTCCTGTGTCTCCATGTATTTCATTTCAGCCATAATAAATTGCAGCAACCACAATATGGTAAAGAGTAAAACGATGAAATCTTTCAGTAATAACTTGTATTTTACAACCTAAAAAGGTATTTTACAACCTAATCTGGGCCTATATAACCTTAAAGAAGTAATATAATGCAGTGAAGAATATAAATACCAAAGAAAGGAAAGAAATATAAGAACCTTGATATAGGCGTTTGTCTTAATTTTGATAAGTAATGGGAAAACATTGAAAAAATGTTGGCATAGATTTCAAATCCTAGTACTTTCTTTTGTAGCTCCATCCTCCTGGACCCCTTGCTTGCATTGTTTTACTTATTACAACTAGAGTAGGCGAGCTTATGTTGCATAACAAAAACCACAAAATCTCACTGGCTTAAAAAAAACAAAGACATGATTGTCACACTACATGTCCAGTGAGGGTCAGCTATGAGATCTGATCTATGTTATCTTCATTCCTGGACCTTAACTGGTAGAGCAGAACTTCCTGAAATATTGCCAGGGACGGTGGTATGCTCTGATATTTAAAGCTTTCACCTGGAAGTGACACAAGTCACTTTTGTTCACATTTCATTGGCCAAAGTAAGTCACCTAGTCATCTCTGAATGAAGTGAGAAGTCAGGGATGCGCAGGAAGTGCAACCTTATCAAGTCACCAGGAGAGAACCAAGTATTTGTGAACAACCCAAACAACTTCCCCAGCATTGTTTGTTAACTCCACCTCTGAGAAATACCTCCCTGTGCTCTCCTTTTGTAATACTGAATTATGTTGGTTCCCATCCTGTTTCTACATATAAACTCTCCTCTGCTAGTTCCTTTTATTCCTCCTTCCCGGATATGTGGACGTTACCTAAGAGTGTCCTTCCCCAGCTTGTGCTTTTTTCCGTTCTCTCTCATAACTTTACCCATAAAACTTGAATTATCAAAACTGTATGGATAGCTCCTACACCAACAACTTTCTATCTTTCCTGAGTTCCAGAACTACATTTTGGGGGGAAGTATCTACTTGAATGATTCAAGCACTTCCATTTGTCTAGTCTTCCTGCAGTCGAGACATCCAATAATTTTACACATCCGCTTTCATTCAATCTATTCGCTCCCTTTTATATTCCTTTCTCTTTGCATTGTTTTACAGTCTAGCCTTTTCTCCATAATCTGTTTATTTGAACAATTTCTCACTAGAATCCACTCTGTTATCTCCTTCCCTTTGTTCTTACTTGCCAGGAAAAAGAAACAAAGAAAAAGAACACTTTATCAATCCAACTGGTTCTGTTTTCTGTTCCTATGCTAGGACTATTAGACAGCACTGGTAAAATTCATTCAACTACACAGAATGATGTAACTGAAAATTCATGGTCACCAACTTTATGTGAGCTGTCACTGTTCCCTGACAAACCTTCACTCTGTATATACCTTTCTTAAACAATTCTCTTTTTCATATTCCAGAATAATTTCAAACTTTCATTAGCTTCTTTCATTTCTTATCCCTCATTTATCATACCTTTTAGGAATCAATCTAATATTTTCCTTTACAGAAAAATTAAACCCCTTCAGGAGTAAAATCCTTCAATTTCGAAGACCTTATCTTTCCTAGTTATCTGCATGTTTATGTTTCCTACTCCCTTGTTCTAGAGGAATAGATGCCCCTCCTCTGGCCCAGGACACATTTCTCTCCCTGTATCTACGTTCCACTTTCTCCCATGTACTTAGTGACCCTTTCCTGCCTTCATTCCTTCTCTCAGTTATATTTTCAAACTTCTTCTCTACCAGTTTTTTTGTTTTAACAATCAGAATATATGTATGCTTAGATGTTTCTCATAGTTTTCTTTCCTTTTATATAGCACTCTTTTTTTCCCCTCCAGCTTTATCGAGGTATAATTGATCAATAAAATTGTGTCTATTTAAAGTGTACAATGAGATGATTGGATATATGTATAATTTATGAAATGGTTACCACAATCAAGTTAATTAAGACGTCTATCACCTCACGTAATCTTTGTGTGTGTGTGTGTGTATGTGGTGAAAACATTTAAGACCTACTATCTTAACAAATTTCAAGTATGTAATACAGTATTATTAACTATAGTCGCATGCTGTAGATTAGATCCTTAGAACTTATGCATCTTATAACTAAGGCTTATACACTTTGACCAGCATCTGCCATCTTCCCCATCCCCAGGCCCCGGTAACCACCATTCTACTCTCTATTTCCATGAGATCCACATTTTTTTCCCCCAGAGTCTACACATAAGTGAGATCAGACATTATTTGTCTTTTCTCTGGCTTATCTCACTTAGCATGATGTCCTCTTGGTTCATCCACGTTGTTGTAAATGGCAGAATTTCCTTCTTTCCCATGGTTGAATAATCTTTCATTTTATGTATAAATATATATACCTTAACTATGTTAAGTTACATTCCTTAAATACCTAATTTCTTGAGAATTTTTTATCATGAAAGGATGTTGAACTTTGTCAAATACTTTTTTTGCATCTATTGAGATGATCATGATTTGTATCCTTCATTCTATTAATGTAGTTTATCAATTTTCATAGTTTTAAGAGAAAAACAACTCTTTCTTTAGTCTTCCATTTCTTTCCTTTTTACTTATTCTCCTTCACTTTAGCTTTCAAATACATACACGTGGAAATAAGATTCTATACTTCTTTTCCCTAATCTTTCCTTCACACCTTTTTGCTTGTTACCGTCTATAAAATAACAATTGTCGAAGTGGTCAGTGGCTTTGATGCTAAATCCTACTTTCGTGATACTTCTCTCACTGATTATTTGAAAATATTATCCTTATCAACATTCTTAAGATTCTCTCTTCTCTTAACTTTCCTCCCATCAATCTTTTGGAGGCCTCAATTCCAAATACTTTTACCATGTTTTCTTCCTCTTTTTGTTCCTTATGCAATATTTCTCTGTGTTCTGTCCCTTGGCTTCCTCTATTCATTATAAACACCCTCCATTCTGGTGCTTTCTCATTCTACAAATCCAACTCAAACATATGTGGATACATCCACCTATTGGTCATCTGTATTTGGTTGTTCCATAGGCACCTCAAATTTAACCTAATCAAAAGTGAATTCATCATGATATCCCTTAGCACTCCAGGAGAACACACTTCCCCTTAAACTTGTTACTTATTTATGTGCATGGTACTTTCATCCACTCAGTTACTCAAGCTAGAATCCTGAGAATTACCCTTGAATCCTCCATTATTTTTCCTCAAACTAATGTTCCACCCTCTCATATTTTATTACGCCAATCTCCTCAACCTCTTTTATAAGTCCTGTTCCTTCCTTTAAATTCTTGGTAACACTATAAAAATGGGGCTTTTGAAATTTCCTCCAAACAGCCTTCCTGACAATAGACTTGCTCCTTCACATTACCTCCAACGTGATCCTTCTAAAATAGAAATCTTGATTCACTTCTTTGCTTCTTATCTTTCTTTTAATCACCAGAATAAAATAAAAATTTTTCAGCAAAGCAAGCTAAAATCTTTTATCCATCTCTATCTTTTCAGATCCATTGGTAGTTAACCCATTGCTACACTTTACCTTGTGATTCTATTAAATTATATGCATTTCCCCTAATTCAGCGGTTCTCAACCATGGGTTATTTTGCTCACTTCCTATCTCCAAGGGACATTGGCAATGTTTAGAGACATTTTTGGTTGTCACAACTTGAGAGGTATTCCTACTGGTGTCTATTGGATAGAGGCCAGAAATGTTGCAAAACATCCTAAAATGAGCACCTCAGCCCCCAATAACAAAGAATTATCAGAACCAAAATATCAACAGTACCAATGTTGAGAAAACCTGCCCTAATTCAACATTGTAGTTCTCATCTCCATGCCTCTGTAGACACTGTTCTATCCGCATGGAATGTTCTTCTCTTACTGTCTATCTACTTTCTATTAGTTCCTCAAGGTTCATTCTTTGCATAACTTCCTCTAAAGTTATTGACTAACCTTCTTCAGTCCAAATTATACTAATACAATTTATGTTACTCCAATCACAGTAGCATTTACTAGCTCTCCACTGTCCCCATTGCCAATAATCCTCACCCTGGTATTAAAAACTGCAAAATATGGCAACAAACTACATTAAAGTTTTCCTGTCCCAGAGTTTCTTATTCATATTCATTCAAAATGAGTTTTTCATTCCCGCAATTTACATACTCTTAAAGTTTTGATCATTTGTTCCTTTTAATTTATATGTCTCCCAGTCTTTCTGTTCATCTCCACCAACTAAATTTTTACCAGATTTTCAAGGCTCAACTTATGCAAATCCCTGATTCCTTAAGGTTAATTCTCCATATTTCTCAGCACATTGATTTCCATACAGTAAATCACCTTTTCTATCTATAGTGGCTAGCTCATTGTCCTTCCAAATTCATTCTTTGGTGTTGTCTATCCTGCTATGTGACCTAGGAGGTGGAGCTATATGAACTGCACCCATGGGTTCCTTTGTTTTCTGGCTCCCATTTGAGTTTGACCAACAGCAAGCATCAGGAGATCAGAGAAGGAGAAGCCAGGGCTCTCATTCCTTGCCTCCCACCCTATGGGGTCACTATAGGTTGGCTTCTTTCTTCTAATGATGACTGCAGATCCTTTTGCTCATCTTTCCAGGCTACTGATCCACACTAACACCACTCCAAACAATTTTTCATTAAGACTTCCAGGCAGTTGATCGTACCACTTGATCACAATCATTCCATTCCTCAGTGAAGCCTGTTGTTATCTCAGACGAGATGAGGTCTTCCAGTTCCTTTCCCAATAACACGTTGAATATGCATTACAGTTATATTTGTTTAATATTGCTCTTCCCCATTAAATATGTTTCTGTCATGTTAACTCCTGTTTTGATGACAATACCTGGCACAATGACTTTTCCCTCTCTTAGGGAATGTAAGACTTTCTTGACTTTATACTCTCTGCGGTATCTAGCAGAGACCTTGGCATAGAAGTGGTACTTACTTTTTAGTATAAAATATAGATCTTAACACTCAACTCCAGCATTGTACCCCAATGTTAGTTAATCAATTAGTTTAATATTCATATGTTAAGTACATTATATTTACCAGGCTTTGTTGTCTCCCCTTGAACTTGTTGCTAAAATTCTCAGTTCTTTTCAAATGAACTATAACTCAGTTGTGTCACTCAGCCTGCACCTTTCTGTAGTTAATTTTTGCTTTATGAATGTGGAATTTTTACTTAATTCAGTTAAATTGACTTTGTTGATTTTGGTTCATTTCCCAACATTTGAACTGGTAATTTTAGAGTAATGCTCAAGAAATGAGGTAAACACCTTGTCCACGGACATTGAAGACATGTCTATGAAGTCACTGAAAGAATTAAACATTTCCATTTGGCACACTTAAATAAAATGCAGGGTCTTGATGACGAAAACCCCTTGTGGTATTGATCTTCTTTATACTATCTTTTATTTTCAATTAAAATAAATATACTGTTTGTGCACAATCTGTGTTATGTGATGAATTGTGTCCCTCCAAAAAAGATATGCTGAAGTCCTAATTCCTAGCACATCAGAATGTTGTCTTAGTTGGAGATAGGGTGTTTACAGAGGTAATCCAATTAAAATGAGGTCATTTAAAGATGCCCTAATCCAATGTTACTGATGTCTTTATAAAAAGGGAATTTGGGGGCCAGCCCTTTGGCATAGTGGTTAAACTCGACACCCTCCACTTTGGCGGCCCAGGTTCAGTTTGGGTGCGGACCTATGCCACTATGTCAGCAGCCAGGTGGTGACCCACAAACACAATAAAAGAAGATTGGCACAGATCTTAGCTCAGGGTAAATCTTCTTCAGGCAAAAAGAGGAAGATTGGCAACAGATGTTAGCTGAGGGAAAATCTTCCTCAGCTAAAAAAAAGGGGAGGGGGAGGAATTTGGACACAGAGACAGACAGACACAGAGGAAAACTATGTGAAGACATAGGGAGAAGATGGCCATGTGACAGGAGTGGTGAATCTACAAGCCAACAAATGTCAATGATTTCCAGCAAGCATCAGAAACTGGAAGAGTCAAGGAAGGATTCTGCCCCAGAGCCACCCAAGGACATGGCCTTGATGACAACTGGATTTCTCACTTCTAGCTTCCAGGACTTTAAGAGAGTGAATTCTTCTTGTTTTAAGCCACCCAGTTTTTGGTAGTTTGTTATAGTGACCCTAGTAAATTAATACGGTCTGTGTGCAAGCATTCAAACGGTGTTCTCCTTCTTCTGCATTTCACAGTACTATAATTCACTTTCCCCAGTTTATAACCACTAAAACCTCAAGAAGAAAGTTTCCACAAATCAGCAGTAATAGCTATAAGCTTATAGTGACAAACTAGTAGAATAATCAGAGTTTCAGACCAATGGAGGTTTCTTATGCCATCCGTAAGTTTGGCACTCAGATACTCAGATATTCATCTCTGTGCTTACAACAGGCATTTCAGCTTGTAAAAATTGCTCTAGAGGTAAAGACGAGACTTTTCTTTTAGGTGGTATTGATATTATACATTCTAAATACTCAGTCTTAAAAAATCAATGATAATTTCTGAAAATTCTATAACACAAATTATCTTCACTTATATATACTTACTTTGAGCAGGAGAAGCAATTTTCATGCCTTTTGTGTCCCTTTGTGAAGCATTTGAATCTATCCAAATAATATCAATAATTCCCTCTGAGTTTAATTCCGTTCACTTTCCAGTTTCCTTTTTCACAGTGAGGTTGTGGTCCTGTAGAGCTTTCCTGATATTTGGACTTTGTGAGGTCTGCAGAAACATTGTAATTGAATTTTTACCTTCACAAAGTGTAGCACTCTGCCCTAGGTCAATGCTGTTGCATTTATTCTTGTTAATAACCCATGGGCATCTATGCACAGGCGAGTGAGGACCCTGAGCATTGAGCTTTTTTGGGTCCATGCAGTGCATCTTAACCCACAGCTAATGGATTGGCCTCAAAGTTGCAGAATTTGTAAAGGATTTATATGATGGCTATTTAGTACCTAACTTGGTTGGCTGTTTCAAATTATGTCTCCTTGGAGAGTGATATTCCAAATGCCTCCAATGAAAGCAGCCCTGCCTGACCCAGTTCTGAGCGAAGAGTTTTCCTAGAAGTATTTGCTCAAAAGAGATAATGTTCCATATCCATAAGTGGAAGTCAGCAGGGACAGACAGCATTCTCTAGGACTGTGATTTTGTTTCAATGTCTACGTCAGTATTCTTGATTCAAAACTATGTGTGTACCAAGGCTAGATTACTGGCATGTTGCTTAGAGGGAGCAAAATGAGTTTTGGCAAGAGCACTGAGCCAAGCCATCCCTATTTCCTCCCCTGATAACCTCATACATAGTCATTATGTTTACTATGTTGGTATCCAAATGGTCTCTCTTGGGAAAACAGATTCAAGATAATAGTTATGAGAAATTCTAAGATCATAGGAAGAGATTACAAAATTCTTAGTTTTACTCTTATTTCCATGGACAAGATGCTTTATGATCAATTAAAGTCATATTCTTGAGTCTGTTTTGGGACTATCTTTTCATTGATATGTCTGTTTACCACTATCACCCTGTTTGAATTACTATTAATTCATATTACATGTCAGTTATTTTAGTTTATAAATAAGATAAGAACCTCCTATTATATTTCCTTAAATTTTCTTAGCTATTTAATTTTACTACTCTTTCAGATTAATTTTAGAAATAATTTCTCAAGTTAAAAATATTTTCTATTTTGACTGGGATTTTGCTTCATGTATAAATTATTTGGGTAATAATGGAAACCTTTGCACTTATCAGTTCACTTTCATTGAGAAAAATAGTAAAATTTTTCATTTATTTAATTCTTCTGTACCTTTCTAAGTTCAAACAAATCTCATTTTGTGATGAATATCTTCAGATAAAAGTGACTAATATTAGGCAAATGCAAATCAAAACTACAGTGAGATTTCACCTGACACCTGTCAGAATGGCTATAATTAACAAGACAAGAAATAGCAAATGTTAGAGAAGATGTGGAGGAAAGGGAACCCTCATACACTGCTGGTGGGAACGCAAACTGGTGCAGCCATTATGGAAAACAGTATGGAGATTTCTCAAAAATTTAAAAATAGAATTACCTACGATCCAGCTATCAGGCTACTGAGTATTTATTCAAAGAACATGAAATCAATAATTCAAAGAGACTTATACATCCCTCTGCTCATCACAGCCTTAGTCACAATAGCCAAGACATGGAAGCAACCCAAGTGCCCATCAATGGATGAATGGATAAAGAAGATGTGGTATATATATACAATGGAAAACTACTCAGCCATAAGAAAAAACAAAATCATGCCATTTACAACAACATGGATGGACCTTGAGGGTATTATGCTAAGCAAAATAAGCCAGACAAACACTGTATGATTTCACTCATATGGAAGGTAAACACATGGACAAAGAGAACAGATTAGTGGTTACCAGAGAGGAAGGGTGTGGAGGGAGGGTGAAAGGAGTAAAGGGACACATATGTAAGGTAAATGGATACAAACTAGACTATTGGTGGTGAGCACAACGCAGTCTGTACAGAAACTGATATATAACATACACCTGAAATTTACACAATGTTATAAGCCAATATGCTTTCAATAAAATAATTTTTTAAAGTGGCTAACAATGGTTACTAATAGTACTTGTCTGGTATGAACAGAGTCCAAATATCATTAGTCTAAATGAGACAGAGGTCTGTTTTCTGTCATGTGTTAAGTCTGGATTTTGGTCGTCCGGGACTGCTATTGTAGCTTTACAGCATGATCAATGTTTCAGCCTTCTTCTTTCCATTTGCACTGCTGTTCTTAGCAAGATGCTTCCGTCTTAAGATTGCCTCATGGTTGAAAAATCGTGACTGCAAAGCTAGCCATTATATCTACAAAGCCAGCCATCACATCCAGAATTCAGGAATAATTGAAAAGGAGGGGAGAAGGCATTGTCTGGTGAATAAGCCTCCATAATAAATTTACTGGAAGTCCCATCCAATGATTTCTGCTTATATATTAGCAGGCACCCTTGTCTTCAAGTGTATCTTGGGAAGGTAGATTTTTTTTGATAGGCATATTTCTACCCTAAAATATAGAGGATCTTTCCCTGAATAGATATTGAGTAGGATCAGTCTATACATAGATTGATCTGTACATATACAATCTATATATATACAATCTATACATGTGTATATATATATATATTTTTTTTTTTTCCACCTCCCATTCCAGTTTCTCTCCCATTTTCTAGTTTCTGCTCATCAAGAAAATTCAATATTGACATTTGTTTTTAAAAATGCCATTATGAAAAAAAAGAGGAAGATGGCCGACAGATATCAGCTCAGGGCTAATCCTAAAAAAAAAAAAGTACCATTATGAGGAATTGAATGACGGTAAAACTACATTATTAACCTAGTAATGGGTCATCAGTTCTGTTTGCTGCCTAGCGTTTTCCATCATTGATCATTTACTGCTATCTTTACTTCTAATAAACAATGGAAATCTGTCACGACAAAAGTGGACTTTGAACAGTATATCTGTTCAAAAGCGAATATGAGAGTGACTATAAGTCACAGGTCCTTTTAAGATTTTTAAAGCCTCTACTGCCATGTATGCCATGGAGTGACTCAATTTTCTCACTACTTTTATCTATTCAAACTGCTGTTAAAGTTTTCTTCATATGGTATACTATGGCTTCATTTGTATGTGACATAAATGTTTGATTAATTTATTAAATTCTGTTTCTATTCTTTTCTCATTAGCCTGAAAGAAAATAGTATGATACTGTTATTTACATTATCCTTTTTTGTGGTGTCAAATCACACTTTTCAATTTATTAAGTAACTTAGAAAGTAAAACTCTAAGTCTACGGAAATGTCTTTCAATTACAAATTAACCCAGCATTTCATCAGGGTTCTGTCAGAAACAGAAATGACTCTTGGTATTGCAAATAGAGGAAATTTAATACTGGTAATTAGATACACAGGTCATAGAAGACCTGAGAATTTATACAGAGAAACGTGAGACAACCTAGACAGGAGAAACAGCATGGACCTGCTAGCACCCCCAGGCTGGAGGGACACATAGGGTAGTATGACTTCAGTCCAAAAGCCTGGAGTTGTAGTTGAAGCTGAAATGATATTCCTGCCCTGCTCTGCTGTGCACTCCCCTCTGGGAATTGGGACCATGGCTGGCCAATGGTAGCTGGACCATGGAGGATATGCAAACACTCTGGAGATAATGTCTGAGGTAGAGAGAGACTTGGGAAAGTTAGCATGACTTTTTGTTTCCCTCAGTCCTTCAATCTCTGCCCAATAGCTCCTGGTGACCAGACAGGGTTAGAAACAACTTGGCAAGAAAGTCTGGGGAAGGCAACTCCCTTTAACATTCAGATGTTAACATTCAGATGAAAGAAAGCTCAAGTAATGCATCTGAGAGCAAACAGACAAATGACTAGCACACCTCTGTTTTTTCACTACAGATTCATTCTTTGCTCTTTTCTACCCAAATCCGGGGCCCCAAAAGTTGCCTTCCATGAGTGACCTCCATGGACAGCCCCACATGTACCGCCTTGTCTTTTGGCTTCCATTTGAGCTTAGCATTGGTTCAACATGGAGAAGCTGGGAGAAAGGGAGTTGTGTATTTTTATTCTCCTGATTCCTTTTGTGCCAGCCACAGTCAGAGTCCTATTTTTGACTCTTTTCTCCTGGCCCTGGCTCTTCCTGGATTCTGGTAACATTCTCTCATTTACCTCTTTGGGTTTAGGTGTGGTAAGAGTCCTTGTTCTTGCTAGTCCCACCGTACTTCATCACCCTTCATTGATTCCCTTAATTCTGGAAATACTTCTGTAAATACTCCCCTCATTAAACTATCTTCATTAAACTATCTAAACCCTTTGAATGTACAATCTGTTTTCTGCCAAATCCATGTCTGTTACATTAAGCAAAATGAGTTTTGTCTTTATAATAGCTAGAATAGTATGACTGCAAGATAATTGTTATTTTGACATTTGGACTTGCCTGTCTATTGGCAGTCAGACTTATTTACCAATACATTAGAAATAGCACCCTCTCATTTTAGATAATTATTTGGCTCAATTTAATCCTAAATTCACATGTAAATATGAGCATAGAAATCAAATAACATTGCTCAATTATAAAATAGTGCAGGAAAGGACCTCAGAGAGTTCTGAAGCTCAGGTTGCCAAGATGTTCTATCTGGAAAAATGGCTTCAGTTTTATAGAAAACCATTAAAACTGTTCTGTGCTTGTTCATACAAGTTATGTATAGTTTGTGGCCAGGCAAACATGTAGTCGTTTCTAGAATAGGTGAGTGGTATTGCTAGTCTAGACAGCTACTTTGTGTTAGTTTACAAAAAGAATACAGTTTCTCTGGACAGTCAAATTCATGTGGGCACAAGATTTGGGAGCAGGAAACACCTTTATATGAAGGAAAAAATGTTCTCTGTTTTGGGTAGACCCCTTCCCCCCAGAAAATCCAGGGCTTCACAGCTAACTTAGTAGGGGAGCGTGCAGGGAACATGGGACAGAAGCTGATCACCAACCGAACTTCAGCATTTCAATATATTAACAACCAATATGGCTATTTGTTTGAAGATCTCAGTTTGAGAAACACTGCTTTATGTGGACATGATTAATTTACTCTCTCTTCTATGTTGTTACACATTATTAGCAGGTAGGGCTTTCTCTCAGGAAAATCCATGAAGGAATTAAACACAAGTTTTACCGTAAGAAACTTTTTCTTTCTGTGATCTTTTCCTTTATCACCATGTTTAGTGCAGCAAAAACTTTGTTTTCTAAAAGTAGTTTCTGGAAACAAAGTCACCATAAATCTGAGTTGTTTGCAGATTATAGGAAAACACGTAGAGACAGAGAGTAGAAAAGTGCTTGCCAGGCACTGGGGGGGTGGAGGAAATAGGGAGAGGTTGGTAAAAGTGTACAAACTTTCGGGGCAGCCCTGTGGGATGGTGGCTAAACTTGGACACTCCACTTTGAGGCCCAGGGTTTGCCAGTTCAGATTCCAGGTGCAGACCTACTCACTGCTTATCAAGCCATGCATTCCACATATAAAGTAGAGGAAGATGGGCCAGTCTTCCAGATGTTAGCTCAGGGCCAATCTTCCTCAGCAAAAAGAGGAGAATTGGCTGCAGACATTAGCTCAGGGCTAATCTTGCTCAAAAAA